>NC_090438.1:472930246-473576603 GCF_031143425.1 Pleurodeles waltl
GGCTCCTCTCAGATTCCAGAACTTTCTGTCACCGAAATGTGAGGAAAACATGTTTTTTTAGCCACATTTTGAGGTTTGCAAAGGATTCTGGGTAACAGAACCTGGTCAGAGCCCCACAAGTCACCCCATCTTGGATTCCCCTAGGTCTCTAGTTTTCAAAAATGCACTGGTTTGGTAGGTTTCCCTAGGTGCCGGCTGAGCTACAGGCCAAAATCTACAGGTAGGCACTTTGCAAAAAACACCTCTGTGTTCTATAAAAAAATGTGATGTGTCCACGTTGCGTTTTGGGGCATTTCCTGTCTCGGGCGCTATGCCTACCCACACAAGTGAGGTATCATTTTTATCGGGAGACTTGGGGGAACGCAGGGTGGAAGGAAATTTGTGGCTCCTCTCTGATTCCAGAACTTTCTGTCACCAAAATGTGAGTAAAATGTGTTTTTTTAGCCAAATTTTGAGGTTTGCAAAGGATTCTGGGTAACAGAACCAGGTCAGAACCCCACAAGTCACCCCATCTTGGATTCCCCTAGGTCTCTAGTTTTCAAAAATGCACAGTTTTGGTAGGTTTCCCTAGGTGCCCGGCTGAGCTAGAGGCCAAAATCTACAGGTAGGCACTTTGCAAAAAAACACCTCTGTTTTCTTTACAAAAATGTGATGTGTCCACGTTGCGTTTTGGGGCATTTCCTGTTGCGGGCGCTAGGCCCATCCACACAAGTGAGGTATCATTTTTATCGGGAGACTTGGGGGAACGCAGGGTGGAAGGAAATTTGTGGCTCCTCTCAGATTCCAGAACTTTCTGTCACCGAAATATGAGGAAAACATGTTTTTTTAGCCAAATTTTGAGGTTTGCAAAGGATTCTGGGTAACAGAACCAGGTCAGAACCCCACAAGTCACCCCATCTTGGATTCCCTAGGTCTCTAGTTTTCAAAAATGCACAGTTTTGGTAGGTTTCCCTAGGTGCCCGGCTGATCTAGAGGCCAAAATCTACAGGTAGGCACTTTGCAAAAAACACCTCTGTTTTCTTTACAAAAATGTGATGTGTCCACGTTGCGTTTTGGGGCATTTCCTGTTGCGGGCGCTATGCCTACCCACACAAGTGAGGTATCATTTTTATCGGGAGACTTGGGGGAACGCAGGGTGGAAGGAAATTTGTGGCTCCCTCTCAGATTCCAGAACTTTCTGTCACCGAAATATGAGGAAAACATGTTTTTTTAGCCAAATTTTGAGGTTTGCAAAGGATTCTGGGTAACAGAACCAGGTCAGAACCCCACAAGTCACCCCATCTTGGATTCCCCTAGGTCTCTAGTTTTCAAAAATGCACAGTTTTGGTAGGTTTCCCTAGGTGCCGGCTGAGCTAGAGGCCAAAATCTACAGGTAGGCACTTTGCAAAAAACACCTCTGTTTTCTTTACAAAAATGAGATGTGTCCACGTTGCGTTTTGGGGCATTTCCTGTTGCGGGCGCTATGCCTACCCACACAAGTGAGGTATCATTTTTATCGGGAGACTTGGGGGAACGCAGGGTGGAAGGAAATTTGTGGCTCCTCTCAGATTCCAGAACTTTCTGTCACCGAAATATGAGGAAAACATGTTTTTTTAGCCAAATTTTGAGGTTTGCAAAGGATTCTGGGTAACAGAACCTGGTCAGAGCCCCACAAGTCACCCCATCTTGGATTCCCCTAGGTCTCTAGTTTTCAAAAATGCACAGGTTTGGTAGGTTTCCCTAGGTGCCGGCTGAGCTACAGGCCAAAATCTACAGGTAGGCACTATGCAAAAAACACCTCGGTGTTCTATAAAAAAATGTGATGTGTCCACGTTGCGTTTTGGGGCATTTCCTGTCTCGGGCGCTATGCCTACCCACACAAGTGAGGTATCATTTTTATCGGGAGACTTGGGGGAACGCAGGGTGGAAGGAAATTTGAGCCTCCTCTCTGATTCCAGAACTTTCTGTCACCAAAATGTGAGGAAAATGTGTTTTTTTAGCCAAATTTTGAGGTTTGCAAAGGATTCTGGGTAACAGAACCAGGTCAGAGCCCCACAAGTCACCCCATCTTGGATTCCCCTAGGACTTTAGTTTTCAAAAATGCACAGTTTTGGTAGGTTTCCCTAGGTGCCCGGCTGAGCTAGAGGCCAAAATCTACAGGTAGGCACTTTGCAAAAAACACCTCTGTTTTCTTTACAAAAATGTGATGTGTCCACGTTATGTTTTGGGGCATTTCCTGTCACGGCCGCTAGGTCTACCCACACAAGTGAGGTATCATTTTTATCGGGAGACTTGGGGGAACGCAGGGTGGAAGGACATTTGTGGCTCCTCTCAGATTCCAGAACTTTCTGTCACCGAAATGTGAGGAAAATATGTTTTTTTAGCCAAATTTTGAGGTTTGCAAAGGATTCTGGGTAACAGAACCTGGTCAGAGCCCCACAAGTCACCCCATCTTGGATTCCCCTAGGACTTTAGTTTTCAAAAATGCACAGTTTTGGTAGGTTTCCCTAGGTGCCGGCTGAGCTAGAGGCCAAAATCTACAGGTAGGCACTTTGCAAAAAACACCTCTGTTATCTTTACAAAAATGTGATGTGTCCACGTTATGTTTTGGGGCATTTCCTGTCACGGCCGCTAGGCCTACCCACACAAGTGAGGTATCATTTTTATCGGGAGACTTGGGGGAACGCAGGGTGGAAGGAAATTTGTGGCTCCTCTCTGATTCCAGAACTTTCTGTCACCAAAATGTGAGGAAACTGTGTTTTTTTAGCCAAATTTTGAGGTTTGCAAAGGATTCTGGGTAACAGAACCAGGTCAGAACCCCACAAGTCACCCCATCTTGGATTCCCCTAGGTCTCTAGTTTTCAAAAATGCACAGTTTTGGTAGGTTTCCCTAGGTGCCGGCTGAGCTAGAGGCCAAAATCTACAGGTAGGCACTTTGCAAAAAACACCTCTGTTTTCTTTACAAAAATGTGATGTGTCCACGTTGCGTTTTGGGGCATTTCCTGTTGCGGGCGCTAGGCCCATCCACACAAGTGAGGTATCATTTTTATCGGAAGACTTGGGGGAACGCTGGGTGGAAAGAAATTTGTGGCTCCTCTCTGGTTCCAGAACTTTCTGTCACCAAAATGTGAGGAAAATGTGTTTTTTTAGCCAAATTTTGAGGTTTGCAAAGGATTCTGGGTAACAGAACCTGGTCAGAGCCCCACAAGTCACCCCATCTTGGATTCCCCTAGGTCTCTAGTTTTAAAAATTGCACAGGTTTGGTAAGTTTCCCTAGGTGCCGGCTGAGCTAGAGGCCAAAATCTACAGGTAGGCACTTTGCAAAAAACACCTCTGTTTTCTTTACAAAAATGTGATGTGTCCACGTTTTGTTTTGGGGCATTTCCTGTCACGGCCGCTAGGCCTACCCACACAAGTGAGGTATCATTTTTATCGGGAGACTTGGGGGAACACTGGGTGGAAGGACATTTGTGGCACCTCTCAGATTCCAGAACTTTCTGTCACCGAAATGTGAGGAAAACATGTTTTTTTAGCCACATTTTGAGGTTTGCAAAGGATTCTGGGTAACAGAACCTGGTCAGAGCCCCACAAGTCACCCCATCTTGGATTCCCCTAGGTCTCTAGTTTTAAAAAATGCACAGGTTTGGTAAGTTTCCCTAGGTGCCGGCTGAGCTAGAGGCCAAAATCTACAGGTAGGCACTTTGCAAAAAACACCTCTGTTTTCTTTACAAAAATGTGATGTGTCCACGTTGCGTTTTGGGGCATTTCCTGTTGCGGGCGCTATGCCTACCCACACAAGTGAGGTATCATTTTTATCGGGAGACTTGGGGGAACGCAGGGTGGAAGGAAATTTGTGGCTCCTCTCTGATTCCAGAACTTTCTGTCACCAAAATGTGAGTAAAATGTGTTTTTTTAGCCAAATTTTGAGGTTTGCAAAGGATTCTGGGTAACAGAACCAGGTCAGAACCCCACAAGTCACCCCATCTTGGATTCCCCTAGGTCTCTAGTTTTCAAAAATGCACAGTTTTGGTAGGTTTCCCTAGGTGCCGGCTGAGCTAGAGGCCAAAATCTACAGGTAGGCACTTTGCAAAAAACACCTCTGTTTTCTTTACAAAAATGTGATGTGTCCACGTTGCGTTTTGGGGCATTTCCTGTTGCGGGCGCTAGGCCCATCCACACAAGTGAGGTATCATTTTTATCGGAAGACTTGGGGGAACGCTGGGAGGAACGAAATTTGTGGCTCCTCTCTGGTTCCAGAACTTTCTGTCACCAAAATTTGAGGAAAATGCGTTTTTTTAGCCAAATTTTGAGGTTTGCAAAGGATTCTGGGTAACAGAACCTGGTCAGAGCCCCACAAGTCACCCCATCTTGGATTCCCCTAGGTCTCTAGTTTTAAAAATTGCACAGGTTTGGTAAGTTTCCCTAGGTGCCGGCTGAGCTAGAGGCCAAAATCTACAGGTAGGCACTTTGCAAAAAACACCTCTGTTTTCTTTACAAAAATGTGATGTGTCCACGTTATGTTTTGGGGCATTTCCTGTCACGGCCGCTAGGCCTACCCACACAAGTGAGGTATCATTTTTATCGGGAGACTTGGGGGAACACTGGGTGGAAGGACATTTGTGGCTCCTCTCTGGTTCCAGAACTTTCTGTCACCAAAATGTGAGGAAAATGTGTTTTTTTAGCCAAATTTTGAGGTTTGCAAAGGATTCTGGGTAACAGAACCAGGTCAGAACCGACAAGTCACCCCATCTTGGATTCCCCTAGTTCTCTAGTTTTCAAAAATGCACAGTTTTGGTAGGTTTCCATAGGTGCCGGCTGAGCTAGAGGCCAAAATCTACAGGTAGGCACTTTGCAAAAAACACCTCTGTTTTCTTTACAAAAATGTGATGTGTCCACGTTTTGTTTTGGGGCATTTCCTGTCACTGCCGCTAGGCCTACCCACACAAGTGAGGTATCATTTTTATCGGGAGACTTGGGGGAACACTGGGTGGAAGGACATTTGTGGCTCCTCTCAGATTCCAGAACTTTCTGTCACCGAAATGTGAGGAAAACATGTTTTTTTAGCCACATTTTGAGGTTTGCAAAGGATTCTGGGTAACAGAACCTGGTCAGAGCCCCACAAGTCACCCCATCTTGGATTCCTCTAGGTCTCTAGTTTTCAAAAATGCACTGGTTTGGTAGGTTTCCCTAGGTGCCGGCTGAGCTACAGGCCAAAATCTACAGGTAGGCACTTTGCAAAAAACACCTCTGTGTTCTATAAAAAAATGTGATGTGTCCACGTTGCGTTTTGGGGTATTTCCTGTCTCGGGCGCTATGCCTACCCACACAAGTGAGGTATCATTTTTATCGGGAGACTTGGGGGAACGCAGGGTGGAAGGAAATTTGTGGCTCCTCTCAGATTCCAGAACTTTCTGTCACCGAAATATGAGGAAAACATGTTTTTTTAGCCAAATTTTGAGGTTTGCAAAGGATTCTGGGTAACAGAACCAGGTCAGAACCCCACAAGTCACCCCATCTTGGATTCCCCTAGGTCTCTAGTTTTCAAAAATGCACAGTTTTGGTAGGTTTCCCTAGGTGCCGGCTGAGCTAGAGGCCAAAATCTACAGGTAGGCACTTTGCAAAAAACACCTCTGTTTTCTTTACAAAAATGTGATGTGTCCACGTTGCGTTTTGGGGCATTTCCTGTTGCGGGCGCTATGCCTACCCACACAAGTGAGGTATCATTTTTATCGGGAGACTTGGGGGAACGCAGGGTGGAAGGAAATTTGTGGCTCCTCTCAGATTCCAGAACTTTCTGTCACCGAAATATGAGGAAAACATGTTTTTTTAGCCAAATTTTGAGGTTTGCAAAGGATTCTGGGTAACAGAACCTGGTCAGAGCCCCACAAGTCACCCCATCTTGGATTCCCCTAGGTCTCTAGTTTTCAAAAATGCACAGGTTTGGTAGGTTTCCCTAGGTGCCGGCTGAGCTACAGGCCAAAATCTACAGGTAGGCACTATGCAAAAAACACCTCGGTGTTCTATAAAAAAATGTGATGTGTCCACGTTGCGTTTTGGGGCATTTCCTGTCTCGGGCGCTATGCCTACCCACACAAGTGAGGTATCATTTTTATCGGGAGACTTGGGGGAATGCAGGGTGGAAGGAAATTTGAGCCTCCTCTCTGATTCCAGAACTTTCTGTCACCAAAATGTGAGGAAAATGTGTTTTTTTAGCCAAATTTTGAGGTTTGCAAAGGATTCTGGGTAACAGAACCAGGTCAGAGCCCCACAAGTCACCCCATCTTGGATTCCCCTAGGACTTTAGTTTTCAAAAATGCACAGTTTTGGTAGGTTTCCCTAGGTGCCGGCTGAGCTAGAGGCCAAAATCTACAGGTAGGCACTTTGCAAAAAACACCTCTGTTTTCTTTACAAAAATGTGATGTGTCCACGTTATGTTTTGGGGCATTTCCTGTCACGGCCGCTAGGTCTACCCACACAAGTGAGGTATCATTTTTATCGGGAGACTTGGGGGAACGCAGGGTGGAAGGACATTTGTGGCTCCTCTCAGATTCCAGAACTTTCTGTCACCGAAATGTGAGGAAAATATGTTTTTTTAGCCAAATTTTGAGGTTTGCAAAGGATTCTGGGTAACAGAACCTGGTCAGAGCCCCACAAGTCACCCCATCTTGGATTCCCCTAGGACTTTAGTTTTCAAAAATGCACAGTTTTGGTAGGTTTCCCTAGGTGCCGGCTGAGCTAGAGGCCAAAATCTACAGGTAGGCACTTTGCAAAAAACACCTCTGTTATCTTTACAAAAATGTGATGTGTCCACGTTATGTTTTGGGGCATTTCCTGTCACGGCCGCTAGGCCTACCCACACAAGTGAGGTATCATTTTTATCGGGAGACTTGGGGGAACGCAGGGTGGAAGGAAATTTGTGGCTCCTCTCTGATTCCAGAACTTTCTGTCACCAAAATGTGAGGAAACTGTGTTTTTTTAGCCAAATTTTGAGGTTTGCAAAGGATTCTGGGTAACAGAACCAGGTCAGAACCCCACAAGTCACCCCATCTTGGATTCCCCTAGGTCTCTAGTTTTCAAAAATGCACAGTTTTGGTAGGTTTCCCTAGGTGCCGGCTGAGCTAGAGGCCAAAATCTACAGGTAGGCACTTTGCAAAAAACACCTCTGTTTTCTTTACAAAAATGTGATGTGTCCACGTTGCGTTTTGGGGCATTTCCTGTTGCGGGCGCTAGGCCCATCCACACAAGTGAGGTATCATTTTTATCGGAAGACTTGGGGGAACGCTGGGTGGAAAGAAATTTGTGGCTCCTCTCTGGTTCCAGAACTTTCTGTCACCAAAATGTGAGGAAAATGTGTTTTTTTAGCCAAATTTTGAGGTTTGCAAAGGATTCTGGGTAACAGAACCAGGTCAGAACCGACAAGTCACCCCATCTTGGATTCCCCTAGTTCTCTAGTTTTCAAAAATGCACAGTTTTGGTAGGTTTCCCTAGGTGCCGGCTGAGCTAGAGGCCAAAATCTACAGGTAGGCACTTTGCAAAAAACACCTCTGTTTTCTTTACAAAAATGTGATGTGTCCACGTTTTGTTTTGGGGCATTTCCTGTCACGGCCGCTAGGCCTACCCACACAAGTGAGGTATCATTTTTATCGGGAGACTTGGGGGAACACTGGGTGGAAGGACATTTGTGGCACCTCTCAGATTCCAGAACTTTCTGTCACCGAAATGTGAGGAAAACATGTTTTTTTAGCCACATTTTGAGGTTTGCAAAGGATTCTGGGTAACAGAACCTGGTCAGAGCCCCACAAGTCACCCCATCTTGGATTCCCCTAGGTCTCTAGTTTTAAAAAATGCACAGGTTTGGTAAGTTTCCCTAGGTGCCGGCTGAGCTAGAGGCCAAAATCTACAGGTAGGCACTTTGCAAAAAACACCTCTGTTTTCTTTACAAAAATGTGATGTGTCCACGTTGCGTTTTGGGGCATTTCCTGTTGCGGGCGCTATGCCTACCCACACAAGTGAGGTATCATTTTTATCGGGAGACTTGGGGGAACGCAGGGTGGAAGGAAATTTGTGGCTCCTCTCTGATTCCAGAACTTTCTGTCACCAAAATGTGAGTAAAATGTGTTTTTTTAGCCAAATTTTGAGGTTTGCAAAGGATTCTGGGTAACAGAACCAGGTCAGAACCCCACAAGTCACCCCATCTTGGATTCCCCTAGGTCTCTAGTTTTCAAAAATGCACAGTTTTGGTAGGTTTCCCTAGGTGCCGGCTGAGCTAGAGGCCAAAATCTACAGGTAGGCACTTTGCAAAAAACACCTCTGTTTTCTTTACAAAAATGTGATGTGTCCACGTTGCGTTTTGGGGCATTTCCTGTTGCGGGCGCTAGGCCCATCCACACAAGTGAGGTATCATTTTTATCGGAAGACTTGGGGGAACGCTGGGAGGAACGAAATTTGTGGCTCCTCTCTGGTTCCAGAACTTTCTGTCACCAAAATTTGAGGAAAATGCGTTTTTTTAGCCAAATTTTGAGGTTTGCAAAGGATTCTGGGTAACAGAACCTGGTCAGAGCCCCACAAGTCACCCCATCTTGGATTCCCCTAGGTCTCTAGTTTTAAAAATTGCACAGGTTTGGTAAGTTTCCCTAGGTGCCGGCTGAGCTAGAGGCCAAAATCTACAGGTAGGCACTTTGCAAAAAACACCTCTGTTTTCTTTACAAAAATGTGATGTGTCCACGTTATGTTTTGGGGCATTTCCTGTCACGGCCGCTAGGCCTACCCACACAAGTGAGGTATCATTTTTATCGGGAGACTTGGGGGAACACTGGGTGGAAGGACATTTGTGGCTCCTCTCTGGTTCCAGAACTTTCTGTCACCAAAATGTGAGGAAAATGTGTTTTTTTAGCCAAATTTTGAGGTTTGCAAAGGATTCTGGGTAACAGAACCAGGTCAGAACCGACAAGTCACCCCATCTTGGATTCCCCTAGTTCTCTAGTTTTCAAAAATGCACAGTTTTGGTAGGTTTCCATAGGTGCCGGCTGAGCTAGAGGCCAAAATCTACAGGTAGGCACTTTGCAAAAAACACCTCTGTTTTCTTTACAAAAATGTGATGTGTCCACGTTTTGTTTTGGGGCATTTCCTGTCACTGCCGCTAGGCCTACCCACACAAGTGAGGTATCATTTTTATCGGGAGACTTGGGGGAACACTGGGTGGAAGGACATTTGTGGCTCCTCTCAGATTCCAGAACTTTCTGTCACCGAAATGTGAGGAAAACATGTTTTTTTAGCCACATTTTGAGGTTTGCAAAGGATTCTGGGTAACAGAACCTGGTCAGAGCCCCACAAGTCACCCCATCTTGGATTCCCCTAGGTCTCTAGTTTTCAAAAATGCACTGGTTTGGTAGGTTTCCCTAGGTGCCGGCTGAGCTACAGGCCAAAATCTACAGGTAGGCACTTTGCAAAAAACACCTCTGTGTTCTATAAAAAAATGTGATGTGTCCACGTTGCGTTTTGGGGTATTTCCTGTCTCGGGCGCTATGCCTACCCACACAAGTGAGGTATCATTTTTATCGGGAGACTTGGGGGAACGCAGGGTGGAAGGAAATTTGTGGCTCCTCTCAGATTCCAGAACTTTCTGTCACCGAAATATGAGGAAAACATGTTTTTTTAGCCAAATTTTGAGGTTTGCAAAGGATTCTGGGTAACAGAACCAGGTCAGAACCCCACAAGTCACCCCATCTTGGATTCCCCTAGGTCTCTAGTTTTCAAAAATGCACAGTTTTGGTAGGTTTCCCTAGGTGCCGGCTGAGCTAGAGGCCAAAATCTACAGGTAGGCACTTTGCAAAAAACACCTCTGTTTTCTTTACAAAAATGTGATGTGTCCACGTTGCGTTTTGGGGCATTTCCTGTTGCGGGCGCTATGCCTACCCACACAAGTGAGGTATCATTTTTATCGGGAGACTTGGGGGAACGCAGGGTGGAAGGAAATTTGTGGCTCCTCTCAGATTCCAGAACTTTCTGTCACCGAAATATGAGGAAAACATGTTTTTTTAGCCAAATTTTGAGGTTTGCAAAGGATTCTGGGTAACAGAACCTGGTCAGAGCCCCACAAGTCACCCCATCTTGGATTCCCCTAGGTCTCTAGTTTTCAAAAATGCACAGGTTTGGTAGGTTTCCCTAGGTGCCGGCTGAGCTACAGGCCAAAATCTACAGGTAGGCACTATGCAAAAAACACCTCGGTGTTCTATAAAAAAATGTGATGTGTCCACGTTGCGTTTTGGGGCATTTCCTGTCTCGGGCGCTATGCCTACCCACACAAGTGAGGTATCATTTTTATCGGGAGACTTGGGGGAATGCAGGGTGGAAGGAAATTTGAGCCTCCTCTCTGATTCCAGAACTTTCTGTCACCAAAATGTGAGGAAAATGTGTTTTTTTAGCCAAATTTTGAGGTTTGCAAAGGATTCTGGGTAACAGAACCAGGTCAGAGCCCCACAAGTCACCCCATCTTGGATTCCCCTAGGACTTTAGTTTTCAAAAATGCACAGTTTTGGTAGGTTTCCCTAGGTGCCGGCTGAGCTAGAGGCCAAAATCTACAGGTAGGCACTTTGCAAAAAACACCTCTGTTTTCTTTACAAAAATGTGATGTGTCCACGTTATGTTTTGGGGCATTTCCTGTCACGGCCGCTAGGTCTACCCACACAAGTGAGGTATCATTTTTATCGGGAGACTTGGGGGAACGCAGGGTGGAAGGACATTTGTGGCTCCTCTCAGATTCCAGAACTTTCTGTCACCGAAATGTGAGGAAAATATGTTTTTTTAGCCAAATTTTGAGGTTTGCAAAGGATTCTGGGTAACAGAACCTGGTCAGAGCCCCACAAGTCACCCCATCTTGGATTCCCCTAGGACTTTAGTTTTCAAAAATGCACAGTTTTGGTAGGTTTCCCTAGGTGCCGGCTGAGCTAGAGGCCAAAATCTACAGGTAGGCACTTTGCAAAAAACACCTCTGTTATCTTTACAAAAATGTGATGTGTCCACGTTATGTTTTGGGGCATTTCCTGTCACGGCCGCTAGGCCTACCCACACAAGTGAGGTATCATTTTTATCGGGAGACTTGGGGGAACGCAGGGTGGAAGGAAATTTGTGGCTCCTCTCTGATTCCAGAACTTTCTGTCACCAAAATGTGAGGAAACTGTGTTTTTTTAGCCAAATTTTGAGGTTTGCAAAGGATTCTGGGTAACAGAACCAGGTCAGAACCCCACAAGTCACCCCATCTTGGATTCCCCTAGGTCTCTAGTTTTCAAAAATGCACAGTTTTGGTAGGTTTCCCTAGGTGCCGGCTGAGCTAGAGGCCAAAATCTACAGGTAGGCACTTTGCAAAAAACACCTCTGTTTTCTTTACAAAAATGTGATGTGTCCACGTTGCGTTTTGGGGCATTTCCTGTTGCGGGCGCTAGGCCCATCCACACAAGTGAGGTATCATTTTTATCGGAAGACTTGGGGGAACGCTGGGTGGAAAGAAATTTGTGGCTCCTCTCTGGTTCCAGAACTTTCTGTCACCAAAATGTGAGGAAAATGTGTTTTTTTAGCCAAATTTTGAGGTTTGCAAAGGATTCTGGGTAACAGAACCAGGTCAGAACCGACAAGTCACCCCATCTTGGATTCCCCTAGTTCTCTAGTTTTCAAAAATGCACAGTTTTGGTAGGTTTCCCTAGGTGCCGGCTGAGCTAGAGGCCAAAATCTACAGGTAGGCACTTTGCAAAAAACACCTCTGTTTTCTTTACAAAAATGTGATGTGTCCACGTTTTGTTTTGGGGCATTTCCTGTCACGGCCGCTAGGCCTACCCACACAAGTGAGGTATCATTTTTATCGGGAGACTTGGGGGAACACTGGGTGGAAGGACATTTGTGGCACCTCTCAGATTCCAGAACTTTCTGTCACCGAAATGTGAGGAAAACATGTTTTTTTAGCCACATTTTGAGGTTTGCAAAGGATTCTGGGTAACAGAACCTGGTCAGAGCCCCACAAGTCACCCCATCTTGGATTCCCCTAGGTCTCTAGTTTTCAAAAATGCACAGGTTTGGTAAGTTTCCCTAGGTGCCGGCTGAGCTAGAGGCCAAAATCTACAGGTAGGCACTTTGCAAAAAACACCTCTGTTTTCTTTACAAAAATGTGATGTGTCCACGTTGCGTTTTGGGGCATTTCCTGTTGCGGGCGCTATGCCTACCCACACAAGTGAGGTATCATTTTTATCGGGAGACTTGGGGGAACGCAGGGTGGAAGGAAATTTGTGGCTCCTCTCTGATTCCAGAACTTTCTGTCACCAAAATGTGAGTAAAATGTGTTTTTTTAGCCAAATTTTGAGGTTTGCAAAGGATTCTGGGTAACAGAACCAGGTCAGAACCCCACAAGTCACCCCATCTTGGATTCCCCTAGGTCTCTAGTTTTCAAAAATGCACAGTTTTGGTAGGTTTCCCTAGGTGCCGGCTGAGCTAGAGGCCAAAATCTACAGGTAGGCACTTTGCAAAAAACACCTCTGTTTTCTTTACAAAAATGTGATGTGTCCACGTTGCGTTTTGGGGCATTTCCTGTTGCGGGCGCTAGGCCCATCCACACAAGTGAGGTATCATTTTTATCGGAAGACTTGGGGGAACGCTGGGAGGAACGAAATTTGTGGCTCCTCTCTGGTTCCAGAACTTTCTGTCACCAAAATTTGAGGAAAATGCGTTTTTTTTAGCCAAATTTTGAGGTTTGCAAAGGATTCTGGGTAACAGAACCTGGTCAGAGCCCCACAAGTCACCCCATCTTGGATTCCCCTAGGTCTCTAGTTTTAAAAATTGCACAGGTTTGGTAAGTTTCCCTAGGTGCCGGCTGAGCTAGAGGCCAAAATCTACAGGTAGGCACTTTGCAAAAAACACCTCTGTTTTCTTTACAAAAATGTGATGTGTCCACGTTATGTTTTGGGGCATTTCCTGTGACGGCCGCTAGGCCTACCCACACAAGTGAGGTATCATTTTTATCGGGAGACTTGGGGGAACACTGGGTGGAAGGACATTTGTGGCTCCTCTCTGGTTCCAGAACTTTCTGTCACCAAAATGTGAGGAAAATGTGTTTTTTTAGCCAAATTTTGAGGTTTGCAAAGGATTCTGGGTAACAGAACCAGGTCAGAACCGACAAGTCACCCCATCTTGGATTCCCCTAGTTCTCTAGTTTTCAAAAATGCACAGTTTTGGTAGGTTTCCATAGGTGCCGGCTGAGCTAGAGGCCAAAATCTACAGGTAGGCACTTTGCAAAAAACACCTCTGTTTTCTTTACAAAAATGTGATGTGTCCACGTTTTGTTTTGGGGCATTTCCTGTCACTGCCGCTAGGCCTACCCACACAAGTGAGGTATCATTTTTATCGGGAGACTTGGGGGAACACTGGGTGGAAGGACATTTGTGGCTCCTCTCAGATTCCAGAACTTTCTGTCACCGAAATGTGAGGAAAACATGTTTTTTTAGCCACATTTTGAGGTTTGCAAAGGATTCTGGGTAACAGAACCTGGTCAGAGCCCCACAAGTCACCCCATCTTGGATTCCCCTAGGTCTCTAGTTTTCAAAAATGCACTGGTTTGGTAGGTTTCCCTAGGTGCCGGCTGAGCTACAGGCCAAAATCTACAGGTAGGCACTTTGCAAAAAACACCTCTGTGTTCTATAAAAAAATGTGATGTGTCCACGTTGCGTTTTGGGGCATTTCCTGTCTCGGGCGCTATGCCTACCCACACAAGTGAGGTATCATTTTTATCGGGAGACTTGGGGGAACGCAGGGTGGAAGGAAATTTGTGGCTCCTCTCTGATTCCAGAACTTTCTGTCACCAAAATGTGAGTAAAATGTGTTTTTTTAGCCAAATTTTGAGGTTTGCAAAGGATTCTGGGTAACAGAACCAGGTCAGAACCCCACAAGTCACCCCATCTTGGATTCCCCTAGGTCTCTAGTTTTCAAAAATGCACAGTTTTGGTAGGTTTCCCTAGGTGCCGGCTGAGCTAGAGGCCAAAATCTACAGGTAGGCACTTTGCAAAAAACACCTCTGTTTTCTTTACAAAAATGTGATGTGTCCACGTTGCGTTTTGGGGCATTTCCTGTTGCGGGCGCTAGGCCCATCCACACAAGTGAGGTATCATTTTTATCGGAAGACTTGGGGGAACGCTGGGAGGAAAGAAATTTGTGGCTCCTCTCTGGTTCCAGAACTTTCTGTCACCAAAATTTGAGGAAAATGCGTTTTTTTAGCCAAATTTTGAGGTTTGCAAAGGATTCTGGGTAACAGAACCTGGTCAGAGCCCCACAAGTCACCCCATCTTGGATTCCCCTAGGTCTCTAGTTTTAAAAATTGCACAGGTTTGGTAAGTTTCCCTAGGTGCCGGCTGAGCTAGAGGCCAAAATCTACAGGTAGGCACTTTGCAAAAAACACCTCTGTTTTCTTTACAAAAATGTGATGTGTCCACGTTATGTTTTGGGGCATTTCCTGTCACGGCCGCTAGGCCTACCCACACAAGTGAGGTATCATTTTTATCGGGAGACTTGGGGGAACACTGGGTGGAAGGACATTTGTGGCTCCTCTCTGATTCCAGAACTTTATGTCACCGAAATGTGAGGAAAACGTGTTTTTTTAGCCAAATTTTGAGGTTTGCAAAGGATTCTGGGTAACAGAACCTGGTCAGAGCCCCACAAGTCACCCCATCTTGGATTCCCCTAGGTCTCTAGTTTTCAAAAATGCACAGGTTTGGTAGGTTTCCCTAGGTGCCGGCTGAGCTACAGGCCAAAATCTACAGGTAGGCACTTTGCAAAAAACACCTCTGTGTTCTATAAAAAAATGTGATGTGTCCACGTTGCGTTTTGGGGCATTTCCTGTCTCGGGAGCTATGCCTACCCACACAAGTGAGGTATCATTTTTATCGGGAGACTTGGGGGAACGCAGGGTGGAAGGAAATTTGTGGCTCCTCTCTGATTCCAGAACTTTCTGTCACCAAAATGTGAGGAAAATGTGTTTTTTTAGCCAAATTTTGAGGTTTGCAAAGGATTCTGGGTAACAGAACCAGGTCAGAGCCCCACAAGTCACCCCATCTTGGATTGCCCTAGGTCTCTAGTTTTCAAAAATGCACAGTTTTGGTAGGTTTCCCTAGGTGCCGGCTGAGCTACAGGCCAAAATCTACAGGTAGGCACTTTGCAAAAAACACCTCTGTTTTCTTTACAAAAATGTGATGTGTCCACGTTATGTTTTGGGGAATTTCCTGTCACGGCCGCTAGGCCTACCCACACAAGTGAGGTATCATTTTTATCGGGAGACTTGGGGGAACACTGGGTGGAAGGACATTTGTGGCTCCTCTCAGATTCCAGAACTTTCTGTCACCGAAATGTGAGGAAAACATGTTTTTTTAGCCAAATTTTGAGGTTTGCAAAGGATTCTGGGTAACAGAACCTGGTCCGAGCCACACAAGTCACCCCATCTTGGATTCCCCTAGGTCTCTAGTTTTCAAAAATGCACAGGTTTGGTAGGTTTCCCTAGGTGCCGGCTGAGCTAGAGGCCAAAATCTACAGGTAGGCACTTTGCAAAAAACACCTCTGTTTTCTTTCAAAAAATGTGATGTATCCACGTTGCGTTTTGGGGCATTTCCTGTCACGGCCGCTAGGCCTACCCACACAAGTGAGGTATCATTTTTATCAGGAGACTTGGGGGAACGCTGGGTGGAAGGAAATTTGTGGCTCCTCTCAGATTCCAGAACTTTCTGTCAACGAAATGTGAGGAAAACGTGTTTTTTTTCAGCCTAATTTTAAGGTTTGCAAAGGATTTTGGGTAACAGAACCTGGTCAGAGCCCCACAAGTCACCCCATCTTGGATTCCCCTAGGTTTCTAGTTTTTAAAAATGCGCAGGTTTGGTAGGTTCCCCTAGGTGCCGGCTGAGCTAGAGGCCAAAATCTACAGGTAGGCACTTTGTAAAAAACACCTCTGTTTTCTTTAAAAAAATGTGATGTGTCCACGTTGTGTTTTGGGGCATTTCCTGTCACGGCCGCTAGGCCTACCCACACAAGTGAGGTATCATTTTTATCGGGAGACTTGGGGGAACGCAGGGTGGAAGGAAATTTGTGGCTCCTCTCAGATTCCAGAACTTTCTGTCACCGAAATATGAGGAAAACATGTTTTTTTAGCCAAATTTTGAGGTTTGCAAAGGATTCTGGGTAACAGAACCTGGTCAGAGCCCCATAAGTCACCCCATCTTGGATTCACCTAGGTCTCTAGTTTTCAAAAATGCACAGGTTTGGTAGGTTTCCCTAGGTGCCAGCTGAGCTACAGGCCAAAATCTACAGGTAGGCACTTTGCAAAAAACACCTCTGTGTTCTATAAAAAAATGTGATGTGTCCACGTTGCGTTTTGGGGCATTTCCTGTCTCGGGCGCTATGCCTACCCACACAAGTGAGGTATCATTTTTATCGGGAGACTTGGGGAAACGCAGGGTGGAAGGAAATTTGTGGCTCCTCTCTGATTCCAGAACTTTCTGTCACCAAAATGTGAGGAAAATTTGTTTTTTTAGCCAAATTTTGAGGTTTGCAAAGGATTCTGGGTAACAGAACCAGGTCAGAGCCCCACAAGTCACCCCATCTTGGATTCCCCTAGGACTTTAGTTTTCAAAAATGCACAGTTTTGGTAGGTTTCCCTAGGTGCCGGCTGAGCTAGAGGCCAAAATCTACAGGTAGGCACTTTGCAAAAAACACATCTGTTTTCTTTACAAAAATGTGATGTGTCCACGTTATGTTTTGGGGCATTTCCTGTCACGGCCGCTAGGCCTACCCACACAAGTGAGGTATCATTTTTATCGGGAGACTTGGGGGAACGCAGGGTGGAAGGAAATTTGTGGCTCCTCTCTGATTCCAGAACTTTCTGTCACCAAAATGTGAGGAAACTGTGTTTTTTTAGCCAAATTTTGAGGTTTGCAAAGGATTCTGGGTAACAGAACCAGGTCAGAACCCCACAAGTCACCCCATCTTGGATTCCCCTAGGTCTCTAGTTTTCAAAAATGCACAGTTTTCGTAGGTTTCCCTAGGTGCCGGCTGAGCTAGAGGCCAAAATCTACAGGTAGGCACTTTGCAAAAAACACCTCTGTTTTCTTTACAAAAATGTGATGTGTCCACGTTGCGTTTTGGGGCATTTCCTGTTGCGGGCGCTAGGCCCATCCACACAAGTGAGGTATCATTTTTATCGGAAGACTTGGGGGAACGCTGGGTGGAAAGAAATTTGTGGCTCCTCTCTGGTTCCAGAACTTTCTGTCACCAAAATGTGAGGAAAATGTGTTTTTTTAGCCAAATTTTGAGGTTTGCAAAGGATTCTGGGTAACAGAACCAGGTCAGAACCGACAAGTCACCCCATCTTGGATTCCCCTAGTTCTCTAGTTTTCAAAAATGCACAGTTTTGGTAGGTTTCCCTAGGTGCCGGCTGAGCTAGAGGCCAAAATCTACAGGTAGGCACTTTGCAAAAAACACCTCTGTTTTCTTTACAAAAATGTGATGTGTCCACGTTTTGTTTTGGGGCATTTCCTGTCACGGCCGCTAGGCCTACCCACACAAGTGAGGTATCATTTTTATCGGGAGACTTGGGGGAACACTGGGTGGAAGGACATTTGTGGCTCCTCTCAGATTCCAGAACTTTCTGTCACCGAAATGTGAGGAAAACATGTTTTTTTAGCCACATTTTGAGGTTTTCAAAGGATTCTGGGTAACAGAACCTGGTCAGAGCCCCACAAGTCACCCCATCTTGGATTCCCCTAGGTCTCTAGTTTTCAAAAATGCACTGGTTTGGTAGGTTTCCCTAGGTGCCGGCTGAGCTACAGGCCAAAATCTACAGGTAGGCACTTTGCAAAAAACACCTCTGTGTTCTATAAAAAAATGTGATGTGTCCACGTTGCGTTTTGGGGCATTTCCTGTCTCGGGCGCTATGCCTACCCACACAAGTGAGGTATCATTTTTATCGGGAGACTTGGGGGAACGCAGGGTGGAAGGAAATTTGTGGCTCCTCTCTGATTCCAGAACTTTCTGTCACCAAAATGTGAGTAAAATGTGTTTTTTTAGCCAAATTTTGAGGTTTGCAAAGGATTCTGGGTAACAGAACCAGGTCAGAACCCCACAAGTCACCCCATCTTGGATTCCCCTAGGTCTCTAGTTTTCAAAAATGCACAGTTTTGGTAGGTTTCCCTAGGTGCCGGCTGAGCTAGAGGCCAAAATCTACAGGTAGGCACTTTGCAAAAAACACCTCTGTTTTCTTTACAAAAATGTGATGTGTCCACGTTGCGTTTTGGGGCATTTCCTGTTGCGGGCGCTAGGCCCATCCACACAAGTGAGGTATCATTTTTATCGGAAGACTTGGGGGAACGCTGGGTGGAAAGAAATTTGTGGCTCCTCTCTGGTTCAGAAATTTCTGTCACCAAAATTTGAGGAAAATGTGTTTTTTTAGCCAAATTTTGAGGTTTGCAAAGGATTCTGGGTAACAGAACCTGGTCAGAGCCCCACAAGTCACCCCATCTTGGATTCCCCTAGGTCTCTAGTTTTAAAAAATGCACAGGTTTGGTAAGTTTCCCTAGGTGCCGGCTGAGCTAGAGGCCAAAATCTACAGGTAGGCACTTTGCAAAAAACACCTCTGTTTTCTTTACAAAAATGTGATGTGTCCACGTTATGTTTTGGGGCATTTCCTGTCACGGCCGCTAGGCCTACCCACACAAGTGAGGTATCATTTTTATCGGGAGACTTGGGGGAACACTGGGTGGAAGGACATTTGTGGCTCCTCTCTGATTCCAGAACTTTATGTCACCGAAATGTGAGGAAAACGTGTTTTTTTAGCCAAATTTTGAGGTTTGCAAAGGATTCTGGGTAACAGAACCTGGTCAGAGCCCCACAAGTCACCCCATCTTGGATTCCCCTAGGTCTCTAGTTTTCAAAAATGCACAGTTTTGGTAGGTTTCCCTAGGTGCCGGCTGAGCTAGAGGCCAAAATCTACAGGTAGGCACTTTGCAAAAAACACCTCTGTTTTCTTTACAAAAATGTGATGTGTCCATGTTGCGTTTTGGGGCATTTCCTGTTGCGGGCGCTAGGCCCATCCACACAAGTGAGGTATCATTTTTATCGGAAGACTTGGGGGAACGCTGGGTGGAAAGAAATTTGTGGCTCCTCTCTGGTTCCAGAACTTTCTGTCACCAAAATGTGAGGAAAATGTGTTTTTTAGGCCAAATTTTGAGGTTTGCAAAGGATTCTGGGTAACAGAACCAGGTCAGAACCGACAAGTCACCCCATCTTGGATTCCCCTAGTTCTCTAGTTTTCAAAAATGCACAGTTTTGGTAGGTTTCCCTAGGTGCCGGCTGAGCTAGAGGCCAAAATCTACAGGTAGGCACTTTGCAAAAAACACCTCTGTTTTCTTTAGAAAAATGTGATGTGTCCACGTTTTGTTTTGGGGCATTTCCTGTCACGGCCGCTAGGCCTACCCACACAAGTGAGGTATCATTTTTATCGAGAGACTTGGGGGAACACTGGGTGGAAGGACATTTGTGGCTCCTCTCAGATTCCAGAACTTTCTGTCACCGAAATGTGAGGAAAACATGTTTTTTTAGCCAAATTTTGAGGTTTGCAAAGGATTCTGGGTAACAGAACCTGGTCAGAGCCCCACAAGTCACCCCATCTTGGATTCCCCTAGGTTTCTAGTTTTCAAAAATGCACTGGTTTGGTAGGTTTCCCTAGGTGCCGGCTGAGCTACAGGCCAAAATCTACAGGTAGGCACTTTGCAAAAAACACCTCTGTGTTCTATAAAAAAATGTGATGTGTCCACGTTGCGTTTTGGGGCATTTCCTGTCTCGGGCGCTATGCCTACCCACACAAGTGAGGTATCATTTTTATTGGGAGACTTGGGGGAACGCAGGGTGGAAGGAAATTTGTGGCTCCTCTCTGATTCCAGAACTTTCTGTCACCAAAATGTGAGGAAACTGTGTTTTTTTAGCCAAATTTTGAGGTTTGCAAAGGATTCTGGGTAACAGAACCAGGTCAGAACCCCACAAGTCACACCATCTTGGATTCCCCTAGGTCTCTAGTTTTCAAAAATGCACAGTTTTGGTAGGTTTCCCTAGGTGCCGGCTGAGCTAGAGGCCAAAATCTACAGGTAGGCACTTTGCAAAAAACACCTCTGTTTTCTTTACAAAAATGTGATGTGTCCACGTTATGTTTTGGGGCATTTCCTGTCACGGCCGCTATGCCTACCCACACAAGTGAGGTATCATTTTTATCGGGAGACTTGGGGGAACACTGGGTGGAAGGACATTTGTGGCTCCTCTCAGATTCCAGAACTTTCTGTCACTGAAATGTGAGGAAAACATGTTTTTTTAGCCAAATTTTGAGGTTTGCAAAGGATTCTGGGTAACAGAACCTGGTCAGAGCCCCATAAGTCACCCCATCTTGGATTCACCTAGGTCTCTAGTTTTCAAAAATGCACAGGTTTGGTAGGTTTCCCTATGTGCCGGCTGAGCTACAGGCCAAAATCTACAGGTAGGCACTTTGCAAAAAACACCTCTGTGTTCTATAAAAAAATGTGATGTGTCCACGTTGCGTTTTGGGGCATTTCCTGTCTCGGGCGCTATGCCTACCCACACAAGTGAGGTATCATTTTTATCGGGAGACTTGGGGGAACGCAGGGTGGAAGGAAATTTGTGGCTCTTCTCTGATTCCAGAACTTTCTGTCACCAAAATGTGAGGAAAATGTGTTTTTTAGCCAAATTTTGAGGTTTGCAAAGGATTCTGGGTAACAGAACCAGGTCAGAGCCCCACAAGTCACCCCATCTTGGATTCCCCTAGGACTCTAGTTTTCAAAAATGCACAGTTTTGGTAGGTTTCCCTAGGTGCCGGCTGAGCTAGAGGCCAAAATCTACAGGTAGGCACTTTGCAAAAAACACCTCTGTTTTCTTTACAAAAATGTGATGTGTCCACGTTGCGTTTTGGGGCATTTCCTGTTGCGGGCGCTAGGCCTATCCACACAAGTGAGGTATCATTTTTATCGGAAGACTTGGGGGAACGCTGGGGGGAAAGAAATTTGTGGCTCCTTTCTGGTTCCAGAACTTTCTGTCACCAAAATGTGAGGAAAATGTGTTTTTTTAGCCAAATTTTGAGGTTTGCAAAGGATTCTGGGTAACAGAACCTGGTCAGAGCCCCACAAGTCACCCCATCTTGGATTCCCCTAGGTCTCTAGTTTTCAAAACTGCACAGGTTTGGTAGGTTTCCCTAGGTGCCGGCTGAGCTACAGGCCAAAAGCTACAGGTAGGCACTTTGCAAAAAACACCTCTGTGTTCTATAAAAAAATGTGATGTGTCCACGTTGCGTTTTGGGGCATTTCCTGTCTCAGGCGCTATGCCTACCCACACAAGTGAGGTATCATTTTTATCGGGAGACTTGGGGGAACGCAGGGTGGAAGGACATTTGTGGCTCCTCTCAGATTCCAGAACTTTCTGTCACCGAAATGTGAGGAAAACATGTTTTTTTAGCCAAATGTTGAGGTTTGCAAAGGATTCTGGGTAACAGAACCTGGTCAGAGCCCCACAAGTCACCCCATCTTGGATTCCCCTAGGTCTCTAGTTTTCAAAAATGCACAGGTTTGGTAGGATTCCCTAGGTGCCGGCTGAGCTACAGGCCAAAATCTACAGGTAGGCACTTTGCAAAAAACACCTCTGTGTTCTATAAAAAAATGTGATGTGTCCACGTTGCGTTTTGGGGCATTTCCTGTCTCGGGCGCTATGCCTACCCACACAAGTGAGGTATCATTTTTATCGGGAGACTTGGGGGAACGCAGGGTGGAAGGAAATTTGTGGCTCCTCTCTGATTCCAGAACTTTCTGTCACCAAAATGTGAGGAAAATGTGTTTTTTTAGCCAAATTTTGAGGTTTGCAAAGGATTCTGGGTAACAGAACCAGGTCAGAGCCCCACAAGTCACCCCATCTTGGATTCCCCTAGGTCTCTAGTTTTCAAAAATGCACAGTTTTGGTAGGTTTCCCTAGGTGCCGGCTGAGCTAGAGGCCAAAATCTACAGGTAGGCACTTTGCAAAAAACACCTCTGTTTTCTTTACAAAAATGTGATGTGTCCACGTTATGTTTTGGGGCATTTCCTGTCACGGCCGCTAGGCCTACCCACACAAGTGAGGTATCATTTTTATCGGGAGACTTGGGGGAACACTGGGTGGAAGGACATTTGTGGCTCCTCTCAGATTCCAAAACTTTCTGTCACCGAAATGTGAGGAAAACATGTTTTTTTAGCCAAATTTTGAGGTTTGCAAAGGATTCTGGGTAACAGAACCTGGTCAGAGCCCCATAAGTCACCCCATCTTGGATTCACCTAGGTCTCTAGTTTTCAAAAATGCACAGGTTTGGTAGGTTTCCCTAGGTGCCGGCTGAGCTACAGGCCAAAATCTACAGGTAGGCACTTTGCAAAAAACACCTCTGTGTTCTATAAAAAAATGTGATGTGTCCACGTTGCGTTTTGGGGCATTTTCTGTCTCGGGCGCTATGCCTACCCACACAAGTGAGGTATCATTTTTATCGGGAGACTTGGGGGAACGCAGGGTGGAAGGAAATTTGTGGCTCCTCTCAGATTCCAGAACTTTCTGTCACCGAAATATGAGGAAAACATGTTTTTTTAGCCAAATTTTGAGGTTTGCAAAGGATTCTGGGTAACAGAACCTGGTCAGAGCCCCACAAGTCACCCCATCTTGGATTCCCCTAGGTCTCTAGTTTTCAAAAATGCACAGGTTTGGTAGGTTTCCCTAGGTGCCGGCTGAGCTACAGGCCAAAATCTACAGGTAGGCACTTTGCAAAAAACACCTCTGTGTTCTATAAAAAAATGTGATGTGTCCACGTTGCGTTTTGGGGCATTTCCTGTCTCGGGCGCTATGCCTACCCACACAAGTGAGGTATCATTTTTATCGGGAGACTTGGGGGAACGCAGGGTGGAAGGAAATTTGAGGCTCCTCTCTGATTCCAGAACTTTCTGTCACCAAAATGTGAGGAAAATGTGTTTTTTTAGCCAAATTTTGAGGTTTGCAAAGGATTCTGGGTAACAGAACCTGGTCAGAGCCCCACAAGTCACCCCATCTTGGATTCCCCTAGGACTTTAGTTTTCAAAAATGCACAGTTTTGGTAGGTTTCCCTAGGTGCCGGCTGAACTAGAGGCCAAAATCTACAGGTAGGCACTTTGCAAAAAACACCTCTGTTTTCTTTACAAAAATGTGATGTGTCCACGTTATGTTTTGGGGCATTTCCTGTCACGGCCGCTAGGTCTACCCACACAAGTGAGGTATCATTTTTATCGGGAGACTTGGGGGAACGCAGGGTGGAAGGACATTTGTGGCTCCTCTCAGATTCCAGAACTTTCTGTCACCGAAATGTGAGGAAAATATGTTTTTTTAGCCAAATTTTGAGGTTTGCAAAGGATTCTGGGTAACAGAACCTGGTCAGAGCCCCACAAGTCACCCCATCTTGGATTCCCCTAGGACTTTAGTTTTCAAAAATGCACAGTTTTGGTAGGTTTCCCTAGGTGCCGGCTGAGCTAGAGGCCAAAATCTACAGGTAGGCACTTTGCAAAAAACACCTCTGTTATCTTTACAAAAATGTGATGTGTCCACGTTATGTTTTGGGGCATTTCCTGTCACGGCCGCTAGGCCTACCCACACAAGTGAGGTATCATTTTTATCGGGAGACTTGGGGGAACGCAGGGTGGAAGGAAATTTGTGGCTCCTCTCTGATTCCAGAACTTTCTGTCACCAAAATGTGAGGAAACTGTGTTTTTTTAGCCAAATTTTGAGGTTTGCAAAGGATTCTGGGTAACAGAACCAGGTCAGAACCCCACAAGTCACCCCATCTTGGATTCCCCTAGGTCTCTAGTTTTCAAAAATGCACAGTTTTGGTAGGTTTCCCTAGGTGCCGGCTGAGCTAGAGGCCAAAATCTACAGGTAGGCACTTTGCAAAAAACACCTCTGTTTTCTTTACAAAAATGTGATGTGTCCACGTTGCGTTTTGGGGCATTTCCTGTTGCGGGCGCTAGGCCCATCCACACAAGTGAGGTATCATTTTTATCGGAAGACTTGGGGGAACGCTGGGTGGAAAGAAATTTGTGGCTCCTCTCTGGTTCCAGAACTTTCTGTCACCAAAATGTGAGGAAAATGTGTTTTTTTAGCCAAATTTTGAGGTTTGCAAAGGATTCTGGGTAACAGAACCAGGTCAGAACCGACAAGTCACCCCATCTTGGATTCCCCTAGTTCTCTAGTTTTCAAAAATGCACAGTTTTGGTAGGTTTCCCTAGGTGCCGGCTGAGCTAGAGGCCAAAATCTACAGGTAGGCACTTTGCAAAAAACACCTCTGTTTTCTTTACAAAAATGTGATGTGTCCACGTTTTGTTTTGGGGCATTTCCTGTCACGGCCGCTAGGCCTACCCACACAAGTGAGGTATCATTTTTATCGGGAGACTTGGGGGAACACTGGGTGGAAGGACATTTGTGGCACCTCTCAGATTCCAGAACTTTCTGTCACCGAAATGTGAGGAAAACATGTTTTTTTAGCCACATTTTGAGGTTTGCAAAGGATTCTGGGTAACAGAACCTGGTCAGAGCCCCACAAGTCACCCCATCTTGGATTCCCCTAGGTCTCTAGTTTTAAAAAATGCACAGGTTTGGTAAGTTTCCCTAGGTGCCGGCTGAGCTAGAGGCCAAAATCTACAGGTAGGCACTTTGCAAAAAACACCTCTGTTTTCTTTACAAAAATGTGATGTGTCCACGTTGCGTTTTGGGGCATTTCCTGTTGCGGGCGCTATGCCTACCCACACAAGTGAGGTATCATTTTTATCGGGAGACTTGGGGGAACGCAGGGTGGAAGGAAATTTGTGGCTCCTCTCTGATTCCAGAACTTTCTGTCACCAAAATGTGAGTAAAATGTGTTTTTTTAGCCAAATTTTGAGGTTTGCAAAGGATTCTGGGTAACAGAACCAGGTCAGAACCCCACAAGTCACCCCATCTTGGATTCCCCTAGGTCTCTAGTTTTCAAAAATGCACAGTTTTGGTAGGTTTCCCTAGGTGCCGGCTGAGCTAGAGGCCAAAATCTACAGGTAGGCACTTTGCAAAAAACACCTCTGTTTTCTTTACAAAAATGTGATGTGTCCACGTTGCGTTTTGGGGCATTTCCTGTTGCGGGCGCTAGGCCCATCCACACAAGTGAGGTATCATTTTTATCGGAAGACTTGGGGGAACGCTGGGAGGAAAGAAATTTGTGGCTCCTCTCTGGTTCCAGAACTTTCTGTCACCAAAATTTGAGGAAAATGCGTTTTTTTAGCCAAATTTTGAGGTTTGCAAAGGATTCTGGGTAACAGAACCTGGTCAGAGCCCCACAAGTCACCCCATCTTGGATTCCCCTAGGTCTCTAGTTTTAAAAATTGCACTGGTTTGGTAAGTTTCCCTAGGTGCCGGCTGAGCTAGAGGCCAAAATCTACAGGTAGGCACTTTGCAAAAAACACCTCTGTTTTCTTTACAAAAATGTGATGTGTCCACGTTATGTTTTGGGGCATTTCCTGTCACGGCCGCTAGGCCTACCCACACAAGTGAGGTATCATTTTTATCGGGAGACTTGGGGGAACACTGGGTGGAAGGACATTTGTGGCTCCTCTCTGGTTCCAGAACTTTCTGTCACCAAAATGTGAGGAAAATGTGTTTTTTTAGCCAAATTTTGAGGTTTGCAAAGGATTCTGGGTAACAGAACCAGGTCAGAACCGACAAGTCACCCCATCTTGGATTCCCCTAGTTCTCTAGTTTTCAAAAATGCACAGTTTTGGTAGGTTTCCCTAGGTGCCGGCTGAGCTAGAGGCCAAAATCTACAGGTAGGCACTTTGCAAAAAACACCTCTGTTTTCTTTACAAAAATGTGATGTGTCCACGTTTTGTTTTGGGGCATTTCCTGTCACTGCCGCTAGGCCTACCCACACAAGTGAGGTATCATTTTTATCGGGAGACTTGGGGGAACACTGGGTGGAAGGACATTTGTGGCTCCTCTCAGATTCCAGAACTTTCTGTCACCGAAATGTGAGGAAAACATGTTTTTTTAGCCACATTTTGAGGTTTGCAAAGGATTCTGGGTAACAGAACCTGGTCAGAGCCCCACAAGTCACCCCATCTTGGATTCCCCTAGGTCTCTAGTTTTCAAAAATGCACTGGTTTGGTAGGTTTCCCTAGGTGCCGGCTGAGCTACAGGCCAAAATCTACAGGTAGGCACTTTGCAAAAAACACCTCTGTGTTCTATAAAAAAATGTGATGTGTCCACGTTGCGTTTTGGGGCATTTCCTGTCTCGGGCGCTATGCCTACCCACACAAGTGAGGTATCATTTTTATCGGGAGACTTGGGGGAACGCAGGGTGGAAGGAAATTTGTGGCTCCTCTCTGATTCCAGAACTTTCTGTCACCAAAATGTGAGTAAAATGTGTTTTTTTAGCCAAATTTTGAGGTTTGCAAAGGATTCTGGGTAACAGAACCAGGTCAGAACCCCACAAGTCACCCCATCTTGGATTCCCCTAGGTCTCTAGTTTTCAAAAATGCACAGTTTTGGTAGGTTTCCCTAGGTGCCGGCTGAGCTAGAGGCCAAAATCTACAAGTAGGCACTTTGCAAAAAACACCTCTGTTTTCTTTACAAAAATGTGATGTGTCCACGTTGCGTTTTGGGGCATTTCCTGTTGCGGGCGCTAGGCCCATCCACACAAGTGAGGTATCATTTTTATCGGAAGACTTGGGGGAACGCTGGGAGGAAAGAAATTTGTGGCTCCTCTCTGGTTCCAGAACTTTCTGTCACCAAAATTTGAGGAAAATGCGTTTTTTTAGCCAAATTTTGAGGTTTGCAAAGGATTCTGGGTAACAGAACCTGGTCAGAGCCCCACAAGTCACCCCATCTTGGATTCCCCTAGGTCTCTAGTTTTAAAAATTGCACAGGTTTGGTAAGTTTCCCTAGGTGCCGGCTGAGCTAGAGGCCAAAATCTACAGGTAGGCACTTTGCAAAAAACACCTCTGTTTTCTTTACAAAAATGTGATGTGTCCACGTTATGTTTTGGGGCATTTCCTGTCACGGCCGCTAGGCCTACCCACACAAGTGAGGTATCATTTTTATCTGGAGACTTGGGGGAACACTGGGTGGAAGGACATTTGTGGCTCCTCTCTGATTCCAGAACTTTATGTCACCGAAATGTGAGGAAAACGTGTTTTTTTTAGCCAAATTTTGAGGTTTGCAAAGGATTCTGGGTAACAGAACCTGGTCAGAGCCCCACAAGTCACCCCATCTTGGATTCCCCTAGGTCTCTAGTTTTCAAAAATGCACAGGTTTGGTAGGTTTCCCTAGGTGCCGGCTGAGCTACAGGCCAAAATCTACAGGTAGGCACTTTGCAAAAAACACCTCTGTGTTCTATAAAAAAATGTGATGTGTCCACGTTGCGTTTTGGGGCATTTCCTGTCTCGGGAGCTATGCCTACCCACACAAGTGAGGTATCATTTTTATCGGGAGACTTGGGGGAACGCAGGGTGGAAGGAAATTTGTGGCTCCTCTCTGATTCCAGAACTTTCTGTCACCAAAATGTGAGGAAAATGTGTTTTTTTAGCCAAATTTTGAGGTTTGCAAAGGATTCTGGGTAACAGAACTTGGTCAGAGCCCCACAAGTCACCCCAACTTGGATTCCCCTAGGTCTCTAGCTAGAGCTAGAGGCCAAAATCTACAGGTAGGCACTTTGTAAAAAACACCTCTGTTTTCTTTAAAAAAATGTGATGTGTCCACGTTGTGTTTTGGGGCATTTCCTGTCACGGCCGCTAGGCCTACCCACACAAGTGAGGTATCATTTTTATCGGGAGACTTGGGGGAACACTGGGTGGAAGGAAATTCGTGGCTCCTCTCAGATTCCAGAACTTTCTGTCACCGAAATGTGAGAAAAACGTGTTTTTTTAGCCAAATTTTGAGGTTTGCAAAGGATTCTGGGTAACAGAACTTGGTCAGAGCCCCACAAGTCACCCCAACTTGGATTCCCCTAGGTCTCTAGTATTAAAAAATGCACAGGTTTTGTTTCCCTAGGTGCCGGCTGAGCTACAGGCCAAAATCTACAGGTAGGCACTTTGCAAAAAACACCTCTGTGTTCTATAAAAAAATGTGATGTGTCTACGTTGCGTTTTGGGAGTCATTTCCTGTCTCAGGCGCTAGGCCTACCCACACAAGTGAGGTATCATTTTTATTTGAGACTTGGGGGAACGCAGGGTGGAAGGAAATTTGTGGCTCCTCTCTCATTCCAGAACTTTCTGTCAACGAAATGTGAGGAAAACGTGTTTTTTTAGCCAAATTTTGAGGTTTGCAAAGGATTCTGGGTAACAGAACCTGGTCAGAGCCCCACAAGTCACCCCATCTTGGATTCCCCTAGGTTTCTAGTTTTTAAAAATGCACAGTTTTGGTAGGTTCCCCTAGGTGCCGGCTGAGCTAGAGGCCAAAATCTACAGGTAGGCACTTTGTAAAAAATACCTCTGTTTTCTTTAAAAAAATGTGATGTGTCCACGTTATGTTTTGGGGCATTTCCTGTCACGGCCGCTAGGCCTACCCACACAAGTGAGGTATCATTTTTATCGGGAGACTTGGGGGAACACTGGGTGGAAGGACATTTGTGGCTCCTCTCTGATTCCAGAACTTTATGTCACCGAAATGTGAGGAAAACGTGTTTTTTTAGCCAAATTTTGAGGTTTGCAAAGGATTCTGGGTAACAGAACCTGGTCAGAGCCCCACAAGTCACCCCATCTTGGATTCCCCTAGGTCTCTAGTTTTCAAAAATGCACAGGTTTGGTAGGTTTCCCTAGGTGCCGGCTGAGCTACAGGCCAAAATCTACAGGTAGGCACTTTGCAAAAAACACCTCTGTGTTCTATAAAAAAATGTGATGTGTCCACGTTGCGTTTTGGGGCATTTCCTGTCTCGGGAGCTATGCCTACCCACACAAGTGAGGTATCATTTTTATCGGGAGACTTGGGGGAACGCAGGGTGGAAGGAAATTTGTGGCTCCTCTCTGATTCCAGAACTTTCTGTCACCAAAATGTGAGGAAAATGTGTTTTTTTAGCCAAATTTTGAGGTTTGCAAAGGATTCTGGGTAACAGAACCAGGTCAGAGCCCCACAAGTCACCCCATCTTGGATTGCCCTAGGTCTCTAGTTTTCAAAAATGCACAGTTTTGGTAGGTTTCCCTAGGTGCCGGCTGAGCTAGAGGCCAAAATCTACAGGTAGGCACTTTGCAAAAAACACCTCTGTTTTCTTTACAAAAATGTGATGTGTCCACGTTATGTTTTGGGGAATTTCCTGTCACGGCCGCTAGGCCTACCCACACAAGTGAGGTATCATTTTTATCGGGAGACTTGGGGGAACACTGGGTGGAAGGACATTTGTGGCTCCTCTCAGATTCCAGAACTTTCTGTCACCGAAATGTGAGGAAAACATGTTTTTTTAGCCAAATTTTGAGGTTTGCAAAGGATTCTGGGTAACAGAACCTGGTCCGAGCCACACAAGTCACCCCATCTTGGATTCCCCTAGGTCTCTAGTTTTCAAAAATGCACAGGTTTGGTAGGTTTCCCTAGGTGCCGGCTGAGCTAGAGGCCAAAATCTACAGGTAGGCACTTTGCAAAAAACACCTCTGTTTTCTTTCAAAAAATGTGATGTATCCACGTTGCGTTTTGGGGCATTTCCTGTCACGGCCGCTAGGCCTACCCACACAAGTGAGGTATCATTTTTATCAGGAGACTTGGGGGAACGCTGGGTGGAAGGAAATTTGTGGCTCCTCTCAGATTCCAGAACTTTCTGTCAACGAAATGTGAGGAAAACGTGTTTTTTTTCAGCCAAATTTTAAGGTTTGCAAAGGATTTTGGGTAACAGAACCTGGTCAGAGCCCCACAAGTCACCCCATCTTGGATTCCCCTAGGTTTCTAGTTTTTAAAAATGCGCAGGTTTGGTAGGTTCCCCTAGGTGCCGGCTGAGCTAGAGGCCAAAATCTACAGGTAGGCACTTTGTAAAAAACACCTCTGTTTTCTTTAAAAAAATGTGATGTGTCCACGTTGTGTTTTGGGGCATTTCCTGTCACGGCCGCTAGGCCTACCCACACAAGTGAGGTATCATTTTTATCGGGAGACTTGGGGGAACACTGGGTGGAAGGAAATTTGTGGCTCCTCTCAGATTCCAGAACTTTCTATCACCGAAATGTGAGAAAAACGTGTTTTTTTAGCCAAATTTTGAGGTTTGCAAAGGATTCTGGGTAACAGAACTTGGTCAGAGCCCCACAAGTCACCCCAACTTGGATTCCCCTAGGTCTCTAGTATTAAAAAATGCACAGGTTTTGTTTCCCTAGGTGCCGGCTGAGCTACAGGCCAAAATCTACAGGTAGGCACTTTGCAAAAAACACCTCTGTGTTCTATAAAAAAATGTGATGTGTCTACGTTGCGTTTTGGGAGTCATTTCCTGTCTCAGGCGCTAGGCCTACCCACACAAGTGAGGTATCATTTTTATCGGAGACTTGGGGGAACGCAGGGTGGAAGGAAATTTGTGGCTCCTCTCACATTCCAGAACTTTCTGTCAACGAAATGTGAGGAAAACGTGTTTTTTTTGCCAAATTTTGAGGTTTGCAAAGGATTCTGGGAAACAGAACCTGGTCAGAGCCCCACAAGTCACCCCATCTTGGATTCCCCTAGGTTTCTAGTTTTTAAAAATGCACAGGTTTGGTAGGTTCCCCTAGGTGCCGGCTGAGCTAGAGGCCAAAATCTACAGGTAGGCACTTTGTAAAAAATACCTCTGTTTTCTTTAAAAAAATGTGATGTGTCCACGTTATGTTTTGGGGCATTTCCTGTCATGGGCGCTAGGCCTATCCACACAAGTGAGGTATCATTTTTATCGGGAGACTTGGGGGAACACTGGGTGGAAGGAAATTTGTGGCTCCTCTCAGATTCCAGAACTTTCTGTCACCGAAATGTGAGGAAAATGTGTTTTTTTAGCCAAATTTTGAGGTTTGCAAAGGATTCTGGGTTACAGAACCTGGTCAGAGCCCCACAAGTCACCCCATCTTGGATTCCCCTAGGTCTCTAGTTTTAAAAAATGCACAGGTTTGGTAGTTTTCCCTAGGTGCCGGCTGAGCTACAGGCCAAAATCTATAGGTAGGCACTTTGCAAAAAACACCTCTGTGTTCTATAAAAAAATGTGATGTGTCCACGTTGCGTTTTGGGGCATTTCCTGTCTCGGGCGCTAGGCCTACCCACACAAGTGAGGTATCATTTTTATCGGGAGACTTGGGGGAACGCAAGGTGGAAGGAAATTTGTGGCTCCTCTCTAATTCCAGAACTATCTGTCACCAAAATGTGAGAAAAACTTGTTTTTTTTGCCAAATTTTGAGGTTTGCAAAGGATTCTGGGTAACAGAACCTGGTCAGAGCCCCACAAGTCACCCCATCTTGGAATCCCCTAGGTTTCTAGTTTTTAAAAATGCACAGGTTTGGTAGGGTCCCTAGGTGCCGGCTGAGCTAGAGTTCAAAATCTACAGGTAGGCACTTTGTAAAAAACACCTCTGTTTTCTTTTAAAAAATGTGATGTGTCCACGTTGTGTTTTGGGGCTTTTCCTGTCACGGGCGCTAGGCCTACCCACACAAGTGAGGTATCATTTTTATCGGGAGACTTGGGGGAACACTGGGTGGAAGGAAATTTGTGGCTCCTCTCAGATTCCAGAACTTTCTGTCTCCGAAATGTGAGGAAAACGTGTTTTTTTTAGCCAAATTTTGAGGTTTGCAAAGAATTCTGGGTAACAGAACCTGGTCAGAGCCCCACAAGTCACCCCAACTTGGATTCCCCTAGGTCTCTAGTATTCATAAATGCACAGGTTTGGTAGGTTTCCCTATGTGCCGGCTGAGCTACAGGCCAAAATCTACAGGTAGGCACTTTGCAAAAAACACCTCTGTGTTCTATAAAAAAATGTGATGTGTCCACGTTGCGTTTTGGGAGTCATTTCCTGTCTCGGGCGCTAGGCCTACCCACACAAGTGAGGTATCATTTTTATCGGGAGACTTGGGGGAACACTGGGTGGAAGGAAATTTGTGGCTCCTCTCAGATTCTAGAACTTTCTGTCACCGAAATGTGAGGAAAACGTGTTATTTTAGCCAAATTTTGAGGTTTGCAAAGGATTCTGGGTAACAGAACCAGGTCAGAGCCCCACAAGTCACCCCATCTTGGATTCCCCTAGGTCTCTAGTTTTAAAAAATGCACAGGTATGGTAGGGTCCCCTAGGTGCCGGCTGAGCTAGAGGCCAAAATCTACAGGTAGGCACTTTGTAAAAAACACCTCTGTTTTCTTTAAAAAAATGTGATGTGTCCACGTTATGTTTTGGGGAATTTCCTGTCACGGGCGCTAGGCCTATCCACACAAGTGAGGTATCATTTTTATCGGAAGACTTGGGGGAACGCTGGGTGGAAAGAAATTTGTGGCTCCTCTCTGGTTCCAGAACTTTCTGTCACCAAAATGTGAGGAAAATGTGTTTTTTTAGCCAAATTTTGAGGTTTGCAAAGGATTCTGGGTAACAGAACCTGGTCAGAGCCCCACAAGTCACCCCATCTTGGATTCCCCTAGGTCTCTAGTTTTAAAAAATGCACAGGTTTTTTAAGTTTCCCTAGGTGCCGGCTGAGCTACAGGCCAAAATCTACAGGTAGGCACTTTGCAAAAAACACCTCTGTTTTCTTTAAAAAAATGTGATTTGTCCACGTTGCGTTTTGGGGCATTTCCTGTCGCGGGCACTAGGCCTACCCACCCAAGTGAGGTATCATTTTTATCGGGAGACTTGGGGGAACGCTGGGTGGAAGGAAATTTGTGGCTCCTCTCTAATTCCAGAACTTTCTGTCACCAAAATGTGAGGAAAATTTGTTTTTTTAGCCAAATTTTGAGATTTGCAAAGGATTCTGGGTAACAGAACCTGGTCAGAGCCCCACAAGTCACCCCATCTTGGATTCCCCTAGGTCTCTAGTTTTCAAAAATGCACAGGATTGGTAGGTTTCCCTAGGTGCCGGCTGAGCTACAGGCCAAAATCTACAGGTAGGCACTTTGCAAAAAACACCTCTGTGTTCTATAAAAAAATGTGATGTGTCCACGTTGCGTTTTGGGGCATTTCCTGTCTCGGGCGCTAGGCCTACCCACACAAGTGAGGTATCATTTTTATCGGGAGACTTGGGGGAACGCAGGGTGGAAGGAAATTTGTGGCTCCTCTCTGATTCCAGAACTATCTGTCACCAAAATGTGAGGAAAATGTGTTTTTTTAGACAAATTTTGAGGTTTGCAAAGGATTCTGGGTAACAGAACCAGGTCAGAGCCCCACAAGTCACCCCATCTTGGATTCCCCTAGGTCTCTAGTTTTCAAAAATGCACAGTTTTGGTAGGTTTCCCTAGGTGCCGGCTGAGCTAGAGGCCAAAATCTACAGGTAGGCACTTTGCAAAAAACACTTATGTTTTCTTTACAAAAATATGATGTATCCACGTTGCGTTTTGGGGCATCTCCTGTTGCAGGCGCTAGGCCTATCCACACAAGTGAGGTATCATTTTTATCGGAAGACTTGGGGGAACGCTAGGTGGAAAGAAATTCGTGGCTCCTCTCTGGTTCCAGAACTTTCTGTCACCAAAATGTGAGGAAAATGCGTTTTTTTAGCCAAATATTGAGGTTTGCAAAGGATTCTGGGTAACAGAACCTGGTCAGAGCCCCACAAGTCACCCCATCTTGGATTCCCCTAGGTCTCTAGTTTTCAAAAATGCACAGGTTTGGTAGGTTTCCCTAGGTGCCGGCTGAGCTAGAGGCCAAAATCTACAGGTAGGCACTTTGCAAAAAACACCTCTGTTTTCTTTAAAAAAATATGATGTGTCCACGTTGCGTTTTGGGGCATTTCCTGTTGCGGGCACTAGGCCTACCCACACAAGTGAGGTATCATTTTAATCAGGAGACTTGGGTAACGCTGGGTGGAAGGACATTTGTGGCTCCTCTCAGATTCCAGAACTTTCTGTCACCGAAATGTGAGGAAAACGTGTTATTTTAGCCAAATTTTGAGGTTTGCAAAGGATTCTGGGTAACAGAACCTGGTCAGAGCCCCACAAGTCACCCCATCTTGGAATCCCCTAGGTTTCTAGTTTTTAAAAATGCACAGGTTTGGTAGGGTCCCCTAGGTGCCGGCTGAGCTAGAGGCCAAAATCTACAGGTAGGCACTTTGTAAAAAACACCTCTGTTTTCTTTAAAAAAATGTGATGTGTCCACGTTGTGTTTTGGGGCATTTCCTGTCACGGGCGCTAGGCCTACCCACACAAGTGAGGTATCATTTTTATCGGGAGACTTGGGGGAACACTGGGTGGAAGGAAATTTGTGGCTCCTCTCAGATTCCAGAACTTTCTGTCACCGAAATGTGAGAAAAACGTGTTTTTTTAGCCAAATTTTGAGGTTTGCAAAGGATTCTGGGTAACAGAACTTGGTCAGAGCCCCACAAGTCACCCCAACTTGGATTCCCCTAGGTCTCTAGTATTAAAAAATGCACAGGTTTTGTTTCCCTAGGTGCCGGCTGAGCTACAGGCCAAAATCTACAGGTAGGCACTTTGCAAAAAACACCTCTGTGTTCTATAAAAAAATGTGATGTGTCCACGTTGCGTTTTGGGAGTCATTTCCTGTCTCAGGCGCTAGGCCTACCCACACAAGTGAGGTATCATTTTTATCGGAGACTTGGGGGAACGCAGGGTGGAAGGAAATTTGTGGCTCCTCTCACATTCCAGAACTTTCTGTCAATGAAATGTGAGGAAAACGTGTTTTTTTAGCCAAATTTTGAGGTTTGCAAAGGATTCTGGGTAACAGAACCTGGTCAGAGCCCCACAAGTCACCCCATCTTGGATTCCCCTAGGTTTCTAGTTTTTAAAAATGCACAGGTTTGGTAGGTTCCCCTAGGTGCCGGCTGAGCTAGAGGCCAAAATCTACAGGTAGGCACTTTGTAAAAAATACCTCTGTTTTCTTTAAAAAAATGTGATGTGTCCACGTTATGTTTTGGGGCATTTCCTGTCACGGGCGCTAGGCCTACCCACACAAGTGAGGTATCATTTTTATCGGGAGACTTGGGGGAACACTGGGTGGAAGGAAATTTGTGGCTCCTCTCAGATTCCAGAACTTTCTGTCACCGAAATGTGAGGAAAATGTTTTTTTTTAGCCTAATTTTGAGGTTTGCAAAGGATTCTGGGTTACAGAACCTGGTCAGAGCCCCACAAGTCACCCCATCTTGGATTCCCCTAGGTCTCTAGTTTTCAAAAATGCACAGGTTTGGTAGTTTTCCCTAGGTGCCGCCTGAGCTACAGGCCAAAATCTATAGGTAGGCACTTTGCAAAAAACACCTCTGTGTTCTATAAAAAAATGTGATGTGTCCACGTTGCGTTTTGGGGCATTTCCTGTCTCGGGCGCTAGGCCTACCCACACAAGTGAGGTATCATTTTTATCGGGAGACTTGGGGGAACGCAAGGTGGAAGGAAATTTGTGGCTCCTCTCTAATTCCAGAACTTTCTGTCACCAAAATGTGAGAAAAATTTGTTTTTTTAGCCAAATTTTGAGGTTTGCAAAGGATTCTGGGTAACAGAACCTGGTCAGAGCCCCACAAGTCACCCCATCCTGGATTCCCCTAGGTCTCTAGTTTTCAAAAATGCACAGGTTTGGTAGGTTTCCCTAGGTGCCGGCTGAGCTAGAGGCCAAAATCTACAGGTAGGCACTTTGCAAAAAACACCTCTGTTTTCTTTAAAAAAATATGATGTGTCCACGTTGCGTTTTGGGGCATTTCCTGTTGCGGGCACTAGGCCTACCCACACAAGTGAGGTATCATTTTTATCAGGAGACTTGGGTAACGCTGGGTGGAAGGACATTTGTGGCTCCTCTCTAATTCCAGAACTTTCTGTCACCAAAATGTGAGGAAAATTTGTTTTTTTAGCCAAATTTTGAGATTTGCAAAGGATTCTGGGTAACAAAACCTGGTCAGAGCCCCACAAGTCACCCCATCTTGGATTCCCCTAGGTCTCTAGTTTTCAAAAATGCACAGGTTTGGTAGGTTTCCCTAGGTGCCGGCTGAGCTACAGGCCAAAATCTACAGGTAGGCACTTTGCAAAAAACACCTCTGTGTTCTATAAAAAAATGTGATGTGTCCACGTTGCGTTTTGGGGCATTTCCTGTCTCGGGCGCTAGGCCTACCCACACAAGTGAGGTATCATTTTTATCGGGAGACTTGGGGGAACGCAGGGTTGAAGGAAATTTGTGGCTCCTCTCTGATTCCAGAACTTTCTGTCACCAAAATGTGAGGAAAATGTGTTTTTTTAGCCAAATTTTGAGGTTTGCAAAGGATTCTGGGTAACAGAACCAGATCAGAGCCCCACAAGTCACCCCATCTTGGATTCCCCTAGATCTCTAGTTTTCAAAAATGCACAGTTTTGGTAGGTTTCCCTAGGTGCCGGCTGAGCTAGAGGCCAAAATCTACAGGTAGGCACTTTGCAAAAAACACCTCTGTTTTCTTTACAAAAATGTGATGTGTCCACGTTGCGTTTTGGGGCATTTCCTGTTGCGGGCGCTAAGCCTATCCACACAAGTGAGGTATCATTTTTATCGGAAGACTTGGGGGAACGCTAGGTGGAAAGAAATTTGTGGCTCCTCTCTGGTTCCAGAACTTTCTGTCACCAAAATGTGAGGAAAATTCGTTTTTTTAGCCAAATTTTGAGGTTTGCAAAGGATTCTGGGTAACAGAACCTGGTCAGAGCCCCGCAAGTCACCCCATCTTGGATTCCCCTAGGTCTCTAGCTTTAAAAAATGCACAGGTTTGGTAAGTTTCCCAAGGTGCCGGCTGAGCTAGAGGCCAAAATCTACAGGTAGGCACTTTGCAAAAAACACCTCTGTTTTCTTTAAAAAAATGTGATGTGTCCACGTTGCGTTTTGAGGCATTTCCTGTCGCGGGCACTAGGCCTACCCACCCAAGTGAGGTATCATTTTTATCGGGAGACTTGGGGGAACGCTGGGTGGAAGGAAATGTGTGGCTCCTCTCTAATTCCAGAACTTTCTGTCACCAAAATGTGAGGAAAATTTGTTTTTTTAGCCATATTTTGAGGTTTGCAAAGGATTCTGGGTAACAGAACCTGGTCAGTGCCCCACAAGTCACCCCATCTTGGATTCCCCTAGGTCTCTAGTTTTCAAAAATGCACAGGTTTGGTAGGTTTCCCTAGGTGCCGGCTGAGCTAGATGCCAAAATCTACAGGTAGGCACTTTGCAAAAAACACCTCTGTTTTCTTTAAAAAAATATGATGTGTCCACGTTGCGTTTTGGGGCATTTCCTGTTGCGGGCACTAGGCCTACCCACACAAGTGAGGTATCATTTTTATCAGGAGACTTGGGTAACGCTGGGTGGAAGGACATTTGTGGCTCCTCTCAGATTCCAGAACTTTCTGTCACCGAAATGTGAGGAAAACTTGTTTTTTTTGCCAAATTTTGAGGTTTGCAAAGGATTCTGGGTAACAGAACCTGGTCAGAGCCCCACAAGTCACCCCATCTTGGAATCCCCTAGGTTTCTAGTTTTTAAAAATGCACAGGTTTGGTAGGGTCCCTAGGTGCCGGCTGAGCTAGAGTTCAAAATCTACAGGTAGGCACTTTGTAAAAAACACCTCTGTTTTCTTTAAAAAAATGTGATGTGTCCACGTTGTGTTTTGGGGCTTTTCCTGTCACGGGCGCTAGGCCTACCCACACAAGTGAGGTATCATTTTTATCGGGAGACTTGGGGGAACACTGGGTGGAAGGAAATTTGTGGCTCCTCTCAGATTCCAGAACTTTCTGTCACCGAAATGTGAGGAAAACGTGTTTTTTTTAGCCAAATTTTGAGGTTTGCAAAGAATTCTGGGTAACAGAACCTGGTCAGAGCCCCACAAGTCACCCCAACTTGGATTCCCCTAGGTCTCTAGTATTCATAAATGCACAGGTTTGGTAGGTTTCCCTATGTGCCGGCTGAGCTACAGGCCAAAATCTACAGGTAGGCACTTTGCAAAAAACACCTCTGTGTTCTATAAAAAAATGTGATGTGTCCACGTTGCGTTTTGGGAGTCATTTCCTGTCTCGGGCGCTAGGCCTACCCACACAAGTGAGGTATCATTTTTATCGGGAGACTTGGGGGAACACTGGGTGGAAGGAAATTTGTGGCTCCTCTCAGATTCTAGAACTTTCTGTCACCGAAATGTGAGGAAAACGTGTTATTTTAGCCAAATTTTGAGGTTTGCAAAGGATTCTGGGTAACAGAACCAGGTCAGAGCCCCACAAGTCACCCCATCTTGGATTCCCCTAGGTCTCTAGTTTTAAAAAATGCACAGGTATGGTAGGGTCCCCTAGGTGCCGGCTGAGCTAGAGGCCAAAATCTACAGGTAGGCACTTTGTAATAAACACCTCTGTTTTCTTTAAAAAAATGTGATGTGTCCACGTTATGTTTTGGGGAATTTCCTGTCACGGGCGCTAGGCCTATCCACACAAGTGAGGTATCATTTTTATCGGAAGACTTGGGGGAACGCTGGGTGGAAAGAAATTTGTGGCTCCTCTCTGGTTCCAGAACTTTCTGTCACCAAAATGTGAGGAAAATGTGTTTTTTTAGCCAAATTTTGAGGTTTGCAAAGGATTCTGGGTAACAGAACCTGGTCAGAGCCCCACAAGTCACCCCATCTTGGATTCCCCTAGGTCTCTAGTTTTAAAAAATGCACAGGTTTTTTAAGTTTCCCTAGGTGCCGGCTGAGCTACAGGCCAAAATCTACAGGTAGGCACTTTGCAAAAAACACCTCTGTTTTCTTTAAAAAAATGTGATTTGTCCACGTTGCGTTTTGGGGCATTTCCTGTCGCGGGCACTAGGCCTACCCACCCAAGTGAGGTATCATTTTTATCGGGAGACTTGGGGGAACGCTGGGTGGAAGGAAATTTGTGGCTCCTCTCTAATTCCAGAACTTTCTGTCACCAAAATGTGAGGAAAATTTGTTTTTTTAGCCAAATTTTGAGATTTGCAAAGGATTCTGGGTAACAGAACCTGGTCAGAGCCCCACAAGTCACCCCATCTTGGATTCCCCTAGGTCTCTAGTTTTCAAAAATGCACAGGATTGGTAGGTTTCCCTAGGTGCCGGCTGAGCTACAGGCCAAAATCTACAGGTAGGCACTTTGCAAAAAACACCTCTGTGTTCTATAAAAAAATGTGATGTGTCCACGTTGCGTTTTGGGGCATTTCCTGTCTCAGGCGCTATGCCTACCCACACAAGTGAGGTATCATTTTTATCGGGAGACTTGGGGGAACGCAGGGTGGAAGGAAATTTGTGGCTCCTCTCTGATTCCAGAACTATCTGTCACCAAAATGTGAGGAAAATGTGTTTTTTTAGACAAATTTTGAGGTTTGCAAAGGATTCTGGGTAACAGAACAAGGTCAGAGCCCCACAAGTCACCCCATCTTGGATTCCCCTAGGTCTCTAGTTTTCAAAAATGCACAGTTTTGGTAGGTTTCCCTAGGTGCCGGCTGAGCTAGAGGCCAAAATCTACAGGTAGGCACTTTGCAAAAAACACTTATGTTTTCTTTACAAAAATATGATGTATCCACGTTGCGTTTTGGGGCATCTCCTGTTGCAGGCGCTAGGCCTATCCACACAAGTGAGGTATCATTTTTATCGGAAGACTTGGGGGAACGCTAGGTGGAAAGAAATTCGTGGCTCCTCTCTGGTTCCAGAACTTTCTGTCACCAAAATGTGAGGAAAATGCGTTTTTTTTAGCCAAATATTGAGGTTTGCAAAGGATTCTGGGTAACAGAACCTGGTCAGAGCCCCACAAGTCACCCCATCTTGGATTCCCCTAGGTCTCTAGTTTTAAAAAATGCACAGGTTTGGTAAGTTTCCCAGGGTGCCGGCTGAGCTAGAGACCAAAATCTACAGGTAGGCACTTTGCAAAAAACACCTCTGTTTTCTATAAAAAAATGTGATGTGTCCACGTTGCGTTTTGGGGCATTTCCTGTCGCGGGCACTAGGCCTACCCACCCAAGTGAGGTATCATTTTTATCGGGAGACTTGGGGGAACGCTGGGTGGAAGGAAATGTGTGGCTCCTCTCTAATTCCAGAACTTTCTGTCACCAAAATGTGAGGAAAATTTGTTTTTTTACCATATTTTGAGGTTTGCAAAGGATTCTGGGTAACAGAACCTGGTCAGAGCCCCACAAGTCACCCCATCTTGGATTCCCCTAGGTCTCTAGTTTTCAAAAATGCACAGGTTTGGTAGGTTTCCCTAGGTGCCGGCTGAGCTAGAGTCCAAAATCTACAGGTAGGCACTTTGCAAAAAACACCTCTGTTTTCTTTCAAAAAATGTGATGTGTCCACGTTGCGTTTTGGGGCATTTTCTGTTGCGGGCACTAGGCCTACCCACACAAGTGAGGTGTCATTTTTATCGGGAGACTTGGGGGAACGCTGGGTGGAAGGAAATGTGTGGTTCCTCTCTAATTCCAGAACTTTCTGTCACCAAAATGTGAGGAAAATGTGTTTTTTTAGCCAAATTTTGAGGTTTGCAAAGGATTCTGGGTAACAGAACCTGGTCAGAGCCCCACAAGTCACCCCATCTTGGATTCCCCTAGGTCTCTAGTTTTCAAAAATGCACCGGTTTGGTAGGTTTCCCTAGGTGCCGGCTGAGCTAGAGGCCAAAATCTACAGGTAGGCACTTTGCAAAAAACACCTCTGTTTTCTTTAAAAAAATGTGATGTGTCCACGTTGCGTTTTGGGGCATTTCCTGTTGCGGGCACTAGGCCTACCCACACAAGTGAGGTATCATTTTTATCAGGAGACTTGGGTAACGCTGGGTGGAAGGAAATTTGTGGCTCCTCTCAGATTCTAGAACTTTCTGTCACCGAAATGTGAGGAAAACGTGTTTTTTTAGCCAAATTTTGAGGTTTGCAAAGGATTCTGGGTAACAGAACCTGGTCAGAGCTCCACAAGTCACACCATCTTGGAATCCCCTAGGTTTCTAGTTTTTAAAAATGCACAGGTTTGGTAGGGTCCCCTAGGTGCCGGCTGAGCTAGAGGCCAAAATCTACAGGTAGGCACTTTGTAAAAAACACCTCTGTTTTCTTTAAAAAAATGTGATGTGTCCACGTTGTGTTTTGGGGCATTTCCTGTCACCGGCGCTAGGCCTACCCACACAAGTGAGGTATCATTTTTATCGGGAGACTTGGGGGAACACTGGGTGGAAGGAAATTTGTGGCTCCTCTCAGATTCCAGAACTTTCTGTCACCGAAATGTGAGAAAAACATGTTTTTTTAGCCAAATTTTGAGGTTTGCAAAGGATTCTGGGTAACAGAACCTGGTCAGAGCCCCACAAGTCACCCCAACTTGGATTCCCCTAGGTCTCTAGTATTCATAAATGCACAGGTTTGGTAGGTTTCCTTATGTGCCGGCTGAGCTACAGGCCAAAATCTACAGGTAGGCACTTTGCAAAAAACACCTCTGTGTTCTATAAAAAAATGTGATGTGTCCACGTTGCGTTTTGGGAGTCATTTCCTGTCTCAGGCGCTAGGCCTACCCACACAAGTGAGGTATCATTTTTATCGGGAGACTTGGGGGAACGCATGGTGGAAGGAAATTTGTGGCTCCTCTCTGATTCCAGAACTTTCTGTCACCAAAATGTGAGGAAAATGTGTTTTTTTAGCCACATTTTGAGGTTTGCAAAGGATTCTGGGTAACAGAACCAGGTCAGAGCCCCACAAGTCACCCCATCTTGGATTCCCCTAGGTCTCTAGTTTTCAAAAATGCACAGGTTTGGTAGGTTTCCCTAGGTGCCGGCTGAGCTAGAGGCCAAAATCTACAGGTAAGCACTTTGCAAAAAACACCTCTGTTTTCATTACAAAAATGTGATGTGTCCACGTTGCGTTTTGGGGCATTTCCTGTTGCGGGCGCTAGGCCTATCCACACAAGTGAGGTATCATTTTTATCGGAAGACTTGGGGGAAAGCTGGGTGGAAAGAAATTTGTGGCTCCTCTCTGGTTCCAGAACTTTCTGTCACCAAAATGTGAGGAAAATGTGTTATTTTAGCCAAATTTTGAGGTTTGCAAAGGATTCTGGGTAACAGAACCTGGTCAGAGCCCCACAAGTCACCCCATCTTGGATTCCCCTAGGTCTCTAGTTTTAAAAAATGCACAGGTTTGGTAAGTTTCCCTAGGTGCCGGCTGAGCTAGAGGCCAAAATCTACAGGTAGGCACTTTGCAAAAAACACCTCTGTTTTCTTTAAAAAAATGTGATGTGTCCACGTTGCGTTTTGGGGCATTTCCTGTCGCGGGCACTAGGCCTACCCATCCAAGTGAGGTATCATTTTTATCGGGAGACTTGGGGGAACGCTGGGTGGAAGGAAATTTGTGGCTCCTCTCTAATTCCAGAACTTTCTGTCACCAAAATGTGAGGAAAATTTGTTTTTTTAGCCAAATTTTGAGGTTTGCAAAGGATTCTGGGTAACAGAACCTGGTCAGAGCCCCACAAGTCACCCCATCTTGGAATCCCCTAGGTTTCTAGTTTTTAAAAATGCACAGGTTTGTTAGGGTCCCCTAGGTGCCGGCTGAGCTACAGGCCAAAATCTACAGGTAGGCACTTTGCAAAAAAACCCTCTGTGTTCTATAAAAAAATGTTATGAGTACACGTTGCGTTTTGGGAGTCATTTCCTGTCTCGGGCGCTAGGCCTACCCACACAAGTGAGGTATCATTTTTATCAGGAGACTTGGGTAACGCTGGGTGGAAGGACATTTGTGGCTCCTCTCAGATTCCAGAACTTTCTGTCACCGAAATGTGAGGAAAACGTGTTATTTTAGCCAAATTTTGAGGTTTGCAAAGGATTCTGGGTAACAGAACCTGGTCAGAGCCCCACAAGTCACCCCATCTTGGAATCCCCTAGGTTTCTAGTTTTTAAAAATGCACAGGTTTGGTAGGGTCCCCTAGGTGCCGGCTGAGCTAGAGGCCAAAATCTACAGGTAGGCACTTTGCAAAAAACACCTCTGTGTTCTATAAAAAAATGTGATGTGTCCAAGTTGCGTTTTGGGGCATTTCCTGTCTCGGGCGCTAGGCCTACCCACACAAGTGAGGTATCATTTTTATCGGGAGACTTGGGGGAACGCAGGGTTGAAGGAAATTTGTGGCTCCTCTCTGATTCCAGAACTTTCTGTCACCAAAATGTGAGGAAAATGTGTTTTTTTAGCCAAATTTTGAGGTTTGCAAAGGATTCTGGGTAACAGAACCAGGTCAGAGCCCCACAAGTCACCCCATCTTGGATTCCCCTAGATCTCTAGTTTTCAAAAATGCACAGTTTTGGTAGGTTTCCCTAGGTGCCGGCTGAGCTAGAGGCCAAAATCTACAGGTAGGCACTTTGCAAAAAACACCTCTGTTTTCTTTACAAAAATGTGATGTGTCCACGTTGCGTTTTGGGGCATTTCCTGTTGCGGGCGCTAGGCCTATCCACACAAGTGAGGTATCATTTTTATCGGAAGACTTGGGGGAACGCTAGGTGGAAAGAAATTTGTGGCTCCTCTCTGGTTCCAGAACTTTCTGTCACCAAAATGTGAGGAAAATTCGTTTTTTTAGCCAAATTTTGAGGTTTGCAAAGGATTCTGGGTAACAGAACCTGGTCAGAGCCCCACAAGTCACCCCAACTTGGATTCCCCTAGGTCTCTAGTTTTAAAAAATGCACAGGTTTGGTAAGTTTCCCAAGGTGCCGGCTGAGCTAGAGGCCAAAATCTACAGGTAGGCACTTTGCAAAAAACACCTCTGTTTTCTTTAAAAAAATGTGATGTGTCCACGTTGCGTTTTGAGGCATTTCCTGTCGCGGGCACTAGGCCTACCCACCCAAGTGAGGTATCATTTTTATCGGGAGACTTGGGGGAACGCTGGGTGGAAGGAAATGTGTGGCTCCTCTCTAATTCCAGAACTTTCTGTCACCAAAATGTGAGGAAAATTTGTTTTTTTAGCCATATTTTGAGGTTTGCAAAGGATTCTGGGTAACAGAACCTGGTCAGTGCCCCACAAGTCACCCCATCTTGGATTCCCCTAGGTCTCTAGTTTTCAAAAATGCACAGGTTTGGTAGGTTTCCCTAGGTGCCGGCTGAGCTAGATGCCAAAATCTACAGGTAGGCACTTTGCATAAAACACCTCGGTTTTCTTTAAAAAAATATGATGTGTCCACGTTGCGTTTTGGGGCATTTCCTGTTGCGGGCACTAGGCCTACCCACACAAGTGAGGTATAATTTTTATCAGGAGACTTGGGTAACGCTGGGTGGAAGGACATTTGTGGCTCCTCTCAGATTCCAGAACTTTCTGTCACCGAAATGTGAGGAAAACTTGTTTTTTTAGCCAAATTTTGAGGTTTGCAAAGGATTCTGGGTAACAGAACCTGGTCAGAGCCCCACAAGTCACCCCATCTTGGAATCCCCTAGGTTTCTAGTTTTTAAAAATGCACAGGTTTGGTAGGGTCCCTAGGTGCCGGCTGAGCTAGAGGCCAAAATCTACAGGTAGGCACTTTGTAAAAAACACCTCTGTTTTCTTTAAAAAAATGTGATGTGTCCACGTTGTGTTTTGGGGCTTTTCCTGTCACGGGCGCTAGGCCTACCCACACAAGTGAGGTATCATTTTTATAGGGAGACTTGGGGGAACACTGGGTGGAAGGAAATTTGTGGCTCCTCTCAGATTCCAGAACTTTCTGTCACCGAAATGTGAGGAAAACGTGTTTTTTTTAGCCAAATTTTGAGGTTTGCAAAGAATTCTGGGTAACAGAACCTGGTCAGAGCCCCACAAGTCACCCCAACTTGGATTCCCCTAGGTCTCTAGTATTCATAAATGCACAGGTTTGGTAGGTTTCCCTATGTGCCGGCTGAGCTACAGGCCAAAATCTACAGGTAGGCACTTTGCAAAAAACACCTCTGTGTTCTATAAAAAAATGTGATGTGTCCACGTTGCGTTTTGGGAGTCATTTCCTGTTGCGGGCACTAGGCCTACCCACACAAGTGAGGTATAATTTTTATCAGGAGACTTGGGTAACGCTGGGTGGAAGGACATTTGTGGCTCCTCTCAGATTCCAGAACTTTCTGTCACCGAAATGTGAGGAAAACTTGTTTTTTTAGCCAAATTTTGAGGTTTGCAAAGGATTCTGGGTAACAGAACCTGGTCAGAGCCCCACAAGTCACCCCATCTTGGAATCCCCTAGGTTTCTAGTTTTTAAAAATGCACAGGTTTGGTAGGGTCCCTAGGTGCCGGCTGAGCTAGAGGCCAAAATCTACAGGTAGGCACTTTGTAAAAAACACCTCTGTTTTCTTTAAAAAAATGTGATGTGTCCACGTTGTGTTTTGGGGCTTTTCCTGTCACGGGCGCTAGGCCTACCCACACAAGTGAGGTATCATTTTTATCGGGAGACTTGGGGGAACACTGGGTGGAAGGAAATTTGTGGCTCCTCTCAGATTCTAGAACTTTCTGTCACCGAAATGTGAGGAAAACGTGTTATTTTAGCCAAATTTTGAGGTTTGCAAAGGATTCTGGGTAACAGAACCAGGTCAGAGCCCCACAAGTCACCCCATCTTGGATTCCCCTAGGTCTCTAGTTTTAAAAAATGCACAGGTATGGTAGGGTCCCCTAGGTGCCGGCTGAGCTAGAGGCCAAAATCTACAGGTAGGCACTTTGTAAAAAACACCTCTGTTTTCTTTAAAAAAATGTGATGTGTCCACGTTATGTTTTGGGGCATTTCCTGTCACGGGCGCTAGGCCTATCCACACAAGTGAGGTATCATTTTTATCGGAAGACTTGGGGGAACGCTGGGTGGAAAGAAATTTGTGGCTCCTCTCTGGTTCCAGAACTTTCTGTCACCAAAATGTGAGGAAAATGTGTTTTTTTAGCAAAATTTTGAGGTTTGCAAAGGATTCTGGGTAACAGAACCTGGTCAGAGCCCCACAAGTCACCCCATCTTGGATTCCCCTAGGTCTCTAGTTTTAAAAAATGCACAGGTTTTTTAAGTTTCCCTAGGTGCCGGCTGAGCTACAGGCCAAAATCTACAGGTAGGCACTTTGCAAAAAACACCTCTGTTTTCTTTAAAAAAATGTGATTTGTCCACGTTGCGTTTTGGGGCATTTCCTGTCGCGGGCACTAGGCCTACCCACCCAAGTGAGGTATCATTTTTATCGGGAGACTTGGGGGAACGCTGGGTGGAAGGAAATTTGTGGCTCCTCTCTAATTCCAGAACATTCTGTCACCAAAATGTGAGGAAAATTTGTTTTTTTAGCCAAATTTTGAGATTTGCAAAGGATTCTGGGTAACAGAACCTGGTCAGAGCCCCACAAGTCACCCCATCTTGGATTCCCCTAGGTCTCTAGTTTTCAAAAATGCACAGGATTGGTAGGTTTCCCTAGGTGCCGGCTGAGCTACAGGCCAAAATCTACAGGTAGGCACTTTGCAAAAAACACCTCTGTGTTCTATAAAAAAATGTGATGTGTCCACGTTGCGTTTTGGGGCATTTCCTGTCTCGGGCGCTAGGCCTACCCACACAAGTGAGGTATCATTTTTATCGGGAGACTTGGGGGAATGCAGGGTGGAAGGAAATTTGTGGCTCCTCTCTGATTCCAGAACTATCTGTCACCAAAATGTGAGGAAAATGTGTTTTTTTAGACAAATTTTGAGGTTTGCAAAGGATTCTGGGTAACAGAACCAGGTCAGAGCCCCACAAGTCACCCCATCTTGGATTCCCCTAGGTCTCTAGTTTTCAAAAATGCACAGTTTTGGTAGGTTTCCCTAGGTGCCGGCTGAGCTAGAGGCCAAAATCTACAGGTAGGCACTTTGCAAAAAACACCTATGTTTTCTTTACAAAAATATGATGTATCCACGTTGCGTTTTGGGGCATTTCCTGTTGCAGGCGCTAGGCCTATCCACACAAGTGAGGTATCATTTTTATCGGAAGACTTGGGGGAACGCTAGGTGGAAAGAAATTCGTGGCTCCTCTCTGGTTCCAGAACTTTCTGTCACCAAAATGTGAGGAAAATGCATTTTTTTAGCCAAATATTGAGGTTTGCAAAGGATTCTGGGTAACAGAACCTGGTCAGAGCCCCACAAGTCACCCCATCTTGGATTCCCCTAGGTCTCTAGTTTTAAAAAATGCACAGGTTTGGTAAGTTTCCCAAGGTGCCGGCTGAGCTAGAGGCCAAAATCTACAGGTAGGCACTTTGCAAAAAACACCTCTGTTTTCTTTAAAAAAATGTGATGTGTCCACGTTGCGTTTTGGGGCATTTCCTGTCGCGGGCACTAGGCCTACCCACCCAAGTGAGGTATCATTTTTATCGGGAGACTTGGGGGAACGCTGGGTGGAAGGAAATGTGTGGCTCCTCTCTAATTCCAGAACTTTCTGTCACCAAAATGTGAGGAAAATTTGTTTTTTTACCATATTTTGAGGTTTGCAAAGGATTCTGGGTAACAGAACCTGGTCAGAGCCCCACAAGTCTCCCCATCTTGGATTCCCCTAGGTCTCTAGTTTTCAAAAATGCACAGGTTTGGTAGGTTTCCCTAGGTGCCGGCTGAGCTAGAGGCCAAAATCTACAGGTAGGCACTTTGCAAAAAACACCTCTGTTTTCTTTCAAAAAATGTGATGTGTCCACGTTGCGTTTTGGGGCATTTCCTGTTGCGGGCACTAGGCCTACCCACACAAGTGAGGTGTCATTTTTATCGGGAGACTTGGGGGAACGCTGGGTGGAAGGAAATGTGTGGTTCCTCTCTAATTCCAGAACTTTCTGTCACCAAAATGTGAGGAAAATTTGTTTTTTTAGCCAAATTTTGAGGTTTGCAAAGGATTCTGGGTAACAGAACCTGGTCAGAGCGCCACAAGTCACACCATCTTGGAATCCCCTAGGTTTCTAGTTTTTAAAAATGCACAGGTTTGGTAGGGTCCCCTAGGTGCCGGCTGAGCTAGAGGCCAAAATCTACAGGTAGGCACTTTGTAAAAAACACCTCTGTTTTCTTTAAAAAAATGTGATGTGTCCACGTTGTGTTTTGGGGCATTTCCTGTCACCGGCGCTAGGCCTACCCACACAAGTGAGGTATGATTTTTATCGGGAGACTTGGGGGAACACTGGGTGGAAGGAAATTTGTGGCTCCTCTCAGATTCCAGAACTTTCTGTCACCGAAATGTGAGAAAAACATGTTTTTTTAGCCAAATTTTGAGGTTTGCAAAGAATTCTGGGTAACAGAACCTGGTCAGAGCCCCACAAGTCACCCCAACTTGGATTCCCCTAGGTCTCTAGTATTCATAAATGCACAGGTTTGGTAGGTTTCCTTATGTGCCGGCTGAGCTACAGGCCAAAATCTACAGGTAGGCACTTTGCAAAAAACACCTCTGTGTTCTATAAAAAAATGTGATGTGTCCACGTTGCTTTTTGGGAGTCATTTCCTGTCTCAGGCGCTAGGCCTACCCACACAAGTGAGATATCATTTTTATCGGGAGACTTGGGGGAACGCATGGTGGAAGGAAATTTGTGGCTCCTCTCTGATTCCAGAACTTTCTGTCACCAAAATGTGAGGAAAATGTGTTTTTTTAGCCAAATTTTGAGGTTTGCAAAGGATTCTGGGTAACAGAACCTGGTCAGAGCCCCACAAGTCACCCCATCTTGGATTCCCCTAGGTCTCTAGTTTTCAAAAATGCACAGGTTTGGTAGGTTTCCCTAGGTGCCGGCTGAGCTAGAGGCCAAAATCTACAGGTAGGCACTTTGCAAAAAACACCCCTGTTTTCTTTCAAAAAATGTGATGTGTCCACGTTGCGTTTTGGGGCATTTCCTGTTGCGGGCACTAGGCCTACCCACACAAGTGAGGTGTCATTTTTATCGGGAGACTTGGGGGAACGCTGGGTGGAAGGAAATTTGTGGTTCCTCTCTAATTCCAGAACTTTCTGTCACCAAAATGTGAGGAAAATTTGTTTTTTTTAGCCAAATTTTGAGGTTTGCAAAGGATTCTGGGTAACAGAACCTGGTCAGAGCCCCACAAGTCACCCCATCTTGGATTCCCCTAGGTCTCTAGTTTTCAAAAATGCACCGGTTTGGTAGGTTTCCCTAGGTGCCGGCTGAGCTAGAGGCCAAAATCTACAGGTAGGCACTTTGCAAAAAACACCTCTGTTTTCTTTAAAAAAATATGATGTGTCCACGTTGCGTTTTGGGGCATTTCCTGTTGCGGGCACTAGGCCTACCCACACAAGTGAGGTATCATTTTTATCAGGAGACTTGGGTAACGCTGGGTGGAAGGAAATTTGTGGCTCCTCTCAGATTCTAGAACTTTCTGTCACCAAAATGTGAGGAAAACGTGTTTTTTTAGCCAAATTTTGAGGTTTGCAAAGGATTCTGGGTAACAGAACCTGGTCAGAGCCCCACAAGTCACACCATCTTGGAATCCCCTAGGTTTCTAGTTTTTAAAAATGCACAGGTTTGGTAGGGTCCCCTAGGTGCCGGCTGAGCTAGAGGCCAAAATCTACAGGTAGGCACTTTGTAAAAAACACCTCTGTTTTCTTTAAAAAAATGTGATGTGTCCACGTTGTGTTTTGGGGCATTTCCTGTCACCGGCGCTAGGCCTACCCACACAAGTGAGGTATCATTTTTATCGGGAGACTTGGGGGAACACTGGGTGGAAGGAAATTTGTGGCTCCTCTCAGATTCCAGAACTTTCTGTCACCGAAATGTGAGAAAAACATGTTTTTTTAGCCAAATTTTGAGGTTTGCAAAGAATTCTGGGTAACAGAACCTGGTCAGAGCCCCACAAGTCACCCTAACTTGGATTCCCCTAGGTCTCTAGTATTCATAAATGCACAGGTTTGGTAGGTTTCCTTATGTGCCGGCTGAGCTACAGGCCAAAATCTACAGGTAGGCACTTTGCAAAAAACACCTCTGTGTTCTATAAAAAAATGTGATGTGTCCACGTTGCGTTTTGGGAGTCATTTCCTGTCTCGGGCGCTAGGCCTACCCACACAAGTGAGGTATCATTTTTATCGGGAGACTTGGGGGAACGCATGGTGGAAGGAAATTTGTGGCTCCTCTCTGATTCCAGAACTTTCTGTCACCAAAATGTGAGGACAATGTGTTTTTTAGCCACATTTTGAGGTTTGCAAAGGATTCTGGGTAACAGAACCAGGTCAGAGCCCCACAAGTCACCCCATCTTGGATTCCCCTAGGTCTCTAGTTTTCAAAAATGCACAGGTTTGGTAGGTTTCCCTAGGTGCCGGCTGAGCTAGAGGCCAAAATCTACAGGTAGGCACTTTGCAAAAAACACCTCTGTTTTCATTACAAAAATGTGATGTGTCCACGTTGCGTTTTGGGGCATTTCCTGTTGCGGGCGCTAGGCCTATCCACACAAGTGAGGTATCATTTTTATCGGAAGACTTGGGGGAAAGCTGGGTGGAAAGAAATTTGTGCCTCCTCTCTGGTTCCAGAACTTTCTGTCACCAAAATGTGAGGAAAATGTGTTATTTTAGCCAAATTTTGAGGTTTGCAAAGGATTCTGGGTAACAGAACCTGGTCAGAGCCCCACAAGTCACCCCATCTTGGAATCCCCTAGGTCTCTAGTTTTAAAAAATGCACAGGTTTGGTAAGTTTCCCTAGGTGCCGGCTGAGCTAGAGGCCAAAATCTACAGGTAGGCACTTTGCAAAAAACACCTCTGTTTTCTTTAAAAAAATGTGATGTGTCCACGTTGCGTTTTGGGGCATTTCCTGTCGCGGGCACTAGGCCTACCCATCCAAGTGAGGTATCATTTTTATCGGGAGACTTGGGGGAACGCTGGGTGGAAGGAAATTTGTGGCTCCTCTCTAATTCCAGAACTTTCTGTCACCAAAATGTGAGGAAAATTTGTTTTTTTAGCCAAATTTTGAGGTTTGCAAAGAATTCTGGGTAACAGAACCTGGTCAGAGCCCCACAAGTCACCCCATCTTGGAATCCCCTAGGTTTCTAGTTTTTAAAAATGCACAGGTTTGTTAGGGTCCCCTAGGTGCCGGCTGAGCTAGAGGCCAAAATCTACAGGTAGGCACTTTGTAAAAAACACCTCTGTTTTCTTTAAAAAAATGCGATGTGTCCACGTTGTGTTTTGGGGGCATTTCCTGTCACCGGCGCTAGGCCTACCCACACAAGTGAGGTATCATTTTTATCGGGAGACTTGGGGGAACACTGGGTGGAAGGAAATTTGTGGCTCCTCTCAGATTCCAGAACTTTCTGTCACCGAAATGTGAGGAAAACGTGTTTTTTTAGCCAAATTTGAGGTTTGCAAAGAATTCTGGGTAACAGAACCTGGTCAGAGCCCCACAAGTCACCCCAACTTGGATTCCCCTAGGTCTCTAGTATTCATAAATGCACAGGTTTGGTAGGTTTCCCTATGTGCCGGCTGGGCTACAGGCCAAAATCTACAGGTAGGCACTTTGCAAAAAACCCCTCTGTGTTCTATAAAAAAATGTTATGAGTACACGTTGCGTTTTGGGAGTCATTTCCTGTCTCGGGCGCTAGGCCTACCCACACAAGTGAGGTATCATGTTTATCGGGAGAATTGGGGGAACGCAGGGTGGAAGGAAATTTGTGGCTCCTCTCTGATTCCAGAACTTTCTGTCACCAAAATGTGAGGAAAATGTGTTTTTTTAGCCACATTATGAGGTTTGCAAAGGATTCTGGGTAACAGAACCAGGTCAGAGCCCCACAAGTCACCCCATCTTGGATTCCCCTAGGTCTCTAGTTTTAAAAAATGCACAGGTTTGGTAGGTTTCCCTAGGTGCCGGCTGAGCTAGAGGCCAAAATCTACAGGTAGGCACTTTGCAAAAAACACCTCTGTTTTCATTACAAAAATGTGATGTGTCCACGTTGCGTTTTGGGGCATTTCCTGTTGCGGGCGCTAGGCTTATCCACACAAGTGAGGTATCATTTTTATCGGAAGACTTGGGGGAACGCTGGGTGTAAAGAAATTTGTGGCTCCTCTCTGATTCCAGAACTTTCTGTCACCAAAATGTGAGGACAATGTGTTTTTTAGCCACATTTTGAGGTTTGCAAAGGATTCTGGGTAACAGAACCAGGTCAGAGCCCCACAAGTCACCCCATCTTGGATTCCCCTAGGTCTCTAGTTTTCAAAAATGCACAGGTTTGGTAGGTTTCCCTAGGTGCCGGCTGAGCTAGAGGCCAAAATCTACAGGTAGGCACTTTGCAAAAAACACCTCTGTTTTCATTACAAAAATGTGATGTGTCCACGTTGCGTTTTGGGGCATTTCCTGTTGCGGGCGCTAGGCCTATCCACACAAGTGAGGTATCATTTTTATCGGAAGACTTGGGGGAAAGCTGGGTGGAAAGAAATTTGTGCCTCCTCTCTGGTTCCAGAACTTTCTGTCACCAAAATGTGAGGAAAATGTGTTATTTTAGCCAAATTTTGAGGTTTGCAAAGGATTCTGGGTAACAGAACCTGGTCAGAGCCCCACAAGTCACCCCATCTTGGAATCCCCTAGGTCTCTAGTTTTAAAAAATGCACAGGTTTGGTAAGTTTCCCTAGGTGCCGGCTGAGCTAGAGGCCAAAATCTACAGGTAGGCACTTTGCAAAAAACACCTCTGTTTTCTTTAAAAAAATGTGATGTGTCCACGTTGCGTTTTGGGGCATTTCCTGTCGCGGGCACTAGGCCTACCCATCCAAGTGAGGTATCATTTTTATCGGGAGACTTGGGGGAACGCTGGGTGGAAGGAAATTTGTGGCTCCTCTCTAATTCCAGAACTTTCTGTCACCAAAATGTGAGGAAAATTTGTTTTTTTAGCCAAATTTTGAGGTTTGCAAAGAATTCTGGGTAACAGAACCTGGTCAGAGCCCCACAAGTCACCCCATCTTGGAATCCCCTAGGTTTCTAGTTTTTAAAAATGCACAGGTTTGTTAGGGTCCCCTAGGTGCCGGCTGAGCTAGAGGCCAAAATCTACAGGTAGGCACTTTGTAAAAAACACCTCTGTTTTCTTTAAAAAAATGCGATGTGTCCACGTTGTGTTTTGGGGGCATTTCCTGTCACCGGCGCTAGGCCTACCCACACAAGTGAGGTATCATTTTTATCGGGAGACTTGGGGGAACACTGGGTGGAAGGAAATTTGTGGCTCCTCTCAGATTCCAGAACTTTCTGTCACCGAAATGTGAGGAAAACGTGTTTTTTTAGCCAAATTTGAGGTTTGCAAAGAATTCTGGGTAACAGAACCTGGTCAGAGCCCCACAAGTCACCCCAACTTGGATTCCCCTAGGTCTCTAGTATTCATAAATGCACAGGTTTGGTAGGTTTCCCTATGTGCCGGCTGGGCTACAGGCCAAAATCTACAGGTAGGCACTTTGCAAAAAACCCCTCTGTGTTCTATAAAAAAATGTTATGAGTACACGTTGCGTTTTGGGAGTCATTTCCTGTCTCGGGCGCTAGGCCTACCCACACAAGTGAGGTATCATGTTTATCGGGAGAATTGGGGGAACGCAGGGTGGAAGGAAATTTGTGGCTCCTCTCTGATTCCAGAACTTTCTGTCACCAAAATGTGAGGAAAATGTGTTTTTTTAGCCACATTATGAGGTTTGCAAAGGATTCTGGGTAACAGAACCAGGTCAGAGCCCCACAAGTCACCCCATCTTGGATTCCCCTAGGTCTCTAGTTTTAAAAAATGCACAGGTTTGGTAGGTTTCCCTAGGTGCCGGCTGAGCTAGAGGCCAAAATCTACAGGTAGGCACTTTGCAAAAAACACCTCTGTTTTCATTACAAAAATGTGATGTGTCCACGTTGCGTTTTGGGGCATTTCCTGTTGCGGGCGCTAGGCTTATCCACACAAGTGAGGTATCATTTTTATCGGAAGACTTGGGGGAACGCTGGGTGTAAAGAAATTTGTGGCTCCTCTCTGGTTCTAGAACTTTCTGTCACCAAAATGTGAGGAAAATGTGTTTTTTTAGCCAAATTTTGAGGTTTGCAAAGGATTCTGGGTAACAGAACCTGGTCAGAGCCCCACAAGTCACCCCATCTTGGATTCCCCTAGGTCTGTAGTTTTAAAAAATGCACAGGTTTGGTAAGTTTCCCTAGGTGCCGGCTGAGCTAGAGGCCAAAATCTACAGGTAGGCACTTTGCAAAAAACACCTCTGTTTTCTTTAAAAAATGTGATGTGTCCACGTTGCGTTTTGGGGCATTTCCTGTCGCGGGCACTAGGCCTACCCACCCAAGTGAGGTATCATTTTTATCGGGAGACTTGGGGGAAAGCTGGGTGGAAGGAAATTTGTGGCTCCTCTCTAATTCCAGAACTTTCTGTCACCAAAATGTGAGGAAAATGTGTTTTTTTAGCCAAATTTTGAGATTTGCAAAGGATTCTGGGTAACAGAACCTGGTCAGAGCCCCACAAGTCACCCCATCTTGGATTCCCCTAGGTCACTAGTTTTCAAAAATGTACAGGTTTGGTAGGTTTCCCTAGGTGCCGGCTGAGCTAGAGGCCAAAATCTACAGGTAGGCACTTTGCAAAAAACACCTCTGTGTTCTATAAAAAAATGTGATGTGTCCACGTTGCGTTTTGTGGCATTTCCTGTTTCGGGCGCTAGGCCTACCCACACAAGTGAGGTATCATTTTTATCGGGAGACTTGGGGGAACGCTGGGTGGAAGGAAATTTGTGGTTCCTCTCTAATTCCAGAACTTTCTGTCACCAAAATGTGAGGAAAATTGTTTTTTTTAGCCAAATTTTGAGGTTTGCAAAGGATTCTGGGTAACAGAACCTGGTCAGAGCCCCACAAGTCACCCCATCTTGGATTCCCCTAGGTCTCTCGTTTTCAAAAATGCACCGGTTTGGTAGGTTTCCCTAGGTGCCGGCTGAGCTAGAGGCCAAAATCTACAGGTAGGCACTTTGCAAAAAACACCTCTGTTTTCTTTCAAAAAATATGATGTGTCCACGTTGCGTTTTGGGGCATTTCCTGTTGCGGGCACTAGGCCTACCCACACAAGTGAGGTATCATTTTTATCAGGAGACTTGGGTAACGCTGGGTGGAAGGAAATTTGTGGCTTCTCTCAGATTCTAGAACTTTCTGTCACCGAAATGTGAGGAAAACGTGTTTTTTTAGCCAAATTTTGAGGTTTGCAAAGGATTCTGGGTAACAGAACCTGGTCAGAGCCCCACAAGTCACCCCATCTAGGATTCCCCTAGGTCTCTAGTTTTCAAAAATGCACAGGTTTGGTAGGTTTCCCTAGGTGCATGCTGAGCTACAGGCCAAAATCTACAGGTAGGCACTTTGCAAAAAACACCTCTGTGTTCTATAAAAAAATGTGATATGTCCACGTTGCGTTTTGGGGCATTTCCTGTCTCGGGCGCTATGCCTACCCACACAAGTGAGGTATCATTTTTATCGGGAGACTTGGGGGAACGCAGGGTGGAAGGAAATTTGTGGCTCCTCTCTGATTCCAGAACTTTCTGTCACCAAAATGTGAGTAACATGTGTTTTTTTAGCCAAATTTTGAGGTTTGCAAAGGATTCTGGGTAACAGAACCAGGTCAGAACCCCACAAGTCACCCCATCTTGGATTCCCCTAGGTCTCTAGTTTTCAAAAATGCACAGTTGTGGTAGGTTTCCCTAGGTGCCGGCTGAGCTAGAGGCCAAAATCTACAGGTAGGCACTTTGCAAAAAACACCTCTGTTTTCTTTACAAAAATGTGATGTGTCCACGTTGCGTTTTGGGGCATTTCCTGTTGCGGGCGCTAGGCCCATCCACACAAGTGAGGTATCATTTTTATCGGAAGACTTGGGGGAACGCTGGGTGGAAAGAAATTTGTGGCTCCTCTCTGGTTCCAGAACTTTCTGTCACCAAAATGTGAGGAAAATGCGTTTTTTTAGCCAAATTTTGAGGTTTGCAAAGGATTCTGGCTAACAGAACCTGGTCAGAGCCCCACAAGTCACCCCATCTTGGATTCCCCTAGGTCTCTAGTTTTAAAAAATGCACAGGTTTGGTAAGTTTCCCTAGGTGCCGGCTGAGCTAGAGGCCAAAATCTACAGGTAGGCACTTTGCAAAAAACACCTCTGTTTTCTTTACAAAAATGTGATGTGTCCACGTTATGTTTTGGGGCATTTCCTGTCACGGCCGCTAGGCCTACCCACACAAGTGAGGTATCATTTTTATCGGGAGACTTGGGGGAACACTGGGTGGAAGGACATTTGTGGCTCCTGTCTGATTCCAGAACTTTCTGTCACCGAAATGTGAGGAAAACGTGTTTTTTTAGCCAAATTTTGAGGTTTGCAAAGGATTCTGGGTAACAGAACCTGGTCAGAGCCCCACAAGTCACCCCATCTTGGATTCCCCTAGGTCTCTAGTTTTCAAAAATGCACAGGTTTGGTAGGTTTCCCTGGGTGCCGGCTGAGCTACAGGCCAAAATCTACAGGTAGGCACTTTGCAAAAAACACCTCTGTGTTCTATAAAAAAATGTGATGTGTCCACGTTGCGTTTTGGGGCATTTCCTGTCTCGGGCGCTATGCCTACCCACACAAGTGAGGTATCATTTTTATCGGGAGACTTGGGGGAACGCAGGGTGGAAGGAAATTTGTGGCTCCTCTCTGATTCCAGAACTTTCTGTCACCAAAATGTGAGGAAAATGTGTTTCTTTAGCCAAATTTTGAGGTTTGCAAAGGATTCTGGGTAACAGAACCAGGTCAGAACCCCACAAGTCACCCCATCTTGGATTCCCCTAGGTCTTTAGTTTTCAAAAATGCACAGTTTTGGTAGGTTTCCCTAGGTGCCGGCTGAGCTAGAGGCCAAAATCTACAGGTAGGCACTTTGCAAAAAACACCTCTGTTTTCTTTACAAAAATGTGATGTGTCCACGTTGCGTTTTGGGGCATTTCCTGTTGCGGGCGCTAGGCCCATCCACACAAGTGAGGTATCATTTTTATCGGAAGACTTGGGGGAACGCTGGGTGGAAAGAAATTTGTGGCTCCTCTCTGGTTCCAGAACTTTCTGTCACCAAAATGTGAGGAAAATGCGTTTTTTTAGCCAAATTTTGAGGTTTGCAAAGGATTCTGGGTAACAGAACCTGGTCAGAGCCCCACAAGTCACCCCATCTTGGATTCCCCTAGGTCTCTAGTTTTAAAAAATGCACAGGTTTGGTAAGTTTCCCTTGGTGCCGGCTGAGCTAGAGGCCAAAATCTACATGTAGGCACTTTGCAAAAAACACCTCTGTGTTCTTTAAAAAAAATTGATGTGTCCACGTTGCGTTTTGGGGCATTTCCTGTCTCGGGCGCTAGGCCTACCCACACAAGTGAGGTATCATTTTTATCGGAAGACTTGGGGGAACACTGGGTGGAAGGACATTTGTGGCTCCTCCCAGATTCCAGAACTTTCTGTCACCGAAATGTGAGGAAAACATGTTTTTTTAGCCAAATTTTGAGGTTTGCAAAGGATTCTGGGTAACAGAACCTGGTCAGAGCCCCACAAGTCACCCCATCTTGGATTCCCCTAGGTCTCTAGTTTTCAAAAATGCACAGGTTTGGTAGGTTGCCCTAGGTGCCGGCTGAGCTACAGGCCAAAATCTACAGGTAGGCACTTTGCAAAAAACACCTCTGTGTTCTATAAAAAAATGTGATGTGTCCACGTTGCGTTTTGGGGCATTTCCTGTCTCGGGCGCTAGGCCTACCCACACAAGTGAGGTATCATTTTTATCGGGAGACTTGGGGGAACGCAGGGTGGAAGGAAATTTGTGGCTCCTCTCTGATTCCAGAACTTTCTGTCACCAAAATGTGAGGAAAATGTGTTTTTTTAGCCAAAGTTTGAGGTTTGCAAAGGATTCTGGGTAACAGAACCAGGTCAGAACCCCACAAGTCACCCCATCTTGGATTCCCCTAGGTCTCTAGTTTTCAAAAATGCACAGTTTTGGTTGGTTGCCCTAGGTGCCGGCTGAGCTAGAGGCCAAAATCTACAGGTAGGCACTTTGCAAAAAACACCTCTGTTTTCTTTACAAAAATGTGATGTGTCCACGTTGCGTTTTGGGGCATTTCCTGTTGCGGGCACTAGGCCCATCCACACAAGTGAGGTATCATTTTTATCGGAAGACTTGGGGGAACGCTGGGTGGAAAGAAATTTGTGGCTCCTCTCTGGTTCCAGAACTTTCTGTCACCAAAATGTGAGGAAAATGCGTTTTTTTAGCCGCACTTTGAGGTTTGCAAAGGATTCTGGGTAACAGAACCTGGTCAGAGCCCCACAAGTCATCCCATCTTGGATTCCCCTAGGTCTCTAGTTTTAAAAAATGCACAGGTTTGGTAAGTTTCCCTAGGTGCCGGCTGAGCTAGAGGCCAAAATCTACAGGTAGGCACTTTGCAAAAAACACCTCTTTTTTCTTTAAAAAAATGTGATGTGTCCACGTTGCGTTTTGGGGCATTTCCTGTCACGGCCGCTAGGCCTACCCACCCAAGTGAGGGATCATTTTTATCGGGAGACTTGGGGGAACGCAGGGTGGAAGGAAATTTGTGGCTCCTCTCTGATTCCAGAACTTTCTGTCACCGAAATGTGAGGAAAACATTTTTTTTTAGCCGAATTTTGAGGTTTGCAAAGGATTCTGGGTAACAGAACCTGGTCAGAGCCCCACAAGTCACCCCATCTTGGATTCCCCTAGGTCTCTAGTTTTAAAAAATGCACAGGTTTGGTAGGTTTCCCTAGGTGCCGGCTGAGCTAGAGGCCAAAATCTACAGGTAGGCACTTTGCAAAAAACACCTCTGTTTTCTTTACAAAAATGTGATGTGTCCACGTTATGTTTTGGGGCATTTCCTGTCACGGCCGCTAGGCCTACCCACACAAGTGAGGTATCATTTTTATCGGGAGACTTGGGGGAACACTGGGTGGAAGGACATTTGTGGCTCCTCTCAGATTCCAGAACTTTCTGTCACCGAAATGTGAGGAAAACATGTTTTTTTAGCCGAATTTTGAGGTTTGCAAAGGATTCTGGGTAACAGAACCTGGTCAGAGCCCCACAAGTCACCCCATCTTGGATTCCCCTAGGTCTCTAGTTTTAAAAAATGCACAGGTTTGGTAGGTTTCCCTAGGTGCCGGCTGAGCTAGAGGCCAAAATCTACAGGTAGGCACTTTGCAAAAAACACCTCTATGTTCTATAAAAAAATGTGATGTGTCCACGTTGCGTTTTGAGGCATTTCCTGTCTCGGGCGCTAGGCCTACCCACACAAGTGAGGTATCATTTTTATCGGGAGACTTGGGGAAACGCAGGGTGGAAGGAAATTTGTGGCTCCTCTCAGATTCCAGAACTTTCTGTCACCGAAATGTGAGAAAAACATGTTTTTTTTAGCCAAATTTTGAGGTTTGCAAAGAATTCTGGGTAACAGAACCTGGTCAGAGCCCCACAAGTCACCCCAACTTGGATTCCCCTAGGTCTCTAGTATTCATAAAGGCACAGGTTTGGTAGGTTTCCTTATGTGCCGGCTGAGCTACAGGCCAAAACCTACAGGTAGGCACTTTGCAAAAAACACCTCTGTGTTCTATAAAAAAATGTGATGTGTTCACGTTGCGTTTTGGGAGTCATTTCCTGTCTCGGGCGCTAGGCCTACCCACACAAGTGAGGTATCATTTTTATCGGGAGACTTGGGGGAACGCATGGTGGAAGGAAATTTGTGGCTCCTCTCTGATTCCAGAACTTTCTGTCACCAAAATGTGAGGAAAATGTGTTTTTTTAGCCACATTTTGAGGTTTGCATAGGATTCTGGGTAACAGAACCAGGTCAGAGCCCCACAAGTCACCCCATCTTGGATTCCCCTAGGTCTCTAGTTTTCAAAAATGCACAGGTTTGGTAGGTTTCCCTAGGTGCCGGCTGAGCTAGAGGCCAAAATCTACAGGTAGGCACTTTGCAAAAAACACCTCTATTTTCATTACAAAAATGTGATGTGTCCACGTTGCGTTTTGGGGCATTTCCTGTTGCGGGCGCTAGGCCTATCCACACAAGTGAGGTATCATTTTTATCGGAAGACTTGGGGGGACGCTGGGTGGAAAGAAATTTGTGGCTCCTCTCTGGTTCCAGAACTTTCTGTCACCAAAATGTGAGGAAAATGTGTTATTTTAGCCAAATTTTGAGGTTTGAAAGGATTCTGGGTAACAGAACCTGGTCAGAGCCCCACAAGTCACCCCATCTTGGATTCCCCTAGGTCTCTAGTTTTCAAAAATGCACAGGTTTGTTAAGTTTCCCTAGGTGCCGGCTGAGCTAGAGGCCAAAATCTATAGGTAGGCACTTTGCAAAAAACACCTCTGTTTTCTTTAAAAAAATGTGATGTGTCCACGTTGCGTTTTGGGGCATTTCCTGTTGCGGGCACTAGGCCTACCCACCCAAGTGAGGTATCATTTTTATCGGGAGACTTGGGGGAACGCTGGGTGGAAGGAAATTTGTGGCTCCTCTCTAATTCCAGAACTTTTTGTCACCAAAATGTGAGGAAAATTTGTTTTTTTAGCCAAATTTTGAGGTTTGCAAAGGATTCTGGGTAACAGAACCTGGTCAGAGCCCCACAAGTCTCCCCATCTTGGAATCCCCTAGGTTTCTAGTTTTTAAAAATGCACAGGTTTGTTAGGGTCCCCTAGGTGCCAGCTGAGCTAGAGGCCAAAATCTACAGGTAGGCACTTTGTAAAAAACACCTCTGTTTTCTTTAAAAAAATGTGATGTGTCCACGTTGTGTTTTGGGGGCATTTCCTGTCACCGGCGCTAGGCCTACCCACACAAGTGAGGTATCATTTTTATCGGGAGACTTGGGGGAACACTGGGTGGAAGGAAATGTGTGGCTCCTCTCAGATTCCAGAACTTTCTGTCACCGAAATGTGAGGAAAACGTGTTTTTTTAGCCAAATTTGAGGTTTGCAAAGAATTCTGGGAAACAGAACCTGGTCAGAGCCACACAAGTCACCCCAACTTGGATTCCCCTAGGTCTCTAGTATTCATAAATGCACAGGTTTGGTAGGTTTCCCTAGGTGCCGGCTGAGCTAGAGGCCAAAATCTACAGGTAGGCACTTTGCAAAAAACACCTCTGTTTTCATTACAAAAATGTGATGTGTCCACGTTGCGTTTTGGCGCATTTCCTGTTGCGGGCGCTAGGCTTATCCACACAAGTGAGGTATCATTTTTATCGGAAGACTTGGGGGAACGCTGGGTGTAAAGAAATTTGTGGCTCCTCTCTGGTTCTAGAACTTTCTGTCACCAAAATGTGAGGAAAATGTGTTTTTTTAAGCCAAATTTTGAGGTTTGCAAAGGATTCTGGGTAACAGAACCTGGTCAGAGCCACACAAGTCACCCCATCTTGGATTCCCCTAGGTCTGTAGTTTTAAAAAATGCACAGGTTTGGTAAGTTTCCCTAGGTGCCGGCTGAGCTAGAGGCCAAAATCTACAGGTAGGCACTTTGCAAAAAACACCTCTGTTTTCTTTACAAAAATGTGATGTGTCCACGTTGTGTTTTGGGGCATTTCCTGTCACGGCCGCTAGGCCTACCCACACAAGTGAGGTATCATTTTTATCGGGAGACTTGGGGGAACACTGGGTGGAAGGACATTTGTGGCTCCTCTCTGATTCCAGAACTTTCTGTCACCGAAATGTGAGGAAAACGTGTTTTTTTAGCCAAATTTTGAGGTTTGCAAAGGATTCTGGGTAACAGAACCTGGTCAGAGCCCCACAAGTCACCCCATCTTGGATTCCCCTAGGTCTCTAGTTTTCAAAAATGCACAGGTTTGGTAGGTTTCCCTAGGTGCCGGCTGAGCTACAGGCCAAAATCTACAGGTAGGCACTTTGCAAAAAACACCTCTGTGTTCTATAAAAAAATGTGATGTGTCCACGTTGCGTTTTGGGGCATTTCCTGTCTCGGGCGCTATGCCTACCCACACAAGTGAGGTATCATTTTTATCGGGAGACTTGGGGGAACGCAGGGTGGAAGGAAATTTGTGGCTCCACTATGATTCCAGAACTTTCTGTCACCAAAATGTGAGGAAAATGTGTTTCTTTAGCCAAATTTTGAGGTTTGCAAAGGATTCTGGGTAACAGAACCAGGTCAGAACCCCACAAGTCACCCCATCTTGGATTCCCCTAGGTCTCTAGTTTTCAAAAATGTACAGTTTTGGTAGGTTTCCCTAGGTGCCGGCTGAGCTAGAGGCCAAAATCTACAGGTAGGCACTTTGCAAAAAACACCTCTGTTTTCTTTACAAAAATGTGATGTGTCCACGTTGCGTTTTGGGGCATTTCCTGTTGCGGGCGCTAGGCCCATCCACACAAGTGAGGTATCATTTTTATCGGAAGACTTGGGGGAACGCTGGGTGGAAAGAAATTTGTGGCTCCTCTCTGGTTCCAGAACTTTCTGTCACCAAAATGTGAGGAAAATGCGTTTTTTTAGCCAAATTTTGAGGTTTGCAAAGGATTCTGGGTAACAGAACCTGGTCAGAGCCCCACAAGTCACCCCATCTTGGATTCCCCTAGGTCTCTAGTTTTAAAAAATGCACAGGTTTGGTAAGTTTCCCTTGGTGCCGGCTGAGCTAGAGGCCAAAATCTACATGTAGGCACTTTGCAAAAAACACCTCTGTGTTCTTTAAAAAAATGTGATGTGTCCACGTTGCGTTTTGGGGCATTTCCTGTCTCGGGCGCTAGGCCTACCCACACAAGTGAGGTATCATTTTTATCGGAAGACTTGGGGGAACACTGGGTGGAAGGACATTTGTGGCTCCTCCCAGATTTCAGAACTTTCTGTCACCGAAATGTGAGGAAAACATGTTTTTTTAGCCAAATTTTGAGGTTTGCAAAGGATTCTGGGTAACAGAACATGGTCAGAGCCCCACAAGTCACCCCATCTTGGATTCCCCTAGGTCTCTAGTTTTCAAAAATGCACAGGTTTGGTAGGTTGCCCTAGGTGCCGGCTGAGCTACAGGCCAAAATCTACAGGTAGGCACTTTGCAAAAAACACCTCTGTGTTCTATAAAAAAATGTGATGTGTCCACGTTGCGTTTTGGGGCATTTCCTGTCTCGGGCGCTAGGCCTACCCACACAAGTGAGGTATCATTTTTATCGGAAGACTTGGGGGAACACTGGGTGGAAGGACATTTGTGGCTCCTCCCAGATTTCAGAACTTTCTGTCACCGAAATGTGAGGAAAACATGTTTTTTTAGCCAAATTTTGAGGTTTGCAAAGGATTCTGGGTAACAGAACATGGTCAGAGCCCCACAAGTCACCCCATCTTGGATTCCCCTAGGTCTCTAGTTTTCAAAAATGCACAGGTTTGGTAGGTTGCCCTAGGTGCCGGCTGAGCTACAGGCCAAAATCTACAGGTAGGCACTTTGCAAAAAACACCTCTGTTTTCTTTACAAAAATGTGATGTGTCCACGTTGCGTTTTGGGGCATTTCCTGTTGCGGGCGCTAGGCCCATCCACACAAGTGAGGTATCATTTTTATCGGAAGACTTGGGGGAACGCTGGGTGGAAAGAAATTTGTGGCTCCTCTCTGGTTCCAGAACTTTCTGTCACCAAAATGTGAGGAAAATGCGTTTTTTTAGCCAAATTTTGAGGTTTGCAAAGGATTCTGGGTAACAGAACCTGGTCAGAGCCCCACAAGTCACCCCATCTTGGATTCCCCTAGGTCTCTAGTTTTATAAAATGCACAGGTTTGGTAAGTTTCCCTTGGTGCCGGCTGAGCTAGAGGCCAAAATCTACATGTAGGCACTTTGCAAAAAACACCTCTGTGTTCTTTAAAAAAATGTGATGTGTCCACGTTGCGTTTTGGGGCATTTCCTGTCTCGGGCGCTAGGCCTACCCACACAAGTGAGGTATCATTTTTATCGGAAGACTTGGGGGAACACTGGGTGGAAGGACATTTGTGGCTCCTCCCAGATTTCAGAACTTTCTGTCACCGAAATGTGAGGAAAACATGTTTTTTTAGCCAAATTTTGAGGTTTGCAAAGGATTCTGGGTAACAGAACATGGTCAGAGCCCCACAAGTCACCCCATCTTGGATTCCCCTAGGTCTCTAGTTTTCAAAAATGCACAGGTTTGGTAGGTTGCCCTAGGTGCCGGCTGAGCTACAGGCCAAAATCTACAGGTAGGCACTTTGCAAAAAACACCTCTGTGTTCTATAAAAAAATGTGATGTGTCCACGTTGCGTTTTGGGGCATTTCCTGTCTCGGGCGCTAGGCCTACCTACACAAGTGAGGTATCATTTTTATCGGGAGACTTGGGGGAACGCAGGGTGGAAGGCAATTTGTGGCTCCTCTCTGATTCCAGAACTTTCTATCACCAAAATGTGAGGAAAATGTGTTTTTTTAGTCAAAGTTTGAGGTTTGCAAAGGATTCTGGGTAACAGAACCAGGTCAGAACCCCACAAGTCACCCCATCTTGGATTCCCCTAGGTCTCTAGTTTTCAAAAATGCACAGTTTTGGTTGGTTGCCCTAGGTGCCGGCTGAGCTAGAGGCCAAAATCTACAGGTAGGCACTTTGCAAAAAACACCTCTGTTTTCTTTACAAAAATGTGATGTGTCCACGTTGCGTTTTGGGGCATTTCCTGTTGCGGGCGCTAGGCCCATCCACACAAGTGAGGTATCATTTTTATCGGAAGACTTGGGGGAACGCTGGATGGAAAGAAATTTGTGGCTCCTCTCTGGTTCCAGAACTTTCTGTCACCAAAATGTGAGGAAAATGCGTTTTTTTAGCCACATTTTGAGGTTTGCAAAGGATTCTGGGTAACAGAACCTGGTCAGAGCCCCACAAGTCACCCCATCTTGGATTCCCCTAGGTCTCTAGTTTTAAAAAATGCACAGGTTTGGTAAGTTTCCCTAGGTGCCGGCTGAGCTAGAGGCCAAAATCTACAGGTAGGCACTTTGCAAAAAACACCTCTGTTTTCTTTAAAAAAATGTGATGTGTCCACGTTGCGTTTTGGGGCATTTCCTGTCACGGCCGCTAGGCCTACCCACCCAAGTGAGGTATCATTTTTATCGGGAGACTTGGGGGAACGCAGGGTGGAAGGAAATTTGTGGCTACTCTCTGATTCCAGAACTTTCTGTCACCAAAATGTGAGGAAAATGTGTTTTTTTCGCCAAATTTTGAGGTTTGCAAAGGATTCTGGGTAACAGAACCAGGTCAGAGCCCCACAAGTCACCCCATCTTGGATTCCCCTAGGTCTCTAGTTTTAAAAAATGCACAGGTTTGGTAAGTTTCCCTTGGAGCCGGCTGAGCTAGAGGCCAAAATCTACAGGTAGGCACTTTGCAAAAAACACCTCTGTTTTCTTTACAAAAATGTGATGTGTCCACGTTATGTTTTGGGGCATTTCCTGTCACGGCCGCTAGGCCTACCCACACAAGTGAGGTATCATTTTTATCGGGAGACTTGGGGGAACACTGGGTGGAAGGACATTTGTGGCTCCTCTCAGATTCCAGAACTTTCTGTCACCGAAATGTGAGGAAAACATGTTTTTTTAGCCAAATTTTGAGGTTTGCAAAGGATTCTGGGTAACAGAACCTGGTCAGAGCCCCACAAGTCACCCCATCTTGGATTCCCCTAGGTCTCTAGTTTTCAAAAATGCACAGGTTTGGTAGGTTTCCCTAGGTGCCGGCTGAGCTACAGGCCAAAATCTACAGGTAGGCACTTTTCAAAAAACACCTCTGTGTTCTATAAAAAAATGTGATGTGTCCACATTGCGTTTTGGGGCATTTCCTGTCTCGGGCGCTAGGCATACCCACACAAGTGAGGTATCATTTTTATCGGGAGACTTGGGGAAACGCAGGGTGGAAGGAAATTTGTGGCTCCTCTCTGATTCCAGAACTTTCTGTCACCAAAATGTGAGGAAAATGTGTTTTTTTTAGCCAAATTTTGAGGTTTGCAAAGGATTCTGGGTAACAGAACCAGGTCAGAACCCCACAAGTCACCCCATCTTGGATTCCCCTAGGTCTCTAGTTTTAAAAAATGCACAGTTTTGGTAGGTTTCCCTAGGTGCCGGCTGAGCTAGAGGGCAAAATCTACAGGTAGGCACTTTGCAAAAAAAACCTCTGTTTTCTTTACAAAAATGTGATGTGTCCACGTTGCGTTTGGGGCATTTCCTGTTGCGGGCGCTAGGCCCATCCACACAAGTGAGGTATAATTTTTATCGGAAGACTTGGGGGAACGCTGGGTGGAAAGAAATCTGTGGCTCCTCTCTGGTTCCAGAACTTTCTGTCACCAAAATGTGAGGAAAATGCATTTTTTTAGCCACATTTTGAGGTTTGCAAAGGATTCTGGGTAACAGAACCAGGTCAGAACCACACAAGTCACCCCATCTTGGATTCCCCTAGGTCTCTAGTTTTCAAAAATGCACAGTTTTGGTAGGTTTCCCTAGGTGCCGGCTGAGCTAGAGGCCAAAATCTACAGGTAGGCACTTTGCAAAAAACACCTCTGTTTTCTTTACAAAAATGTGATGTGTCCACGTTGCGTTTTGGGGCATTTCCTGTTGCGGGCGCTAGGCCCATCCACACAAGTGAGGTATCATTTTTATCGGAAGACTTGGGGGAACGCTGGGTGGAAAGAAATTTGTGGCTCCTCTCTGGTTCCAGAACTTTCTGTCACCAAAATGTGAGGAAGATGCTTTTTTTTAGCCAAATTTTGAGGTTTGCAAAGGATTCTGGGTAACAGAACCTGGTCAGAGCCCCACAAGTCACCCCATCTTGGATTCCCCTAGGTCTCTAGTTTAAAAAAATGCACAGGTTTGGTAAGTTTCCCTTGGTGCCGGCTGAGCTAGAGGCCAAAATCTACATGTAGGCACTTTGCAAAAAACACCTCTGTGTTCTTTAAAAAAATGTGATGTGTCCACGTTGCGTTTTGGGGCATTTCTTGTCTCGGGCGCTAGGCCTACCCACACAAGTGAGGTATCATTTTTATCAGAAGACTTGGGGGAACACTGGGTGGAAGGACATTTGTGGCTCCTCCCAGATTCCAGAACTTTCTGTCACCGAAATGTGAGGAAAACATGTTTTTTTAGCCAAATTTTGAGGTTTGCAAAGGATTCTGGGTAACAGAACCTGGTCAGAGCCCCACAAGTCACCCCATCTTGGATTCCCCTAGGTCTCTAGTTTTCAAAAATGCACAGGTTTGGTAGGTTGCCCTAGGTGCCGGCTGAGCTACAGGCCAAAATCTACAGGTAGGCACTTTGCAAAAAACACCTCTGTGTTCTATAAAAAAATGTGATGTGTCCACGTTGCGTTTTGGGGCATTTCCTGTCTCGGGCGCTAGGCCTACCCACACAAGTGAGGTATCATTTTTATCGGGAGACTTGGGGGAACGCAGGGTGGAATGAAATTTGTGGCTCCTCTCTGATTCCAGAACTTTCTGTCACCAAAATGTGAGGAAAATGTGTTTTTTTAGCCAAATTTTGAGGTTTGCAAAGGATTCTGGGTAACAGAACTAGGTCAGAACCCCACAAGTCACCCCATCTTGGATTCCCCTAGGTCTCTAGTTTTCAAAAATGCACAGTTTTGGTTGGTTGCCCTAGGTGCCGGCTGAGCTAGAGGCCAAAATCTACATGTAGGCACTTTGCAAAAAACACCTCTGTTTTCTTTACAAAAATGTGATGTGTCCACGTTGCGTTTTGGGGCATTTCCTGTTGCGGGCGCTAGGCCCATCCACACAAGTGAGGTATCATTTTTATCGGAAGACTTGGGGGAACGCTGGGTGGAAAGAAATTTGTGGCTCCTCTCTGGTTCCAGAACTTTCTGTCACCAAAATGTGAGGAAAATGCATTTCTTTAGCCACATTTTGAGGTTTGCAAAGGATTCTGGGTAACAGAACCTGGTCAGAGCCCCACAAGTCACCCCATCTTGGATTCCCCTAGGTCTCTAGTTTTAAAAAATGCACAGGTTTGGTAAGTTTCCCTAGGTGCCGGCTGAGCTAGAGGCCAAAATCTACAGGTAGGCACTTTGCAAAAATCACCTCTGTTTTCTTTAAAAAAATGTGATGTGTCCACGTTGCGTTTTGGGGCATTTCCTGTCACGGCCGCTAGGCCTACCCACCCAAGTGAGGTATCATTTTTATCGGGAGACTTGGGGGAACGCAGGGTGGAAGGAAATTTGTGGCTCCTCTCTGATTCCAGAACTTTCTGTCACCAAAATGTGAGGAAAATGTGTTTTTTTCGCCAAATTTTGAGGTTTGCAAAGGATTCTGTGTAACAGAACCAGGTCAGAGCCCCACAAGTCACCCCATCTTGGATTCCCCTAGGTCTCTAGTTTAAAAAAATGCACAGGTTTGGTAAGTTTCCCTAGGTGCCGGCTGAGCTAGAGGCCAAAATCTACAGGTGGGCACTTTGCAAAAAACACCTCTGTTTTCTTTACAAAAATGTGATGTGTCCACGTTATGTTTTGGGGCATTTCCTGTCACGGCCGCTAGGCCTACCCACACAAGTGAGGTATCATTTTTATCGGGAGACTTGGGGGAACACTGGGTGGAAGGACATTTGTGGCTCCTCTCAGATTCCAGAACTTTCTGTCACCGAAATGTGAGGAAAACATGTTTTTTTAGCCGAATTTTGAGGTTTGCAAAGGATTCTGGGTAACAGAACCTGGTCAGAGCCCCACAAGTCACCCCATCTTGGATTCCCCTAGGTCTCTAGTTTTCAAAAATGCACAGGTTTGGTAGGTTTCCCTAGGTGCCGGCTGAGCTACAGGCCAAAATCTACAGGTAGGCACTTTTCAAAAAACACCTCTGTGTTCTATAAAAAAATGTGATGTGTCCACGTTGCGTTTTGGGGCATTTCCTGTCTCGGGCGCTATGCCTACCCACACAAGTGAGGTATCATTTTTATCGGGAGACTTAGGGAAACGCAGGGTGGAAGGAAATTTGTGGCTCCTCTCTGATTCCAGAACTTTCTGTCACCAAAATGTGAGGAAAATGTGTTTTTTTAGCCACATTTTGAGGTTTGCAAAGGATTCTGGGTAACAGAACCAGGTCAGAACCCCACAAGTCACCCCATCTTGGATTCCCCTAGGTCTCTAGTTTTCAAAAATGCACAGTTTTGGTAGGTTTCCCTAGGTGCCGGCTGAGCTAGAGGGCAAAATCTACAGGTAGGCACTTTGCAAAAAAAACCTCTGTTTTCTTTACAAAAATGTGATGTGTCCACGTTGCGTTTGGGGCATTTCCTGTTGCGGGCGCTAGGCCCATCCACACACGTGAGGTATCATTTTTATCGGAAGACTTGGGGGAACGCTGGGTGGAAAGAAATCTGTGGCTCCTTTCTGGTTCCAGAACTTTCTGTCACCAAAATGTGAGGAAAATTCATTTTTTTAGCCAAATTTTGAGGTTTGCAAAGGATTCTGGGTAACAGAACCTGGTCAGAGCCCCACAAGTCACCCCATGTTGGATTCCCCTAGGTCTCTAGTTTTAAAAAACGCACAGGTTTGGTAAGTTACCCTAGGTGCCGGCTGAGCTAGAGGCCAAAATCTACAGGTAGGCACTTTGCAAAAAACTCCTCTGTTTTCTTTAAAAAAATGTGATGTGTCCACGTTGCGTTTTGGGGCATTTCCTGTCACGGGCACTAGGCCTACCCACCCAAGTGAGGTATCATTTTTATCGGGAGACTTGGGGGAACGCTGGGTGGAAGGAAATTTGTGGCTCCTCTCTAATTCCAGAACTTTCTGTCACCAAAATGTGAGGAAAATTTGTTTTTTTAGCCATATTTTGAGGTTTGCAAAGGATTCTGGGTAACAGAACCTGGTCAGAGCCCCACAAGTCACCCCATCTTGGATTCCCCTAGGTCTCTAGTTTTCAAAAATGCACAGGTTTGGTAGGTTTCACTAGGTGCCGGCTGAGCTAGAGGCCAAAATCTACAGGTAGGCACTTTGCAAAAAACACCTCTGTTTTCTTTCAAAAAATGGGATGTGTCCACTTTGCGTTTTGGGGCATTTCCTGTTGCGGGCACTAGGCCTACCCACACAAGTGAGGTATCATTTTTTTCAGGAGACTTGGGGGAACGCTGGGTGGAAGGAAATGTGTGGCTCCTCTCTGATTCCAGAACTTTCTGTCACCAAAATGTGAGGAAACTGTGTTTTTTTAGCCAAATTTTGAGGTTTGCAAAGGATTCTGGGTAACAGAACCTGGTCAGAGCCCCACAAGTCACCCCATCTTGGATTCCCCTAGGTCTCTAGTTTTCAAAAATGCACAGGTTTGGTAGGTTTCCCTAGGTGCCGGCTGAGCAACAGGCCAAAATCTACAGGTAGGCACTTTGCAAAAAACACCTCTGTGTTCTATAAAAAAATGTGATGTGTCCACGTTGCGTTTTGGGGGCATTTCCTGTCTCGGGCGCTATACCTACCCACACAAGTGAGGTATCATTTTTATCGGGAGACTTGGGGGAACGCAGGGTGGAAGGAAATTTGTGGCTCCTCTCTGATTCCAGAACTTTCTGTCACCAAAATGTGAGGAAAATTCGTTTTTTTAGCCAAATTTTGAGGTTTGCAAAGGATTCTGGGTAACAGAACCAGGTCAGAGCCCCACAAGTCACCCCATCTTGGATTCCCCTAAGTCTCTAGTTTTCAAAAATGCACAGCTTTGGTAGGTTTCCCTAGGTGCCGGCTGAGCTATAAGCCAAAATCTACAGGTAGGCACTTTGCAAAAGACACCTCTGTTTTCTTTACAAAAATGTGATGTGTCCACGTTATGTTTTGGGGCATTTCCCGTCACGGCCGCTAGGCCTACCCACACAAGTGAGGTATCATTTTTATCAGGAGACTTGGGTAACGCCGGGTGGAAGGAAATTTGTGGCTCCTCTCAGATTCCAGAACTTTCTGTCACCGAAATGTGAGGAAAACTTGTTTTTTTAGCCAAATTTGGAGGTTTGCAAAGGATTCTGGGTAACAGAACCTGGTCAGAGCCCCACAAGTCACCCCATCTTGGATTCCCCTAGGTCTCTAGTTTTCAAAAATGCAGAGGTTTGGTAGGTTTCCCTAGGTGCCGGCTGAGCTACAGGCCAAAATCTACAGGTAGGCACTTTGCAAAAAACACCTCTGTGTTCTATAAAAAAATGTGATGTGTCCACGTTGCGTTTTGGGGCATTTCCTGTCTCGGGCGCTATGCCTACCCACACAAGTGAGGTATCATTTTTATCGGGAGACTTGGGGGAACGCAGGGTGGAAGGAAATTTGGGGCTCCTCTCTGATTCCAGAACTTTCTGTCACCAAAATGTGTGGAAAATGTGTTTTTTTAGCCAAATTTTGAGGTTTGCAAAGGATTCTGGGTAACAGAACCAGGTCAGAACCCCACAAGTCACCCCATCTTGGATTCCCCTAGGTCTCTAGTTTTTTAAAATGCACAGTTTTGGTAGGTTTCCCTAGGTGCCGGCTGAGCTAGAGGCCAAAATCTACAGGTAGGCACTTTGCAAAAAACACCTCTGTTTTCTTTACAAAAATGTGATGTGTCCACGTTGCGTTTTGGGGCATTTCCTGTTGCGGGCGCTAGGCCCATCCACACAAGTGAGGTATCATTTTTATCGGAAGACTTGGGGGAACGCTGGGTGGAAAGAAATTTGTGGCTCCTCTCTGGTTCCAGAACTTTCTGTCACCAAAATGTGAGGAAAATGCGTTTTTTTAGCCAAATTTTGAGGTTTGCAAAGGATTCTTGGTAATAGAACCTGGTCAGAGCCCCACAAGTCACTCCATCTTGGATTCCCCTAGGTCTCTAGTTTTAAAAAATGCACAGGTTTGGTAAGTTTCCCTTGGTGCCGGCTGAGCTAGAGGCCAAAATCTACAGGTAGGCACTTTGCAAAAAACACCTCTGTGTTCTATAAAAAAATGTGATGTGTCCACGTTGCGTTTTGGGGCATTTCCTGTCTCGGGCGCTATGCCTACCCACACAAGTGAGGTATCATTTTTATCGGGAGACTTGGGGGAACGCAGGGTGGAAGGAAATTTGTGGCTCCTCTCTGATTCCAGAACTTTCTGTCACCAAAATGTGAGGAAAATGTGTTTTTTTAGCCAAATTTTGAGGTTTGCAAAGGATTCTGGGTAACAGAACCAGGTCAGAACCCCACAAGTCACCCCATCTTGGATTCCCAGGTCTCTAGTTTTCAAAAATGCACAGTTTTGGTAGGTTTCCCTAGGTGCCGGCTGAGCTAGAGGCCAAAATCTACAGGTAGGCACTTTGCAAAAAACACCTCTGTTTTCTTTACAAAAATGTGATGTGTCCACGTTGCGTTTTGGGGCATTTCCTGTTGCGGGCGCTAGGCCCATCCACACAAGTGAGGTATCATTTTTATCGGAAGACTTGGGGGAACGCTGGGTGGAAAGAAATTTGTGGCTCCTCTCTGGTTCCAGAACTTTCTGTCACCAAAATGTGAGGAAAATGCGTTTTTTTAGCCAAATTTTGAGGTTTGCAAAGGATTCTGGGTAATAGAACCTGGTCAGAGCCCCACAAGTCACTCCATCTTGGATTCCCCTAGGTCTCTAGTTTTAAAAAATGCACAGGTTTGGTAAGTTTCCCTTGGTGCCGGCTGAGCTAGAGGCCAAAATCTACATGTAGGCACTTTGCAAAAAACACCTGTGTTCTTTAAAAAAATGTGATGTGTCCACGTTGCGTTTTGGGGCATTTCCTGTCACGGACACTAGGCCTACCCACCCAAGTGAGGTATCATTTTTATCGGGAGACTTGGGGGAACGCAGGGTGGAAGGAAATTTGTGGCTCCTCTCTGATTCCAGAACTTTCTGTCACCAAAATGTGAGGAAAATGTGTTTTTTTAGCCAAATTTTGAGGTTTGCAAAGGATTCTGGGTAACAGAACCAGGTCAGAGCCCCACAAGTCACCCCATCTTGGATTCCCCTAAGTCTCTAGTTTTCAAAAATGCACAGTTTTGGTAGGTTTCCCTAGGTGCCGCCTGAGCTAGAGGCCAAAATCTACAGGTAGGCACTTTGCAAAAGACACCTCTGTTTTCTTTACAAAAATGTGATGTGTCCACGTTATGTTTTGGGGCATTTCCCGTCACGGCCGCTAGGCCTACCCACACAAGTGAGGAATCATTTTTATCAGGAGACTTGGGTAACGCCGGGTGGAAGGAAATTTGTGGCTCCTCTCAGATTCCAGAACTTTCTGTCACCGAAATGTGAGGAAAACTTGTTTTTTTAGCCAAATTTGGAGGTTTGCAAAGGATTCTGGGTAACAGAACCTGGTCAGAGCCCCACAAGTCACCCCATCTTGGATTCCCCTAGGTCTCTAGTTTTCAAAAATGCACAGGTTTGGTAGGTTTCCCTAGGTGCCGGCTGAGCTACAGGCCAAAATCTACAGGTAGGCACTTTGCAAAAAACACCTCTGTGTTCTATAAAAAAAAGTGATGTGTCCACGTTGCGTTTTGGGGCATTTCCTGTCTCGGGCGCTATGCCTACCCACACAAGTGAGGTATCATTTTTATCGGGAGACTTGGAGGAACGCAGGGTGGAAGGAAATTTGTGGCTCCTCTCTGATTCCAGAACTTTCTGTCACCAAAATGTGAGGAAAATGTGTTTTTTTAGCCAAATTTTGAGGTTTGCAAAGGATTCTGGGTAACAGAACCAGGTCAGAACCCCACAAGTCACCCCATCTTGGATTCCCCTAGGTCTCTAGTTTTCAAAAATGCACAGTTTTGGTAGGTTTCCCTAGGTGCCGGCTGAGCTAGAGGCCAAAATCTACAGGTAGGCACTTTGCAAAAAACACCTCTGTTTTCTTTACAAAAATGTGATGTGTCCACGTTGCGTTTTGGGGCATTTCCTGTTGCGGGCGCTAGGCCCATCCACACAAGTGAGGTATCATTTTTATCGGAAGACTTGGGGGAACGCTGGGTGGAAAGAAATTTGTGGCTCCTCTCTGGTTCCAGAACTTTCTGTCACCAAAATGTGAGGAAAATGCGTTTTTTTAGCCAAATTTTGAGGTTTGCAAAGGATTCTGGGTAATAGAACCTGGTCAGAGCCCCACAAGTCACTCCATCTTGGATTCCCCTAGGTCTCTAGTTTTAAAAAATGCACAGGTTTGGTAAGTTTCCCTTGGTGCCGGCTGAGCTAGAGGCCAAAATCTACATGTAGGCACTTTGCAAAAAATACCTGTGTTCTTTAAAAAAATGTGATGTGTCCACGTTGCGTTTTGGGGCATTTCCTGTCACGGACACTAGGCCTACCCACCCAAGTGAGGTATCATTTTTATCGGGAGACTTGGGGGAACGCAGGGTGGAAGGAAATTTGTGGCTCCTCTCTGATTCCAGAACTTTCTGTCACCAAAATGTGAGGAAAATGTGTTTTTATAGCCAAATTTTGAGGTTTGCAAAGGATTCTGGGTAACAGAACCAGGTCAGAGCCCCACAAGTCACCCCATCTTAGATTCCCCTAGGTCTCTAGTTTTCAAAAATGCACAGTTTTGGTAGGTTTCCCTAGGTGCCGGCTGAGCTAGAGGCCAAAATCTACAGGTAGGCACTTTGCAAAAAACACCTCTGTTTTCTTTACAAAAATGTGATGTGTCCACGTTGCGTTTTGGGGCATTTCCTGTTGCGGGCGCTAGGCCCATCCACACAAGTGAGGTATCATTTTTATCGGAAGACTTTGGGGAACGCTGGCTGGAAAGAAATTTGTGGCTCCTCTCTGGTTCCAGAACTTTCTTTCACCAAAATGTGAGGAAAATGCGTTTTTTTAGCCAAATTTTGAGGTTTGCAAAGGATTCTGGGTAACAGAACCTGGTCAGAGCCCCACAAGTCACCCCATCTTGGATTCCCCTAGGTCTCTAGTTTTAAAAAATGCACAGGTTTGGTAAGTTTCCCTTGGTGCCGGCTGAGCTAGAGGCCAAAATCTACAGGTAGGCACTTTGCAAAAAACACCTCTGTTTTCTTTACAAAAATGTGATGTGTCCACGTTGCGTTTTGGGGCATTTCCTGTTGCGGGCGCTAGGCCCATCCACACAAGTGAGGTATCATTTTTATCGGGAGACTTGGGGGAACACTGGGTGGAAGGAAATTTGTGGCTCCTCTCAGATTCCAGAACTTTCTGTCACCGAAATGTAAGGAAAACGTGTTTTTTTAGCCAAATTTTGAGGTTTGCAAAGGATTCTGGGTAACAGAACCTGGTCAGAGCCCCACAAGTCACCCCAACTTGGATTCCCCTAGGTCTCTAGTATTAAAAAATGCACAGGTTTGGTAGGTTTCCCTAGGTGCCGGCTGAGCTACAGGCCAAAATCTACAGGTAGGCACTTTGCAAAACACACCTCTGTTTTCTTTAAAAAAATGTGATGTGTCCACGTTGCGTTTTGGGTCATTTCCTGTCACGGACACTAGGCCTACCCACCCAAGTGTGGTATAATTTTTATCGGGAGACTTGGGGGAACGCAGGGTGAAAGGAAATTTGTGGCTCCTCTCTGATTCCAGAACTTTCTGTCACCAAAATGTGACGAAAATGTGTTTTTTAGCCAAATTTTGAGGTTTGCAAAGGATTCTGGGTAACAGAACCAGGTCAGAGACCCACAAGTCACCCCATCTTGGATTCCCCTAGGTCTCTAGTTTTCAAAAATGCACAGTTTTGGTAGGTTTCCCTAGGTGCCGGCTGAGCTAGAAGCCAAAATCTACAGGTAGGCACTTTGCAAAAAACACCTCTGTTTTCTTCACAAAAATGTGATGTGTCCACGTTATGTTTTGGGGCATTTCCCGTCACGGCCGCTAGGCCTACCCACACAAGTGAGGTATCATTTTTATCGGGAGACTTGGGGGAACACTGGGTGGAAGGACATTTGTGGCTCCTCTCAGATTCCAGAACTTTCTGTCACCGAAATGTGAAGAAAACATGTTTTTTTAGCCAAATTATGAGGTTTGCAAAGGATTCTGGGTAACAGAACCTGGTCAGAGCCACACAAGTCACCCCATCTTGGATTCCCCTAGGTCTCTAGTTTTCAAAAATGCACAGGTTTGGTAGGTTGCCCTAGGTGCCGGCTGAGCTACAGGCCAAAATCTACAGGTAGGAACTTTGCAAAAAACACCTCTGTGTTCTATAAAAAAATGTGATGTGTCCATGTTGCGTTTTGGGGCATTTCCTGTCTCGGGGGCTAGGCCTACCCACACAAGTGAGGTATCATTTTTATCGGGAGACTTGGGGGAACGCACAGTGGAAGGAAATTTGTGACTCCTCTCTGATTCCAGAACTTTCTGTCACCAAAATGTGAGGAAAATGTGTTTTTTTAGCCAAATTTTGAGGTTTGCAAAGGATTCTGGGTAACAGAACCAGGTCAGAACCCCACAAGTCACCCCATCTTGGATTCCCCTAGGTCTCTAGTTTTCAAAAATGAACAGTTTTGGTAGGTTTCCCTAGGTGCCGGCTGAGCTAGAGGCCAAAATCTACAGGTAGGCACTTTGCAAAAAACACCTCTGTTTTCTTTACAAAAATGTGATGTGTCCACGTTGCGTTTTGGGGCATTTCCTGTTGCGGGCGCTAGGCCCATCCACACAAGTGAGGTATCATTTTTATCGGAAGACTTGGGGGAACGCTGGGTGGAAAGAAATTTGTGGCTCCTCTCTGGTTCCAGAACTTTCTGTCACCAAAATGTGAGGAAAATGCGTTTTTTTAGCCAAATTTTGAGGTTTGCAAAGGATTCTGGGTAACAGAACCTGGTCAGAGCCCCACAAGTCACCCCATCTTGGATTCCCCTAGGTCTCTAGTTTTCAAAAATGCACAGGTTTGGTAGGTTTCCCTAGGTGCCGGCTGAGCTAGAGGCCAAAATCTACAGGTAGGCACTTTGCAAAAAACACCTCTGTTTTCTTTCAAAAAATGGGATGTGTCCACTTTGCGTTTTGGGGCATTTCCTGTTGCGGGCACTAGGCCTACCCACACAAGTGAGGTATCATTTTTTTCAGGAGACTTGGGGGAACGCTGGGTGGAAGGAAATGTGTGGCTCCTCTCTGATTCCAGAACTTTCTGTCACCAAAATGTGAGGAAACTGTGTTTTTTTAGCCAAATTTTGAGGTTTGCAAAGGATTCTGGGTAACAGAACCTGGTCAGAGCCCCACAAGTCACCCCATCTTGGATTCCCCTAGGTCTCTAGTTTTCAAAAATGCACAGGTTTGGTAGGTTTCCCTAGGTGCCGGCTGAGCAACAGGCCAAAATCTACAGGTAGGCACTTTGCAAAAAACACCTCTGTGTTCTATAAAAAAATGTGATGTGTCCACGTTGCGTTTTGGGGGCATTTCCTGTCTCGGGCGCTATACCTACCCACACAAGTGAGGTATCATTTTTATCGGGAGACTTGGGGGAACGCAGGGTGGAAGGAAATTTGTGGCTCCTCTCTGATTCCAGAACTTTCTGTCACCAAAATGTGAGGAAAATTCGTTTTTTTAGCCAAATTTTGAGGTTTGCAAAGGATTCTGGGTAACAGAACCAGGTCAGAGCCCCACAAGTCACCCCATCTTGGATTCCCCTAAGTCTCTAGTTTTCAAAAATGCACAGCTTTGGTAGGTTTCCCTAGGTGCCGCCTGAGCTATAAGCCAAAATCTACAGGTAGGCACTTTGCAAAAGACACCTCTGTTTTCTTTACAAAAATGTGATGTGTCCACGTTATGTTTTGGGGCATTTCCCGTCACGGCCGCTAGGCCTACCCACACAAGTGAGGTATCATTTTTATCAGGAGACTTGGGTAACGCCGGGTGGAAGGAAATTTGTGGCTCCTCTCAGATTCCAGAACTTTCTGTCACCGAAATGTGAGGAAAACTTGTTTTTTTAGCCAAATTTGGAGGTTTGCAAAGGATTCTGGGTAACAGAACCAGGTCAGAGACCCACAAGCCACCCCATCTTGGATTCCCCTAGGTCTCTAGTTTTCAAAAATGCACAGTTTTGGTAGGTTTCCCTAGGTGCCGGCTGAGCTAGAGGCCAAAATCTACAGGTAGGCACTTTGAAAAAAACACCTCTGTTTTCTTTACAAAAATGTGTTGTGTCCACGTTATGTTTTGGGGTATTTGCTGTCACGGCCGCTAGGCCTACCCACACAAGTGAGGTATCATTTTTATCGGGAGACTTGGGGGAACACTGGGTGGAAGGACATTTGTGGCTCCTCTCAGATTCCAGAACTTTCTGTCACCGAAATGTGAGGTAAACATGTTTTTTTAGCCCAATTTTGAGGTTTGCAAAGGATTCTGGGTAACAGAACTTGGTCAGAGCCCCACAAGTCACCCCATCTTGGATTCCCCTATGTCTCTAGTTTTCAAAAATGCACAGGTTTGGTAGGTTGCCCTAGGTGCCGGCTGAGCTACAGGCCAAAATCTACAGGTAGGCACTTTGCAAAAAACACCTCTGTGTTCTATAAAAAAATGTGATGTGTCCACGTTGCGTTTTGGGGCATTTCCTGTCTCGGGCGCTAGGATTACCCACACAAGTGAGGTATCATTTTTATCGGGAGACTTGGGGGAACGCAGGGTGGAAGGAAATTTGTGGCTCCTCTCTGATTCCAGAACTTTCTGTCACCAAAATGTGAGGAAAATGTGTTTTTTTAGCCAAATTTTGAGGTTTGCAAAGGATTCTGGGTAACAGAACCAGGTCAGAGCCCCACAAGTCACCCCATCTTGGATTCCCCTAGGTCTCTAGTTTTAAAGAATGCACAGGTTTGGTAAGTTTCCCTAGGTGCCGGCTGAGCTAGAGGCCAAAATCTACAGGTAGGCACTTTGCAAAAAACACCTCTGTTTTCTTTACAAAAATGTGATGTGTCCACGTTATGTTTTGGGGCATTTCCTGTCACGGCCGCTAGACCTACCCACACAAGTGAGGTATCATTTTTATCGGGAGACTTGGGGGAACACTGGGTGGAAGGCATTTGTGGCTCCTCTCTGATTCCAGAACTTTCTGTCACCAAAATGTGACGAAAATGTGTTTTTTTAGCCAAATTTTGAGGTTTGCAAAGGATTCTGGGTAACAGAACCAGGTCAGAGACCCACAAGTCACCCCATCTTGGATTCCCCTAGGTCTCTAGTTTTCAAAAATGCACAGTTTTGGTAGGTTTCCCTAGGTGCCGGCTGAGCTAGAAGCCAAAATCTACAGGTAGGCACTTTGCAAAAAACACCTCTGTTTTCTTCACAAAAATGTGATGTGTCCACGTTATGTTTTGGGGCATTTCCCGTCACGGCCGCTAGGCCTACCCACACAAGTGAGGTATCATTTTTATCGGGAGACTTGGGGGAACACTGGGTGGAAGGACATTTGTGGCTCCTCTCAGATTCCAGAACTTTCTGTCACCGAAATGTGAAGAAAACATGTTTTTTTAGCCAAATTATGAGGTTTGCAAAGGATTCTGGGTAACAGAACCTGGTCAGAGCCACACAAGTCACCCCATCTTGGATTCCCCTAGGTCTCTAGTTTTCAAAAATGCACAGGTTTGGTAGGTTGCCCTAGGTGCCGGCTGAGCTACAGGCCAAAATCTACAGGTAGGAACTTTGCAAAAAACACCTCTGTGTTCTATAAAAAAATGTGATGTGTCCATGTTGCGTTTTGGGGCATTTCCTGTCTCGGGGGCTAGGCCTACCCACACAAGTGAGGTATCATTTTTATCGGGAGACTTGGGGAAACGCAGGGTGGAAGGAAATTGGTGGCTCCTCTCTGATTCCAGAACTTTCTGTCACCAAAATGTGAGGAAAATGTGTTTTTTTAGCCAAATTTTGAGGTTTGCAAAGGATTCTGGGTAACAGAACCAGGTCAGAACACCACAAGTCACCCCATCTTGGATTCCCTAGGTCTCTAGTTTTCAAAAATGCACAGTTTTGGTAGGTTTCCCTAGGTGCCGGCTGAGCTAGAGGCCAAAATCTACAGGTAGGCACTTTGCAAAAAACACCTCTGTTTTCTTTACAAAAATGTGATGTGTCCACGTTGCGTTTGGGGCATTTCCTGTTGCGGGCGCTAGGCCCATCCACACAAGTGAGGTATCATTTTTATCGAAAGACTTGGGGGAACGCTGGGTGGAAAGAAATCTGTGGCTCCTCTCTGGTTCCAGAACTTTCTGTCACCAAAATGTGAGGAAAATGCGTTTTTTTAGCCAAATTTTGAGGTTTGCAAAGGATTCTGGGTTACAGAACCTGGTCAGAGCCCCACAAGTCACCCCATCTTGGATTCCCCTAGGTCTCTAGTTTTAAAAAATGCACAGGTTTGGTAAGTTTCCCTAGGTGCCGGCTGAGCTAGAGGCCAAAATCTACAGGTAGGCACTTTGCAAAAAACACCTCTGTTTTCTTTAAAAAAATGTGATGTGTCCACGTTGCGTTTTGGGGCATTTCCTGTCACGGGCACTAGGCCTACCCACCCAAGTGAGGTATCATTTTTATCGGGAGACTTGGGGGAACGCTGGGTGGAAGGGAATTTGTGGCTCCTCTCTAATTCCAGAACTTTCTGTCACCGAAATGTGAGGAAAATGTGTTTTTTTAGCCAAATTTTGAGGTTTGCAAAGGATTCTGGGTAACAGAACCTGGTCAGAGCCCCACAAGTCACCCCATCTTGGATTCCCCTAGGTCTCTAGTTTTAAAAAATGCACAGGTTTGGTAGGTTTCCCTAGGTGCCGGCTGAGCTACAGGCCAAAATCTACAGGTAGGCACTTTGCAAAAAACACCTCTGTGTTCTATAAAAAAATGTGATGTGTCCACGTTGCGTTTTGGGGCATTTCCTGTCTCGGGCGCTATGCCTACCCACACAAGTGAGGTATCATTTTTATCGGGAGACTTGGGGGAACGCAGGGTGGAAGGAAATTTGTGGCTCCTCTCTGATTCCAGAACTTTCTGTCACCAAAATGTGAGGAAAATGTGTTTTTTTAGCCAAATTTTGAGGTTTGCAAAGGATTCTGGGTAACAGAACCAGGTCAGAACCCCACAAGTCACCCCATCTTGGATTCCCCTAGGTCTCTAGTTTTCAAAAATGCAGTTTTGGTAAGTTTCCCTAGGTGCCGGCTGAGCTAGAGGCCAAAATCTACAGGTAGGCACTTTGCAAAAAACACCTCTGTTTTCTTTACAAAAATGTGATGTGTCCACGTTATGTTTTGGGGCATTTCCTGTCACGGCCGCTAGACCTACCCACACAAGTGAGGTATCATTTTTATCGGGAGACTTGGGGGAACACTGGGTGGAAGGCATTTGTGGCTCCTCTCAGATTCCAGAACTTTCTGTCACCGAAATGTGAGGAAAACATGTTTTTTTATCCGAATTTTGAGGTTTGCAAAGGATTCTGGGTAACAGAACCTGGTCAGAGCCCCACAAGTCACCCCATCTTGGATTCCCCTAGGTCTCTAGTTTTCAAAAATGCACAGGTTTGGTAGGTTTCCCTAGGTGCCGGCTGAGCTACAGGCCAAAATCTACAGGTAGGCACTTTGCAAAAAACACCTCTGTGTTCTATAAAAAAATGTGATGTGTCCACGTTGCGTTTTGGGGCATTTCCTGTCTCGGGCGCTAGGCCTACCCACACAAGTGAGGTATCATTTTTATCGGGAGACTTGGGGAAACGCAGGGTGGAAGGAAATTGGTGGCTCCTCTCTGATTCCAGAACTTTCTGTCACCAAAATGTGAGGAAAATGTGTTTTTTTAGCCAAATTTTGAGGTTTGCAAAGGATTCTGGGTAACAGAACCAGGTCAGAACCCCACAAGTCACCCCATCTTGGATTCCCTAGGTCTCTAGTTTTCAAAAATGCACAGTTTTGGTAGGTTTCCCTAGGTGCCGGCTGAGCTAGAGGCCAAAATCTACAGGTAGGCACTTTGCAAAAAACACCTCTGTTTTCTTTACAAAAATGTGATGTGTCCACGTTGCGTTTGGGGCATTTCCTGTTGCGGGCGCTAGGCCCATCCACACAAGTGAGGTATCATTTTTATCGAAAGACTTGGGGGAACGCTGGGTGGAAAGAAATCTGTGGCTCCTCTCTGGTTCCAGAACTTTCTGTCACCAAAATGTGAGGAAAATGCGTTTTTTTAGCCAAATTTTGAGGTTTGCAAAGGATTCTGGGTTACAGAACCTGGTCAGAGCCCCACAAGTCACCCCATCTTGGATTCCCCTAGGTCTCTAGTTTTAAAAAATGCACAGGTTTGGTAAGTTTCCCTAGGTGCCGGCTGAGCTAGGGGCCAAAATCTACAGGTAGGCACTTTGCAAAAAACACCTCTGTTTTCTTTAAAAAAATGTGATGTGTCCACGTTGCGTTTTGGGGCATTTCCTGTCACGGGCACTAGGCCTACCCACCCAAGTGAGGTATCATTTTTATCGGGAGACTTGGGGGAACGCTGGGTGGAAGGGAATTTGTGGCTCCTCTCTAATTCCAGAACTTTCTGTCACCGAAATGTGAGGAAAATGTGTTTTTTTAGCCAAATTTTGAGGTTTGCAAAGGATTCTGGGTAACAGAACCTGGTCAGAGCCCCACAAGTCACCCCATCTTGGATTCCCCTAGGTCTCTAGTTTTAAAAAATGCACAGGTTTGGTAGGTTTCCCTAGGTGCCGGCTGAGCTACAGGCCAAAATCTACAGGTAGGCACTTTGCAAAAAACACCTCTGTGTTCTATAAAAAAATGTGATGTGTCCACGTTGCGTTTTGGGGCATTTCCTCTCTCGGGCGCTATGCCTACCCACACAAGTGAGGTATCATTTTTATCGGGAGACTTGGGGGAACGCAGGGTGGAAGGAAATTTGTGGCTCCTCTCTGATTCCAGAACTTTCTGTCACCAAAATGTGAGGAAAATGTGTTTTTTTAGCCAAATTTTGAGGTTTGCAAAGGATTCTGGGTAACAGAACCAGGTCAGAACCCCACAAGTCACCCCATCTTGGATTCCCCTAGGTCTCTAGTTTTCAAAAATGCACAGTTTTGGTAGGTTTCCCTAGGTGCCGGCTGAGCTAGAGGCCAAAATCTACAGGTAGGCACTTTGCAAAAAACACCTCTGTTTTCTTTACAAAAATGTGATGTGTCCACGCTGCGTTTTGGGGCATTTCCTGTTGCGGGCGCTAGGCCCATCCACACAAGTGAGGTATCATTTTTATCGGAAGACTTGGGGGAACGCTGGGTGGAAAGAAATTTGTGGCTCCTCTCTGGTTCCAGAACTTTCTGTCACCAAAATGTGAGGAAAATCCGTTTTTTTAGCCAAATTTTGAGGTTTGCAAAGGATTCTGGGTAACAGAACCTGGTCAGAGCCCCACAAGTCACCCCATCTTGGATTCCCCTAGGTCTCTAGTTTTAAAAAATGCACAAGTTTGGTAAGTTTCCCTTGGTGCCGGCTGAGCTAGAGGCCAAAATCTACAGGTAGGCACTTTGCAAAAAACACCTCTGTTTTCTTTAAAAAAATGTGATGTGTCCACGTTGCGTTTTGGGGCATTTCCTGTCACGGCCGCTAGGCCTACCCACCCAAGTGAGGTATCATTTTTATCGGGAGACTTGGGGGAACGCAGGGTGGAAGGAAATTTGTGGCTCCTCTCTGATTCCAGAACTTTCTGTCACCAAAATGTGAGGAAAATGTGTTTTTTTCGCCAAATTTTGAGGTTTGCAAAGGATTCTGGGTAACAGAACCAGGTCAGAGCCCCACAAGTCACCCCATCTTGGATTCCCCTAGGTCTCTAGTTTTAAAAAATGCACAGGTTTGGTAAGTTTCCCTAGGTGCCGGCTGAGCTAGAGGCCAAAATCTACAGGTAGGCACTTTGCAAAAAACACCTCTGTTTTCTTTACAAAAATGTGATGTGTCCACATTATGTTTTGGGGCATTTCCTGTCACGGCCGCTAGGCCTACCCACACAAGTGAGGTATCATTTTTATCGGGAGACTTGGGGGAACACTGGGTGGAAGGACATTTGTGGCTCCTCTCAGATTCCAGAACTTTCTGTCACCGAAATGTGAGGAAAACATGTTTTTTTAGCCAAATTTTGAGGTTTGCAAAGGATTCTAGGTAACAGAACCTGATCGGAGCCCCACAAGTCACCCCATCTTGGATTCCCCTAGGTCTCTAGTTTTCAAAAATGCACAGGTTTGGTAGGTTGCCCTAGGTGCCGCCTGAGCTAGAGGCCAAAATCTACAGGTAGGCACTTTGCAAAAGACACCTCAGTTTTCTTTACAAAAATGTGATGTGTCCACGTTATGTTTTGGGGCATTTCCTGTCACGGCCGCTAGGCCTACCCACACAAGTGAGGTATCATTTTTATCAGGAGACTTGGGTAACGCCGGGTGGAAGGAAATTTGTGGCTCCTCTCAGATTCCAGAACTTTCTGTCACCGAAATGTGAGGAAAACTTGTTTTTTTAGCCAAATTTTGAGGTTTGCAAAGGATTCTGGGTAACAGAGCCTGGTCAGAGCACCACAAGTCACCCCATCTTGGATTCCCCTAGGTCTCTAGTTTTCAAAAATGCACAGTTTTGGTAGGTTTCCCTAGGTGCCGGCTGAGCTAGAGGCCAAAATCTACAGGTAGGCACTTTGCAAAAAACACCTCTGTTTTCTTTACAAAAATGTGATGTGTCCACGTTGCGTTTTGGGGCATTTCCTGTTGCGGGCGCTAGGCCCATCCACACAAGTGAGGTATCATTTTTATCGGAAGACTTGGGGGAACGCTGGGTGGAAAGAAATTTGTGGCTCCTCTCTGGTTCCAGAACTTTCTGTCACCAAAATGTGAGGAAAATGCATTTTTTTAGCCAAATTTTGAGGTTTGCAAAGGATTCTGGGTAACAGAACCTGGTCAGAGCCCCACAAGTCACCACATCTTGGATTCCCCTAGGTCTCTAGTTTTAAAAAATGCACAGGTTTGGTAAGTTTCCCTTGGTGCCGGCTGAGCTAGAGACCAAAATCTACATGTAGGCACTTTGCAAAAAACACCTCTGTGTTCTTTAAAAAAATGTGATGTGTCCACGTTGCGTTTTGGGTCATTTCCTGTCACGGACACTAGGCCTACACACCCAAGTGAGGTATCATTTTTATCGGGAGACTTGGGGGAACGCAGGGTGGAAGGAAATTTGTGGCTCCTCTCTGATTCCAAAACTTTCTGTCACCAAAATGTGAGGAAAATGTGTTTTTTTAGCCAAATTTTGAGGTTTGCAAAGGATTCTGGGTAACAGAACCAGGTCAGTGACCCACAAGTCACCCCATCTTGGATTCCCCTAGGTCTCTAGTTTTCAAAAATGCACAGTTTTGGTAGGTTTCCCTAGGTGCCGGCTGAGCTAGAGGCCAAAATCTACAGGTAGGCACTTTGCAAAAAACACCTCTGTTTTCTTTACAAAAATGTGATGTTTCCACGTTATGTTTTGGGGCATTTCCCGTCACGGCCGCTAGGCCTACCCACACAAGTGAGGTATCATTTTTATCGGGAGACTTGGGGGAACACTGGGTGGAAGGACATTTGTGGCTCCTCTCAGATTCCAGAACTTTCTGTCACCGAAATGTGAGGAAAACATGTTTTTTTAGCCAAATTTTGAGGTTTGCAAAGGATTCTGGGTTACAGAACCAGGTCAGAGACCCACAAGTCACCCCATCTTGGATTCCCCTAGGTCTCTAGTTTTCAAAAATGCACAGTTTTGGTAGGTTTCCCTAGGTGCCGGCTGAGCTAGAGGCCAAAATCTACAGGTAGGCACTTTGCAAAAAACACCTCTGTTTTCTTTACAAAAATGTGATGTGTCCATGTTGCGTTTGGGGCATTTCCTGTTGCGGGCGCTAGGCCCATCCACACAAGTGAGGTATTATTTTTATCGGAAGACTTGGGGGAACGCTGGGTGGAAAGAAATCTGTGGCTCCTCTCTGGTTCCAGAACTTTCTGTCACCAAAATGTGAGGAAAATGCGTTTTTTTAGCCAAATTTTGAGGTTTGCAAAGGATTCTGGGTAACAGAACCTGGTCAGAGCACCACAAGTCACCCCATCTTGGATTCCCCTAGGTCTCTAGTTTTAAAAAATGCACAGGTTTGGTAAGTTTCCCTAGGTGCCGGCTGAGCTAGAGGCCAAAATCTACAGGTAGGCACTTTGCAAAAAACACCTCTGTTTTCTTTAAAAAAATGTGATGTGTCCACGTTGCATTTTGGGGCATTTCCTGTCACGGGCACTAGGCCTACCCACCCAAGTGAGGTATCATTTTTATCGGGAGACTTAGGGGAACGCTGGGTGGAAGGAAATTTGTGGCTCCTCTCTAATTCCAGAACTTTCTGTCACCAAAATGTGAGGAAAATTTGGTTTTTTAGCCATATTTTGAGGTTTGCAAAGGATTCTGGGTAACAGAACCTGGTCAGAGCCCCACAAGTCACCCCATCTTGGATTCCCCTAGGTCTCTAGTTTTCAAAAAGGCACAGGTTTGCTAGGTTTCCCTAGGTGCCGGCTGAGCTAGAGGCCAAAATCTACAGGTAGGCACTTTGCAAAAAACACCTCTGTTTTCTTTCAAAAAATGTGATGTGTCCACTTTGCGTTTTGGGGCATTTCCTGTTGCGGGCACTAGGCCTACCCACACAAGTGAGGTATCATTTTTTTCAGGAGACTTGGGGGAACGCTGGGTGGAAGGAAATTTGTGGCTCCTCTCTGATTCCAGAACTTTCTGTCACCAAAATGTGAGGAAACTGTGTTTTTTTAGCCAAATTTTGAGGTTTGCAAAGGATTCTGGGTAACAGAACCTAGTCAGAGCCCCACAAGTCACCCCATCTTGGATTCCCCTAGGTCTCTAGTTTTAAAAAATGCACAGGTTTGGTAGGTTTCCCTAGGTGCCGGCTGAGCAAAAGGCCAAAATCTACAGGTAGGCACTTTGCAAAAAACACCTCTGTGTTCTATAAAAAAATGTGATGTGTCCACGTTGCGTTTTGGGGCATTTCCTGTCTCGGGCGCTATACCTACCCACACAAGTGAGGTATCATTTTTATCGGGAGACTTGGGGGAACGCAGGGTGGAAGGTAATTTGTGGCTCCTCTCTGATTCCAGAACTTTCTGTCACCAAAATGTGAGGAAAATGCGTTTTTTTAGCCAAATTTTGAGGTTTGCAAAGGATTCTGGGTAACAGAACCAGGTCAGAGCCCCACAAGTCACCCCATCTTGGATTCCCCTAGGTCTCTAGTTTTCAAAAATGCACAGTTTTGGTAGGTTTCCCTAGGTGCCGCCTGAGCTAGAGGCCAAAATCTACAGGTAGGCACTTTCCAAAAGACACCTCTGTTTTCTTTACAAAAATGTGATGTGTCCACGTTATGTTTTGGGGCATTTCCTGTCACGGCCGCTAGGCCTACCCACACAAGTGAGGTATCATTTTTATCGGGAGACTTGGGGAAACGCAGGGTGGAAGGAAATTGGTGGCTCCTCTCTGATTCCAGAACTTTCTGTCACCAAAATGTGAGGAAAATGTGTTTTTTTAGCCAAATTTTGAGGTTTGCAAAGGATTCTGGGTAACAGAACCAGGTCAGAACACCACAAGTCACCCCATCTTGGATTCCCTAGGTCTCTAGTTTTCAAAAATGCACAGTTTTGGTAGGTTTCCCTAGGTGCCGGCTGAGCTAGAGGCCAAAATCTACAGGTAGGCACTTTGCAAAAAACACCTCTGTTTTCTTTACAAAAATGTGATGTGTCCACGTTGCGTTTGGGGCATTTCCTGTTGCGGGCGCTAGGCCCATCCACACAAGTGAGGTATCATTTTTATCGAAAGACTTGGGGGAACGCTGGGTGGAAAGAAATCTGTGGCTCCTCTCTGGTTCCAGAACTTTCTGTCACCAAAATGTGAGGAAAATGCGTTTTTTTAGCCAAATTTTGAGGTTTGCAAAGGATTCTGGGTTACAGAACCTGGTCAGAGCCCCACAAGTCACCCCATCTTGGATTCCCCTAGGTCTCTAGTTTTAAAAAATGCACAGGTTTGGTAAGTTTCCCTAGGTGCCGGCTGAGCTAGAGGCCAAAATCTACAGGTAGGCACTTTGCAAAAAACACCTCTGTTTTCTTTAAAAAAATGTGATGTGTCCACGTTGCGTTTTGGGGCATTTCCTGTCACGGGCACTAGGCCTACCCACCCAAGTGAGGTATCATTTTTATCGGGAGACTTGGGGGAACGCTGGGTGGAAGGGAATTTGTGGCTCCTCTCTAATTCCAGAACTTTCTGTCACCGAAATGTGAGGAAAATGTGTTTTTTTAGCCAAATTTTGAGGTTTGCAAAGGATTCTGGGTAACAGAACCTGGTCAGAGCCCCACAAGTCACCCCATCTTGGATTCCCCTATGTCTCTAGTTTTAAAAAATGCACAGGTTTGGTAGGTTTCCCTAGGTGCCGGCTGAGCTACAGGCCAAAATCTACAGGTAGGCACTTTGCAAAAAACACCTCTGTGTTCTATAAAAAAATGTGATGTGTCCACGTTGCGTTTTGGGGCATTTCCTGTCTCGGGCGCTATGCCTACCCACACAAGTGAGGTATCATTTTTATCGGGAGACTTGGGGGAACGCAGGGTGGAAGGAAATTTGTGGCTCCTCTCTGATTCCAGAACTTTCTGTCACCAAAATGTGAGGAAAATGTGTTTTTTTAGCCAAATTTTGAGGTTTGCAAAGGATTCTGGGTAACAGAACCAGGTCAGAACCCCACAAGTCACCCCATCTTGGATTCCCCTAGGTCTCTAGTTTTCAAAAATGCAGTTTTGGTAAGTTTCCCTAGGTGCCGGCTGAGCTAGAGGCCAAAATCTACAGGTAGGCACTTTGCAAAAAACACCTCTGTTTTCTTTACAAAAATGTGATGTGTCCACGTTATGTTTTGGGGCATTTCCTGTCACGGCCGCTAGACCTACCCACACAAGTGAGGTATCATTTTTATCGGGAGACTTGGGGGAACACTGGGTGGAAGGCATTTGTGGCTCCTCTCAGATTCCAGAACTTTCTGTCACCGAAATGTGAGGAAAACATGTTTTTTTATCCGAATTTTGAGGTTTGCAAAGGATTCTGGGTAACAGAACCTGGTCAGAGCCCCACAAGTCACCCCATCTTGGATTCCCCTAGGTCTCTAGTTTTCAAAAATGCACAGGTTTGGTAGGTTTCCCTAGGTGCCGGCTGAGCTACAGGCCAAAATCTACAGGTAGGCACTTTGCAAAAAACACCTCTGTGTTCTATAAAAAAATGTGATGTGTCCACGTTGCGTTTTGGGGCATTTCCTGTCTCGGGCGCTAGGCCTACCCACACAAGTGAGGTATCATTTTTATCGGGAGACTTGGGGAAACGCAGGGTGGAAGGAAATTGGTGGCTCCTCTCTGATTCCAGAACTTTCTGTCACCAAAATGTGAGGAAAATGTGTTTTTTTAGCCAAATTTTGAGGTTTGCAAAGGATTCTGGGTAACAGAACCAGGTCAGAACCCCACAAGTCACCCCATCTTGGATTCCCTAGGTCTCTAGTTTTCAAAAATGCACAGTTTTGGTAGGTTTCCCTAGGTGCCGGCTGAGCTAGAGGCCAAAATCTACAGGTAGGCACTTTGCAAAAAACACCTCTGTTTTCTTTACAAAAATGTGATGTGTCCACGTTGCGTTTGGGGCATTTCCTGTTGCGGGCGCTAGGCCCATCCACACAAGTGAGGTATCATTTTTATCGAAAGACTTGGGGGAACGCTGGGTGGAAAGAAATCTGTGGCTCCTCTCTGGTTCCAGAACTTTCTGTCACCAAAATGTGAGGAAAATGCGTTTTTTTAGCCAAATTTTGAGGTTTGCAAAGGATTCTGGGTTACAGAACCTGGTCAGAGCCCCACAAGTCACCCCATCTTGGATTCCCCTAGGTCTCTAGTTTTAAAAAATGCACAGGTTTGGTAAGTTTCCCTAGGTGCCGGCTGAGCTAGGGGCCAAAATCTACAGGTAGGCACTTTGCAAAAAACACCTCTGTTTTCTTTAAAAAAATGTGATGTGTCCACGTTGCGTTTTGGGGCATTTCCTGTCACGGGCATTAGGCCTACCCACCCAAGTGAGGTATCATTTTTATCGGGAGACTTGGGGGAACGCTGGGTGGAAGGGAATTTGTGGCTCCTCTCTAATTCCAGAACTTTCTGTCACCGAAATGTGAGGAAAATGTGTTTTTTTAGCCAAATTTTGAGGTTTGCAAAGGATTCTGGGTAACAGAACCTGGTCAGAGCCCCACAAGTCACCCCATCTTGGATTCCCCTAGGTCTCTAGTTTTAAAAAATGCACAGGTTTGGTAGGTTTCCCTAGGTGCCGGCTGAGCTACAGGCCAAAATCTACAGGTAGGCACTTTGCAAAAAACACCTCTGTGTTCTATAAAAAAATGTGATGTGTCCACGTTGCGTTTTGGGGCATTTCCTCTCTCGGGCGCTATGCCTACCCACACAAGTGAGGTATCATTTTTATCGGGAGACTTGGGGGAACGCAGGGTGGAAGGAAATTTGTGGCTCCTCTCTGATTCCAGAACTTTCTGTCACCAAAATGTGAGGAAAATGTGTTTTTTTAGCCAAATTTTGAGGTTTGCAAAGGATTCTGGGTAACAGAACCAGGTCAGAACCCCACAAGTCACCCCATCTTGGATTCCCCTAGGTCTCTAGTTTTCAAAAATGCACAGTTTTGGTAGGTTTCCCTAGGTGCCGGCTGAGCTAGAGGCCAAAATCTACAGGTAGGCACTTTGCAAAAAACACCTCTGTTTTCTTTACAAAAATGTGATGTGTCCACGCTGCGTTTTGGGGCATTTCCTGTTGCGGGCGCTAGGCCCATCCACACAAGTGAGGTATCATTTTTATCGGAAGACTTGGGGGAACGCTGGGTGGAAAGAAATTTGTGGCTCCTCTCTGGTTCCAGAACTTTCTGTCACCAAAATGTGAGGAAAATCCGTTTTTTTAGCCAAATTTTGAGGTTTGCAAAGGATTCTGGGTAACAGAACCTGGTCAGAGCCCCACAAGTCACCCCATCTTGGATTCCCCTAGGTCTCTAGTTTTAAAAAATGCACAAGTTTGGTAAGTTTCCCTTGGTGCCGGCTGAGCTAGAGGCCAAAATCTACAGGTAGGCACTTTGCAAAAAACGCCTCTGTTTTCTTTAAAAAAATGTGATGTGTCCACGTTGCGTTTTGGGGCATTTCCTGTCACGGCCGCTAGGCCTACCCACCCAAGTGAGGTATCATTTTTATCGGGAGACTTGGGGGAACGCAGGGTGGAAGGAAATTTGTGGCTCCTCTCTGATTCCAGAACTTTCTGTCACCAAAATGTGAGGAAAATGTGTTTTTTTCGCCAAATTTTGAGGTTTGCAAAGGATTCTGGGTAACAGAACCAGGTCAGAGCCCCACAAGTCACCCCATCTTGGATTCCCCTAGGTCTCTAGTTTTAAAAAATGCACAGGTTTGGTAAGTTTCCCTAGGTGCCGGCTGAGCTAGAGGCCAAAATCTACAGGTAGGCACTTTGCAAAAAACACCTCTGTTTTCTTTACAAAAATGTGATGTGTCCACATTATGTTTTGGGGCATTTCCTGTCACGGCCGCTAGGCCTACCCACACAAGTGAGGTATCATTTTTATCGGGAGACTTGGGGGAACACTGGGTGGAAGGACATTTGTGGCTCCTCTCAGATTCCAGAACTTTCTGTCACCGAAATGTGAGGAAAACATGTTTTTTTAGCCAAATTTTGAGGTTTGCAAAGGATTCTAGGTAACAGAACCTGATCGGAGCCCCACAAGTCACCCCATCTTGGATTCCCCTAGGTCTCTAGTTTTCAAAAATGCACAGGTTTGGTAGGTTGCCCTAGGTGCCGCCTGAGCTAGAGGCCAAAATCTACAGGTAGGCACTTTGCAAAAGACACCTCAGTTTTCTTTACAAAAATGTGATGTGTCCACGTTATGTTTTGGGGCATTTCCTGTCACGGCCGCTAGGCCTACCCACACAAGTGAGGTATCATTTTTATCAGGAGACTTGGGTAACGCCGGGTGGAAGGAAATTTGTGGCTCCTCTCAGATTCCAGAACTTTCTGTCACCGAAATGTGAGGAAAACTTGTTTTTTTAGCCAAATTTTGAGGTTTGCAAAGGATTCTGGGTAACAGAGCCTGGTCAGAGCACCACAAGTCACCCCATCTTGGATTCCCCTAGGTCTCTAGTTTTCAAAAATGCACAGTTTTGGTAGGTTTCCCTAGGTGCCGGCTGAGCTAGAGGCCAAAATCTACAGGTAGGCACTTTGCAAAAAACACCTCTGTTTTCTTTACAAAAATGTGATGTGTCCACGTTGCGTTTTGGGGCATTTCCTGTTGCGGGCGCTAGGCCCATCCACACAAGTGAGGTATCATTTTTATCGGAAGACTTGGGGGAACGCTGGGTGGAAAGAAATTTGTGGCTCCTCTCTGGTTCCAGAACTTTCTGTCACCAAAATGTGAGGAAAATGCATTTTTTTAGCCAAATTTTGAGGTTTGCAAAGGATTCTGGGTAACAGAACCTGGTCAGAGCCCCACAAGTCACCACATCTTGGATTCCCCTAGGTCTCTAGTTTTAAAAAATGCACAGGTTTGGTAAGTTTCCCTTGGTGCCGGCTGAGCTAGAGACCAAAATCTACATGTAGGCACTTTGCAAAAAACACCTCTGTGTTCTTTAAAAAAATGTGATGTGTCCACGTTGCGTTTTGGGTCATTTCCTGTCACGGACACTAGGCCTACACACCCAAGTGAGGTATCATTTTTATCGGGAGACTTGGGGGAACGCAGGGTGGAAGGAAATTTGTGGCTCCTCTCTGATTCCAAAACTTTCTGTCACCAAAATGTGAGGAAAATGTGTTTTTTTAGCCAAATTTTGAGGTTTGCAAAGGATTCTGGGTAACAGAACCAGGTCAGTGACCCACAAGTCACCCCATCTTGGATTCCCCTAGGTCTCTAGTTTTCAAAAATGCACAGTTTTGGTAGGTTTCCCTAGGTGCCGGCTGAGCTAGAGGCCAAAATCTACAGGTAGGCACTTTGCAAAAAACACCTCTGTTTTCTTTACAAAAATGTGATGTTTCCACGTTATGTTTTGGGGCATTTCCCGTCACGGCCGCTAGGCCTACCCACACAAGTGAGGTATCATTTTTATCGGGAGACTTGGGGGAACACTGGGTGGAAGGACATTTGTGGCTCCTCTCAGATTCCAGAACTTTCTGTCACCGAAATGTGAGGAAAACATGTTTTTTTAGCCAAATTTTGAGGTTTGCAAAGGATTCTGGGTTACAGAACCAGGTCAGAGACCCACAAGTCACCCCATCTTGGATTCCCCTAGGTCTCTAGTTTTCAAAAATGCACAGTTTTGGTAGGTTTCCCTAGGTGCCGGCTGAGCTAGAGGCCAAAATCTACAGGTAGGCACTTTGCAAAAAACACCTCTGTTTTCTTTACAAAAATGTGATGTGTCCATGTTGCGTTTGGGGCATTTCCTGTTGCGGGCGCTAGGCCCATCCACACAAGTGAGGTATTATTTTTATCGGAAGACTTGGGGGAACGCTGGGTGGAAAGAAATCTGTGGCTCCTCTCTGGTTCCAGAACTTTCTGTCACCAAAATGTGAGGAAAATGCGTTTTTTTAGCCAAATTTTGAGGTTTGCAAAGGATTCTGGGTAACAGAACCTGGTCAGAGCACCACAAGTCACCCCATCTTGGATTCCCCTAGGTCTCTAGTTTTAAAAAATGCACAGGTTTGGTAAGTTTCCCTAGGTGCCGGCTGAGCTAGAGGCCAAAATCTACAGGTAGGCACTTTGCAAAAAACACCTCTGTTTTCTTTAAAAAAATGTGATGTGTCCACGTTGCATTTTGGGGCATTTCCTGTCACGGGCACTAGGCCTACCCACCCAAGTGAGGTATCATTTTTATCGGGAGACTTAGGGGAACGCTGGGTGGAAGGAAATTTGTGGCTCCTCTCTAATTCCAGAACTTTCTGTCACCAAAATGTGAGGAAAATTTGGTTTTTTAGCCATATTTTGAGGTTTGCAAAGGATTCTGGGTAACAGAACCTGGTCAGAGCCCCACAAGTCACCCCATCTTGGATTCCCCTAGGTCTCTAGTTTTCAAAAAGGCACAGGTTTGCTAGGTTTCCCTAGGTGCCGGCTGAGCTAGAGGCCAAAATCTACAGGTAGGCACTTTGCAAAAAACACCTCTGTTTTCTTTCAAAAAATGTGATGTGTCCACTTTGCGTTTTGGGGCATTTCCTGTTGCGGGCACTAGGCCTACCCACACAAGTGAGGTATCATTTTTTTCAGGAGACTTGGGGGAACGCTGGGTGGAAGGAAATTTGTGGCTCCTCTCTGATTCCAGAACTTTCTGTCACCAAAATGTGAGGAAACTGTGTTTTTTTAGCCAAATTTTGAGGTTTGCAAAGGATTCTGGGTAACAGAACCTAGTCAGAGCCCCACAAGTCACCCCATCTTGGATTCCCCTAGGTCTCTAGTTTTAAAAAATGCACAGGTTTGGTAGGTTTCCCTAGGTGCCGGCTGAGCAAAAGGCCAAAATCTACAGGTAGGCACTTTGAAAAAAACACCTCTGTGTTCTATAAAAAAATGTGATGTGTCCACGTTGCGTTTTGGGGCATTTCCTGTCTCGGGCGCTATACCTACCCACACAAGTGAGGTATCATTTTTATCGGGAGACTTGGGGGAACGCTGGGTGGAAGGTAATTTGTGGCTCCTCTCTGATTCCAGAACTTTCTGTCACCAAAATGTGAGGAAAATGCGTTTTTTTAGCCAAATTTTGAGGTTTGCAAAGGATTCTGGGTAACAGAACCAGGTCAGAGCCCCACAAGTCACCCCATCTTGGATTCCCCTAGGTCTCTAGTTTTCAAAAATGCACAGTTTTGGTAGGTTTCCCTAGGTGCCGCCTGAGCTAGAGGCCAAAATCTACAGGTAGGCACTTTCCAAAAGACACCTCTGTTTTCTTTACAAAAATGTGATGTGTCCACGTTATGTTTTGGGGCATTTCCTGTCACGGCCGCTAGGCCTACCCACACAAGTGAGGTATCATTTTTATCAGGAGTCTTGGGTAACACCGGGTGGAAGGAAATTTGTGGCTCCTCTCAGATTCCAGAACTTTCTGTCACCGAAATGTGAGGAAAACTTGTTTTTTTAGCCAAATTTTGAGGTTTGCTAAGGATTCTGGGTAACAGAACCTGGTCAGAGCCCCACTAGTCACCCCATCTTGGATTCCCCTAGGTCTCTAGTTTTAAAAAATGCACAGGTTTGGTAGGTTTCCCTAGGTGCCGGCTGAGCTACAGGCCAAAATCTACAGGTAGGCACTTTGCAAAAAACACCTCTGTGTTCTATAAAAAAATGTGATGTGTCCACGTTGCGTTTTGGGGTATTTCCTGTCTCGGGCGCTATCCTTACCCACACAAGTGAGGTATCATTTTTATCGGGAGACTTGGGGGAACGCAGGGTGGAAGGAAATTTGTGGCTCCTCTCTGATTCCAGAACTTTCTGTCACCAAAATGTGAGGAAACTGTGTTTTTTTAGCCAAATTTTGAGGTTTGCAAAGGATTCTGGGTAACAGAACCTGGTCAGAGCCCCACAAGTCACCCCATCTTGGATTCCCCTAGGTCTCTAGTTTTAAAAAATGCACAGGTTTGGTAGGTTTCCCTAGGTGCCGGCTGAGCAAAAGGCCAAAATCTACAGGTAGGCACTTTGCAAAAAACACCTCTGTGTTCTATAAAAAAATGTGATGTGTCCACGTTGCGTTTTGGGGCATTTCCTGTCACGGCCGCTAGGCCTACCCACCCAAGTGAGGTATCATTTTTATCGGGAGACTTGGGGGAACGCAGCGTGGAAGGAAATTTGTGGCTCCTCTCTGATTCCAGAACTTTCTGTCACCAAAATGTGAGGAAAATGTGTTTTTTTCACCAAATTTTGAGGTTTGCAAAGGATTCTGGGTAACAGAACCAGGTCAGAGCCCCACAAGTCACCCCATCTTGGATTCCCCTAGGTCTCTAGTTTTAAAACATGCACAGGTTTGGTAAGTTTCCCTAGGTGCCGGCTGAGCTAGAGGTCAAAATCTACAGGTAGGCACTTTGCAAAAAACACCTCTGTTTTCTTTACAAAAATGTGATGTGTACACGTTATGTTTTGGGGCATTTCCTGTCACGGCTGCTAGGCCTACCCACACAAGTGAGGTATCATTTTTATCGGGAGACTTGGGGGAACGCAGGGTGGAAGGTAATTTGTGGCTCCTCTCTGATTCCAGAACTTTCTGTCACCAAAATGTGAGGAAAATGCGTTTTTTTAGCCAAATTTTGAGGTTTGCAAAGGATTCTGGGAAACAAAACCAGGTCAGAGCCCCACAAGTCACCCCATCTTGGATTCCCCTAGGTCTCTAGTTTTCAAAAATGCACAGTTTTGGTAGGTTTCCCTAGGTGCCGCCTGAGCTAGAGGCCAAAATCTACAGGTAGGCACTTTCCAAAAGACACCTCTGTTTTCTTTACAAAAATGTGATGTGTCCACGTTATGTTTTGGGGCATTTCCTGTCACGGCCGCTAGGCCTACCCACACAAGTGAGGTATCATTTTTATCAGGAGACTTGGGTAACGCCGGGTGGAAGGAAATTTGTGGCTCCTCTCAGATTCCAGAACTTTCTGTCACCGAAATGTGAGGAAAACTTGTTTTTTTAGCCAAATTTTGAGGTTTGCAAAGGATTCTGGGTAACAGAACCTGGTCAGAGCCCCACTAGTCACCCCATCTTGGATTCCCCTAGGTCTCTAGTTTTAAAAAATGCACAGGTTTGGTAGGTTTCCCTAGGTGCCGGCTGAGCTACAGGCCAAAATCTACAGGTAGGCACTTTGCAAAAAACACCTCTGTGTTCTATAAAAAAATGTGATGTGTCCACGTTGCGTTTTGGGGTATTTCCTGTCTCGGGCGCTATCCTTACCCACACAAGTGAGGTATCATTTTTATCGGGAGACTTGGGGGAACGCAGGGTGGAAGGAAATTTGTGGCTCCTCTCTGATTCCAGAACTTTCTGTCACCAAAATGTGAGGAAACTGTGTTTTTTTAGCCAAATTTTGAGGTTTGCAAAGGATTCTGGGTAACAGAACCTGGTCAGAGCCCCACAAGTCACCCCATCTTGGATTCCCCTAGGTCTCTAGTTTTAAAAAATGCACAGGTTTGGTAGGTTTCCCTAGGTGCCGGCTGAGCAAAAGGCCAAAATCTACAGGTAGGCACTTTGCAAAAAACACCTCTGTGTTCTATAAAAAAATGTGATGTGTCCACGTTGCGTTTTGGGGCATTTCCTGTCTCGGGCGCTATACCTACCCACACAAGTGAGGTATCATTTTTATCGGGAGACTTGGGGGAACGCAGGGTGGATGGAAATGTGTGGCTCCTCTCTGATTCCAGAACTTTCTGTCACCAAAATGTGAGGAAAATGCGTTTTTTTAGCCAAATTTTGAGGTTTGCAAAGGATTCTGGGTAACAGAACCAGGTCAGAGCCCCACAAGTCACCCCATCTTGGATTCCCCTAGGTCTCTAGTTTTCAAAAATGCACAGTTTTGGTAGGTTTCCCTAGGTGCCGCCTGAGCTAGAGGCCAAAATCTACAGGTAGGCACTTTCCAAAAGACACCTCTGTTTTCTTTACAAAAATGTAATGTGTCCACGTTATGTTTTGGGGCATTTCCTGTCACGGCCGCTAGGCCTACCCACACAAGTGAAGTATCATTTTTATCAGGAGACTTGGGTAACGAAGGGTGGAAGGAAATTTGTGGCTCCTCTCAGATTCCAGAACTTTCTGTCACCGAAATGTGAGGAAAACTTGTTTTTTTAGCCAAATTTTGAGGTTTGCAAAGGATTCTGGGTAACAGAACCTGGTCAGAGCCCCACAAGTCACCCCATCTTGGATTCCCCTAGGTCTCTAGTTTTCAAAAATGCACAGGTTTGGTAGGTTTCCCTAGGTGCCGGCTGAGCTACAGGCCAAAATCTACAGGTAGGCACTTTGCAAAAAACACCTCTGTGCTCTAAAAAAATGTGATGTGTCCACGTTGCGTTTTGGGGCATTTCCTGTCTCGGGCGCTATCCCTACCCACACAAGTGAGGTATCATTTTTATCGGGAGACTTCCGGGAACGCAGGGTAGAAGGAAATTTGTGGCTCCTCTCTGATTCCAGAACTTTCTGTCACCAAAATGTGAGGAAAATGTGTTTCTTTAGCCAAATTTTGAGGTTTGCAAAGGATTCTGGGTAACAGAACCAGGTCAGAACCCCACAAGTCACGCCATCTTGGATTCCCCTAGGTCTCTAGTTTTCAAACATGCACAGTTTTGGTAGGTTTCCCTAGGTGCCGGCTGAGCTAGAGGCCAAAATCTACAGGTAGGCACTTTGCAAAAAACACCTCTGTTTTCTTTACAAAAATGTGATGTGTCCACGTTGCGTTTTGGGGCATTTCCTGTTGCGGGCGCTAGGCCCATCCACACAAGTGAGGTATCATTTTTATCGGAAGACTTGGGGGAACGCTGGGTGGAAAGAAATTTGTGGCTCCTCTCTGGTTCCAGAACTTTCTGTCACCAAAATGTGAGGAAAATGCGTTTTTTTAGCCAAATTTTGAGGTTTGCAAAGGATTCTGGGTAACAGAACCTGGTCAGAGCCCCACAAGTCACCCCATCTTGGATTCCCCTAGGTCTCTAGTTTTAAAAAATGCACAGGTTTGGTAAGTTTCCCTTGGTGCCGGCTGAGCTAGAGGCCAAAATCTACATGTAGGCACTTTGCAAAAAACACCTCTGTGTTCTTTAAAAAAATGTGATGTGTCCACGTTGCGTTTTGGGGCATTTCCTGTCACGGACACTAGGCCTACCCACCCAAGTGAGGTATCATTTTTATCGGGAGACTTGGGGGAACGCAGGGTGGAAGGAAATTTGTGGCTCCTCTCTGATTCCAGAACTTTCTGTCACCAAAATGTGAGGAAAACGTGTTTTTTTAGCCAAATTTTGAGGTTTGCAAAGGATTCTGGGTAACAGAACCAGGTCAGAGCCCCACAAGTCACCCCATCTTGGATTCCCCTAGGTCTCTAGTTTTCAAAAATGCACAGTTTTGGTAGGTTTCCCTAGGTGCCGGCTGAGCTAGAGGCCAAAATCTACAGGTAGGCACTTTGCAAAAAACACCTCTGTTTTCTTTACAAAAATGTGATGTGTCCACGTTATGTTTTGTGGCATTTCCTGTCACGGCCGCTAGGCCTACCCACACAAGTGATTTATCATTTTTATCGGGAGACTTGGGGGAACACTGGGTGGAAGGACATTTGTGGCTCCTCTCAGATTCCAGAACTTTCTTTTACCGAAATGTGAGGAAAACATGTTTTTTTAGCCAAATTTTGAGGTTTGCAAAGGATTCTAGGTAACAGAACCTGGTCGGAGCCCCACAAGTCACCCCATCTTGGATTCCCCTAGGTCTCTAGTTTTCAAAAATGCACAGGTTTGGTAGGTTGCCCTAGGTGCCGGCTGAGCTACAGGCCAAAATCTACAGGTAGGCACTTTGCAAAAAACACCTCTGTGTTCTATAAAAAAATGTGATGTGTCCACGTTGCGTTTTGGGGCATTTCCTGTCTCTGGCGCTATGCCTACCCACACAAGTGAGGTATCATTTTTATCGGGAGACTTGGGGGAACGCAGGGTGGAAGGAAATTTGTGGCTCCTCTCTGATTCCAGAACTTTCTGTCACCAAAATGTGAGGAAAATGTGTTTTTTTAGCCAAATTTTGAGGTTTGCAAAGGATTCTGGGTAACAGAACCAGGTCAGAACCCCACAAGTCACCCCATCTTGGATTCCCCTAGGTCTCTAGTTTTCAAAAAGGCACAGTTTTGGTAGGTTTCCCTAGGTGCCGGCTGAGCTAGAGGCCAAAATCTACAGGTAGGCACTTTGCAAAAAACACCTCTGTTTTCTTTACAAAAATGTGATGTGTCCACGTTGCGTTTTGGGGCATTTCCTGTTGCGGGCGCTAGGCCCATCCACACAAGTGAGGTATCATTTTTATCGGAAGACTTGGGGGAACGCTGGGTGGAAAGAAATTTGTGGCTCCTCTCTGGTTCCAGAACTTTCTGTCACCAAAATGTGAGGAAAATGCGTTTTTTTAGCCAAATTTTGAGGTTTGCAAAGGATTCTGGGTAACAGAACCTGGTCAGAGCCCCACAAGTCACCCCATCTTGGATTCCCCTAGGTCTCTAGTTTTAAAAAATGCACAGGTTTGGTAAGTTTCCCTTGGTGCCGGCTGAGCTAGAGGCCAAAATCTACATGTAGATACTTTGCAAAAAACACCTCTGTGTTCTTTAAAAAAATGTGATGTGTCCACGTTGCGTTTTGGGGCATTTCCTGTCACGGACACTAGGCCTACCCACCCAAGTGAGGTATCATTTTTATCGGGAGACTTGGGGGAACGCAGGGTGGAAGGAAATTTGTGGCTCCTCTCTGATTCCAGAACTTTCTATCACCAAAATGTGAGGAAAATGTGTTTTTTTAGCCAAATTTTGAGGTTTGCAAAGGATTCTGGGTAACAGAACCAGGTCAGAGCCCCACAAGTCACCCCATCTTGGATTCCCCTAGGTCTCTAGTTTTCAAAAATGCACAGTTTTGGAAGGTTTCCCTAGGTGCCGGCTGAGCTAGAGGCCAAAATCTACAGGTAAGCACTTTGCAAAAAACACCTCTGTTTTCTTTACAAAAATGTGATGTGTCCACGTTATGTTTTGGGGCATTTCCTGTCACGGCCGCTAGGCCTACCCACACAAGTGAGGTATCATTTTTATCGTTAGACTTGGGGGAACACTGGGTGGAAGGACATTTGTGGCTCCTCTCAGATTCCAGAACTTTCTGTCACCGAAATGTGAGGAAAACATGTTTTTTTAGCCGAATTTTGAGGTTTGCAAAGGATTCTGGGTAACAGAACCTGGTCAGAGCCCCACAAGTCACCCCATCTTGGATTCCCCTAGGTCTCTAGTTTTCAAAAGTGCACAGGTTTGGTAGGTTTCCCTAGGTGCCGGCTGAGCTACAGGCCAAAATCTACAGGTAGGCACTTTGCAAAAAACACCTCTGTGTTCTATAAAAAAATGTGATGTGTCCACGTTGCGTTTTGGGACATTTCCTGTCTCGGGCGCTAGGCCTACCCACACAAGTGAGGTATCATTTTTATCGGGAGACTTGGGGAAACGCAGGGTGGAAGGAAATTTGTGGCTCCTCTCTGATTCCGGAACTTTCTGTCACCAAAATGTGAGGAAAATGTGTTTTTTTAGCCAAATTTTGAGGTTTGCAAAGGATTCTGGGTAACAGAACCAGGTCAGAACCCCACAAGTCACCCCATCTTGGATTCCCCTAGGTCTCTAGTTTTCAAAAATGCACAGTTTTGGTAGGTTTCCCTATGTGCCGGCTGAGCTAGAGGCCAAAATCTACAGGTAGGCACTTTGCAAAAAACACCTCTGTTTTCTTTACAAAAATGTGATGTGTCCACGTTGCGTTTGGGGCATTTCCTGTTGCGGGCGCTAGGCCCATCCACACAAGTGAGGTATCATTTTTATCGGAAGACTTGGGGGAACGCTGGGTGGAAAGAAATATGTGGCTCCTCTCTGGTTCCAGAACTTTCTGTCACCAAAGTGTGAGGAAAATTTGGTTTTTTAGCCATATTTTGAGGTTTGCAAATGATTCTGGGAAACAGAACCTGGTCAGTGCCCCACAAGTCACCTCATCTTGGATTCCCCTAGGTCTCTAGTTTTCAAAAATGCACAGGTTTGGGAGGTTTCCCTAGGTGCCGGCTGAGCTAGAGGCCAAAATCTACAGGTAGGCACTTTGCAAAAAACACCTCTGTTTTCTTTAAAAAAATGTGATGTGTCCACGTTGCGTTTTGGGGCATTTCCTGTTGCGGGCACTAGGCCTACCCACACAAGTGAGGTATCATTTTTATCAGGAGACTTGGGGGAACGCTGGGTGGAAGGAAATTTGTGGCTCCTCTCTGATTCCAGAACTTTCTGTCACCAAAATGTGAGGAAAATGTGTTTTTTTAGCCAAATTTTGAGGTTTGCAAAGGATTCTGGGTAACAGAACCTGGTCAGAGCCCCACAAGTCACCCCAACTTGAATTCCCCTAGGTCTCTAGTATTAAAAAATGCACAGGTTTGGTAGGTTTCCCTAGGTGCCGGCTGAGCTACAGGCCAAAATCTACAGGTAGGCACTTTGCAAAAAACACCTCTGTGTTCTATAAAAAAAATGTGATGTGTCCACGTTGCGTTTTGGGGCATTTCCTGTCTCGGGCGCTAGGCCTACCCACACAAGTGAGGCATCATTTTTATCGGGAGACTTGGGGGAACGCAGCGTGGAAGGAAATTTGTGGCTCCTCTCTGATTCCAGAACTTTCTGTCACCAAAATGTGAGGAAAATGTGTTTTTTTTTAGCCAAATTTTGAGGTTTGCAAAGGATTCTGGGTAACAGAACCAGGTCAGAGCCCCACAAGTCACCCCATCATGGATTCCCCTAGGTCTCTAGTTTTCAAAAATGAACAGGTTTGGTAGGTTCCCTAGGTGCCCCCTGAGCTAGAGGCCAAAATCTACAGGTAGGCACTTTGCAAAAAACACCTCTATTTTCTTTACAAAAATGTGATGTGTCCACGTTGCGCTTTGGGGCATTTCCTGTTGCGGGCACTAGGCCTACCCACACAAGTGAGGTATCATTTTTATCAGGAGTCTTGGGTAACGCCGGGTGGAAGGAAATTTGTGGCTCCTCTCAGATTCCAGAACTTTCTGTCACCGAAATGTGAGGAAAACGTGTTTTTTTCGCCAAATTTTGAGGTTTGCAAAGGATTCTGGGTAACAGAACCTGGTCAGAGCCCCACAAGTCACCCCATGTTGGAATCCCCTAGGTTTCTAGTTTTTAAAAATGCACAGGTTTGGTAGGGTCCCCTAGGTACCCGGCTGAGCTAGAGGCCAAAATCTACAGGTAGGCACTTTGCAAAAAACACCTCTGTTTTCTTTAAAAAAATGTGATGTGTCCACGTTGTGTTTTGGGGCATTTCCTGTCACGGGCGCTAGGCCTACCCACACAAGTGAGGTATCATTTTTATCGGGAGACTTGGGGGAACACTGGGTGGAAGGAAATTTGTGGCTCCTCTCAGATTCCAGAACTTTCTGTCACCGAAATGTAAGGAAAACGTGTTTTTTTAGCCAAATTTTGAGGTTTGCAAAGGATTCTGGGTAACAGAACCTGGTCAGAGCCCCACAAGTCACCCCAACTTGGATTCCCCTAGGTCTCTAGTATTAAAAAATGCACAGGTTTGGTAGGTTTCCCTAGGTGCCGGCTGAGCTACAGGCCAAAATCTACAGGTAGGCACTTTGCAAAACACACCTCTGTTTTCTTTAAAAAAATGTGATGTGTCCACATTGCGTTTTGGGGCATTTCCTGTCACCGGCACTAGGCCTACCCACCCAAGTGAGGTATCATTTTTATCGGGAGACTTGGGGGAACGCTGGGTGGAAGGAAATTTGTGGCTCCTCTCTAATTCCAGAACTTTCTGTCACCAAAATGTGAGGAAAATTTGTTTTTTTAGCCAAATTTTGAGGTTTGCAAAGGATTCTGGGTAACAGAACCTGGTCAGAGCCCCACAAGTCACCCCATCTTGGATTCCCCTAGGTCTCTAGTTTTCAAAAAGGCACAGGTTTGCTAGGTTTCCCTAGGTGCCGGCTGAGCTAGAGGCCAAAATCTACAGGTAGGCACTTTGCAAAAAACACCTCTGTTTTCTTTCAAAAAATGTGATGTGTCCACTTTGCGTTTTGGGGCATTTCCTGTTGCGGGCACTAGGCCTACCCACACAAGTGAGGTATCATTTTTTTCAGGAGACTTGGGGGAACGCTGGGTGGAAGGAAATTTGTGGCTCCTCTCTGATTCCAGAACTTTCTGTCACCAAAATGTGAGGAAACTGTGTTTTTTTAGCCAAATTTTGAGGTTTGCAAAGGATTCTGGGTAACAGAACCTAGTCAGAGCCCCACAAGTCACCCCATCTTGGATTCCCCTAGGTCTCTAGTTTTAAAAAATGCACAGGTTTGGTAGGTTTCCCTAGGTGCCGGCTGAGCAAAAGGCCAAAATCTACAGGTAGGCACTTTGAAAAAAACACCTCTGTGTTCTATAAAAAAATGTGATGTGTCCACGTTGCGTTTTGGGGCATTTCCTGTCTCGGGCGCTATACCTACCCACACAAGTGAGGTATCATTTTTATCGGGAGACTTGGGGGAACGCTGGGTGGAAGGTAATTTGTGGCTCCTCTCTGATTCCAGAACTTTCTGTCACCAAAATGTGAGGAAAATGCGTTTTTTTAGCCAAATTTTGAGGTTTGCAAAGGATTCTGGGTAACAGAACCAGGTCAGAGCCCCACAAGTCACCCCATCTTGGATTCCCCTAGGTCTCTAGTTTTCAAAAATGCACAGTTTTGGTAGGTTTCCCTAGGTGCCGCCTGAGCTAGAGGCCAAAATCTACAGGTAGGCACTTTCCAAAAGACACCTCTGTTTTCTTTACAAAAATGTGATGTGTCCACGTTATGTTTTGGGGCATTTCCTGTCACGGCCGCTAGGCCTACCCACACAAGTGAGGTATCATTTTTATCAGGAGTCTTGGGTAACACCGGGTGGAAGGAAATTTGTGGCTCCTCTCAGATTCCAGAACTTTCTGTCACCGAAATGTGAGGAAAACTTGTTTTTTTAGCCAAATTTTGAGGTTTGCTAAGGATTCTGGGTAACAGAACCTGGTCAGAGCCCCACTAGTCACCCCATCTTGGATTCCCCTAGGTCTCTAGTTTTAAAAAATGCACAGGTTTGGTAGGTTTCCCTAGGTGCCGGCTGAGCTACAGGCCAAAATCTACAGGTAGGCACTTTGCAAAAAACACCTCTGTGTTCTATAAAAAAATGTGATGTGTCCACGTTGCGTTTTGGGGTATTTCCTGTCTCGGGCGCTATCCTTACCCACACAAGTGAGGTATCATTTTTATCGGGAGACTTGGGGGAACGCAGGGTGGAAGGAAATTTGTGGCTCCTCTCTGATTCCAGAACTTTCTGTCACCAAAATGTGAGGAAACTGTGTTTTTTTAGCCAAATTTTGAGGTTTGCAAAGGATTCTGGGTAACAGAACCTGGTCAGAGCCCCACAAGTCACCCCATCTTGGATTCCCCTAGGTCTCTAGTTTTAAAAAATGCACAGGTTTGGTAGGTTTCCCTAGGTGCCGGCTGAGCAAAAGGCCAAAATCTACAGGTAGGCACTTTGCAAAAAACACCTCTGTGTTCTATAAAAAAATGTGATGTGTCCACGTTGCGTTTTGGGGCATTTCCTGTCACGGCCGCTAGGCCTACCCACCCAAGTGAGGTATCATTTTTATCGGGAGACTTGGGGGAACGCAGCGTGGAAGGAAATTTGTGGCTCCTCTCTGATTCCAGAACTTTCTGTCACCAAAATGTGAGGAAAATGTGTTTTTTTCACCAAATTTTGAGGTTTGCAAAGGATTCTGGGTAACAGAACCAGGTCAGAGCCCCACAAGTCACCCCATCTTGGATTCCCCTAGGTCTCTAGTTTTAAAACATGCACAGGTTTGGTAAGTTTCCCTAGGTGCCGGCTGAGCTAGAGGTCAAAATCTACAGGTAGGCACTTTGCAAAAAACACCTCTGTTTTCTTTACAAAAATGTGATGTGTACACGTTATGTTTTGGGGCATTTCCTGTCACGGCTGCTAGGCCTACCCACACAAGTGAGGTATCATTTTTATCGGGAGACTTGGGGGAACGCAGGGTGGAAGGTAATTTGTGGCTCCTCTCTGATTCCAGAACTTTCTGTCACCAAAATGTGAGGAAAATGCGTTTTTTTAGCCAAATTTTGAGGTTTGCAAAGGATTCTGGGAAACAAAACCAGGTCAGAGCCCCACAAGTCACCCCATCTTGGATTCCCCTAGGTCTCTAGTTTTCAAAAATGCACAGTTTTGGTAGGTTTCCCTAGGTGCCGCCTGAGCTAGAGGCCAAAATCTACAGGTAGGCACTTTCCAAAAGACACCTCTGTTTTCTTTACAAAAATGTGATGTGTCCACGTTATGTTTTGGGGCATTTCCTGTCACGGCCGCTAGGCCTACCCACACAAGTGAGGTATCATTTTTATCAGGAGACTTGGGTAACGCCGGGTGGAAGGAAATTTGTGGCTCCTCTCAGATTCCAGAACTTTCTGTCACCGAAATGTGAGGAAAACTTGTTTTTTTAGCCAAATTTTGAGGTTTGCAAAGGATTCTGGGTAACAGAACCTGGTCAGAGCCCCACTAGTCACCCCATCTTGGATTCCCCTAGGTCTCTAGTTTTAAAAAATGCACAGGTTTGGTAGGTTTCCCTAGGTGCCGGCTGAGCTACAGGCCAAAATCTACAGGTAGGCACTTTGCAAAAAACACCTCTGTGTTCTATAAAAAAATGTGATGTGTCCACGTTGCGTTTTGGGGTATTTCCTGTCTCGGGCGCTATCCTTACCCACACAAGTGAGGTATCATTTTTATCGGGAGACTTGGGGGAACGCAGGGTGGAAGGAAATTTGTGGCTCCTCTCTGATTCCAGAACTTTCTGTCACCAAAATGTGAGGAAACTGTGTTTTTTTAGCCAAATTTTGAGGTTTGCAAAGGATTCTGGGTAACAGAACCTGGTCAGAGCCCCACAAGTCACCCCATCTTGGATTCCCCTAGGTCTCTAGTTTTAAAAAATGCACAGGTTTGGTAGGTTTCCCTAGGTGCCGGCTGAGCAAAAGGCCAAAATCTACAGGTAGGCACTTTGCAAAAAACACCTCTGTGTTCTATAAAAAAATGTGATGTGTCCACGTTGCGTTTTGGGGCATTTCCTGTCTCGGGCGCTATACCTACCCACACAAGTGAGGTATCATTTTTATCGGGAGACTTGGGGGAACGCAGGGTGGATGGAAATGTGTGGCTCCTCTCTGATTCCAGAACTTTCTGTCACCAAAATGTGAGGAAAATGCGTTTTTTTAGCCAAATTTTGAGGTTTGCAAAGGATTCTGGGTAACAGAACCAGGTCAGAGCCCCACAAGTCACCCCATCTTGGATTCCCCTAGGTCTCTAGTTTTCAAAAATGCACAGTTTTGGTAGGTTTCCCTAGGTGCCGCCTGAGCTAGAGGCCAAAATCTACAGGTAGGCACTTTCCAAAAGACACCTCTGTTTTCTTTACAAAAATGTAATGTGTCCACGTTATGTTTTGGGGCATTTCCTGTCACGGCCGCTAGGCCTACCCACACAAGTGAAGTATCATTTTTATCAGGAGACTTGGGTAACGAAGGGTGGAAGGAAATTTGTGGCTCCTCTCAGATTCCAGAACTTTCTGTCACCGAAATGTGAGGAAAACTTGTTTTTTTAGCCAAATTTTGAGGTTTGCAAAGGATTCTGGGTAACAGAACCTGGTCAGAGCCCCACAAGTCACCCCATCTTGGATTCCCCTAGGTCTCTAGTTTTCAAAAATGCACAGGTTTGGTAGGTTTCCCTAGGTGCCGGCTGAGCTACAGGCCAAAATCTACAGGTAGGCACTTTGCAAAAAACACCTCTGTGCTCTAAAAAAATGTGATGTGTCCACGTTGCGTTTTGGGGCATTTCCTGTCTCGGGCGCTATCCCTACCCACACAAGTGAGGTATCATTTTTATCGGGAGACTTCCGGGAACGCAGGGTAGAAGGAAATTTGTGGCTCCTCTCTGATTCCAGAACTTTCTGTCACCAAAATGTGAGGAAAATGTGTTTCTTTAGCCAAATTTTGAGGTTTGCAAAGGATTCTGGGTAACAGAACCAGGTCAGAACCCCACAAGTCACGCCATCTTGGATTCCCCTAGGTCTCTAGTTTTCAAACATGCACAGTTTTGGTAGGTTTCCCTAGGTGCCGGCTGAGCTAGAGGCCAAAATCTACAGGTAGGCACTTTGCAAAAAACACCTCTGTTTTCTTTACAAAAATGTGATGTGTCCACGTTGCGTTTTGGGGCATTTCCTGTTGCGGGCGCTAGGCCCATCCACACAAGTGAGGTATCATTTTTATCGGAAGACTTGGGGGAACGCTGGGTGGAAAGAAATTTGTGGCTCCTCTCTGGTTCCAGAACTTTCTGTCACCAAAATGTGAGGAAAATGCGTTTTTTTAGCCAAATTTTGAGGTTTGCAAAGGATTCTGGGTAACAGAACCTGGTCAGAGCCCCACAAGTCACCCCATCTTGGATTCCCCTAGGTCTCTAGTTTTAAAAAATGCACAGGTTGGTAAGTTTCCCTTGGTGCCGGCTGAGCTAGAGGCCAAAATCTACATGTAGGCACTTTGCAAAAAACACCTCTGTGTTCTTTAAAAAAATGTGATGTGTCCACGTTGCGTTTTGGGGCATTTCCTGTCACGGACACTAGGCCTACCCACCCAAGTGAGGTATCATTTTTATCGGGAGACTTGGGGGAACGCAGGGTGGAAGGAAATTTGTGGCTCCTCTCTGATTCCAGAACTTTCTGTCACCAAAATGTGAGGAAAACGTGTTTTTTTAGCCAAATTTTGAGGTTTGCAAAGGATTCTGGGTAACAGAACCAGGTCAGAGCCCCACAAGTCACCCCATCTTGGATTCCCCTAGGTCTCTAGTTTTCAAAAATGCACAGTTTTGGTAGGTTTCCCTAGGTGCCGGCTGAGCTAGAGGCCAAAATCTACAGGTAGGCACTTTGCAAAAAACACCTCTGTTTTCTTTACAAAAATGTGATGTGTCCACGTTATGTTTTGTGGCATTTCCTGTCACGGCCGCTAGGCCTACCCACACAAGTGATTTATCATTTTTATCGGGAGACTTGGGGGAACACTGGGTGGAAGGACATTTGTGGCTCCTCTCAGATTCCAGAACTTTCTTTTACCGAAATGTGAGGAAAACATGTTTTTTTAGCCAAATTTTGAGGTTTGCAAAGGATTCTAGGTAACAGAACCTGGTCGGAGCCCCACAAGTCACCCCATCTTGGATTCCCCTAGGTCTCTAGTTTTCAAAAATGCACAGGTTTGGTAGGTTGCCCTAGGTGCCGGCTGAGCTACAGGCCAAAATCTACAGGTAGGCACTTTGCAAAAAACACCTCTGTGTTCTATAAAAAAATGTGATGTGTCCACGTTGCGTTTTGGGGCATTTCCTGTCTCTGGCGCTATGCCTACCCACACAAGTGAGGTATCATTTTTATCGGGAGACTTGGGGGAACGCAGGGTGGAAGGAAATTTGTGGCTCCTCTCTGATTCCAGAACTTTCTGTCACCAAAATGTGAGGAAAATGTGTTTTTTTAGCCAAATTTTGAGGTTTGCAAAGGATTCTGGGTAACAGAACCAGGTCAGAACCCCACAAGTCACCCCATCTTGGATTCCCCTAGGTCTCTAGTTTTCAAAAAGGCACAGTTTTGGTAGGTTTCCCTAGGTGCCGGCTGAGCTAGAGGCCAAAATCTACAGGTAGGCACTTTGCAAAAAACACCTCTGTTTTCTTTACAAAAATGTGATGTGTCCACGTTGCGTTTTGGGGCATTTCCTGTTGCGGGCGCTAGGCCCATCCACACAAGTGAGGTATCATTTTTATCGGAAGACTTGGGGGAACGCTGGGTGGAAAGAAATTTGTGGCTCCTCTCTGGTTCCAGAACTTTCTGTCACCAAAATGTGAGGAAAATGCGTTTTTTTAGCCAAATTTTGAGGTTTGCAAAGGATTCTGGGTAACAGAACCTGGTCAGAGCCCCACAAGTCACCCCATCTTGGATTCCCCTAGGTCTCTAGTTTTAAAAAATGCACAGGTTTGGTAAGTTTCCCTTGGTGCCGGCTGAGCTAGAGGCCAAAATCTACATGTAGATACTTTGCAAAAAACACCTCTGTGTTCTTTAAAAAAATGTGATGTGTCCACGTTGCGTTTTGGGGCATTTCCTGTCACGGACACTAGGCCTACCCACCCAAGTGAGGTATCATTTTTATCGGGAGACTTGGGGGAACGCAGGGTGGAAGGAAATTTGTGGCTCCTCTCTGATTCCAGAACTTTCTATCACCAAAATGTGAGGAAAATGTGTTTTTTTAGCCAAATTTTGAGGTTTGCAAAGGATTCTGGGTAACAGAACCAGGTCAGAGCCCCACAAGTCACCCCATCTTGGATTCCCCTAGGTCTCTAGTTTTCAAAAATGCACAGTTTTGGAAGGTTTCCCTAGGTGCCGGCTGAGCTAGAGGCCAAAATCTACAGGTAAGCACTTTGCAAAAAACACCTCTGTTTTCTTTACAAAAATGTGATGTGTCCACGTTATGTTTTGGGGCATTTCCTGTCACGGCCGCTAGGCCTACCCACACAAGTGAGGTATCATTTTTATCGTTAGACTTGGGGGAACACTGGGTGGAAGGACATTTGTGGCTCCTCTCAGATTCCAGAACTTTCTGTCACCGAAATGTGAGGAAAACATGTTTTTTTAGCCGAATTTTGAGGTTTGCAAAGGATTCTGGGTAACAGAACCTGGTCAGAGCCCCACAAGTCACCCCATCTTGGATTCCCCTAGGTCTCTAGTTTTCAAAAGTGCACAGGTTTGGTAGGTTTCCCTAGGTGCCGGCTGAGCTACAGGCCAAAATCTACAGGTAGGCACTTTGCAAAAAACACCTCTGTGTTCTATAAAAAAATGTGATGTGTCCACGTTGCGTTTTGGGACATTTCCTGTCTCGGGCGCTAGGCCTACCCACACAAGTGAGGTATCATTTTTATCGGGAGACTTGGGGAAACGCAGGGTGGAAGGAAATTTGTGGCTCCTCTCTGATTCCGGAACTTTCTGTCACCAAAATGTGAGGAAAATGTGTTTTTTTAGCCAAATTTTGAGGTTTGCAAAGGATTCTGGGTAACAGAACCAGGTCAGAACCCCACAAGTCACCCCATCTTGGATTCCCCTAGGTCTCTAGTTTTCAAAAATGCACAGTTTTGGTAGGTTTCCCTATGTGCCGGCTGAGCTAGAGGCCAAAATCTACAGGTAGGCACTTTGCAAAAAACACCTCTGTTTTCTTTACAAAAATGTGATGTGTCCACGTTGCGTTTGGGGCATTTCCTGTTGCGGGCGCTAGGCCCATCCACACAAGTGAGGTATCATTTTTATCGGAAGACTTGGGGGAACGCTGGGTGGAAAGAAATATGTGGCTCCTCTCTGGTTCCAGAACTTTCTGTCACCAAAGTGTGAGGAAAATTTGGTTTTTTAGCCATATTTTGAGGTTTGCAAATGATTCTGGGAAACAGAACCTGGTCAGTGCCCCACAAGTCACCTCATCTTGGATTCCCCTAGGTCTCTAGTTTTCAAAAATGCACAGGTTTGGGAGGTTTCCCTAGGTGCCGGCTGAGCTAGAGGCCAAAATCTACAGGTAGGCACTTTGCAAAAAACACCTCTGTTTTCTTTAAAAAAATGTGATGTGTCCACGTTGCGTTTTGGGGCATTTCCTGTTGCGGGCACTAGGCCTACCCACACAAGTGAGGTATCATTTTTATCAGGAGACTTGGGGGAACGCTGGGTGGAAGGAAATTTGTGGCTCCTCTCTGATTCCAGAACTTTCTGTCACCAAAATGTGAGGAAAATGTGTTTTTTTAGCCAAATTTTGAGGTTTGCAAAGGATTCTGGGTAACAGAACCTGGTCAGAGCCCCACAAGTCACCCCAACTTGAATTCCCCTAGGTCTCTAGTATTAAAAAATGCACAGGTTTGGTAGGTTTCCCTAGGTGCCGGCTGAGCTACAGGCCAAAATCTACAGGTAGGCACTTTGCAAAAAACACCTCTGTGTTCTATAAAAAAAATGTGATGTGTCCACGTTGCGTTTTGGGGCATTTCCTGTCTCGGGCGCTAGGCCTACCCACACAAGTGAGGCATCATTTTTATCGGGAGACTTGGGGGAACGCAGCGTGGAAGGAAATTTGTGGCTCCTCTCTGATTCCAGAACTTTCTGTCACCAAAATGTGAGGAAAATGTGTTTTTTTTTAGCCAAATTTTGAGGTTTGCAAAGGATTCTGGGTAACAGAACCAGGTCAGAGCCCCACAAGTCACCCCATCATGGATTCCCCTAGGTCTCTAGTTTTCAAAAATGAACAGGTTTGGTAGGTTCCCTAGGTGCCCCCTGAGCTAGAGGCCAAAATCTACAGGTAGGCACTTTGCAAAAAACACCTCTATTTTCTTTACAAAAATGTGATGTGTCCACGTTGCGCTTTGGGGCATTTCCTGTTGCGGGCACTAGGCCTACCCACACAAGTGAGGTATCATTTTTATCAGGAGTCTTGGGTAACGCCGGGTGGAAGGAAATTTGTGGCTCCTCTCAGATTCCAGAACTTTCTGTCACCGAAATGTGAGGAAAACGTGTTTTTTTCGCCAAATTTTGAGGTTTGCAAAGGATTCTGGGTAACAGAACCTGGTCAGAGCCCCACAAGTCACCCCATGTTGGAATCCCCTAGGTTTCTAGTTTTTAAAAATGCACAGGTTTGGTAGGGTCCCCTAGGTACCCGGCTGAGCTAGAGGCCAAAATCTACAGGTAGGCACTTTGCAAAAAACACCTCTGTTTTCTTTAAAAAAATGTGATGTGTCCACGTTGTGTTTTGGGGCATTTCCTGTCACGGGCGCTAGGCCTACCCACACAAGTGAGGTATCATTTTTATCGGGAGACTTGGGGGAACACTGGGTGGAAGGAAATTTGTGGCTCCTCTCAGATTCCAGAACTTTCTGTCACCGAAATGTAAGGAAAACGTGTTTTTTTAGCCAAATTTTGAGGTTTGCAAAGGATTCTGGGTAACAGAACCTGGTCAGAGCCCCACAAGTCACCCCAACTTGGATTCCCCTAGGTCTCTAGTATTAAAAAATGCACAGGTTTGGTAGGTTTCCCTAGGTGCCGGCTGAGCTACAGGCCAAAATCTACAGGTAGGCACTTTGCAAAACACACCTCTGTTTTCTTTAAAAAAATGTGATGTGTCCACATTGCGTTTTGGGGCATTTCCTGTCACCGGCACTAGGCCTACCCACCCAAGTGAGGTATCATTTTTATCGGGAGACTTGGGGGAACGCTGGGTGGAAGGAAATTTGTGGCTCCTCTCTAATTCCAGAACTTTCTGTCACCAAAATGTGAGGAAAATTTGTTTTTTTAGCCATATTTTGAGGTTTGCAAAGGATTCTGGGTAACAGAACCTGGTCAGAGCCCCACAAGTCACCCCATCTTGGATTCCCCTAGGTCTCTAGTTTTAAAAAATGCACAGGTTTGGTAAGTTTCCCTAGGTGCCGGCTGAGCTAGAGGCCAAAATATACAGGTAGGCACTTTGCAAAAAACACCTCTGTTTTCTTTAAAAAAATGTGATGTGTCCACGTTGGTTTTTCGGGCATTTCCTGTCGCGGGCACTAGGCCTACCCAGCCAAGTGAGGTATCATTTTTATCTGGAGACTTGGGGGAACGCTGGGTGGAAGGAAATTTGTGGCTCCTCTCTAATTCCAGAACTTTCTGTCACCAAAATGTGAGTACAATTTGGTTTTTTAGCCAAATTTTGAGGTTTATAAAGGATTCTGGGTCAGAGCCCCACAAGTCACCCCATCTTGGATTCCCCTTGGTCTCTAGTTTTCAAAAATGCACAGGTTTGGTAGGTTTCCCTAGGTGCCGGCTGAGCTAGAGGCCAAAATCTACAGGTAGGCACTTTGCAAAAAACACCTCTGTTTTCTTTCAAAAAATGTGATGTGTCCACGTTGCGTTTTGGGGCATTTCCTGTTGCGGGCACTAGGCCTACCCACACAAGTGAGGTATCATTTTTATCAGGAGGCTTGGGGGAACGCTGGGTGGAAGGAAATTTGTGGCTCCTCTCAGATTCGAGAACTTTCTGTCCACGAAATGTGAGGAAAGCGTGTTTTTTTAGCCACATTTTGAGGTTTGCAAAGGATTTTGGGTAACAGAACCTGGTCAGAGCCCCACAAGTCACCCCATCTTGGATTCCCCTTGGTTTCTAGTTTTTAAAAATGTGCAGGTTTGGTAGGTTCCCCTAGGTGCCGGCTGAGCTAGAGGCCAAAATCTACAGGTAGGCACTTTGTAAAAAACACCTCTGTTTTCTTTAAAAAAATGTGACGTGTCCACGTTATGTTTTGGGGCATTTCCTGTCACGGGCGCTAGGCCTACCCACACAAGTGAGGTATCATTTTTATCAGGAGACTTGGGGGAACACTGGGTGGAAGGAAATTTGTGGCTCCTCTCAGATTCCAGAACTTTCTGTTACCGAAATGTGAGTAAAATGTGTTTTTTTAGCCAAATTTTGAGGTTTGCAAAGGATTCTGGGTAACAGAACCTGGTCAGAGCCCCACAAATCACCCCCTCTTGGATTCCCCTAGGTATCTAGTTTTAAAAAATGCACCGGTTTGGTAGGTTTACCTAGGTGCCGGCTGAGCTAGAGGCCAAAATCTACAGGTAGGCACTTTGCAAAAAACACCTCTGTTTTCTTTAAAAAAATATGATGTGTCCACGTTGCGTTTTGGGGCGTTTCCTGTTGCGGGCACCAGGCCTACCCACACAAGTGAGGTATCATTTTTATCAGGAGACTTGTGTAACGCTGGGTGGAAGGAAATTTGTGGCTCCTCTCAGATTCTAGAACTTTCTGTCACCGAAATGTAAGGAAAACGTGTTTTTTAGCCAAATTTTGAGGTTTGCAAAGGATTCTGGGTAACAGAACCTGGTCAGAGCCCCACAAGTCACCCCATCTTGGAATCCCCTAGGTTTCTAGTTTTTAAAAATGCACAGGTTTGGTAGGGTCCCCTAGGTGCCGGCTGAGCTAGAGGGCAAAATCTACAGGTAGGCACTTTGTAAAAAACACCTCTGTTTTCTTTAAAAAAAATGTGATGTGTCCACGTTGTGTTTTGGGGCATTTCCTGTCACAGGCGCTAAGCCTACCCACACAAGTGAGGTATCATTTTTATCGGGAGACTTGGGGGAACACTGGGTGGAAGGAAATTTGTGGCTCCTCTCAGATTCCAGAACTTTCTGTCACCGAAATGTGAGAAAAACGTGTTTTTTTAGCCAAATTTTGAGGTTTGCAAAGGATTCTGGGTAACAGAACTTGGTCAGAGCCCCACAAGTCACCCCAACTTGGATTCCACTAGGTCTCTAGTATTAAAAAATGCACAGGTTTGGTTTCCCTAGGTGCCGGCTGAGCTACAGGCCAAAATCTACAGGTAGGCACTGTGCAAAAAACACCTCTGTGTTCTATAAAAAAATGTGATGTGTCCACGTTGCGTTTTGGGAGTCATTTCCTGTCTCAGGCGCTAGCCTACCCACACAAGTGAGGTATCATTTTTATCGGAGACTTGGGGGAACGCAGGGTGGAAGGAAATTTGTGGCTCCTCTCAGATTCCAGAACTTTCTGTCAACGAAATGTGAGGAAAACGTGTTTTTTTAGCCAAATTTTGAGGTTTGCAAAGGATTCTGGGTAACAGAACCTGGTCAGAGCCCCACAAGTCACCCCATCTTGGATTCCCCTAGGTTTCTAGTTTTTAAAAATGCACAGGTTTGGTAGGTTCCCCTAGGTGCCGGCTGAGCTAGAGGCCAAAATCTACAGGTAGGCACTTTGTAAAAAACACCTCTGTTTTCTTTAAAAAAATGTGATGTGTCCACGTTATGTTTTGGGGCATTTCCTGTCTCGGGCGCTAGGCCTACCCACACAAGTGAGGTATCATTTTTATCGGGAGACTTGGGGGAACGCAGGGTGGAAGGAAATTTGTGGCTCCTCTCTAATTCCAGAACTTTCTGTCACCAAAATGTGAGGAAAATTTGTTTTTTTAGCCAAATTTTGAGGTTTGCAAAGGATTCTGGGTAACAGAACCTGGTCAGAGCCCCACAAGTCACCCCATCTTGGATTCCCCTAGGTCTCTAGTTTTCAAAAATGCACAGGTTTGGTAGGTTTCCCTAGGTGCCGGCTGAGCTAGAGGCCAAAATCTACAGGTAGGCACTTTGCAAAAAACACCTCTGTTTTCTTTAAAAAAATATGATGTATCCACGTTGCGTTTTGGGGCATTTCCTGTTGCGGGCACTAGGCCTACCCACACAAGTGAGGTATCATTTTTATCAGGAGACTTGGGTAACGCTGGGTGGAAGGACATTTGTGGCTCCTCTCAGATTCCAGAACTTTCTGTCACCGAAATGTGAGGAAAACGTGTTTTTTTAGCCAAATTTTGAGGTTTTCAAAGGATTCTGGGTAACAGAACCTGGTCAGAGCCCCACAAGTCACCCCATCTTGGAATCCCCTAGGTTTCTAGTTTTTAAAAATGCACAGGTTTGGTTTCCCTAGGTGCCGGCTGAGCTAGAGGCCAAAATCTACAGGTAGGCACTTTGTAAAAAACACCTCTGTTTTCTTTAAAAAAAGGTGATGTGTCCACGTTGTGTTTTGGGGCATTTCCTGTCACGGGCGCTAGGCCTACCCACACAAGTGAGGTATCATTTTTATCGGGAGACTTGGAGGAACACTGGGTGGAAGGAAATTTGTGGCTCCTCTCAGATTCCAGAACTTTCTGTCACCGAAATGTGAGGAAAACGTGTTTTTTTCGCCAAATTTTGAGGTTTGCAAAGGATTCTGGGTAACAGAACCTGGTCAGAGCCCCACAAGTCACCCCATCTTGGAATCCCCTAGGTTTCTAGTTTTTAAAAATGCACAGGTTTGGTAGGGTCCCCTAGGTGCCGGCTGAGCTAGAGGCCAAAATCTACAGGTAGGCACTTTGTAAAAAACACCTCTGTTTTCTTTAAAAAAATGTGATGTGTCCACGTTGTGTTTTGGGGCATTTCCTGTCACGGGCGCTAGGCCTACCCACACAAGTGAGGTATCATTTTTATCGGGAGACTTGGGGGAACACTGGGTGGAAGGAAATTTGTGGCTCCTCTCAGATTCCAGAACTTTCTGTCACCGAAATGTAAGGAAAACGTGTTTTTTTAGCCAAATTTTGAGGTTTGCAAAGGATTCTGGGTAACAGAACCTGGTCAGAGCCCCACAAGTCACCCCAACTTGGATTCCCCTAGGTCTCTAGTATTAAAAAATGCACAGGTTTGGTAGGTTTCCCTAGGTGCCAGCTGAGCTACAGGCCAAAATCTACAGGTAGGCACTTTGCAAAAAACACCTCTGTGTTCTATAAAAAAATGTGATATGTCCACGTTGCGTTTTGGGAGTCATTTCCTGTCTTGGGCGCTAGGCCTACCCACACAAGTGAGGTATCATTTTTATCGGGAGACTTGGGGGAACGCAGGGTGGAAGGAAATTTGTGGCTCCTCTCTGATTCCAGAGCTTTCTGTCACCAAAATGTGAGGAAAATGTGTTTTTTCAGCTAAATATTGAGGTTTGCAAAGGATTCTGGGTAAAAGAACCTAGTCAGAGCCCCACAAGTCACCCCATCTTGGATTACCCTAGGTCTCTTGTTTTAAAAAATGCACAGGTTTGGTAAGTTTCCCTAGGTGCCGGCTGAGCTAGAGGCCAAAATATACAGGTAGGCACTTTGCAAAAAACACCTCTGTTTTCTTTAAAAAAATGTGATGTGTCCACGTTGCTTTTTGGGGCATTTCCTGTCGCGGGCACTAGGCCTACCCAGCCAAGTGAGGTATCATTTTTATCTGGAGACTTGGGGGAACGCTGGGTGGAAGGAAATTTGTGGCTCCTCTCTAATTCCAGAACTTTCTGTCACCAAAATGTGAGGGAAATTTGTTTTTTTAGCCAAATTTTGAGGTTTGCAAAGGATTCTGGGTAACAGAACCTGGTCAGAGCCCCACAAGTCACCCCATCTTGGATTCCCCTAGGTCTCTAGTTTTCAAAAATGCACAGGTTTGGTAGGTTTCCCTAGGTGCCGGCTGAGCTAGAGGCCAAAATCTACAGGTAGGCACTTTGCAAAAAACACCTCTGTTTTCTTTAAAAAAATATGATGTGTCCACGTTGCGTTTTGGGGCATTTCCTGTTGCGGGCACTAGGCCTACCCACACAAGTGAGGTATCATTTTTATCAGGAGACTTGGGTAACGCTGGGTGGAAGGACATTTGTGGCTCCTCTCAGATTCCAGAACTTTCTGTCACGGAAATGTGAGGAAAACGTGTTTTTTTAGCCAAATTTTGAGGTTTTCAAAGGATTCTGGGTAACAGAACCTGGTCAGAGCCCCACAAGTCACCCCATCTTGGAATCCCCTAGGTTTCTAGTTTTTAAAAATGCACAGGTTTGGTAGGGTCCCCTAGGTGCCGGCTGAGCTAGAGGCCAAAATCTACAGGTAGGCACTTTGTAAAAAACACCTCTGTTTTCTTTAAAAAAATGTGATGTGTCCACGTTGTGTTTTGGGGCATTTCCTGTCACGGGCGCTAGGCCTACCCACACAAATGAGGTATCATTTTTATCGGGAGACTTGGGGGAACACTGGGTGGAAGGAAATTTGTGGCTCCTCTCAGATTCCAGAACTTTCTGTCACCGAAATGTGAGGAAAACGTGTTTTTTTCGCCAAATTTTGAGGTTTTCAAAGGATTCTGGGTAACAGAACCTGGTCAGAGCCCCACAAGTCACCCCATCTTGGAATCCCCTAGGTTTCTAGTTTTTAAAAATGCACATGTTTGGTAGGGTCCCCTAGGTGCCGGCTGAGCTAGAGGCCAAAATCTACAGGTAGGCACTTTGTAAAAAACACCTCTGTTTTCTTTAAAAAAATGTGATGTGTCCACGTTGTGTTTTGGGGCATTTCCTGTCACGGGCGCTAGGCCTACCCACACAAGTGAGGTATCATTTTTATCGGGAGACTTGGGGGAACACTGGGTGGAAGGAAATTTGTGGCTCCTCTCAGATTCCAGAACTTTCTGTCACCGAAATGTAAGGAAAACGTGTTTTTTTAGCCAAATTTTGAGGTTTGCAAAGGATTCTGGGTAACAGAACCTGGTCAGAGCCCCACAAGTCACCCCAACTTGGATTCCCCTAGGTCTCTAGTATTAAAAAATGCACAGGTTTGGTAGGTTTCCCTAGGTGCCGGCTGAGCTACAGGCCAAAATCTACAGGTAGGCACTTTGCAAAAAACACCTCTGTGTTCTATAAAAAAATGTGATATGTCCACGTTGCGTTTTGGGAGTCATTTCTTGTCTTGGGCGCTAGGCCTACCCACACAAGTGAGGTATCATTTTTATCGGGAGACTTGGGGGAACGCAGGGTGGAAGGAAATTTGTGGCCCTCTCTGATTCCAGAGCTTTCTGTCACCAAAATATGAGGAAAATGTGTTTTTTCAGCTAAATATTGAGGTTTGCAAAGGATTCTGGGTAAAAGAACCTAGTCAGAGCCCCACAAGTCACCCCAACTTGGATTACCCTAGGTATCTTGTTTTAAAAAATGCACAGGTTTGGTAAGTTTCCCTAGGTGCCGGCTGAGCTAGAGGCCAAAATATACAGGTAGGCACTTTGCAAAAAACACCTCTGTTTTCTTTTAAAAAATGTGATGTGTCCACGTTGCTTTTTGGGGCATTTCCTGTCGCGGGCACTAGGCCTACCCAGCCAAGTGAGGTATCCTTTTTATCTGGAGACTTGGGGGAACGCTGGGTGGAAGGAAATTTGTGGCTCCTCTCAGATTCCAGAACTTTCTGTCACCAAAATGTGAGTAAAATTTGTTTTTTTAGCCAAATTTTGAGGTTTGCAAAGGATTCTGGGTCAGAGCCCCACAAGTCACCCCATCTTGGATTCCCCTTGGTCTCTAGTTTTCAAAAATGCACAGGTTTGGTAGGTTTCCCTAGGTGCCGGCTGAGCTAGAGGGCAAAATTTACAGGTAGGCACTTTACAAAAAACACCTCTGTTTTCTTTCAAAAAATGTGATGTGTCCACGTTGCGTTTTGGGGCATTTCCTGTTGCGGGCACTAGGCCTACCCACACAAGTGAGGTATCATTTTTATCAGGAGACTTGGGGGAACGCTGGGTGGAAGGAAATTTGTGGCTCCTCTCAGATTCCAGAACTTTCTGTCAACGAAATGTGAGGAAAACGTGTTTTTTTAGCCACATTTTAAGGTTTGCAAAGGATTTTGGGTAACAAAACCTGGTCAGAGCCCCACAAGTCACCCCATCTTGGATTCCCCTTGGTTTCTAGTTTTTAAAAATGCGCAGGTTTGGTAGGTTCCCCTAGGTGCCGGCTGAGCTAGAGGCCAAAATCTACAGGTAGGCACTTTGTAAAAAACACCTCTGTTTTCTTTAAAAAAATGTGATGTGTCCACGTTATGTTTTGGGGCATTTCCTGTCACGGGCGCTAGGCCTACCCACACAAGTGAGGTATCATTTTTATCAGGAGACTTGGGGGAACACTGGGTGGAAGGAAATTGGTGGCTCCTCTCAGATTCCAGAACTTTCTGTTACCGAAATGTGAGGAAAATGTGTTTTTTTAGCCAAATTTTGAGGTTTGCAAAGGATTCTGGGTAACAGAACCTGGTCAGAGCCCCACAAGTCACCCCATCTTGGATTCCCCTAGGTCTCTAGTTTTCAAAAATGCACAGGTTTGGTAGGTTTCCCTAGGTGCTGGCTGAGCTACAGGCCAAAATCTACAGGTAGGCACTTTGCAAAAAACACCTCTGTGTTCTATAAAAAAATGTGATGTGTCCACGTTGCGTTTTGGGGCATTTCCTGTCTCGGGCGCTAGGCCTACCCACACAAGTGAGGTATCATTTTTATCGGGAGACTTGGAGGAACGCAGAGTGGAAGGAAATTTGTGGCTCCTCTCTGATTCCAGAACTTTCTGTCACCAAAATGTGAGGAAAATGTGTTTTTTTTAGATAAATGTTGAGGTTTGCAAAGGATTCTGGGTAACAGAACCAGGTCAGAGCCCCACAAGTCACCCCATCTTGGATTCCCCTAGGTCTCTAGTTTTCAAAAATGCACAGTTTTGGTAGGTTTCCCTAGGTGCCGGCTGAGCTAGAGGCCAAAATCTACAGGTAGGCACTTTGCAAAAAACACCTCTGTTTTCTTTACAAAAATGTGATGTGTCCACGTTGCGTTTTGGGGCATTTCCTGTTGCAGGCGCTAGGCCTACCCACACAAGTGAGGTATCATTTTTATCGGGAGACTTGGGGGAACACTGGGTGGAAGGAAATTTGTGGCTCCTCTCAGATTCCAGACCTTTCTGTTACCGAAATGTGAGGAAAATGTGTTATTTTAGCCAAATTTTGAGGTTTGCAAAGGATTCTGGGTAACAGAACCTGGTCAGAGCCCCACAAGTCACCCCATCTTGGATTCCCCTAGGTCTCTAGTTTTCAAAAATGCACAGGTTTGGTAGGTTTCCCTAGGTGCAGGCTGAGCTACAGGCCAAAATCTACAGGTAGGCACTTTGCAAAAAACACCTCTGTGTTCTATAAAAAAATGTGATGTGTCCACGTTGCGTTTTGGGGCATTTCCTGTCTCGGGCGCTAGGCCTACCCACACAAGTGAGGTATCATTTTTATCGGGAGACTTGGAGGAACGCAGAGTGGAAGGAAATTTGTGGCTCCTCTCTGATTCCAGAACTTTCTGTCACCAAAATGTGAGGAAAATGTGTTTTTTTTAGATAAATGTTGAGGTTTGCAAAGGATTCTGGGTAACAGAACCTGGTCAGAGCCCCACAAGTCACCCCATCTTGGAATCCCCTAGGTTTATAGTTTTTAAAAATGCACAGGTTTGGTAGGGTCCCCTAGGTGCCGGCTGAGCTAGAGGCCAAAATCTACAGGTAGGCACTTTGTAAAAAACACCTCTGTTTTCTTTAAAAAAATTTGATGTGTCCACGTTATGTTTTGGGGCATTTCCTGTCACGGGCGCTAGGCCTACCCACACAAGTGAGGTATCATTTTTATCAGGAGACTTGGGGGAACACTGGGTGGAAGGAAATTGGTGGCTCCTCTCAGATTCCAGAACTTTCTGTTACCGAAATGTGAGGAAAATGTGTTTTTTTAGCCAAATTTTGAGGTTTGCAAAGGATTCTGGGTAACAGAACCTGGTCAGAGCCCCACAAGTCACCCCATCTTGGATTCCCCTAGGTCTCTAGTTTTCAAAAATGCACAGGTTTGGTAGGTTTCCCTAGGTGCTGGCTGAGCTACAGGCCAAAATCTACAGGTAGGCACTTTGCAAAAAACACCTCTGTGTTCTATAAAAAAATGTGATGTGTCCACGTTGCGTTTTGGGGCATTTCCTGTCTCGGGCGCTAGGCCTACCCACACAAGTGAGGTATCATTTTTATCGGGAGACTTGGAGGAACGCAGAGTGGAAGGAAATTTGTGGCTCCTCTCTGATTCCAGAACTTTCTGTCACCAAAATGTGAGGAAAATGTGTTTTTTTTAGATAAATGTTGAGGTTTGCAAAGGATTCTGGGTAACATAACCAGGTCAGAGCCCCACAAGTCACCCCATCTTGGATTCCCCTAGGTCTCTAGTTTTCAAAAATGCACAGTTTTGGTAGGTTTCCCTAGGTGCCGGCTGAGCTAGAGGCCAAAATCTACAGGTAGGCACTTTGCAAAAAACACCTCTGTTTTCTTTACAAAAATGTGATGTGTCCACGTTGCGTTTTGGGGCATTTCCTGTTGCAGGCGCTAGGCCTATCCACACAAGTGAGGTATCATTTTTATCGGAAGACTTGGGGGAACGCTAGGTGGAAAGAAATTTGTGGCTCCTCTCTGGTTCCAGAACTTTCTGTCACCAAAATGTGAGGAAAATGCGTTTTTTTAGCCAAATTTTGAGGTTTGCAAAGGATTCTGGGTAACAGAACCTGGTCAGAGCCCCACAAGTCACCCCATCTTGGATTCCCCTAGGTCTCTAGTTTTAAAAAATGCACAGGTTTGGTAAGTTTCCCAAGGTGCCGGCTGAGCTAGAGGCCAAAATCTACAGGTAGGCACTTTGCAAAAAACACCTCTGTTTTCTTTAAAAAAATGTGATGTGTCCACGTTGTGTTTTGGGGCATTTCCTGTCACGGGCGCTAGGCCTACCCACACAAGTGAGGTATCATTTTTATCGGGAGACTTGGGGGAACACTGGGTGGAAGGAAATTTGTGGCTCCTCTCAGATTCCAGAACTTTCTGTTACCGAAATGTGAGGAAAATGTGTTTTTTTAGCCAAATTTTGAGGTTTGCAAAGGATTCTGGGTAACAGAACCTGGTCAGAGCCCCACAAGTCACCCCATCTTGGATTCCCCTAGGTCTCTAGTTTTCAAAAATGCACAGGTTTGGTAGGTTTCCCTAGGTGCTGGCTGAGCTACAGGCCAAAATCTACAGGTAGGCACTTTGTAAAAAACACCTCTGTTTTCTTTAAAAAAATGTGATGTGTCCACGTTATGTTTTGGGGCATTTCCTGTCTCGGGCGCTAGGCCTACCCACACAAGTGAGGTATCATTTTTATCGGGAGACTTGGGGGAACGCAGGGTGGAAGGAAATTTGTGGCTCCTCTCTAATTCCAGAACTTTCTGTCACCAAAATGTGAGGAAAATTTGTTTTTTTAGCCAAATTTTGAGGTTTGCAAAGGATTCTGGGTAACAGAACCTGGTCAGAGCCCCACAAGTCACCCCATCTTGGATTCCCCTAGGTCTCTAGTTTTCAAAAATGCACAGGTTTGGTAGGTTTCCCTAGGTGCCGGCTGAGCTAGAGGCCAAAATCTACAGGTAGGCACTTTGCAAAAAACACCTCTGTTTTCTTTCAAAAAATATGATGTATCCACGTTGCGTTTTGGGGCATTTCCTGTTGCGGGCACTAGGCCTACCCACACAAGTGAGGTATCATTTTTATCAGGAGACTTGGGTAACGCTGGGTGGAAGGACATTTGTGGCTCCTCTCAGATTCCAGAACTTTCTGTCACCGAAATGTGAGGAAAACGTGTTTTTTTAGCCAAATTTTGAGGTTTTCAAAGGATTCTGGGTAACAGAACCTGGTCAGAGCCCCACAAGTCACCCCATCTTGGAATCCCCTAGGTTTCTAGTTTTTAAAAATGCACAGGTTTGGTTTCCCTAGGTGCCGGCTGAGCTAGAGGCCAAAATCTACAGGTAGGCACTTTGTAAAAAACACCTCTGTTTTCTTTAAAAAAATGTGATGTGTCCACGTTGTGTTTTGGGGCATTTCCTGTCACGGGCGCTAGGCCTACCCACACAAGTGAGGTATCATTTTTATCGGGAGACTTGGAGGAACACTGGGTGGAAGGAAATTTGTGGCTCCTCTCAGATTCCAGAACTTTCTGTCACCGAAATGTGAGGAAAACGTGTTTTTTTCGCCAAATTTTGAGGTTTGCAAAGGATTCTGGGTAACAGAACCTGGTCAGAGCCCCACAAGTCACCCCATCTTGGAATCCCCTAGGTTTCTAGTTTTTAAAAATGCACAGGTTTGGTAGGGTCCCCTAGGTGCCGGCTGAGCTAGAGGCCAAAATCTACAGGTAGGCACTTTGTAAAAAACACCTCTGTTTTCTTTAAAAAAATGTGATGTGTCCACGTTGTGTTTTGGGGCATTTCCTGTCACGGGCGCTAGGCCTACCCACACAAGTGAGGTATCATTTTTATCGGGAGACTTGGGGGAACACTGGGTGGAAGGAAATTTGTGGCTCCTCTCAGATTCCAGAACTTTCTGTCACCGAAATGTAAGGAAAACGTGTTTTTTTAGCCAAATTTTGAGGTTTGCAAAGGATTCTGGGTAACAGAACCTGGTCAGAGCCCCACAAGTCACCCCAACTTGGATTCCCCTAGGTCTCTAGTATTAAAAAATGCACAGGTTTGGTAGGTTTCCCTAGGTGCCAGCTGAGCTACAGGCCAAAATCTACAGGTAGGCACTTTGCAAAAAACACCTCTGTGTTCTATAAAAAAATGTGATATGTCCACGTTGCGTTTTGGGAGTCATTTCCTGTCTTGGGCGCTAGGCCTACCCACACAAGTGAGGTATCATTTTTATCGGGAGACTTGGGGGAACGCAGGGTGGAAGGAAATTTGTGGCTCCTCTCTGATTCCAGAGCTTTCTGTCACCAAAATGTGGGGAAAATGTGTTTTTTCAGCTAAATATTGAGGTTTGCAAAGGATTCTGGGTAAAAGAACCTAGTCAGAGCCCCACAAGTCACCCCATCTTGGATTACCCTAGGTCTCTTGTTTTAAAAAATGCACAGATTTGGTAAGTTTCCCTAGGTGCCGGCTGAGCTAGAGGCCAAAATATACAGGTAGGCACTTTGCAAAAAACACCTCTGTTTTCTTTAAAAAAATGTGATGTGTCCACGTTGCTTTTTGGGGCATTTCCTGTCGCGGGCACTAGGCCTACCCAGCCAAGTGAGGTATCATTTTTATCTGGAGACTTGGGGGAACGCTGGGTGGAAGGAAATTTGTGGCTCCTCTCTAATTCCAGAACTTTCTGTCACCAAAATGTGAGGGAAATTTGTTTTTTTAGCCAAATTTTGAGGTTTGCAAAGGATTCTGGGTAACAGAACCTGGTCAGAGCCCCACAAGTCACCCCATCTTGGATTCCCCTAGGTCTCTAGTTTTCAAAAATGCACAGGTTTGGTAGGTTTCCCTAGGTGCCGGCTGAGCTAGAGGCCTAAATCTACAGGTAGGCACTTTGCAAAAAACACCTCTGTTTTCTTTAAAAAAATATGATGTGTCCACGTTGCGTTTTGGGGCATTTCCTGTTGCGGGCACTAGGCCTACCCACACAAGTGAGGTATCATTTTTATCAGGAGACTTGGGTAACGCTGGGTGGAAGGACATTTGTGGCTCCTCTCAGATTCCAGAACTTTCTGTCACCGAAATGTGAGGAAAACGTGTTTTTTTAGCCAAATTTTGAGGTTTGCAAAGGATTCTGGGTAACAGAACCTGGTCAGAGCCCCACAAGTCACCCCATCTTGGAATCCCCTAGGTTTCTAGTTTTTAAAAATGCACAGGTTTGGTAGGGTCCCCTAGGTGCCGGCTGAGCTAGAGGCCAAAATCTACAGGTAGGCACTTTGTAAAAAACTCCTCTGTTTTCTTTAAAAAAATGTGATGTGTCCACGTTGTGTTTTGGGGCATTTCCTGTCACGGGCGCTAGGCCTACCCACACAAATGAGGTATCATTTTTATCGGGAGACTTGGGGGAACACTGGGTGGAAGGAAATTTGTGGCTCCTCTCAGATTCCAGAACTTTCTGTCACCGAAATGTGAGGAAAACGTGTTTTTTTCGCCAAATTTTGAGGTTTTCAAAGGATTCTGGGTAACAGAACCTGGTCAGAGCCCCACAAGTCACCCCATCTTGGAATCCCCTAGGTTGCTAGTTTTTAAAAATGCACATGTTTGGTAGGGTCCCCTAGGTGCCGGCTGAGCTAGAGGCCAAAATCTACAGGTAGGCACTTTGTAAAAAACACCTCTGTTTTCTTTAAAAAAATGTGATGTGTCCACGTTGTGTTTTGGGGCATTTCCTGTCACGGGCGCTAGGCCTACCCACACAAGTGAGGTATCATTTTTATCGGGAGACTTGGGGGAACACTGGGTGGAAGGAAATTTGTGGCTCCTCTCAGATTCCAGAACTTTCTGTCACCGAAATGTAAGGAAAACGTGTTTTTTTAGCCAAATTTTGAGGTTTGCAAAGGATTCTGGGTAACAGAACCTGGTCAGAGCCCCACAAGTCACCCCAACTTGGATTCCCCTAGGTCTCTAGTATTAAAAAATGCACAGGTTTGGTAGGTTTCCCTAGGTGCCGGCTGAGCTACAGGCCAAAATCTACAGGTAGGCACTTTGCAAAAAACACCTCTGTGTTCTATAAAAAAATGTGATATGTCCACGTTGCGTTTTGGGAGTCATTTCTTGTCTTGGGCGCTAGGCCTACCCACACAAGTGAGGTATCATTTTTATCGGGAGACTTGGGGGAACGCAGGGTGGAAGGAAATTTGTGGCTCCTCTCTGATTCCAGAGCTTTCTGTCACCAAAATATGAGGAAAATGTGTTTTTTCAGCTAAATATTGAGGTTTGCAAAGGATTCTGGGTAAAAGAACCTAGTCAGAGCCCCACAAGTCACCCCATCTTGGATTACCCTAGGTCTCTTGTTTTAAAAAATGCACAGGTTTGGTAAGTTTCCCTAGGTGCCGGCTGAGCTAGAGGCCAAAATATACAGGTAGGCACTTTGCAAAAAACACCTCTGTTTTCTTTTAAAAAATGTGATGTGTCCACGTTGCTTTTTGGGGCATTTCCTGTCGCGGGCACTAGGCCTACCCAGCCAAGTGAGGTATCCTTTTTATCTGGAGACTTGGGGGAACGCTGGGTGGAAGGAAATTTGTGGCTCCTCTCAGATTCCAGAACTTTCTGTCACCAAAATGTGAGTAAAATTTGTTTTTTTAGCCAAATTTTGATGTTTGCAAAGGATTCTGGGTCAGAGCCCCACAAGTCACCCCATCTTGGATTCCCCTTGGTCTCTAGTTTTCAAAAATGCACAGGTTTGGTAGGTTTCCCTAGGTGCCGGCTGAGCTAGAGGCCACAATTTACAGGTAGGCACTTTGCAAAAAACACCTCTGTTTTCTTTCAAAAAATGTGATGTGTCCACGTTGCGTTTTGGGGCATTTCCTGTTGCGGGCACTAGGCCTACCCACACAAGTGAGGTATCATTTTTATCAGGAGACTTGGGGGAACGCTGGGTGGAAGGAAATTTGTGGCTCCTCTCAGATTCCAGAACTTTCTGTCAACGAAATGTGAGGAAAACTTGTTTTTTTAGCCACATTTTAAGGTTTGCAAAGGATTTTGGGTAACAGAACCTGGTCAGAGCCCCACAAGTCACCCCATCTTGGATTCCCCTTGGTTTCTAGTTTTTAAAAATGCGCAGGTTTGGTAGGTTCCCCTAGGTGCCGGCTGAGCTAGAGGCCAAAATCTACAGGTAGGCACTTTGTAAAAAACACCTCTGTTTTCTTTAAAAAAATGTGATGTGTCCACGTTATGTTTTGGGGCATTTCCTGTCACGGGCGCTAGGCCTACCCACACAAGTGAGGTATCATTTTTATCAGGAGACTTGGGGGAACACTGGGTGGAAGGAAATTGGTGGCTCCTCTCAGATTCCAGAACTTTCTGTTACCGAAATGTGAGGAAAATGTGTTTTTTTAGCCAAATTTTGAGGTTTGCAAAGGATTCTGGGTAACAGAACCTGGTCAGAGCCCCACAAGTCACCCCATCTTGGATTCCCCTAGGTCTCTAGTTTTCAAAAATGCACAGGTTTGGTAGGTTTCCCTAGGTGCTGGCTGAGCTAGAGGCCAAAATCTACAGGTAGGCACTTTGCAAAAAACACCTCTGTGTTCTATAAAAAAATGTGATGTGTCCACGTTGCGTTTTGGGGCATTTCCTGTTGCAGGCGCTAGGCCTACCCACACAAGTGAGGTATCATTTTTATCGGGAGACTTGGGGGAACACTGGGTGGAAGGAAATTTGTGGCTCCTCTCAGATTCCAGAACTTTCTGTTACCGAAATGTGAGGAAAATGTGTTATTTTAGCCAAATTTTGAGGTTTGCAAAGGATTCTGGGTAACAGAACCTGGTCAGAGCCCCACAAGTCACCCCATCTTGGATTCCCCTAGGTCTCTAGTTTTCAAAAATGCACAGGTTTGGTAGATTTCCCTAGGTGCTGGCTGAGCTACAGGCCAAAATCTACAGTTAGGCACTTTGCAAAAAACACCTCTGTGTTCTATAAAAAAATGTGATGTGTCCACGTTGCGTTTTGGGGCATTTCCTGTCTCGGGCGCTAGGCCTACCCACACAAGTGAGGTATCATTTTTATCGGGAGACTTGGAGGAACGCAGAGTGGAAGGAAATTTGTGGCTCCTCTCTGATTCCAGAACTTTCTGTCACCAAAATGTGAGGAAAATGTGTTTTTTTTAGATAAATGTTGAGGTTTGCAAAGGATTCTGGGTAACAGAACCTGGTCAGAGCCCCACAAGTCACCCCATCTTGGAATCCCCTAGGTTTCTAGTTTTTAAAAATGCACAGGTTTGGTAGGGTCCCCTAGGTGCCGGCTGAGCTAGAGGCCAAAATCTACAGGTAGGCACTTTGTAAAAAACACCTCTGTTTTCTTAAAAAAAATTTGATGTGTCCATGTTATGTTTTGGGGCATTTCCTGTCACGGGCGCTAGGCCTACCCACACAAGTGAGGTATCATTTTTATCAGGAGACTTGGGGGAACACTGGGTGGAAGGAAATTGGTGGCTCCTCTCAGATTCCAGAACTTTCTGTTACCGAAATGTGAGGAAAATGTGTTTTTTTAGCCAAATTTTGAGGTTTGCAAAGGATTCTGGGTAACAGAACCTGGTCAGAGCCCCACAAGTCACCCCATCTTGGATTCCCCTAGGTCTCTAGTTTTCAAAAATGCACAGGTTTGGTAGGTTTCCCTAGGTGCTGGCTGAGCTACAGGCCAAAATCTACAGGTAGGCACTTTGCAAAAAACACCTCTGTGTTCTATAAAAAAATGTGATGTGTCCACGTTGCGTTTTGGGGCATTTCCTGTCTCGGGCGCTAGGCCTACCCACACAAGTGAGGTATCATTTTTATCGGGAGACTTGGAGGAACGCAGAGTGGAAGGAAATTTGTGGCTCCTCTCTGATTCCAGAACTTTCTGTCACCAAAATGTGAGGAAAATGTGTTTTTTTTAGATAAATGTTGAGGTTTGCAAAGGATTCTGGGTAACATAACCAGGTCAGAGCCCCACAAGTCACCCCATCTTGGATTCCCCTAGGTCTCTAGTTTTCAAAAATGCACAGTTTTGGTAGGTTTCCCTAAGTGCCGGCTGAGCTAGAGGCCAAAATCTACAGGTAGGCACTTTGCAAAAAACACCTCTGTTTTCTTTACAAAAATGTGATGTGTCCACGTTGCGTTTTGGGGCATTTCCTGTTGCAGGCGCTAGGCCTATCCACACAAGTGAGGTATCATTTTTATCGGAAGACTTGGGGGAACGCTAGGTGGAAAGAAATTTGTGGCTCCTCTCTGGTTCCAGAACTTTCTGTCACCAAAATGTGAGGAAAATGCGTTTTTTTAGCCAAATTTTGAGGTTTGCAAAGGATTCTGGGTAACAGAACCTGGTCAGAGCCCCACAAGTCACCCCATCTTGGATTCCCCTAGGTCTCTAGTTTTAAATAATGCACAGGTTTGGTAAGTTTCCCAAGGTGCCGGCTGAGCTAGAGGCCAAAATCTACAGGTAGGCACTTTGCAAAAAACACCTCTGTTTTCTTTAAAAAAATGTGATGTGTCCACGTTGTGTTTTGGGGCATTTCCTGTCACGGGCGCTAGGCCTACCCACACAAGTGAGGTATCATTTTTATCGGGAGACTTGGGGGAACACTGGGTGGAAGGAAATTTGTGGCTCCTCTCAGATTCCAGAACTTTCTGTTACCGAAATGTGAGGAAAATGTGTTTTTTTAGCCAAATTTTGAGGTTTGCAAAGGATTCTGGGTAACAGAACCTGGTCAGAGCCCCACAAGTCACCCCATCTTGGATTCCCCTAGGTCTCTAGTTTTCAAAAATGCACAGGTTTGGTAGGTTTCCCTAGGTGCTGGCTGAGCTACAGGCCAAAATCTACAGGTAGGCACTTTGCAAAAAACACCTCTGTGTTCTATAAAAAAATGTGATGTGTCCACGTTGCGTTTTGGGGCATTTCCTGTCTCGGGCGCTAGGCCTACCCACACAAGTGAGGTATCATTTTTACAGGGAGACTTGGAGGAACGCAGAGTGGAAGGAAATTTGTGGCTCCTCTCTGATTCCAGAACTTTCCTTCACCAAAATGTGAGGAAAATGTGTTTTTTTTAGATAAATGTTGAGGTTTGCAAAGGATTCTGGGTAACAGAACCTGGTCAGAGCCCCACAAGTCACCCCATCTTGGAATCCCCTAGGTTTCTAGTTTTTAAAAATGCACAGGTTTGGTAGGGTCCCCTAGGTGCCGGCTGAGCTAGAGGCCAAAATCTACAGGTAGGCACTTTGTAAAAAACACCTCTGTTTTCTTTAAAAAAATGTGATGTGTCCACGTTGTGTTTTGGGGCATTTCCTGTCACGGGCGCTAGGCCTACCCACACAAGTGAGGTATCATTTTTATCGGGAGACTTGGGGGAACACTGGGTGGAAGGAAATTTGTGGCTCCTCTCAGATTCCAGAACTTTCTGTCACCGAAATGTGAGGAAAACGTGTTTTTTTCGCCAAATTTTGAGGTTTGCAAAGGATTCTGGGTAACAGAACCTGGTCAGAGCCCCACAAGTCACCCCATCTTGGAATCCCCTAGGTTTCTAGTTTTTAAAAATGCACAGGTTTGGTAGGGTCCCCTAGGTGCCGGCTGAGCTAGAGGCCAAAATCTACAGGTAGGCACTTTGTAAAAAACACCTCTGTTTTCTTTAAAAAAATGTGATGTGTCCACGTTGTGTTTTGGGGCATTTCCTGTCACGGGCGCTAGGCCTACCCACACAAGTGAGGTATCATTTTTATCGGGAGACTTGGGGGAACGCAGGGTGGAAGGAAATTTGTGGCTCCTCTCTGATTCCAGAGCTTTCTGTCACCAAAATATGAGGAAAATGTGTTTTTTCAGCTAAATATTGAGGTTTGCAAAGGATTCTGGGTAAAAGAACCTAGTCAGAGCCCCACAAGTCACCCCATCTTGGATTACCCTAGGTCTCTTGTTTTAAAAAATGCACAGGTTTGGTAAGTTTCCCTAGGTGCCGGCTGAGCTAGAGGCCAAAATATACAGGTAGGCACTTTGCAAAAAACACCTCTGTTTTCTTTTAAAAAATGTGATGTGTCCACGTTGCTTTTTGGGGCATTTCCTGTCGCGTGCACTAGGCCTACCCAGCCAAGTGAGGTATCATTTTTATCTGGAGACTTGGGGGAACGCTGGGTGGAAGGAAATTTGTGGCTCCTCTCTAATTCCAGAACTTTCTGTCACCAAAATGTGAGTAAAATTTTTTTTTTTAGCCAAATTTTGAGGTTTGCAAAGGATTCTGGGTCAGAGCCCCACAAGTCACCCCATCTTGGATTCCCCTTGGTCTCTAGTTTTAAAAAATGCACAGGTTTGGTAGGTTTCCCTAGGTGCCGGCTGAGCTAGAGGCCAAAATCTACAGGTAGGCACTTTGCAAAAAACACCTCTGTTTTCTTTCAAAAAATGTGATGTGTCCACGTTGCGTTTTGGGGCATTTCCTGTTGCGGGCACTAGGCCTACCCACACAAGTGAGGTATCATTTTTATCAGGAGACTTGGGGGAACGCTGGGTGGAAGGAAATTTGTGGCTCCTCTCAGATTCCAGAACTTTCTGTCAACGAAATGTGAGGAAAACGTGTTTTTTTAGCCACATTTTAAGGTTTGCAAAGGATTTTGGGTAACAGAACCTGGTCAGAGCCCCACAAGTCACCCCATCTTGAATTCCCCTTGGTTTCTAGTTTTTAAAAATGCGTAGGTTTGGTAGGTTCCCCTAGGTGCCGGCTGAGCTAGAGGCCAAAATCTACAGGTAGGCACTTTGTAAAAAACACCTCTGTTTTCTTTAAAAAAATGTGATGTGTCCACGTTATGTTTTGGGGCATTTCCTGTCACGGGCGCTAGGCCTACCCACACAAGTGAGGTATCATTTTTATCAGGAGACTTGGGGGAACACTGGGTGGAAGGAAATTGGTGGCTCCTCTCAGATTCCAGAACTTTCTGTTACCGAAATGTGAGGAAAATGTGTTTTTTTAGCCAAATTTTGAGGTTTGCAAAGGATTCTGGGTAACAGAACCTGGTCAGAGCCCCACAAGTCACCCCATCTTGGATTCCCCTAGGTCTCTAGTTTTCAAAAATGCACAGGTTTGGTAGGTTTCCCTAGGTGCTGGCTGAGCTACAGGCCAAAATCTACAGGTAGGCACTTTGCAAAAAACACCTCTGTGTTCTATAAAAAAATGTGATGTGTCCACGTTGCGTTTTGGGGCATTTCCTGTCTCGGGCGCTAGGCCTACCCACACAAGTGAGGTATCATTTTTATCGGGAGACTTGGAGGAACGCAGAGTGGAAGGAAATTTGTGGCTCCTCTCTGATTCCAGAACTTTCTGTCACCAAAATGTGAGGAAAATGTGTTTTTTTTAGATAAATGTTGAGGTTTGTAAAGGATTCTGGGTAACAGAACCAGGTCAGAGCCCCACAAGTCACCCCATCTTGGATTCCCCTAGGTCTCTAGTTTTCAAAAATGCACAGTTTTGGTAGGTTTCCCTAGGTGCCGGCTGAGCTAGAGGCCAAAATCTACAGGTAGGCACTTTGCAAAAAACACCTCTGTTTTCTTTACAAAAATGTGATGTGTCCACGTTGCGTTTTGGGGCATTTCCTGTTGCAAGCGCTAGGCCTATCCACACAAGTGAGGTATCATTTTTATCGGAAGACTTGGGGGAATGCTAGGTGGAAAGAAATTTGTGGCTCCTCTCTGGTTCCAGAACTTTCTGTCACCAAAATGTGAGGAAAATGCGTTTTTTTAGCCAAATTTTGAGGTTTGCAAAGGATTCTGGGTAACAGAACCTGGTCAGAGCCCCACAAGTCACCCCATCTTGGATTCCCCTAGGTCTCTAGTTTTAAAAAATGCACAGGTTTGGTAAGTTTCCCAAGGTGCCGGCTGAGCTAGAGGCCAAAATCTATAGGTAGGCACTTTGCAAAAAACACCTCTGTTTTCTTTAAAAAAATGTGATGTGTCCACGTTGTGTTTTGGGGCATTTCCTGTCACGGGCGCTAGGCCTACCCACACAAGTGAGGTATCATTTTTATCGGGAGACTTGGGGGAACACTGGGTGGAAGGAAATTTGTGGCTCCTCTCAGATTCCAGAACTTTCTGTTACCGAAATGTGAGGAAAATGTGTTTTTTTAGCCAAATTTTGAGGTTTGCAAAGGATTCTGGGTAACAGAACCTGGTCAGAGCCCCAAAAGTCACCCCATCTTGGATTCCCCTAGGTCTCTAGTTTTCAAAAATGCACAGGTTTGGTAGGTTTCCCTAGGTGCTGGCTGAGCTACAGGCCAAAATCTACAGGTAGGCACTTTGCAAAAAACACCTCTGTGTTCTATAAAAAAATGTGATGTGTCCACGTTGCGTTTTGGGGCATTTCCTGTCTCGGGCGCTAGGCCTACCCACACAAGTGAGGTATCATTTTTATCGGGAGACTTGGAGGAACGCAGAGTGGAAGGAAATTTGTGGCTCCTCTCTGATTCCAGAACTTTCTGTCACCAAAATGTGAGAAAACTGTGTTTTTTTTAGATAAATGTTGAGGTTTGCAAAGGATTCTGGGTAACAGAACCTGGTCAGAGCCCCACAAGTCACCCCATCTTGGAATCCCCTAGGTTTCTAGTTTTTAAAAATGCACAGGTTTGGTAGGGTCCCCTAGGTGCCGGCTGAGCTAGAGGCCAAAATCTACAGGTAGGCACTTTGTAAAAAACACCTCTGTTTTCTTTAAAAAAATGTGATGTGTCCACGTTATGTTTTGGGGCATTTCCTGTCACGGGCGCTAGGCCTACCCACACAAGTGAGGTATCATTTTTATCAGGAGACTTGGGGGAACACTGGGTGGAAGGAAATTGGTGGCTCCTCTCAGATTCCAGAACTTTCTGTCACCGAAATGTAAGGAAAACGTGTTTTTTTAGCCAAATTTTGAGGTTTGCAAAGGATTCTGGGTAACAGAACCTGGTCAGAGCCCCACAAGTCACCCCAACTTGGATTCCCCTAGGTCTCTAGTATTAAAAAATGCACAGGTTTGGTAGGTTTCCCTAGGTGCCGGCTGAGCTACAGGCCAAAATCTACAGGTAGGCACTTTGCAAAACACACCTCTGTTTTCTTTAAAAAAATGTGATGTGTCCACGTTGCGTTTTGGGGCATTTCCTGTCACGGGCACTAGGCCTACCCACCCAAGTGAGGTATCATTTTTATCGGGAGACTTGGGGGAACGCTGGGTGGAAGGAAATTTGTGGCTCCTCTCTAATTCCAGAACTTTCTGTCACCAAAATGTGAGGAAAATTTGTTTTTTTAGCCATATTTTGAGGTTTGCAAAGGATTCTGGGTAACAGAACCTGGTCAGAGCCCCACAAGTCACCCCATCTTGGATTCCCCTAGGTCTCTAGTTTTAAAAAATGCACAGGTTTGGTAAGTTTCCCTAGGTGCCGGCTGAGCTAGAGGCCAAAATATACAGGTAGGCACTTTGCAAAAAACACCTCTGTTTTCTTTAAAAAAATGTGATGTGTCCACGTTGCTTTTTGGGGCATTTCCTGTCGCGGGCACTAGGCCTACCCAGCCAAGTGAGGTATCATTTTTATCTGGAGACTTGGGGGAACGCTGGGTGGAAGGAAATTTGTGGCTCCTCTCTAATTCCAGAACTTTCTGTCACCAAAATGTGAGTACAATTTGGTTTTTTAGCCAAATTTTGAGGTTTGCAAAGGATTCTGGGTCAGAGCCCCACAAGTCACCCCATCTTGGATTCCCCTTGGTCTCTAGTTTTCAAAAATGCACAGGTTTGGTAGGTTTCCCTAGGTGCCGGCTGAGCTAGAGGCCAAAATCTACAGGTAGGCACTTTCGAAAAAAACACCTCTGTTTTCTTTCAAAATGTGTGATGTGTCCACGTTGCGTTTTGGGGCATTTCCTGTTGCGGGCACTAGGCCTACCCACACAAGTGAGGTATCATTTTTATCAGGAGGCTTGGGGGAACGCTGGGTGGAAGGAAATTTGTGGCTCCTCTCAGATTCCAGAACTTTCTGTCAACGAAATGTGAGGAAAACGTGTTTTTTTAGCCACATTTTAAGGTTTGCAAAGGATTCTGGGTAACAGAACCTGGTCAGAGCCCCACAAGTCACCCCATCTTGGATTCCCCTAGGTCTCTAGTTTTCAAAAATGCACAGGTTTGGTAGGTTTCCCTAGGTGCTGGCTGAGCTACAGGCCAAAATCTACAGGTAGGCACTTTGCAAAAAACACCTCTGTGTTCTATAAAAAAATGTGATGTGTCCACGTTGCGTTTTGGGGCATTTCCTGTCTCGGGCGCTAGGCCTACCCACACAAGTGAGGTATCATTTTTATCGGGAGACTTGGAGGAATGCAGAGTGGAAGGAAATTTGTGGCTCCTCTGTGATTCCAGAACTTTCTGTCACCAAAATGTGAGGAAAATGTGTTTTTTTTAGATAAATTTTGAGGTTTGCAAAGGATTCTGGGTAACAGAACCAGGTCAGAGCCCCACAAGTCACCCCATCTTGGATTCCCCTAGGTCTCTAGTTTTCAAAAATGCACAGTTTTGGTAGGTTTCCCTAGGTGCCGGCTGAGCTAGAGGCCAAAATCTACAAGTAGGCACTTTGCAAAAAACAATTGTGTTTTCTTTACAAAAATGTGATGTGTCCACGTTGCGTTTTGGGGCATTTCCTGTTGCAGGCGCTAGGCCTATCCACACAAGTGAGGTATCATTTTTATCGGAAGACTTGGGGGAACGCTAGGTGGAAAGAAATTTGTGGCTCCTCTCTGGTTCCAGAACTTTCTGTCACCAAAATGTGAGGAAAATGTGTTTTTTTAGCCAAATTTTGAGGTTTGCAAAGGATTCTGGGTAACAGAACCTGGTCAGAGCCCCACAAGTCACCCCATCTTGGATTCCCCTAGGTCTCTAGTTTTAAAAAATGCACAGGTTTGGTAAGTTTCCCAAGGTGCCGGCTGAGCTAGAGGCCAAAATCTACAGGTAGGCACTTTGCAAAACACACCTCTGTTTTCTTTAAAAAAATGTGATGTGTCCACGTTGCGTTTTGGGGCATTTCCTGTCACGGGCACTAGGCCTACCCACCCAAGTGAGGTATCATTTTTATCGGGAGACTTGGGGGAACGCTGGGTGGAAGGAAATTTGTGGCTCCTCTCTAATTCCAGAACTTTCTGTCACCAAAATGTGAGGAAAATTTGTTTTTTTAGCCATATTTTGAGGTTTGCAAAGGATTCTGGGTAACAGAACCTGGTCAGAGCCCCACAAGTCACCCCATCTTGGATTCCCCTAGGTCTCTAGTTTTCAAAAATGCACAGGTTTGGTAGGTTTCCATAGGTGCCGGCTGAGCTAGAGGCCAAAATCTACAGGTAGGCACTTTGCAAAAAACACCTCTGTTTTCTTTCAAAAAATGTGATGTGTCCACGTTGCGTTTTGGGGCATTTCCTGTTGCGGGCACTAGGCCTACCCACACAAGTGAGGTATCATTTTTATCGGGAGACTTGGGGGAACGCTGGGTGGAAGGAAATGTGTGGTTCCTCTCTAATTCCAGAACTTTCTGTCACCAAAATGTGAGGAAAATTTGTTTTTTTAGCCAAATTTTGAGGTTTGCAAAGGATTCTGGGTAACAGAACCTGGTCAGAGCCCCACAAGTCACCCCCTCTTGGATTCCCCTAGGTATCTAGTTTTAAAAAATGCACCGGTTTGGTAGGTTTACCTAGGTGCCGGCTGAGCTAGAGGCCAAAATCTACAGGTAGGCACTTTGCAAAAAACACCTCTGTTTTCTTTAAAAAAATATGATGTGTCCACGTTGCGTTTTGGGGCGTTTCCTGTTGCGGGCACCAGGCCTACCCACACAAGTGAGGTATCATTTTTATCAGGAGACTTGGGTAACGCTGGGTGGAAGGAAATTTGTGGCTCCTCTCAGATTCTAGAACTTTCTGTCACCGAAATGTGAGGAAAACGTGTTTTTTTCGCCAAATTTTGAGGTTTGCAAAGGATTCTGGGTAACAGAACCTGGTCAGAGCCCCACAAGTCACCCCATCTTGGAATCCCCTAGGTTTCTAGTTTTTAAAAATGCACAGGTTTGGTAGGGTCCCCTAGGTGCCGGCTGAGCTAGAGGCCAAAATCTACAGGTAGGCACTTTGTAAAAAACACCTCTGTTTTCTTTAAAAAAATGTGATGTGTCCACGTTGTGTTTTGGGGCATTTCCTGTCACGGGCGCTAGGCCTACCCACACAAGTGAGGTATCATTTTTATCGGGAGACTTGGGGGAACACTGGGTGGAAGGAAATTTGTGGCTCCTCTCAGATTCCAGAACTTTCTGTCACCGAAATGTGAGAAAAACGTGTTTTTTTAGCCAAATTTTGAGGTTTGCAAAGGATTCTGGGTAACAGAACTTGGTCAGAGCCCCACAAGTCACCCCAACTTGGATTCCACTAGGTCTCTAGTATTAAAAAATGCACAGGTTTGGTTTCCCTAGGTGCCGGCTGAGCTACAGGCCAAAATCTACAGGTAGGCACTGTGCAAAAAACACCTCTGTGTTCTATAAAAAAATGTGATGTGTCCACTTTGCGTTTTGGGAGTCATTTCCTGTCTCAGGCGCTAGCCTACCCACACAAGTGAGGTATCATTTTTATCGGAGACTTGGGGGAACGCAGGGATTAAGGAAATTTGTGGCTCCTCTCAGATTCCAGAACTTTCTGTCAACGAAATGTGAGGAAAACGTGTTTTTTTAGCCAAATTTTGAGGTTTGCAAAGGATTCTGGGTAACAGAACCTGGTCAGAGCCCCACAAGTCACCCCATCTTGGATTCCCCTAGGTTTCTAGTTTTTAAAAATGCACAGGTTTGGTAGGTTCCCCTAGGTGCCGGCTGAGCTAGAGGCCAAAATCTACAGGTAGGCACTTTGTAAAAAACACCTCTGTTTTCTTTAAAAAAATGTGATGTGTCCACGTTATGTTTTGGGGCATTTCCTGTCTCGGGCGCTAGGCCTACCCACACAAGTGAGGTATCATTTTTATCAGGAGACTTGGGGGAACGCAGGGTGGAAGGAAATTTGTGGCTCCTCTCTAATTCCAGAACTTTCTGTCACCAAAATGTGAGGAAAATTTGTTTTTTTAGCCAAATTTTGAGCTTTGCAAAGGATTCTGGGTAACAGAACCTGGTCAGAGCCGCACAAGTCACCCCATCTTGGATTCCCCTAGGTCTCTAGTTTTAAAAAATGCACAGGTTTGTTAGGTTTCCCTAGGTGCCGGCTGAGCTAGAGGCCAAAATCTACAGGTAGGCACTTTGCAAAAAATACCTCTGTTTTCTTTAAAAAAATATGATGTATCCACGTTGCATTTTGGGGCATTTCCTGTTGCGGGCACTAGGCCTACCCACACAAGTGAGGTATCATTTTTATCAGGAGACTTGGGTAACGCTGGGTGGAAGGACATTTGTGGCTCCTCTCAGATTCCAGAACTTTCTGTCACCGAAATGTGAGGAAAACGTGTTTTTTTAGCCAAATTTTGAGGTTTTCAAAGGATTCTGGGTAACAGAACCTGGTCAGAGCCCCACAAGTCACCCCATCTTGGAATCCCCTAGGTTTCTAGTTTTTAAAAATGCACAGGTTTGGTTTCCCTAGGTGCCGGCTGAGCTAGAGGCCAAAATCTACAGGTAGGCACTTTGTAAAAAACACCTCTGTTTTCTTTAAAAAAATGTGATGTGTCCACGTTGTGTTTTGGGGCATTTCCTGTCACGGGCGCTAGGCCTACCCACACAAGTGAGGTATCATTTTTATCGGGAGACTTGGGGGAACACTGGGTGGAAGGAAATTTGTGGCTCCTCTCAGATTCCAGAACTTTCTGTCACCGAAATGTGAGGAAAACGTGTTTTTTTTGCCAAATTTTGAGGTTTGCAAAGGATTCTGGGTAACAGAACCTGGTCAGAGCCCCACAAGTCACCCCATCTTGGAATCCCCTAGGTTTCTAGTTTTTAAAAATGCACAGGTTTGGTAGGGTCCCCTAGGTGCCGGCTGAGCTAGAGGCCAAAATCTACAGGTAGGCACTTTGTAAAAAACACCTCTGTTTTCTTTAAAAAAATGTGATGTGTCCACGTTGTGTTTTGGGGCATTTCCTGTCACGGGCGCTAGGCCTACCCACACAAGTGAGGTATCATTTTTATCGGGAGACTTGGGGGAACACTGGGTGGAAGGAAATTTGTGGCTCCTCTCAGATTCCAGAACTTTCTGTCACCGAAATGTAAGGAAAACGTGTTTTTTTAGCCAAATTTTGAGGTTTGCAAAGGATTCTGGGTAACAGAACCTGGTCAGAGCCCCACAAGTCACCCCAACTTGGATTCCCCTAGGTCTCTAGTATTAAAAAATGCACAGGTTTGTTAGGTTTCCCTAGGTGCCGGCTGAGCTACAGGCCAAAATCTACAGGTAGGCACTTTGCAAAAAACACCTCTGTGTTCTATAAAAAAATGTGATATGTCCACGTTGCGTTTTGGGAGTCATTTCCTGTCTTGGGCGCTAGGCCTACCCACACAAGTGAGGTATCATTTTTATCGGGAGACTTGGGGGAACGCAGGGTGGAAGGAAATTTGTGGCTCCTCTCTGATTCCAGAGCTTTCTGTCACCAAAATGTGAGGAAAATGTGTTTTTTCAGCTAAATATTGAGGTTTGCAAAGGATTCTGGGTAAAAGAACCTAGTCAGAGCCCCACAAGTCACCCCATCTTGGATTCCCCTAGGTCTCTAGTTTTCAAAAATGCACAGTTTTGGTAGGTTTCCCTAGGTGCCGGCTGAGCTAGAGGCCAAAATCTACAGGTAGGCACTTTGCAAAAAACACCTCTGTTTTCTTTACAAAAATGTGATGTGTCCACGTTGTGTTTTGGGGCATTTCCTGTCACGGCCGCTAGGCCTACCCACACAAGTGAGGTATCATTTTTATCGGGAGACTTGAGGGAACGCAGGGTGGAAGGAAATTTGTGGCTCCTCTCTAATTCCAGAACTTTCTGTCACCAAAATGTGAGTAAAATTTGTTTTTTTAGCCAAATTTTGAGGTTTGCAAAGGATTCTGGGTCAGAGCCCCACAAGTCACCCCATCTTGGATTCCCCTTGGTCTCTAGTTTTAAAAAATGCACAGGTTTGGTAGGTTTCCATAGGTGCCGGCTGAGCTAGAGGCCAAAATCTACAGGTAGGCACTTTGCAAAAAACACCTCTGTTTTCTTTCAAAAAATGTGATGTGTCCACGTTGCGTTTTGGGGCATTTCCTGTTGCGGGCACTAGGCCTACCCACACAAGTGAGGTATCATTTTTATCAGGAGACTTGGGGGAACGCTGGGTGGAAGGAAATTTGTGGCTCCTCTCAGATTCCAGAACTTTCTGTCAACGAAATGTGAGGAAAACGTGTTTTTTTAGCCACATTTTAAGGTTTGCAAAGGATTCTGGGTAACAGAACCTGGTCAGAGCCCCACAAGTCACCCCATCTTGGATTCCCCTAGGTCTCTAGTTTTAAAAAATGCACAGGTTTGGTAAGTTTCCCAAGGTGCCGGCTGAGCTAGAGGCCAAAATCTACAGGTAGGCACTTTGCAAAACACACCTCTGTTTTCTTTAAAAAAATGTGATGTGTCCACGTTGCGTTTTGGGGCATTTCCTGTCACGGGCACTAGGCCTACCCACCCAAGTGAGGTATCATTTTTATCGGGAGACTTGGGGGAACGCTGGGTGGAAGGAAATTTGTGGCTCCTCTCTAATTCCAGAACTTTCTGTCACCAAAATGTGAGGAAAATTTGTTTTTTTAGCCATATTTTGAGGTTTGCAAAGGATTCTGGGTAACAGAACCTGGTCAGAGCCCCACAAGTCACCCCATCTTGGATTCCCCTAGGTCTCTAGTTTTCAAAAATGCACAGGTTTGGTAGGTTTCCATAGGTGCCGGCTGAGCTAGAGGCCAAAATCTACAGGTAGGCACTTTGCAAAAAACACCTCTGTTTTCTTTCAAAAAATGTGATGTGTCCACGTTGCGTTTTGGGGCATTTCCTGTTGCGGGCACTAGGCCTACCCACACAAGTGAGGTATCATTTTTATCGGGAGACTTTGGGGAACGCTGGGTGGAAGGAAATGTGTGGTTCCTCTCTAATTCCAGAACTTTCTGTCACCAAAATGTGAGGAAAATTTGTTTTTTTAGCCAAATTTTGAGGTTTGCAAAGGATTCTGGGTAACAGAACCTGGTCAGAGCCCCACAAGTCACCCCCTCTTGGATTCCCCTAGGTATCTAGTTTTAAAAAATGCACCGTTTTGGTAGGTTTCCCTAGGTGCCGGCTGAGCTAGAGGCCAAAATCTACAGGTAGGCACTTTGCAAAAAACACCTCTGTTTTCTTTACAAAAATGTGATGTGTCCACGTTGTGTTTTGGGGCATTTCCTGTCACGGCCGCTAGGCCTACCCACACAAGTGAGGTATCATTTTTATCGGGAGACTTGAGGGAACGCAGGGTGGAAGGAAATTTGTGGCTCCTCTCTAATTCCAGAACTTTCTGTCACCAAAATGTGAGTAAAATTTGTTTTTTTAGCCAAATTTTGAGGTTTGCAAAGGATTCTGGGTCAGAGCCCCACAAGTCACCCCATCTTGGATTCCCCTTGGTCTCTAGTTTTAAAAAATGCACAGGTTTGGTAGGTTTCCATAGGTGCCGGCTGAGCTAGAGGCCAAAATCTACAGGTAGGCACTTTGCAAAAAACACCTCTGTTTTCTTTCAAAAAATGTGATGTGTCCACGTTGCGTTTTGGGGCATTTCCTGTTGCGGGCACTAGGCCTACCCACACAAGTGAGGTATCATTTTTATCAGGAGACTTGGGGGAACGCTGGGTGGAAGGAAATTTGTGGCTCCTCTCAGATTCCAGAACTTTCTGTCAACGAAATGTGAGGAAAACGTGTTTTTTTAGCCACATTTTAAGGTTTGCAAAGGATTCTGGGTAACAGAACCTGGTCAGAGCCCCACAAGTCACCCCATCTTGGATTCCCCTAGGTCTCTAGTTTTAAAAAATGCACAGGTTTGGTAAGTTTCCCAAGGTGCCGGCTGAGCTAGAGGCCAAAATCTACAGGTAGGCACTTTGCAAAACACACCTCTGTTTTCTTTAAAAAAATGTGATGTGTCCACGTTGCGTTTTGGGGCATTTCCTGTCACGGGCACTAGGCCTACCCACCCAAGTGAGGTATCATTTTTATCGGGAGACTTGGGGGAACGCTGGGTGGAAGGAAATTTGTGGCTCCTCTCTAATTCCAGAACTTTCTGTCACCAAAATGTGAGGAAAATTTGTTTTTTTAGCCATATTTTGAGGTTTGCAAAGGATTCTGGGTAACAGAACCTGGTCAGAGCCCCACAAGTCACCCCATCTTGGATTCCCCTAGGTCTCTAGTTTTCAAAAATGCACAGGTTTGGTAGGTTTCCATAGGTGCCGGCTGAGCTAGAGGCCAAAATCTACAGGTAGGCACTTTGCAAAAAACACCTCTGTTTTCTTTCAAAAAATGTGATGTGTCCACGTTGCGTTTTGGGGCATTTCCTGTTGCGGGCACTAGGCCTACCCACACAAGTGAGGTATCATTTTTATCGGGAGACTTGGGGGAACGCTGGGTGGAAGGAAATGTGTGGTTCCTCTCTAATTCCAGAACTTTCTGTCACCAAAATGTGAGGAAAATTTGTTTTTTTAGCCAAATTTTGAGGTTTGCAAAGGATTCTGGGTAACAGAACCTGGTCAGAGCCCCACAAGTCACCCCCTCTTGGATTCCCCTAGGTATCTAGTTTTAAAAAATGCACCGGTTTGGTAGGTTTACCTAGGTGCCGGCTGAGCTAGAGGCCAAAATCTACAGGTAGGCACTTTGCAAAAAACACCTCTGTTTTCTTTAAAAAAATATGATGTGTCCACGTTGCGTTTTGGGGCGTTTCCTGTTGCGGGCACCAGGCCTACCCACACAAGTGAGGTATCATTTTTATCAGGAGACTTGGGTAACGCTGGGTGGAAGGAAATTTGTGGCTCCTCTCAGATTCTAGAACTTTCTGTCACCGAAATGTGAGGAAAACGTGTTTTTTTAGCCAAATTTTGAGGTTTGGAAAGGATTCTGGGTAACAGAACCTGGTCAGAGCCCCACAAGTCACCCCATCTTGGAATCCCCTAGGTTTCTAGTTTTTAAAAATGCACAGGTTTGGTAGGGTCCCCTAGGTGCCGGCTGAGCTAGAGGCCAAAATCTACAGGTAGGCACTTTGTAAAAAACACCTCTGTTTTCTTTAAAAAAATGTGATGTGTCAACGTTGTGTTTTGGGGCATTTCCTGTCACGGGCGCTAGGCCTACCCACACAAGTGAGGTATCATTTTTATCGGGAGACTTGGGGGAACACTGGGTGGAAGGAAATTTGTGGCTCCTCTCAGATTCCAGAACTTTCTGTCACCGAAATGTGAGAAAAACGTGTTTTTTTAGCCAAATTTTGAGGTTTGCAAAGGATTCTGGGTAACAGAACTTGGTCAGAGCCCCACAAGTCACCCCAACTTGGATTCCACTAGGTCTCTAGTATTAAAAAATGCACAGGTTTGGTTTCCCTAGGTGCCGGCTGAGCTACAGGCCAAAATCTACAGGTAGGCACTGTGCAAAAAACACCTCTGTGTTCTATAAAAAAATGTGATGTGTCCACGTTGCGTTTTGGGAGTCATTTCCTGTCTCAGGCGCTAGCCTACCCACACAAGTGAGGTATCATTTTTATCGGAGACTTGGGGGAACGCAGGGATTAAGGAAATTTGTGGCTCCTCTCAGATTCCAGAACTTTCTGTCAACGAAATGTGAGGAAAACGTGTTTTTTTAGCCAAATTTTGAGGTTTGCAAAGGATTCTGGGTAACAGAACCTGGTCAGAGCCCCACAAGTCACCCCATCTTGGATTCCCCTAGGTTTCTAGTTTTTAAAAATGCACAGGTTTGGTAGGTTCCCCTAGGTGCCGGCTGAGCTAGAGGCCAAAATCTACAGGTAGGCACTTTGTAAAAAACACCTCTGTTTTCTTTAAAAAAATGTGATGTGTCCACGTTATGTTTTGGGGCATTTCCTGTCTCGGGCGCTAGGCCTACCCACACAAGTGAGGTATCATTTTTATCAGGAGACTTGGGGGAACGCAGGGTGGAAGGAAATTTGTGGCTCCTCTCTAATTCCAGAACTTTCTGTCACCAAAATGTGAGGAAAATTTGTTTTTTTAGCCAAATTTTGAGGTTTGCAAAGGATTCTGGGTAACAGAACCTGGTCAGAGCCGCACAAGTCACCCCATCTTGGATTCCCCTAGGTCTCTAGTTTTAAAAAATGCACAGGTTTGGTAGGTTTCCCTAGGTGCCGGCTGAGCTAGAGGCCAAAATCTACAGGTAGGCACTTTGCAAAAAATACCTCTGTTTTCTTTAAAAAAATATGATGTATCCACGTTGCGTTTTGGGGCATTTCCTGTTGCGGGCACTAGGCCTACCCACACAAGTGAGGTATCATTTTTATCAGGAGACTTGGGTAACGCTGGGTGGAAGGACATTTGTGGCTCCTCTCAGATTCCAGAACTTTCTGTCACCGAAATGTGAGGAAAACGTGTTTTTTTAGCCAAATTTTGAGGTTTTCAAAGGATTCTGGGTAACAGAACCTGGTCAGAGCCCCACAAGTCACCCCATCTTGGAATCCCCTAGGTTTCTAGTTTTTAAAAATGCACAGGTTTGGTTTCCCTAGGTGCCGGCTGAGCTAGAGGCCAAAATGTACAGGTAGGCACTTTGTAAAAAACACCTCTGTTTTCTTTAAAAAAATGTGATGTGTCCACGTTGTGTTTTGGGGCATTTCCTGTCACGGGCGCTAGGCCTACCCACACAAGTGAGGTATCATTTTTATCGGGAGACTTGGGGGAACACTGGGTGGAAGGAAATTTGTGGCTCCTCTCAGATTCCAGAACTTTCTGTCACCGAAATGTGAGGAAAACGTGTTTTTTTTGCCAAATTTTGAGGTTTGCAAAGGATTCTGGGTAACAGAACCTGGTCAGAGCCCCACAAGTCACCCCATCTTGGAATCCCCTAGGTTTCTAGTTTTTAAAAATGCACAGGTTTGGTAGGGTCCCCTAGGTGCCGGCTGAGCTAGAGGCCAAAATCTACAGGTAGGCACTTTGTAAAAAACACCTCTGTTTTCTTTAAAAAAATGTGATGTGTCCACGTTGTGTTTTGGGGCATTTCCTGTCACGGGCGCTAGGCCTACCCACACAAGTGAGGTATCATTTTTATCGGGAGACTTGGGGGAACACTGGGTGGAAGGAAATTTGTGGCTCCTCTCAGATTCCAGAACTTTCTGTCACCGAAATGTAAGGAAAACGTGTTTTTTTAGCCAAATTTTGAGGTTTGCAAAGGATTCTGGGTAACAGAACCTGGTCAGAGCCCCACAAGTCACCCCAACTTGGATTCCCCTAGGTCTCTAGTATTAAAAAATGCACAGGTTTGTTAGGTTTCCCTAGGTGCCGGCTGAGCTAGAGGCCAAAATCTACAGGTAGGCACTTTGCAAAAAACACCTCTGTTTTCTTTACAAAAATGTGATGTGTCCACGTTGTGTTTTGGGGCATTTCCTGTCACGGCCGCTAGGCCTACCCACACAAGTGAGGTATCATTTTTATCGGGAGACTTGGGGGAACGCAGGGTGGAAGGAAATTTGTGGCTCCTCTCTAATTCCAGAACTTTCTGTCACCAAAATGTGAGTAAAATTTGTTTTTTTAGCCAAATTTTGAGGTTTGCAAAGGATTCTGGGTCAGAGCCCCACAAGTCACCCCATCTTGGATTCCCCTTGGTCTCTAGTTTTAAAAAATGCACAGGTTTGGTAGGTTTCCATAGGTGCCGGCTGAGTTAGAGGCCAAAATCTACAGGTAGGCACTTTGCAAAAAACACCTCTGTTTTCTTTCAAAAAATGTGATGTGTCCACGTTGCGTTTTGGGGCATTTCCTGTTGCGGGCACTAGGCCTACCCACACAAGTGAGGTATCATTTTTATCAGGAGACTTGGGGGAACGCTAGGTGGAAGGAAATTTGTGGCTCCTCTCAGATTCCAGAACTTTCTGTCAACGAAATGTGAGGAAAACGTGTTTTTTTAGCCACATTTTAAGGTTTGCAAAGGATTTTGGGTAACAGAACCTGGTCAGAGCCCCACAAGTCACCCCATCTTGGATTCCCCTTGGTTTCTAGTTTTTAAAAATGCGCAGGTTTGGTAGGTTCCCCTAGGTGCCGGCTGAGCTAGAGGCCAAAATCTACAGGTAGGCACTTTGTAAAAAACACCTCTGTTTTCTTTAAAAAAATGTGATGTGTCCACGTTATGTTTTGGGGCATTTCCTGTCACGGGCGCTAGGACTACCCACACAAGTGAGGTATCATTTTTATCAGGAGACTTGGGGGAACACTGGGTGGAAGGAAATTTGTGGCTCCTCTCAGATTCCAGAACTTTCTGTTACCGAAATGTGAGGAAAATGTGTTTTTTTAGCCAAATTTTGAGGTTTGCAAAGGATTCTGGGTAACAGAACCTGGTCAGAGCCCCACAAGTCACCCCATCTTGGATTCCCCTAGGTCTCTAGTTTTCAAAAATGCACAGGTTTGGTAGGTTTCCCTAGGTGCTGGCTGAGCTACAGGCCAAAATCTACAGGTAGGCACTTTGCAAAAAACACCTCTGTGTTCTATAAAAAAAATGTGATGTGTCCACGTTGCGTTTTGGGGCATTTCCTGTCTCGGGCGCTAGGCCTACCCACACAAGTGAGGTATCATTTTTATCGGGAGACTTGGAGGAACGCAGAGTGGAAGGAAATTTGTGGCTCCTCTCTGATTCCAGAACTTTCTGTCACCAAAATGTGAGGAAAATGTGTTTTTTTTAGATAAATGTTGAGGTTTGCAAAGGATTCTGGATAACAGAACCAGGTCAGAGCCCCACAAGTCACCCCATCTTGGATTCCCCTAGGTCTCTAGTTTTAAAAAATGCACAGTTTTGGTAGGTTTCCCTAGGTGCCGGCTGAGTTAGAGGCCAAAATCTACAGGTAGGCACTTTGCAAAAAACACCTCTGTTTTCTTTACAAAAATGTGATGTGTCCACGTTGCGTTTTGGGGCATTTCCTGTTGCAGGCGCTAGGCCTATCCACACAAGTGAGGTATCATTTTTATCGGAAGACTTGGGGGAACGCTAGGTGGAAAGAAATTTGTGGCTCCTCTCTGGTTCCAGAACTTTCTGTCACCAAAATGTGAGGAAAATGCGTTTTTTTAGCCAAATTTTGAGGTTTGCAAAGGATTCTGGGTAACAGAACCTGGTCAGAGCCCCACAAGTCACCCCATCTTGGATTCCCCTAGGTCTCTAGTTTTAAAAAATGCACAGGTTTGGTAAGTTTCCCAAGGTGCCGGCTGAGCTAGAGGCCAAAATCTACAGGTAGGCACTTTGCAAAAAACACCTCTGTTTTCTTTAAAAAAATGTGATGTGTCCACGTTGTGTTTTGGGGCATTTCCTGTCACGGGCGCTAGGCCTACCCACACAAGTGAGGTATCATTTTTATCGGGAGACTTGGGGGAACACTGGGTGGAAGGAAATTTGTGGCTCCTCTCAGATTCCAGAACTTTCTGTTACCGAAATGTGAGGAAAATGTGTTTTTTTAGCCAAATTTTGAGGTTTGCAAAGGATTCTGGGTAACAGAACCTGGTCAGAGCCCCACAAGTCACCCCATCTTGGATTCCCCTAGGTCTCTAGTTTTAAAAAATGCACAGGTTTGGTAAGTTTCCCAAGGTGCCGGCTGAGCTAGAGGCCAAAATCTACAGGAAGGCACTTTGCAAAAAACACCTCTGTGTTCTATAAAAAAATGTGATGTGTCCACGTTGCGTTTTGGGGCATTTCCTGTCTCGGGCGCTAGGCCTACCCACACAAGTGAGGTATCATTTTTATCGGGAGACTTGGAGGAACGCAGAGTGGAAGGAAATTTGTGGCTCCTCTCTGATTCCAGAACTTTCTGTCACCAAAATGTGAGATAAATGTGTTTTTTTTAGATAAATGTTGAGGTTTGCAAAGGATTCTGGGTAACAGAACCAGGTCAGAGCCCCACAAGTCACCCCATCTTGGATTCCCCTAGGTCTCTAGTTTTCAAAAATGCACAGTTTTGGTAGGTTTCCCTAGGTGCCGGCTGAGCTAGAGGCCAAAATCTACAGGTAGGCACTTTGCAAAAAACACCTCTGTGTTCTATAAAAAAATGTGATGTGTCCACGTTGCGTTTTGGGGCATTTCCTGTCTCGGGCGCTAGGCCTACCCGCACAAGTGAGGTATCATTTTTATCGGGAGACTTGGGGGAACGCAGGGTGGAAGGACATTTGTGGCTCCTCTCTGATTCCAGAACTTTCTGTCACCAAAATGTTTGGAAAATGTGTTTTTTTTAGCCAAATTTTGAGGTTTGCAAAGGATTCTGGGTAACAGAACCAGGTCAGAGCCCCACAAGTCACGCCATCTTGGATTCCCCTAGGTCTCTAGTTTTCAAAAATGCACAGTTTTGGTAGGTTTCCCTAGGTGCCGGCTGAGCTAGAGGCCAAAATCTACAGGTAGGCACTTTGCAAAAAACACCTCTGTTTTCTTTACAAAAATGTGATGTGTCCACGTTGTGTTTTGGGGCATTTCCTGTCACGGCCGCTAGGCCTACCCACACAAGTGAGGTATCATTTTTATCGGGAGACTTGGGGGAACGCAGGGTGGAAGGAAATTTGTGGCTCCTCTCTAATTCCAGAACTTTCTGTCACCAAAATGTGAGTAAAATTTGTTTTTTTAGCCAAATTTTGAGGTTTGCAAAGGATTCTGGGTCAGAGCCCCACAAGTCACCCCATCTTGGATTCCCCTTGGTCTCTAGTTTTAAAAAATGCACAGGTTTGGTAGGTTTCCATAGGTGCCGGCTGAGCTAGAGGCCAAAATCTACAGGTAGGCACTTTGCAAAAAACACCTCTGTTTTCTTTCAAAAAATGTGATGTGTCCACGTTGCGTTTTGGGGCATTTCCTGTTGCGGGCACTAGGCCTACCCACACAAGTGAGGTATCATTTTTATCAGGAGACTTGGGGGAACGCTGGGTGGAAGGAAATTTGTGGCTCCTCTCAGATTCCAGAACTTTCTGTCAACGAAATGTGAGGAAAACGTGTTTTTTTAGCCACATTTTAAGGTTTGCAAAGGATTTTGGGTAACAGAACCTGGTCAGAGCCCCACAAGTCACCCCATCTTGGATTCCCCTTGGTTTCTAGTTTTTAAAAATGCGCAGGTTGGTAGGTTCCCCTAGGTGCCGGCTGAGCTAGAGGCCAAAATCTACAGGTAGGCACTTTGTAAAAAACACCTCTGTTTTCTTTAAAAAAATGTGATGTGTCCACGTTATGTTTTGGGGCATTTCCTGTCACGGGCGCTAGGCCTACCCACACAAGTGAGGTATCATTTTTATCAGGAGACTTGGGGGAACACTGGGTGGAAGGAAATTTGTGGCTCCTCTCAGATTCCAGAACTTTCTGTTACCGAAATGTGAGGAAAATGTGTTTTTTTAGCCAAATTTTGAGGTTTGCAAAGGATTCTGGGTAACAGAACCTGGTCAGAGCCCCACAAGTCACCCCATCTTGGATTCCCCTAGGTCTCTAGTTTTCAAAAATGCACAGGTTTGGTAGGTTTCCCTAGGTGCTGGCTGAGCTACAGGCCAAAATCTACAGGTAGGCACTTTGCAAAAAACACCTCTGTGTTCTATAAAAAAATGTGATGTGTCCACGTTGCGTTTTGGGGCATTTCCTGTCTCGGGCGCTAGGCCTACCCACACAAGTGAGGTATCATTTTTATCGGGAGACTTGGAGGAACGCAGAGTGGAAGGAAATTTGTGGCTCCTCTCTGATTCCAGAACTTTCTGTCACCAAAATGTGAGGAAAATGTGTTTTTTTTAGATAAATGTTGAGGTTTGCAAAGGATTCTGGGTAACAGAACCAGGTCAGAGCCCCACAAGTCACCCCATCTTGGATTCCCCTAGGTCTCTAGTTTTCAAAAATGCACAGTTTTGGTAGGTTTCCCTAGGTGCCGGCTGAGTTAGAGGCCAAAATCTACAGGTAGGCACTTTGCAAAAAACACCTCTGTTTTCTTTACAAAAATGTGATGTGTCCACGTTGCGTTTTGGGGCATTTCCTGTTGCAGGCGCTAGGCCTATCCACACAAGTGAGGTATCATTTTTATCGGAAGACTTGGGGGAACGCTAGGTGGAAAGAAATGTGTGGCTCCTCTCTGGTTCCAGAACTTTCTGTCACCAAAATGTGAGGAAAATGCGTTTTTTTAGCCAAATTTTGAGGTTTGCAAAGGATTCTGGGTAACAGAACCTGGTCAGAGCCCCACAAGTCACCCCATCTTGGATTCCCCTAGGTCTCTAGTTTTAAAAAATGCACAGGTTTGGTAAGTTTCCCAAGGTGCCGGCTGAGCTAGAGGCCAAAATCTACAGGTAGGCACTTTGCAAAAAACACCTCTGTTTTCTTTAAAAAAATGTGATGTGTCCACGTTGTGTTTTGGGGCATTTCCTGTCACGGGCGCTAGGCCTACCCACACAAGTGAGGTATCATTTTTATCGGGAGACTTGGGGGAACACTGGGTGGAAGGAAATTTGTGGCTCCTCTCAGATTCCAGAACTTTCTGTTACCGAAATGTGAGGAAAATGTGTTTTTTTAGCCAAATTTTGAGGTTTGCAAAGGATTCTGGGTAACAGAACCTGGTCAGAGCCCCACAAGTCACCCCATCTTGGATTCCCCTAGGTCTCTAGTTTTCAAAAATGCACAGGTTTGGTAAGTTTCCCAAGGTGCCGGCTGAGCTAGAGGCCAAAATCTACAGGTAGGCACTTTGCAAAAAACACCTCTGTTTTCTTTAAAAAAATGTGATGTGTCCACGTTGTGTTTTGGGGCATTTCCTGTCACGGGCGCTAGGCCTACCCACACAAGTGAGGTATCATTTTTATCGGGAGACTTGGAGGAACGCAGAGTGGAAGGAAATTTGTGGCTCCTCTCTGATTCCAGAACTTTCTGTCACCAAAATGTGAGGAAAATGTGTTTTTTTTAGATAAATGTTGAGGTTTGCAAAGGATTCTGGGTAACAGAACCAGGTCAGAGCCCCACAAGTCACCCCATCTTGGATTCCCCTAGGTCTCTAGTTTTAAAAAATGCACAGTTTTGGTAGGTTTCCCTAGGTGCCGGCTGAGCTAGAGGCCAAAATCTACAGGTAGGCACTTTGCAAAAAACACCTCTGTTTTCTTTACAAAAATGTGATGTGTCCACGTTGCGTTTTGGGGCATTTCCTGTTGCAGGCGCTAGGCCTATCCACATAAGTGAGGTATCATTTTTATCGGAAGACTTGGGGGAACGCTAGGTGGAAAGAAATTTGTGGCTCCTCTCTGGTTCCAGAACTTTCTGTCACCAAAATGTGAGGAAAATGCGTTTTTTTAGCCAAATTTTGAGGTTTGCAAAGGATTCTGGGTAACAGAACCTGGTCAGAGCCCCACAAGTCACCCCATCTTGGATTCCCCTAGGTCTCTAGTTTTCAAAAATGCACAGGTTTGGTAGGTTTCCCTAGGTGCCGGCTGAGCTAGAGGCCAAAATCTACAGGTAGGCACTTTGCAAAAAACACCTCTGTTTTCTTTCAAAAAATGTGATGTGTCCACGTTGCGTTTTGGGGCATTTCCTGTTGCGGGCACTAGGCCTACCCACACAAGTGAGGTATCATTTTTATCGGGAGACTTGGGGGAACGCTGGGTGGAAGGAAATTTGTGGTTCCTCTCTAATTCCAGAACTTTCTGTCACCAAAATGTGAGGAAAATTTGTTTTTTTAGCCAAATTTTGAGGTTTGCAAAGGATTCTGGGTAACAGAACCTGGTCAGAGCCCCACAAGTCACCCCCTCTTGGATTCCCCTAGGTATCTAGTTTTAAGAAATGCACCGGTTTGGTAGGTTTACCTAGGTGCCGGCTGAGCTAGAGGCCAAAATCTACAGGTAGGCACTTTGCAAAAAACACCTCTGTTTTCTTTAAAAAAATATGATGTGTCCACGTTGCGTTTTGGGGCGTTTCCTGTTGCGGGCACTAGGCCTACCCACACAAGTGAGGTATCATTTTTATCAGGAGACTTGGGTAACGCTGGGTGGAAGGAAATTTGTGGCTCCTCTCAGATTCTAGAACTTTCTGTCACCGAAATGTGAGGAAAACGTGTTTTTTTCGCCAAATTTTGAGGTTTGCAAAGGATTCTGGGTAACAGAACCTGGTCAGAGCCCCACAAGTCACCCCAACTTGGATTCCCCTAGGTCTCTAGTATTCATAAATGCACAGGTTTGGTAGGTTTCCCTATGTGCCGGCTGAGCTACAGGCCAAAATCTACAGGTAGGCACTTTGAAAAAAACACCTCTGTTTTCTTTAAAAAAATGTGATGTGTCCACGTTGCGTTTTGGGGAATTTCCTGTCGCGCGCACTAGGCCTACCCACCCAAGTGAGGTATCATTTTTATCGGGAGACTTGGGGGAACGCTGGGTGGAAGGAAATTTGTGGCTCCTCTCTAATTCCAGAACTTTCTGTCACCAAAATTTGAGGAAAATGTGTTTTTTTAGCCAAACTTTGAGATTTGCAAAGGATTCTGATTAACAGAACCTGATCAGAGCCCCACAAGTCACCGCATCTTGGATTCCCCTCGGTCTCTAGTTTTCAAAAATGCACAGGTTTGGTAGGTTTCCCTAGGTGCCGGCTGAGCTACAGGCCAAAATCTACAGGTAGGCACTTTGCAAAAAACACCTCTGTGTTCTATAAAAAAATGTGATGTGTCCACGTTGCGTTTTGGGGCATTTCCTGTCTCGGGCGCTAGGCCTACCCACACAAGTGAGGTATCATTTTTATCGGGAGACTTGGGGGAACGCAGGGTGGAAGGACATTTGTGGCTCCTCTCTGATTCCAGAACTTTCTGTCACCAAAATGTTTGGAAAATGTGTTTTTTTAGCCAAATTTTGAGGTTTGCAAAGGATTCTGGGTAACAGAACCAGGTCAGAGCCCCACAAGTCACCCCATCTTGGATTCCCCTAGGTCTCTAGTTTTCAAAAATGCACAGTTTTGGTAGGTTTCCCTAGGTGCCGGCTGAGCTAGAGGCCAAAATCTACAGGTAGGCACTTTGCAAAAAACACCTCTGTTTTCTTTACAAAAATGTGATGTGTCCACGTTGCGTTTTGGGTCATTTCCTGTTGCGGGCGCTAGGCCTATCCACACAAGTGAGGTATCATTTTTATCGGAAGACTTGGGGGAACGCTAGGTGGAAAGAAATTTGTGGCTCCTCTCTGGTTCCAGAACTTTTTGTCACCAAAATGTGAGGAAAATGCATTTTTTTAGCCAAATTTTGAGGTTTGCAAAGGAATCTGGGTAACAGAACATGGTCAGAGCCCCACAAGTCACCCCATCTTGGATTCCCCTAGGTCTCTAGTTTTAAAAAATGCACAGGTTTGGTAAGTTTCCCAAGGTGCCGGCTGAGCTAGAGGCCAAAATCTACAGGTAGGCACTTTGCAAAAAACACCTCTGTTTTCTTTAAAAAAATGTGATGTGTCCACGTTGCGTTTTGGGGCATTTCCTGTCGCGGGCACTAGGCCTACCCACCCAAGTGAGGTATCATTTTTATCGGGAGACTTGGGGGAACGCTAGGTGGAAGGAAATTTGTGGCTCCTCTCTAATTCCAGAACTTTTTGTCACCAAAATGTGAGGAAAATTTGGTTTTTTATTCATATTTTGAGGTTTGCAAAGGATTCTGGGTAATAGAACCTGGTCAGAGCCCCACAAGTCACCCCATCTTGGATTCCCCTAGGTCTCTAGTTTTCAAAAATGCACAGGTTTGGTAGGTTTCCCTAGGTGCCGGCTGAGCTAGAGGCCAAAATCTACAGGTAGGCACTTTGCAAAAAACACCTCTGTTTTCTTTCAAAAAATGTGATGTGTCCACGTTGCGTTTTGGGGCATTTCCTGTTGCGGGCACTAGGCCTACCCACACAAGTGAGGTATCATTTTTATCGGGAGACTTGGGGGAACGCTGGGTGGAAGGAAATTTGTGGTTCCTCTCTAATTCCAGAACTTTCTGTCACCAAAATGTGAGGAAAATTTGTTTTTTTAGCCAAATTTTGAGGTTTGCAAAGGATTCTGGGTAACAGAACCTGGTCAGAGCCCCACAAGTCACCCCATCTTGGATTCCCCTAGGTCTCTAGTTTTCAAAAATGCACCGGTTTGGTAGGTTTCCCTAGGTGCCGGCTGAGCTAGAGGCCAAAATCTACAGGTAGGCACTTTGCAAAAAACACCTCTGTTTTCTTTAAAAAAATATGATGTGTACACGTTGCGTTTTGGGGCATTTCCTGTTGCGGGCACTAGGCCTACCCACACAAGTGAGGTATCATTTTTATCAGGAGACTTGGGTAATGCTGGGTGGAAGGAAATTTGTGGCTCCTCTCAGATTCTAGAACTTTCTGTCACCGAAATGTGAGGAAAACGTGTTTTTTTAGCCAAATTTTGAGGTTTGCAAAGGATTCTGGGTAACAGAACCTGGTCAGAGCCCCACAAGTCACCCCATCTTGGAATCCCCTAGGTTTCTAGTTTTTAAAAATGCACAGGTTTGGTAGGGTCCCCTAGGTGCCGGCTGAGCTAGAGGCCAAAATCTACAGGTAGGCACTTTGTAAAAAACACCTCTGTTTTCTTTAAAAAAATGTAATGTGTCCACGTTGTGTTTTGGGGCATTTCCTGTCACGGGCGCTACGCCTACCCACTCAAGTGAGGTATCATTTTTATCGGGAGACTTGGGGGAACACTGGGTGGAAGGAAATTTGTGGCTCCTCTCAGATTCCAGAACTTTCTGTCACCGAAATGTGAGAAAAACGTGTTTTTTTAGCCAAATTTTGAGGTTTGCAAAGAATTCTGGGTAACAGAACCTGGTCAGAGCCCCACAAGTTACCCCAACTTGGATTCCCCTAGGTCTCTAGTTTTAAAAAATGCACAGGTTTGGTAGGTTTCCCTAGGTGCCGGCTGAGCTAGAGGCCAAAATCTACAGGTAGGCACTTTGCAAAAAACACCTCTGTTTTCATTACAAAAACGTGATGTGTCCACGTTGCGTTTTGGGGCATTTCCTGTTGCGGGCGCTAGGCCTATCCACACAAGTGAGGTATCATTTTTATCGGGAGACTTGGGGGAACGCTGGGTGGAAGGAAATTTGTGGTTCCTCTCTAATTCCAGAACTTTCTGTCACCAAAATGTGAGGAAAATTTGTTTTTTTAGCCAAATTTTGAGGTTTGCAAAGGATTCTGGGTAACAGAACCTGGTCAGAGCCCCACAAGTCACCCCATCTTGGATTCCCCTAGGTCTCTAGTTTTCAAAAATGCACCGGTTTGGTAGGTTTCCCTAGGTGCCGGCTGAGCTAGAGGCCAAAATCTACAGGTAGGCACTTTGCAAAAAACACCTCTGTTTTCTTTAAAAAAATATGATGTGTACACGTTGCGTTTTGGGGCATTTCCTGTTGCGGGCACTAGGCCTACCCACACAAGTGAGGTATCATTTTTATCAGGAGACTTGGGTAATGCTGGGTGGAAGGAAATTTGTGGCTCCTCTCAGATTCTAGAACTTTCTGTCACCGAAATGTGAGGAAAACGTGTTTTTTTAGCCAAATTTTGAGGTTTGCAAAGGATTCTGGGTAACAGAACCTGGTCAGAGCCCCACAAGTCACCCCATCTTGGAATCCCCTAGGTTTCTAGTTTTTAAAAATGCACAGGTTTGGTAGGGTCCCCTAGGTGCCGGCTGAGCTAGAGGCCAAAATCTACAGGTAGGCACTTTGTAAAAAACACCTCTGTTTTCTTTAAAAAAATGTAATGTGTCCACGTTGTGTTTTGGGGCATTTCCTGTCACGGGCGCTACGCCTACCCACACAAGTGAGGTATCATTTTTATCGGGAGACTTGGGGGAACACTGGGTGGAAGGAAATTTGTGGCTCCTCTCAGATTCCAGAACTTTCTGTCACCGAAATGTGAGAAAAACGTGTTTTTTTAGCCAAATTTTGAGGTTTGCAAAGAATTCTGGGTAACAGAACCTGGTCAGAGCCCCACAAGTTACCCCAACTTGGATTCCCCTAGGTCTCTAGTTTTAAAAAATGCACAGGTTTGGTAGGTTTCCCTAGGTGCCGGCTGAGCTAGAGGCCAAAATCTACAGGTAGGCACTTTGCAAAAAACACCTCTGTTTTCATTACAAAAACGTGATGTGTCCACGTTGCGTTTTGGGGCATTTCCTGTTGCGGGCGCTAGGCCTATCCACACAAGTGAGGTATCATTTTTATCGGAAGACTTGGGGGAACACTGGGTGGAAGGAAATTTGTGGCTCCTCTCTAATTCCAGAACTTTCTGTCACCAAAATGTGAGGAAAATGTGTTTTTTTAGCCAAATTTTGAGATTTGCAAAGGATTCTGGGTAACAGAACCTGATCAGAGCCCCACAAGTCACCGCATCTTGGATTCCCCTAGGTCTCTAGTTTTCAAAAATGCACAGGTTTGGTAGGTTTCCCTAGGTGCCGGCTGAGCTAGAGGCCAAAATCTACAGGTAGGCACTTTGCAAAAAACACCTCTGTTTTCTTTAAAAAAATATGATGTGTACACGTTGCGTTTTGGGGCATTTCCTGTTGCGGGCACTAGGCCTACCCACACAAGTGAGGTATCATTTTTATCAGGAGACTTGGGTAATGCTGGGTGGAAGGAAATTTGTGGCTCCTCTCAGATTCTAGAACTTTCTGTCACCGAAATGTGAGGAAAACGTGTTTTTTTAGCCAAATTTTGAGGTTTGCAAAGGATTCTGGGTAACAGAACCTGGTCAGAGCCCCACAAGTCACCCCATCTTGGAATCCCCTAGGTTTCTAGTTTTTAAAAATGCACAGGTTTGGTAGGGTCCCCTAGGTGCCGGCTGAGCTAGAGGCCAAAATCTACAGGTAGGCACTTTGTAAAAAACACCTCTGTTTTCTTTAAAAAAATGTAATGTGTCCACGTTGTGTTTTGGGGCATTTCCTGTCACGGGCGCTAGGCCTACCCACACAAGTGAGGTATCATTTTTATCGGGAGACTTGGGGGAACACTGGGTGGAAGGAAATTTGTGGCTCCTCTCAGATTCCAGAACTTTCTGTCACCGAAATGTGAGAAAAACGTGTTTTTTTAGCCAAATTTTGAGGTTTGCAAAGAATTCTGGGTAACAGAACCTGGTCAGAGCCCCACAAGTTACCCCAACTTGGATTCCCCTAGGTCTCTAGTTTTAAAAAATGCACAGGTTTGGTAGGTTTCCCTAGGTGCCGGCTGAGCTAGAGGCCAAAATCTACAGGTAGGCACTTTGCAAAAAACACCTCTGTTTTCATTACAAAAACGTGATGTGTCCACGTTGCGTTTTGGGGCATTTCCTGTTGCGGGCGCTAGGCCTATCCACACAAGTGAGGTATCATTTTTATCGGAAGACTTGGGGGAACACTGGGTGGAAGGAAATTTGTGGCTCCTCTCTAATTCCAGAACTTTCTGTCACCAAAATGTGAGGAAAATGTGTTTTTTTAGCCAAATTTTGAGATTTGCAAAGGATTCTGGGTAACAGAACCTGATCAGAGCCCCACAAGTCACCGCAGCTTGGATTCCCCTAGGTCTCTAGTTTTCAAAAATGCACAGGTTTGGTAGGTTTCCCTAGGTGCCGGCTGAGCTACAGGCCAAAATCTACAGGTAGGCACTTTGCAAAAAACACCTCTGTGTTCTATAAAAAAATGTGATGTGTCCACGTTGCGTTTTGGGGCATTTCCTGTCTCGGGCGCTAGGCCTACCCACACAAGTGAGGTATCATTTTTATCGGGAGACTTGGGGGAACGCAGGGTGGAAGGACATTTGTGGCTCCTCTCTGATTCCAGAACTTTCTGTCACCAAAATGTTTGGAAAATGTGTTTTTTTAGCCAAATTTTGAGGTTTGCAAAGGATTCTGGGTAACAGAACCAGGTCAGAGCCCCACAAGTCACCCCATCTTGGATTCCCCTAGATCTCTAGTTTTCAAAAATGCACAGTTTTGGTAGGTTTCCCTAGGTGCCGGCTGAGCTAGAGGCCAAAATCTACAGGTAGGCACTTTGCAAAAAACACCTCTGTTTTCTTTACAAAAATGTGATGTGTCCACGTTGCGTTTTGGGGCATTTCCTGTTGCGGGCGCTAGGCCTATCCACACAAGTGAGGTATCATTTTTATCGGAAGACTTGGGGGAACTCTAGGTGGAAAGAAATTTGTGGCTCCTCTCTGGTTCCAGAACTTTCTGTCACCAAAATGTGAGGAAAATGCATTTTTTTAGCCAAATTTTGAGGTTTGCAAAGGATTCTGGGTAACAGAACATGGTCAGAGCCCCACAAGTCACCGCAGCTTGGATTCCCCTAGGTCTCTAGTTTTAAAAAATGCACAGGTTTGGTAAGTTTCCCAAGGTGCCGGCTGAGCTAGAGGCCAAAATCTACAGGTAGGCACTTTGCAAAAAACACCTCTGTTTTCTTTAAAAAAATGTGATGTGTCCACGTTGCGTTTTGGGGCATTTCCTGTCGCGGGCACTAGGCCTACCCACCCAAGTGAGGTATCATTTTTATCGGGAGACTTGGGGGAACGCTGGGTGGAAGGAAATTTGTGGCTCCTCTCTAATTCCAGAACTTTTTGTCACCAAAATGTGAGGAAAATTTGGTTTTTTATCCATATTTTGAGGTTTGCAAAGGATTCTGGGTAATAGAACCTGGTCAGAGCCCCACAAGTCACCCCATCTTGGATTCCCCTAGGTCTCTAGTTTTCAAAAATGCACAGGTTTGGTAGGTTTCCCTAGGTGCCGGCTGAGCTAGAGGCCAAAATCTACAGGTAGGCACTTTGCAAAAAACACCTCTGTTTTCTTTCAAAAAATGTGATGTGTCCACGTTGCGTTTTGGGGCATTTCCTGTTGCGGGCACTAGGCCTACCCACACAAGTGAGGTATCATTTTTATCGGGAGACTTGGGGGAACGCTGGGTGGAAGGAAATTTGTGGTTCCTCTCTAATTCCAGAACTTTCTGTCACCAAAATGTGAGGACAATTTGTTTTTTTAGCCAAATTTTGAGGTTTGCAAAGGATTCTGGGTAACAGAACCTGGTCAGAGCCCCACAAGTCACCCCATCTTGGATTCCCCTAGGTCTCTAGTTTTCAAAAATGCACCGGTTTAGTAGGTTTCCCTAGGTGCCGGCTGAGCTAGAGGCCAAAATCTACAGGTAGGCACTTTGCAAAAAACACCTCTGTTTTCTTTAAAAAAATATGATGTGTACACGTTGCGTTTTGGGGCATTTCCTGTTGCGGGCACTAGGCCTACCCACACAAGTGAGGTATCATTTTTATCAGGAGACTTGGGTAATGCTGGGTGGAAGGAAATTTGTGGCTCCTCTCAGATTCTAGAACTTTCTGTCACCGAAATGTGAGGAAAACGTGTTTTTTTAGCCAAATTTTGAGGTTTGCAAAGGATTCTGGGTAACAGAACCTGGTCAGAGCCCCACAAGTCACCCCATCTTGGAATCCCCTAGGTTTCTAGTTTTTAAAAATGCACAGGTTTGGTAGGGTCCCCTAGGTGCCGGCTGAGCTAGAGGCCAAAATCTACAGGTAGGCACTTTGTAAAAAACACCTCTGTTTTCTTTAAAAAAATGTAATGTGTCCACGTTTTGTTTTGGGGCATTTCCTGTCACGGGCGCTAGGCCTACCCACACAAGTGAGGTATCATTTTTATCGGGAGACTTGGGGGAACACTGGGTGGAAGGAAATTTGTGGCTCCTCTCAGATTCCAGAACTTTCTGTCACCGAAATGTGAGAAAAACGTGTTTTTTTAGCCAAATTTTGAGGTTTGCAAAGAATTCTGGGTAACAGAACCTGGTCAGAGCCCCACAAGTTGCCCCAACTTGGATTCCCCTAGGTCTCTAGTATTCATAAATGCACAGGTTTGGATTCCCCTAGGTCTCTAGTATTCATAAATGCACAGGTTTGGTAGGTTTCCCTATGTGCCGGCTGAGCTACAGGCCAAAATCTACAGGTAGGCAGTTTGCAAAAAACACCTCTGTGTTCTATAAAAAAATGTGATGTGTCCACGTTGCGTTTTGGGAGTCATTTCCTGTCTCGGGCGCTAGGCCTACCCACACAAGTGAAGTACCATTTTTATCGGGAGAATTGGGGGAACGCAGGTTGGAAGGAAATTTGTGGCTCCTCTCTGATTCCAGAACTTTCTGTCACCAAAATGTGAGGAAAATGTGTTTTTTAGCCACATTTTGAGGTTTTCAAAGGATTCTGGGTAACAGAACCAGGTCAGAGCCCCACAAGTCACCCCATCTTGGATTCCCCTAGGTCTCTAGTTTTAAAAAATGCACAGGTTTGGTAGGTTTCCCTAGGTGCCGGCTGAGCTAGAGGCCAAAATCTACAGGTAGGCACTTTGCAAAAAACACCTCTGTTTTCATTACAAAAACGTGATGTGTCCACGTTGCGTTTTGGGGCATTTCCTGTTGCGGGCGCTAGGCCTATCCACACAAGTGAGGTATCATTTTTATCGGAAGACTTGGGGGAACACTGGGTGGAAGGAAATTTGTAGCTCCTCTCTAATTCCAGAACTTTCTGTCACCAAAATGTGAGGAAAATTTGTTTTTTTAGCCAAATTTTGAGATTTGCAAAGGATTCTGGGTAACAGAACCTGGTCAGAGCCCCACAAGTCACCCCATCTTGGATTCCCCTAGGTCTCTAGTTTTCAAAAATGCACAGGTTTGGTAGGTTTCCCTAGGTGCCGGCTGAGCTACGGGCCAAAATCTACAGGTAGGCACTTTGCAAAAAACACCTCTGTGTTCTATAAAAAAATGTGATGTGTCCACGTTGCGTTTTGGGGCATTTCCTGTCTCGGGCGCTAGGCCTACCCACACAAGTGAGGTATCATTTTTATCGGGAGACTTGGGGGAACGCAGGGTGGAAGGAAATTTGTGGCTCCTCTCTGATTCCAGAACTTTCTGTCACCAAAATGTGAGGAAAATGTGTTTTTTTAGCCAAATTTTGAGGTTTGCAAAGGATTCTGGGTAACAGAACCAGGTCAAAGCCCCACAAGTCACCCCATCTTGGATTCCCCTAGGTCTCTAGTTTTCAAAAATGCACAGTTTTGGTAGGTTTCCCTAGGTTCCGGCTGAGCTAGAGGCCAAAATCTACAGGTAGGCACTTTGCAAAAAACACCTCTGTTTTCTTTACAAAAATGTGATGTGTCCACGTTGCGTTTTGGGGCATTTCCTGTTGCGGGCGCTAGGCCTATCCACACAAGTGAGGTATCATTTTTATCGGAAGACTTGGGGGAACGCTAGGTGGAAAGAAATTTGTGGCTCCTCTCTGGTTCCAGAACTTTCTGTCACCAAAATGTGAGGAAAATGCGTTTTTTTAGCCAAATTTTGAGGTTTGCAAAGGATTCTGGGTAACAGAACCTGGTCAGAGCCCCACAAGTCACCCCATCTTGGATTCCCCTAGGTCTCTAGTTTTAAAAAATGCACAGGTTTGGTAGGTTTCCCTAGGTGCCCGGCTGAGCTAGAGGCCAAAATCTACAGGTAGGCACTTTGTAAAAAACACCTCTGTTATCTTTAAAAAAATGTGATGTGTCCACGTTGTGTTTTGGGGCATTTCCTGTCACGGGCGCTAGGCCTACCCACACAAGTGGGGTATAATTTTTATCGGGAGACTTGGGGGAACACTGGGTGGAAGGAAATTTGTGGCTCCTCTCTGGTTCCAGAACTTTCTGTCACCAAAATGTGAGGAAAATGTGTTTTTTTAGCCAAATTTTGAGGTTTGCAAAGGATTCTGGGTAACAGAACCTGGTCAGAGCCCCACAAGTCACCCCATCATGGATTCCCCTAGGTCTGTAGTTTTAAAAAATGCACAGGTTTGGTAAGTTTCCCTAGGTGCCGGCTGAGCTAGAGGCCAAAATCTACAGGTAGGCACTTTGTAAAAAACACCTCTGTTTTCTTTAAAAAAATGTGATGTGTCCACGTTGCATTTTGGGGCATTTCCTGTCGCGGGCACTAGGCCTACCCACCCAAGTGAGGTATCATTCTTATCGGGATACTTGGGGGAACGCTAGGTGGAAGGAAATTTGTGGCTCCTCTCTAATTCCAGAACTTTCTGTCACCAAAATGTGAGGAAAATGTGTTTTTTTAGCCAAATTTTGAGGTTTGCAAAGGATTCTGGGTAACAGAACCAGGTCAGAGCCCCACAAGTCACCCCATCTTGGATTCCCCTAGGTCTCTAGTTTTCAAAAATGCACAGTTTTGGTAGGTTTCCCTAGGTGCCGGCTGAGCTAGAGGCCAACATCTACAGGTAGGCACTTTGCAAAAAACACCTCTGTTTTCTTTACAAAAATGTGATGTGTCCACGTTGCGTTTTGGGGCATTTCCTGTTGCGGGCGCTAGGCCTATCCACACAAGTGAGGTATCATTTTTATCAGAAGACTTGGGGGAACGCTAGGTGGAAAGAAATTTGTGGCTCCTCTCTGGTTCCAGAACTTTCTGTCACCAAAATATGAGGAAAATGCGTTTTTTTAGCCAAATTTTGAGGTTTGCAAAGGATTCTGGGTAACAGAACCTGGTCAGAGCCCCACAAGTCACCCCATCTTGGATTCCCCTAGTTCTCTAGTTTAAAAAAATGCACAGGTTTGGTAAGTTTCCCAAGGTGCCGGCTGAGCTAGAGGCCAAAATCTACAGGTAGGCACTTTGCAAAAAACACCTCTGTTTTCTTTAAAAAAATGTGATGTGTCCACGTTGCGTTTTGGGGCATTTCCTGTCGCGGGCACTAGGCCTACCCACCCAAGTGAGGTATCATTTTTATCGGGAGACTTGGGGGAACGCTGGGTGGAAGGAAATTTGTGGCTCCTCTCTAATTCCAGAACTTTCTGTCACCAAAATGTGAGGAAAATTTGTTTTTTTAGCCATATTTTGAGGTTTGCAAAGGATTCTGGGTAACAGAACCTTGTCAGAGCCCCACAAGTCACTCCATCTTGGATTCCCCTAGGTCTCTAGTTTTCAAAAATGCACAGGTTTGGTAGGTTTCCCTAGGTGCCGGTTGAGCTAGAGGCCAAAATCTACAGGTAGGCACTTTGCAAAAAACACCTCTGTTTTCTTTCAAAAAATGTGATGTGTCCACGTTGCGTTTTGGGGCATTTCCTGTTGCGGGCACTAGGCCTACCCACACAAGTGAGGTATCATTTTTATCGGGAGACTTGGGGGAACGCTGGGTGGAAGGAAATTTGTGGTTCCTCTCTAATTCCAGAACTTTCTGTCACCAAAATGTGAGGAAAATTTGTTTTTTTAGCCAAATTTTGAGGTTTGCAAAGGATTCTGGGTAACAGAACCTGGTCAGAGCCCCACAAGTCACCCCATCTTGGATTCCCCTAGGTCTCTAGTTTTCAAAAATGCACAGGTTTGGTAGGTTTCCCTAGGTGCCGGCTGAGCTAGAGGCCAAAATCTACAGGTAGGCACTTTGCAAAAAACACCTCTGTTTTCATTACAAAAACGTGATGTGTCCACGTTGCATTTTGGGGCATTTCCTGTTGCGGGCGCTAGGCCTATCCACACAAGTGAGGTATCATTTTTATCGGAAGTCTTGGGGGAACGCTGGATGGAAAGAAATTCGTGGCTCCTCTCTGGTTCCAGAACTTTCTGTCACCAAAATGTGAGGAAAATGTGTTTTTTTAGCCAAATTTTGAGGTTTGCAAAGGATTCTGGGTAACAGAACCTGGTCAGAGCCCCACAAGTCACCCCATCATGGATTCCCCTAGGTCTGTAGTTTTAAAAAATGCACAGGTTTGGTAAGTTTCCCTAGGTGCCGGCTGAGCTAGAGGCCAAAATCTACAGGTAGGCACTTTGTAAAAAACACCTCTGTTTTCTTTAAAAAAATGTGATGTGTCCACGTTGCATTTTGGGGCATTTCCTGTCGCGGGCACTAGGCCTACCCACCCAAGTGAGGTATCATTTTTATCGGGAGACTTGGGGGAACGCTTTGTGGAAGGAAATTTGTGGCTCCTCTCTGATTCCAGAACTTTCTGTCACCAAAATGTGAGGAAAATGTGTTTTTTTAGCCAAATTTTGAGGTTTGCAAAGGATTCTGGGTAACAGAACCAGGTCAGAGCCCCACAAGTCACCCCATCTTGGATTCCCCTAGGTCTCTAGTTTTCAAAAATGCACAGTTTTGGTAGGTTTCCCTAGGTGCCGGCTGAGCTAGAGGCCAACATCTACAGGTAGGCACTTTGCAAAAAACACCTCTGTTTTCTTTACAAAAATGTGATGTGTCCACGTTGCGTTTTGGGGCATTTCCTGTTGCGGGCGCTAGGCCTATCCACACAAGTGAGGTATCATTTTTATCAGAAGACTTGGGGGAACGCTAGGTGGAAAGAAATTTGTGGCTCCTCTCTGGTTCCAGAACTTTCTGTCACCAAAATATGAGGAAAATGCGTTTTTTTAGCCAAATTTTGAGGTTTGCAAAGGATTCTGGGTAACAGAACCTGGTCAGAGCCCCACAAGTCACCCCATCTTGGATTCCCCTAGTTCTCTAGTTTAAAAAAATGCACAGATTTGGTAAGTTTCCCAAGGTGCCGGCTGAGCTAGAGGCCAAAATCTACAGGTAGGCACTTTGCAAAAAACACCTCTGTTTTCTTTAAAAAAAATGTGATGTGTCCACGTTGCGTTTTGGGGCATTTCCTGTTGCGGGCACTAGGCCTACCCACCCAAGTGAGGTATCATTTTTATCGGGAGACTTGGGGGAACGCTGGGTGGAAGGAAATTTGTGGCTCCTCTCTAATTCCAGAACTTTCTGTCACCAAAATGTGAGGAAAATTTGTTTTTTTAGCCATATTTTGAGGTTTGCAAAGGATTCTGGGTAACAGAACCTTGTCAGAGCCCCACAAGTCACTCCATCTTGGATTCCCCTAGGTCTCTAGTTTTCAAAAATGCACAGGTTTGGTAGGTTTCCCTAGGTGCCGGTTGAGCTAGAGGCCAAAATCTACAGGTAGGCACTTTGTAAAAAACACCTGTTTTCTTTAAAAAAATGTGATGTGTCCACGTTGCATTTTGGGGCATTTCCTGTCGCGGGCACTAGGCCTACCCACCCAAGTGAGGTATCATTTTAATCGGGAGACTTGGGGGAACGCTAGGTGGAAGAAAATTTGTGGCTCCTCTCTGATTCCAGAACTTTCTGTCACCAAAATGTGAGGAAAATGTGTTTTTTTAGCCAAATTTTGAGGTTTGCAAAGGATTCTGGGTAACAGAACCTGGTCAGAGCCCCACAAGTCACCCCATCTTGGATTCCCCTAGGTCTCTAGTTTTCAAAAATGCACAGGTTTGGTAGGTTTCCCTAGGTGCCGGCTGAGCTACAGGCCAAAATCTACAGGTAGGCACTTTGCAAAAAACACCTCTGTGTTCTATAAAAAAATGTGATGTGTCCACGTTGCGTTTTGGGGCATTTTCTGTCTCGGGCGCTAGGCCTACCCACACAAGTGAGGTATCATTTTTATCGGGAGACTTGGGGGAACGCAGGGTGGAAGGAAATTTGTGGCTCCTCTCTGATTCCAGAACTTTCTGTCACCAAAATGTGAGGAAAATGTGTTTTTTTAGCCAAATTTTCAGGTTTGCAAAGGATTCTGGGTAACAGAACCAGGTCAGAGCCCCACAAGTCACCCCATCTTGGATTCCCCTAGGTCTCTAGTTTTCAAAAATGCACAGTTTTGGTAGGTTTCCCTAGGTGCCGGCTGAGCTAGAGGCCAACATCTACAGGTAGGCACTTTGCAAAAAACACCTCTGTTTTCTTTAAAAAAATGTGATGTGTCCACGTTGCGTTTTGGGGCATTTCCTGTCGCGGGCACTAGGCCTACCCACCCAAGTGAGGTATCATTTTTATCGGGAGACTTGGGGGAACGCTGGGTGGAAGGAAATTTGTGGCTCCTCTCTAATTCCAGAACTTTCTGTCACCAAAATGTGAGGAAAATTTCGTTTTTTAGCCATATTTTGAGGTTTGCAAAGGATTCTGGGTAACAGAACCTTGTCAGAGCCCACAAGTCACCCCATCTTGGATTCCCCTAGGTCTCTAGTTTTCAAAAATGCACAGGTTTGGTAGGTTTCCCTAGGTGCCGGTTGAGCTAGAGGCCAAAATCTACAGGTAGGCACTTTGCAAAAAACACCTCTGTTTTCTTTCAAAAAATGTGATGTGTCCACGTTGCGTTTTGGGGCATTTCCTGTTGCGGGCACTAGGCCTACCCACACAAGTGAGGTATCATTTTTATCGGGAGACTTGGGGGAACGCTGGGTGGAAGGAAATTTGTGGTTCCTCTCTAATTCCAGAACTTTCTGTCACCAAAATGTGAGGAAAATTTGTTTTTTTAGCCAAATTTTGAGGTTTGCAAAGGATTCTGGGTAACAGAACCTGGTCAGAGCCCCACAAGTCACCCCATCTTGGATTCCCCTAGGTCTCTAGTTTTCAAAAATGCACCGGTTCGGTAGGTTTCCCTATGTGCCGGCTGAGCTAGAGGCCAAAATCTACAGGTAGGCACTTAGCAAAAAACACCTCTGTTTTCTTTAAAAAAATATGATGTGTCCACGTTGCGTTTTGGGGCATTTCCTGTTGCGGGCGCTAGGCCTATCCACACAAGTGAGGTATCATTTTTATCGGAAGACTTGGGGGAACGCTGGGTGGAAAGAAATTCGTGGCTCCTCTCTGGTTCCAGAACTTTCTGTCACCAAAATGTGAGGAAAATGTGTTTTTTTAGCCAAATTTTGAGGTTTGCAAAGGATTCTGGGTAACAGAACCTGGTCAGAGCCCCACAAGTCACCCCATCATGGATTCCCCTAGGTCTGTAGTTTTAAAAAATGCACAGGTTTGGTAAGTTTCCCTAGGTGCCGGCTGAGCTAGAGGCCAAAATCTACAGGTAGGCACTTTGTAAAAAACACCTCTGTTTTCTTTAAAAAAATGTGATGTGTCCACGTTGCATTTTGGGGCATTTCCTGTCGCGGGCACTAGGCCTACCCACCCAAGTGAGTTATCATTTTTATCGGGAGACTTGGGGGAACGCTAGGTGGAAGGAAATTTGTGGCTCCTCTCTGATTCCAGAACTTTCTGTCACCAAAATGTGAGGAAAATGTGTTTTTTTAGCCATATTTTGAGGTTTGCAAAGGATTCTGGGTAACAGAACCTGGTCAGAGCCCCACAAGTCACCCCATCTTGGATTCCCCTAGGTCTCTAGTTTTCAAAAATGCACAGGTTTGGTAGGTTTCCCTAGGTGCCGGCTGAGCTAGAGGCCAAAATCTACAGGTCGGCACTTTGCAAAAAACACCTCTGTTTTCATTACAAAAACGTGATGTGTCCACATTGCGTTTTGGGGCATTTCCTGTTGCGGGCGCTAGGCCTATCCACACAAGTGAGGTATCATTTTTATCGGAAGACTTGGGGGAACGCTGGGTGGAAAGAAATTTGTGGCTCCTCTCTGGTTCCAGAACCTTCTGTCACCAAAATGTGAGGAAAATGTGTTTTTTTAGCCAAATTGTGAGGTTTGCAAAGGATTCTGGGTAACAGAACCTGTTCAGAGCCCCACAAGTCACCCCATCATGGATTCCCCTAGGTCTGTAGTTTTAAAAAATGCACAGGTTTGGTAAGTTTCCCAAGGTGCCGGCTGAGCTAGAGGCCAAAATCTACAGGTAGGCACTTTGTAAAAAACACCTCTGTTTTCTTTAAAAAAATGTGATGTGTCCACGTTGCATTTTGGGGCATTTCCTGTCGCGGGCACTAGGCCTATCCACACAAGTGAGGTATCATTTTTATCGGAATACTTGGGGGAACGCTGGGTGGAAAGAAATTCGTGGCTCCTCTCTGGTTCCAGAACTTTCTGTCACCAAAATATGAGGAAAATGTGTTTTTTTAGCCAAATTTTGAGGTTTGCAAAGGATTCTGGGTAACAGAACCTGGTCAGAGCCCTACAAGTCACCCCATCATGGATTCCCCTAGGTCTGTAGTTTTTAAAAATGCACAGGTTTGGTAAGTTTCCCTAGGTGACGGCTGAGCTAGAGGCCAAAATCTACAGGTAGGCACTTTGTAAAAAACACCTCTGTTTTCTTTAAAAAAATGTGATGTGTCCACGTTGCATTTTGGGGCATTTCCTGTCGCGGGCACTAGGCCTACCCACCCAAGTGAGGTATCATTTTTATCGGGAGACTTGGGGGAACGCTAGGTTGAAGGAAATTTGTGGCTCCTCTCTGATTCCAGAACTTTCTGTCACCAAAATGTGAGGAAAATGTGTTTTTTTAGCCAAATTTTGAGGTTTGCAAAGGATTCTGGATAACAGAACCTGGTCAGAGCCCCACAAGTCACCACATCTTGGATTCCCCTAGGTCTCTAGTTTTCAAAAATGCACAGGTTTGGTAGGTTTCCCTAGGTGCCGGCTGAGCTAGAGGCCAAAATCTACAGGTCGGCACTTTGCAAAAAACACCTCTGTTTTCATTACAAAAACGTGATGTGTCCACGTTGCGTTTTGGGGCATTTCCTGTTGCGGGCGCTAGGCCTATCCACACAAGTGAGGTATCATTTTTATCGGAAGACTTGGGTGAACGCTGGGTGGAAAGAAATTTGTGGCTCCTCTCTGGTTCCAGAACTTTCTGTCACCAAAATGTGAGGAACATTTTTTTTTTTAGCCAAATTGTGAGGTTTGCAAAGGATTCTGGGTAACAGAACCTGGTCAGAGCCCCACAAGTCACCCCATCATGGATTCCCCTAGGTCTGTAGTTTTAAAAAATGCACAGGTTTGGTAAGTTTCCCTAGGTGCCGGCTGAGCTAGAGGCCAAAATCTACAGGTAGGCTCTTTGTAAAAAACACCTCTGTTTTCTTTAAAAAAATGTGATGTGTCCACGTTGCGTTTTGGGGCATTTCCTGTCGCGGGCACTAGGCCTACCCACCCAAGTGAGGTATCATTTTTATCGGGAGACTTGGGGGAACGCTGGGTGGAAGGAAATTTGTGGCTCCTCTCTAATTCCAGAACTTTCTGTCACCAAAATGTGAGGAAAATTTCGTTTTTTAGCCATATTTTGAGGTTTGCAAAGGATTCTGGGTAACAGAACCTTGTCAGAGCCCACAAGTCACCCCATCTTGGATTCCCCTAGGTCTCTAGTTTTCAAAAATGCACAGGTTTGGTAGGTTTCCCTATGTGCCGGCTGAGCTAGAGGCCAAAATCTACAGGTAGGCACTTAGCAAAAAACACCTCTGTTTTCTTTAAAAAAATATGATGTGTCCACGTTGCGTTTTGGGGCATTTCCTGTTGCGGGCACTAGCCCTACCCACACAAGTGAGGGATCATTTTTATCAGGAGACTTGGGTAACGCTGGGTGGAAGGAAATTTGTGGCTCCTCTCAGATTCTAGAACTTTCTGTCACCGAATTGCGAGGAAAACGTGTTTTTTTAGCCAAATTTTGAGGTTTGCAAAGGATTCTGGGTAACAGAACCTGGTCAGAGCCCCACAAGTCACCCCATCTTGGATTCCCCTAGGTCTCTAGTTTTCAAAAATGCACAGGTTTGGTAGGTTTCCCTAGGTGCCGGCTGAGCTAGAGGCCAAAATCTACAGGTAGGCACTTTGCAAAAAACACCTCTGTTTTCATTACAAAAACGTGATGTGTCCACGTTGCGTTTTGGGGTATTTCCTGTTGCGGGCGCTAGGCCTATCCACACAAGTGAGGTATCATTTTTATCGGAAGACTTGGGGGAACGCTGGGTGGAAAGAAATTCGTGGCTCCTCTCTGGTTCCAGAACTTTCTGTCACCAAAATGTGAGGAAAATGTGTTTTTTTAGCCAAATTTTGAGGTTTGCAAAGGATTCTGGGTAACAGAACCTGGTCAGAGCCCCACAAGTCACCCCATCATGGATTCCCCTAGGTCTGTAGTTTTAAAAAATGCACAGGTTTGGTAAGTTTCCCTAGGTGCCGGCTGAGCTAGAGGCCAAAATCTACAGGTAGGCACTTTGTAAAAAACACCTCTGTTTTCTTTAAAAAAATGTGATGTGTCCACGTTGCATTTTGGGGCATTTCCTGTCGCGGGCACTAGGCCTACCCACCCAAGTGAGGTATCATTTTTATCGGGAGACTTGGGGGAACGCTAGGTGGAAGGAAATTTGTGGCTCCTCTCTGATTCCAGAACTTTCTGTCACCAAAATGTGAGGAAAATGTGTTTTTTTAGCCATATTTTGAGGTTAGCAAAGGATTCTGGGTAACAGAACCTGGTCAGAGCCCCACAAGTCACCCCATCTTGGATTCCCCTAGGTCTCTAGTTTTCAAAAATGCACAGGTTTGGTAGGTTTCCCTAGGTGCCGGCTGAGCTAGAGGCCAAAATCTACAGGTAGGCACTTTGCAAAAAACACCTCTGTTTTCTTTAAAAAAATGTGATGTGTCCACGTTGCGTTTTGGGGCATTTCCTGTCGCGGGCACTAGGCCTACCCACCCAAGTGAGGTATCATTTTTATCGGGAGACTTGGGGGAACGCTGGGTGGAAGGAAATTTGTGGTTCCTCTCTAATTCCAGAACTTTCTGTCACCAAAATGTGAGGAAAATTTGTTTTTTAGCCATATTTTGAGGTTTGCAAAGGATTCTGGGTAACAGAACCTGGTCAGAGCCCCACAAGTCACCCCATCTTGGATTCCCCTAGGTCTCTAGTTTTCAAAAATGCACCGGTTTGGTAGGTTTCCCTAGGTGCCGGCTGAGCTAGAGGCCAAAATCTACAGGTAGGCACTTTGCAAAAAACACCTCTGTTTTCTTTAAAAAAATATGATGTGTCCACGTTACGTTTTGGGGCATTTCCTGTCACGGGCGCTAGGCCTACCCACACAAGTGAGGTATCATTTTTATCAGGAGACTTGAGTAACGCTGGGTGGAAGGAAATTTGTGGCTCCTCTCAGATTCCAGAACTTTCTGTCACCGAAATGTGAGGAAAACTTGTTTTTTTAGCCAAATTTTGATGTTTGCAAAGGATTCTGGGTAACAGAACCTGGTCAGAGCCCCACAAGTCACCCCATCTTGGAATCCCCTAGGTCTCTAGTTTTTAAAAATGCACAGGTTTGGTAGGGTCCCCTAGGTGCCGGCTGAGCTAGAGGCCAAAATCTACAGGTAGGCACTTTGTAAAAAACACCTCTGTTTTCTTTAAAAAAATGTGATGTGTCCACGTTGTGTTTTGGGGCATTTCCTGTCACGGGCGCTAGGCCTACCCACACAAGTGAGGTATCATTTTTATCGGGAGACTTGGGGGAACACTGGGTGGAAGGAAATGTGTGGCTCCTCTCAGATTCCAGAACTTTCTGTCACCGAAATGTGAGGAAAACGTGTTTTTTTAGCCAAATTTTGAGGTTTGCAAAGAATTCTGGGTAACAGAACCTGGTCAGAGCCCCACAAGTCACCCCAACTTGGATTCCCCTGGTCTCTAGTATTCATAAATGCACAGGTTTGGTAGGTTTCCCTATGTGCCGGCTGAGCTACAGGCCAAAATCTTCAGGTAGGCACTTTGCAAAAAACACCTCTGTGTTCTATAAAAAAATGTGATGTGTCCACGTTGCGTTTTGGGAGTCATTTCCTGTCTCGGGCGCTAGGCCTAACCACACAAGTGATGTATCATTTTTATCGGGAGACTTGGGGGAACGCAGGGTGGAAGGAAATTTGTGGCTCCTCTCTGATTCCAGAACTTTCTGTCACCAAAATGTGAGGAAAATGTGTTTTTTTAGCCACATTTTGAGGTTTGCAAAGGATTCTGGGTAACAGAACCAGGTCAGAGCCCCACAAGTCACCCCATCTTGGATTCCCCTAGGTCTCTAGTTTTCAAAAATGCACAGGTTTGGTCGGTTTCCCTAGGTGCCGGCTGAGCTACAGGCCAAAATCTATAGGTAGGCACTTTGCAAAAAACACCTCTGTTTTCATTACAAAAATGTGATGTGTCCACGTTGCGTTTTGGGAGTCATTTCCTGTCTCGGGCGCTAGGCCTACCCACACAAGTGAGGTATCATTTTTATCGGAAGACTTGGGGGAACGCTGGGTGGAAAGAAATTTGTGGCTCCTGTCTGGTTCCAGAACTTTCTGTCACCAAAATGTGAGGAAAATGTGTTTTTTTAGCCAAATTTTGAGGTTTGCAGTGGATTCTGGGTAACAGAACCTGGTCAGACCCCCACAAGTCACCCCATCTTGGATTCCCCTAGGTCTCTAGTTTTAACAAATGCACAGGTTTGGTAAGTTTCCCTAGGTGCCGGCTGAGCAAGAGGCCAAAATCGACAGGTAGGCACTTTGCAAAAAACACCTCTGTTTTCTTTAAAAAAATGTGATGTGTCCACGTTGCGTTTTGGGGCATTTCCTGTCGCAGGCACTAGGCCTACCTACCCAAGTGAGGTATCATTTTTATCGGGAGACTTGGGGGAACGCTGGGTGGAAGGACATTTGTGGCTTCTCTCAGATTCCAGAACTTTCTGTCACCGAAATGTGAGGAAAACGTGTTTTTTTAGCCAAATTTTGAGGTTTGCAAAGGATTCTGGGTAACAGAACCTGGTCAGAGCCCCACAAGTCACCCCATCTTGGAATCCCCTAAGTTTCTAGTTTTTAAAAATGCACAGGTTTGGTAGGGTCCCCTAGGTGCCGGCTGAGCTAGAGGCCAAAATCTACAGGTAGGCACTTTGCAAAAAACACCTCTGTTTTCTTTCAAAAAATGTGATGTGTCCACGTTGCGTTTTGGGGCATTTCCTGTTGCGGGCACTAGGCCTACCCACACAAGTGAGGTATCATTTTTATCAGGAGACTTGGGGGAACGCTGGGTGGAAGGAAATTTGTGGCTCCTCTCAGATTCCAGAACTTTCTGTCACGGAAATGTGAGGAAAACGTGTTTTTTTAGCCAAATTTTGAGGTTTGCAAAGGATTCTGGGTAACAGAACCTGGTCAGAGCCCCACAAGTCACCCCATCTTGGAGTCCCCTATGTCTCTAGTTTTCAAAAATGCACAGGTTTGGTAGGTTTCCCTAGGTGCCGGCTGAGCTAGAGGCCAAAATCTTCAGGTAGGCACTTTTCAAAAAACACCTCTGTTTTCTTTCAAAAAATATGATGTGTCCACGTTGCGTTTTTGGGCATTTCCTGTTGCGGGCACTAGGCCTACCCACACAAGTGAGGTATCATTTTTATCAGGAGACTTGGGTAACGCTGGGTGGAAGGACATTTGTGGCTTCTCTCAGATTCCAGAACTTTCTGTCACCGAAATGTGAGGAAAACGTGTTTTTTTAGCCAAATTTTGAGGTTTGCAAAGGATTCTGGGTAACAGAACCTGGTCAGAGCCCCACAAGTCACCCCATCTTGGAATCCCCTAAGTTTCTAGTTTTTAAAAATGCACAGGTTTGGTAGGGTCCCCTAGGTGCCGGCTGAGCTAGAGGCCAAAATCTACAGGTAGGCACTTTGTAAAAAACACCTCTGTTTTCTTTAAAAAAATGTGATGTATCCACGTTGCGTTTTGGGGCATTTCCTGTCGCGGGCACTAGGCCTACCCACCCAAGTGAGGTATCATTTTTATCGGGAGACTTGGGGGAACGCTGGGTGGAAGGAAATGTGTGGCTCCTCTCTAATTCCAGAACTTTCTGTCACCAAAATGTGAGGAAAATGTGTTTTTTTAGCCAAATTTTGAGGTTTGCAGTGGATTCTGGGTAACAGAACCTGGTCAGAGCCCCACAAGTCACCCCATCTTGGATTCCCCTAGGTCTCTAGTTTTAAAAAATGCACAGGTTTGGTAAGTTTCCCTAGGTGCTGGCTGAGCTAGAGGCCAAAATCTACAGGTAGGCACTTTGCAAAAAACACCTCTGTTTTCTTTAAAAAAATGTGATGTGTCCACGTTGCGTTTTGGGGCATTTCCTGTCGCAGGCACTAGGCCTACCTACCCAAGTGAGGTATCATTTTTATCGGGAGACTTGGGGGAACGCTGGGTGGAAGGAAATTTGTGGCTCCTCTCTAATTCCAGAACTTTCTGTCACCAAAATGTGTGGAAAATTTGTTTTTTTAGCCAAATTTGGAGATTTGCAAAGGATTCTGGGTAACAGAACCTGGTCAGAGCCTCACAAGTCACCCCATCTTGGATTCCCCTAGGTCTCTAGTTTTCAAAAATGCACAGGTTTGGTAGGTTTCCCTAGGTACCGGCTGAGCTAGAGGCCAAAATCTACAGGTAGGCACTTTGCAAAAAACACCTCTGTTTTCTTTCAAAAAATGTGATGTGTCCACGTTGCGTTTTGGGGCATTTCCTGTTGCGGGCACTAGGCCTACCCACACAAGTGAGGTATCATTTTTATCAGGAGACTTGGGGGAACGCTGGGTGGAAGGAAATTTGTGGCTCCTCTCAGATTCCAGAACTTTCTGTCACGGAAATGTGAGGAAAACGTGTTTTTTTAGCCAAATTTTGAGGTTTGCAAAGGATTCTGGGTAACAGAACCTGGTCAGAGCCCCACAAGTCACCCCATCTTGGAATCCCCTAAGTTTCTAGTTTTTAAAAATGCACAGGTTTGGTAGGGTCCCCTAGGTGCCGGCTGAGCTAGAGGCCAAAATCTACAGGTAGGCACTTTGTAAAAAACACCTCTGTTTTCTTTAAAAAAATGTGATGTATCCACGTTGCGTTTTGGGGCATTTCCTGTCGCGGGCACTAGGCCTACCCACCCAAGTGAGGTATCATTTTTATCGGGAGACTTGGGGGAACGCTGGGTGGAAGGAAATGTGTGGCTCCTCTCTAATTCCAGAACTTTCTGTCACAAAAATGTGAGGAAAATGTGTTTTTTTAGCCAAATTTTGAGGTTTGCAGTGGATTCTGGGTAACAGAACCTGGTCAGAGCCCCACAAGTCACCCCATCTTGGATTCCCCTAGGTCTCTAGTTTTAAAAAATGCACAGGTTTGGTAAGTTTCCCTAGGTGCTGGCTGAGCTAGAGGCCAAAATCTACAGGTAGGCACTTTGCAAAAAACACCTCTGTTTTCTTTAAAAAAATGTGATGTGTCCACGTTGCGTTTTGGGGCATTTCCTGTCGCAGGCACTAGGCCTACCTACCCAAGTGAGGTATCATTTTTATCGGGAGACTTGGGGGAACGCTGGGTGGAAGGAAATTTGTGGCTCCTCTCTAATTCCAGAACTTTCTGTCACCAAAATGTGAGGAAAATGTGTTTTTTTAGCCAAATTTTGAGGTTTGCAAAGGATTCTGGGTAACAGAACCTGGTCAGAGCCCCACAAGTCACCCCATCTTGGAGTCCCCTAGGTCTCTAGTTTTCAAAAATGCACAGGTTTGGTAGGTTTCCCTAGGTGCCGGCTGAGCTAGAGGCCAAAATCTTCAGGTAGGCACTTTTCAAAAAACACCTCTGTTTTCTTTCAAAAAATATGATGTGTCCACGTTGCGTTTTTGGGCATTTCCTGTTGCGGGCACTAGGCCTACCCACACAAGTGAGGTATCATTTTTATCAGGAGACTTGGGTAACGCTGGGTGGAAGGACATTTGTGGCTTCTCTCAGATTCCAGAACTTTCTGTCACGGAAATGTGAGGAAAACGTGTTTTTTTAGCCAAATTTTGAGGTTTGCAAAGGATTCTGGGTAACAGAACCTGGTCAGAGCCCCACAAGTCACCCGATCTTGGAATCCCCTAAGTTTCTAGTTTTTAAAAATGCACAGGTTTGGTAGGGTCCCCTAGGTGCCGGCTGAGCTAGAGGCCAAAATCTACAGGTAGGCACTTTGTAAAAAACACCTCTGTTTTCTTTAAAAAAATGTGATGTATCCACGTTGCGTTTTGGGGCATTTCCTGTCGCGGGCACTAGGCCTACCCACCCAAGTGAGGTATCATTTTTATCGGGAGACTTGGGGGAACGCTGGGTGGAAGGAAATGTGTGGCTCCTCTCTAATTCCAGAACTTTCTGTCACCAAAATGTGAGGAAAATGTGTTTTTTTAGCCAAATTTTGAGGTTTGCAGTGGATTCTGGGTAACAGAACCTGGTCAGAGCCCCACAAGTCACCCCATCTTGGATTCCCCTAGGTCTCTAGTTTTAAAAAATGCACAGGTTTGGTAAGTTTCCCTAGGTGCTGGCTGAGCTAGAGGCCAAAATCTACAGGTAGGCACTTTGCAAAAAACACCTCTGTTTTCTTTAAAAAAATGTGATGTGTCCACGTTGCGTTTTGGGGCATTTCCTGTCGCAGGCACTAGGCCTACCTACCCAAGTGAGGTATCATTTTTATCGGGAGACTTGGGGGAACGCTGGGTGGAAGGAAATTTGTGGCTCCTCTCTAATTCCAGAACTTTCTGTCACCAAAATGTGTGGAAAATTTGTTTTTTTAGCCAAATTTGGAGATTTGCAAAGGATTCTGGGTAACAGAACCTGGTCAGAGCCTCACAAGTCACCCCATCTTGGATTCCCCTAGGTCTCTAGTTTTCAAAAATGCACAGGTTTGGTAGGTTTCCCTAGGTACCGGCTGAGCTAGAGGCCAAAATCTACAGGTAGGCACTTTGCAAAAAACACCTCTGTTTTCTTTCAAAAAATGTGATGTGTCCACGTTGCGTTTTGGGGCATTTCCTGTTGCGGGCACTAGGCCTACCCACACAAGTGAGGTATCATTTTTATCAGGAGACTTGGGGGAACGCTGGGTGGAAGGAAATTTGTGGCTCCTCTCAGATTCCAGAACTTTCTGTCACGGAAATGTGAGGAAAACGTGTTTTTTTAGCCAAATTTTGAGGTTTGCAAAGGATTCTGGGTAACAGAACCTGGTCAGAGCCCCACAAGTCACCCCATCTTGGAGTCCCCTAGGTCTCTAGTTTTCAAAAATGCACAGGTTTGGTAGGTTTCCCTAGGTGCCGGCTGAGCTAGAGGCCAAAATCTTCAGGTAGGCACTTTTCAAAAAACACCTCTGTTTTCTTTCAAAAAATATGATGTGTCCACGTTGCGTTTTTGGGCATTTCCTGTTGCGGGCACTAGGCCTACCCACACAAGTGAGGTATCATTTTTATCAGGAGACTTGGGTAACGCTGGGTGGAAGGACATTTGTGGCTTCTCTCAGATTCCAGAACTTTCTGTCACCGAAATGTGAGGAAAATTTGTTTTTTTAGCCAAATTTTGAAGTTTGCATAGGATTCTGGGTAACAGAACCTGGTCAGAGCCCCACAAGTCACCCCATCTTGGATTCCCCTAGGTCTCTAGTTTTCAAAAATGCACCGGTTTAGTAGGTTTCCCTAGGTGCCGGCTGAGCTAGAGGCCAATATCTACATGTAGGCACTTTGCAAAAAACACCTCTGTTTTCTTTCAAAAAATATGATGTGTCCACGTTGCGTTTTGGGGCATTTCCTGTTGCGGGCACTAGGCCTACCCACACAAGTGAGGTATCATTTTTATAAGGAGACTTGGGTAACGCTGGGTGGAAGGAAATTTGTGGCTCCTCTCAGATTCTAGAACTTTCTGTCACCGTAATGTGAGGAAAACGTGTTTTTTTAGCCAAATTTTGAGGTTTGCAAAGGATTCTGGGTAACAGAACCTGGTCAGAGCCCCACAAGTCACCCCATCTTGGAATCCCCTAGGTTTCTAGTTTTTAAAAATGCACAGGTTTGGTAGGGTCCCCTAGGTGCCGGCTGAGCTAGAGGCCAAAATCTACAGGTAGGCACTTTGTAAAAAACACCTCTGTTTTCTTTAAAAAAATGTGATGTATCCACGTTGCGTTTTGGGAGTCATTTCCTGACTCGGGCGCTAGGCCTACCCACACAAGTGAGGTATCATTTTTATCGGAAGACTTGGGGGAACGCTGTGTGGAAAGAAATTTGTGGCTCCTCTCTGGTTCCAGAACTTTCTGTCACCAAAATGTGAGGAAAATGTGTTTTCTTAGCCAAATTTTGAGGTTTGCAAAGGATTCTGGGTAACAGAACCTGGCCAGAGCCCCACAAGTCACCCCATCTTAGATTCCCCTAGGTCTCTAGTTTTAAAAAATGCACAGGTTTGGTAGGTTTCCCTAGGTGCCGGCTGAGCTAGAGGCCAAAATCTACAGGTAGGCACTTTGCAAAAAACACCTCTGTTTTCTTTCAAAAAATGTGATGTGTCCACGTTGCGTTTTGGGGCATTTCCTGTCGCGGGCACTAGGCCTACCCACCCAAGTGAGGTATCATTTTTATCAGGAGACTTGGGGGAACGCTGGGTGGAAGGAAATTTGTGGCTCCTCTCAGATTCCAGAACTTTCTGTCAACGAAATGTGAGGAAAATTTGTTTTGTTTAGCCAAATTTTGAGGTTTGCAAAGGATTCTGGGTAACAGAACCTGGTCAGAGCCCCACAAGTCACCCCATCTTCGATTCCCCTAGGTCTCTAGTTTTAAAAAATGCACAGGTTTGGTAAGTTTCCCTAGGTGCTGGCTGAGCTAGAGGCCAAAATCTACAGGTAGGCACTTTGCAAAAAACACCTCTGTTTTCTTTAAAAAAATGTGATGTGTCCACGTTGCGTTTTGGGGCATTTCCTGTCGCAGGCACTAGGCCTACCTACCCAAGTGAGGTATCATTTTTATCGGGAGACTTGGGGGAACGCTGGGTGGAAGGAAATGTGTGGCTCCTCTCTAATTCCAGAACTTTCTGTCACCAAAATGTGAGGAAAATTTGTTTTTTTAGCCAAATTTTGAGGTTTGCAAAGGATTCTGGGTAACAGAGCCTGGTCAGAGCACCACAAGTCACCCCATCTTGGATTCCCCTAGGTCTCTAGTTTTAAAAAATGCACAGGTTTGGTAGGTTTCCCTAGGTGCCGGCTGAGCTAGAGGCCAAAATCTACAGGTAGGCACTTTGCAAAAAACACTTCTGTTTTCTTTAAAAAAATGTGATGTGTCCACGTTGCGTTTTGGGGCATTTCCTGTTGCGGGCACTAGGCCTACCCACACAAGTGAGGTATCATTTTTATCAGGAGACTTGGGGGAACGCTGGGTGGAAGGAAATTTGTGGCTCCTCTCAGATTCCAGAACTTTCTGTCAACGAAATGTGAGGAAAATTTGTTTTGTTTAGCCAAATTTTGAGGTTTGCAAAGGATTCTGGGTAACAGAACCTGGTCAGAGCCCCACAAGTCACCCCATCTTCGATTCCCCTAGGTCTCTAGTTTTTAAAAATATGAACAGGTTTGGTAGGTTTCCCTAGGTGCCGGCTGAGCTAGAGGCCAAAATCTACAGGAAGGCACTTTGCAAAAAACACCTCTGTTTTCTTTAAAAAAAATGTGATGTGTCCACGTTTCGTTTTGGGGCATTTCCTGTTGCGGGCACTAGGCCTACCCACACAAGTGAGGTATCATTTTTATCAGGAGACTTGGGGGAACGCTGGGTGGAAGGAAATTTGTGGCTCCTCTCAGATTCCAGAACTTTCTGTCAACGAAATGTGAGGAAAATTTGTTTTTTTAGCCAAATTTTGAGGTTTGCAAAGGATTCTGGGTAACAGAACCTGGTCAGAGCCCCACAAGTCACCCCATCTTGGATTCCCCTAGCTTTCTAGTTTTTAAAAATGCACAGGTTTGGTAGGTTCCCCTAGGTGCCGGCTGAGCTAGAGGCCAAAATCTACAGGTAGGCACTTTGTAAAAAACACCTGTTTTCTTTAAAAAAATGTGATGTGTCCATGTTATGTTTTGGGGCATTTCCTGTCACGGGCGCTAGGCCTACCCACACAAGTGAGGTATCATTTTTATCGGGAGACTTGGGGGAAAACTGGGTGGAAGGAAATTTGTGGCTCCTCTCAGATTTCAGAACTTTCTGTCACCGAAATGTGAGGAAAACGTGTTTTTTTAGCCAAATTTTGAGGTTTGGAAAAGATTCTGGGTAACATAACCTGGCCAGAGCCCCACAAGTCACCCCATCTTGGATTCCCCTAGGTCTCTAGTTTTCAAAAATGCACAGGTTTGGTAGGTTTCCCTAGGTGCCGGCTGAGCTACAGGCCAAAATCTACAGGTAGGCACTTTGCAAAAAACACCTCTGTGTTCTATAAAAAAATGTGATGTTTCCACGTTGCGTTTTGGGGCATTTCCTGTTGCGGGCGCTAGGCCTATCCACACAAGTGAGGTATAATTTTTATCGGAAGACTTGGGGGAACGCTGGGTGGAAAGAAATTTGTGGCTCCTCTCTGGTTCCAGAACTTTCTGTCACCAAAATGTGAGGAAAATTTGTTTTTTTAGCCAAATTTTGAGGTTTGCAAAGGATTCTGGGTAACAGAACCTGGTCAGAGCCCCACAAGTCACCCCATCTTGGATTCCCCTAGGTCTCTAGTTTTACAAAATGCACAGGTTTGGTAAGGTTCCCTAGGTGCCGGCTGAGCTACAGGCCAAAATCTACAGGTAGGCACTTTGCAAAAAAACAACTCTGTTTTCTTTAAAAAAATGTGATGTGTCCACGTTGCGTTTTGGGGCATTTCCTGTCGCGGGCACTAGGCCTACCTACCCAACTGAGGTATCATTTTTATCGTGAGACTTGGGGGAACGCTGGGTGGAAGGAAATTTGTGGCTCCTCTCTAACTCCAGAACTTTCTGTCACGAAAATGTGAGGAAAAATTGTTTTTTTAGCCAGATTTTGAGGTTTGCAAAGGATTTTGGGTAACAGAGCCTGGTCAGAGCCCCACAAGTCACCCCATCTTGGATTCCCCTAGGTCTCTAGTTTTAAAAAATGCACAGGTTTGGTAGGTTCTCTAGGTGCCGGCTGAGCTAAAGGCCAAAATCTACAGGTAGGCACTTTGCAAAAAACACCTCTGTTTTCTTTACAAAAATGTGATGTGTCCACATTGCGTTTTGGGGAATTTCCTGTTGCGGGCGCTAGGCCTATCCACACAAGTGAGGTATAATTTTTATCGGAAGACTTGGGGGAACGCTGGGTGGAAAGAAATTTGTGGCTCCTCTCTGGTTCCAGAACTTTCCGTCACCAAAATGTGAGGAAAATGTGTTTTGTTTAGCCAAATTTTGAGGTTTGCAAAGGATTCTGGGTAACAGAACCTGGTCAGAGCCCCACAAGTCACCCCATCTTGGATTCCCCTAGGTTTCTAGTTTTTAAAAATGCACAGGTTTGGTAGGTTCCCCTAGGTGCCGGCTGAGCTAGAGGCCAAAATCTACATGTAGGCACTTTGTAAAAAACACCTCTGTTTTCTTTAAAAAAATGTGATGTGTCCTTGTTATGTTTTGGGGCATTTCCTGTCACGGGCGCTAGGCCTACCCACACAAGTGAGGTATCATTTTTATCGGGAGACTTGGGGGAACACTGGGTGGAAGGAAATTTGTGGCTCCTCTCAGATTCCACAACTTTCTGTCAACGAAATGTGAGGAAAACGTGTTTTTTTAGCCAAATTTTGAGGTTTGCAAAGGATTCTGGGTAACAGAGCCTGGTCAGAGCCCCACAAGTCACCCCATCTTGGATTCCCCTAGGTCTCTAGTTTTCAAAAATGCACAGGTTTGGTAGGTTTCCCTAGGTGCCGGCTGAGCTACAGGCCAAAATCTACAGGTAGGCACTTTGCAAAAAACACCTCTGTGTTCTATAAAAAAATGTGATGTTTCCACGTTGCGTTTTGGGGCATTTCCTGTTGCGGGCGCTAGGCCTATCCACACAAGTGAGGTATAATTTTTATCGGAAGACTTGGGGGAACGCTGGGTGGAAAGAAATTTGTGGCTCCTCTCTGGTTCCAGAACTTTCTGTCACCAAAATGTGAGGAAAATGTGTTTTTTTAGCCAAATTTTGAGGTTTGCAAAGGATTCTGGGTAACAGAACCTGGTCAGAGCCCCACAAGTCACCCCATCTTGGATTCCCCTAGGTCTCTAGTTTTAAAAAATGCACAGGTTTGGTAAGTTTCCCTAGGTGCCGGCTGAGCTACAGGCCAAAATCTACAGGTAGGCACTTTGCAAAAAAACAACTCAGTTTTCTTTAAAAAAATGTGATGTGTCCACGTTGCGTTTTGGGGCATTTCCTGTCGCGGGCACTAGGCCTACCTACCCCACTGAGGTATCATTTTTATCGTGAGACTTGGGGGAACGCTGGGTGGAAGGAAATTTGTGTCTCCTCTCTAACTCCAGAACTTTCTGTCACGAAAATGTGAGGAAAAATTGTTTTTTTAGCCAGATTTTGAGGTTTGCAAAGGATTTTGGGTAACAGAGCCTGGTCAGAGCCCCACAAGTCACCCCATCTTGGATTCCCCTAGGTCTCTAGTTTTAAAAAATGCACAGGTTTGGTAGGTTCTCTAGGTGCCGGCTGAGCTAAAGGCCAAAATCTACAGGTAGGCACTTTGCAAAAAACACCTCTGTTTTCTTTACAAAAATGTGATGTGTCCACGTTGTGTTTTGGGGAATTTCCTGTTGCGGGCGCTAGGCCTATCCACACAAGTGAGGTATAATTTTTATCGGAAGACTTGGGGGAACGCTGGGTGGAAAGAAATTTGTGGCTCCTCTCTGGTTCCAGAACTTTCCGTCACCAAAATGTGAGGAAAATGTGTTTTGTTTAGCCAAATTTTGAGGTTTGCAAAGGATTCTGGGTAACAGAACCTGGTCAGAGCCCCACAAGTCACCCCATCTTGGATTCCCCTAGGTCTCTAGTTTTAAAAAATGCACAGGTTTGGTAGGTTTCCCTAGGTGCCGGCTGAGCTAGAGGCCAAAATCTACAGGTAGGCACTTTGCAAAAAACACCTCTGTTTTCTTTAAAAAAAATGTGATGGTCCAAGTTGCGTTTTGGGGCATTTCCTGTTGCGGGCACTAGGCCTACCCACACAAGTGAGGTATCATTTTTATCAGGAGACTTGGGGGAACGCTGGGTGGAAAGAAATTTGTGGCTCCTCTCAGATTCCAGAACTTTCTGTCAACGAAATGTGAGGAAAACGTGTTTTTTTAGCCAAATTTTGAGGTTTGCAAAGGATTCTGGGTAACAGAACCTGGTCAGAGCCCCACAAGTCACCCCATCTTGGATTCCCCTAGGTTTCTAGTTTTTAAAAATGCACAGGTTTGGTAGGTTCCCCTAGGTGCCGGCTGAGCTAGAGGCCAAAATCTACAGGTAGGCACTTTGTAAAAAACACCTCTGTTTTCTTTAAAAAAATTTGATGTGTCCTTGTTATGTTTTGGGGCATTTCCTGTCACGGGCGCTAGGCCTACCCACACAAGTGAGGTATCATTTTTATCGGGAGACTTGGGGGAACACTGGGTGGAAGGAAATTTGTGGCTCCTCTCAGATTCCAGAACTTTCTGTCAACGAAATGTGAGGAAAACGTGTTTTTTTAGCCAAATTTTGAGGTTTGCAAAGGATTCTGGGTAACAGAGCCTGGTCAGAGCCCCACAAGTCACCCCATCTTGGATTCTCTAGGTCTCTAGTTTTAAAAAATGCACAGGTTTGGTAGGTTTCCCTAGGTGCCGGCTGAGCTAGAGGCCAAATCTACAGGTAGGCACTTTTCAAAAAACACCTCTGTTTTCTTTAAAAAAATGTGATGTGTCCACGTTGCGTTTTGGGGCATTTCCTGTTGCGGGCACTAGGCCTACCCACACAAGTGAGGTATCATTTTTATCAGGAGACTTGGGTAACGCTGGGTGGAAGGACATTTGTGGCTTCTCTCAGATTCCAGAACTTTCTGTCACCAAAATGTGAGGAAAATGTGTTTTTTTAGCCACATTTTGAGGTTTGCAATGGATTCTGGGTAACAGAACCTGGTCAGAGCCCCACAAGTCACCCCATCTTGGATTCCCCTAGGTCTCTAGTTTTAAAAAATGCACAGGTTTGGTAAGTTTCCCTAGGTGCCGGCTGAGCTACAGGCCAAAATCTACAGGTAGGCACTTTGCAAAAAACACCTCTGTTTTCTTTAAAAAAATGTGATGTGTCCACGTTGCGTTTTGGGGCATTTCCTGTCGCAGGCACTAGGCCTACCTACCCAAGTGAGGTATCATTTTTATCGGGAGACTTGGGGGAACGCTGGTTGGAAGGAAATTTGTGGCTCCTCTCTAATTCCAGAACTTTCTGTCACCAAAATGTGAGGAAAATTTGTTTTTTTAGCCAAATTTGGAGATTTGCAAAGGATTCTGGGTTACAGAACCTGGTCAGAGCCCCACAAGTCACCCCATCTTGGATTCCCCTAGGTCTCTAGTTTTCAAAAATGCACAGGTTTGGTAGGTTTCCCTAGGTACCGGCTGAGCTAGAGGCCAAAATCTACAGGTAGGCACTTTGCAAAAAACACCTCTGTTTTCTTTTAAAAAATGTGATGTGTCCACGTTGCGTTTTGGGGCATTTCCTGTTGCGGGCACTAGGCCTACCCACACAAGTGAGGTATCATTTTTATCGGGAGACTTGGGGGAACGCTGGGTGGAAGGAAATTTGTGGTTCCTCTCTAATTCCAGAACTTTCTGTCACCAAAATGTGAGGAAAATTTGTTTTTTTAGCCAAATTTTGAGGTTTGCAAAGGATTCTGGGTAACAGAACCTGGTCAGAGCCCCACAAGTCACCCCATCTTGGATTCCCCTAGGTCTCTAGTTTTCAAAAATGCACCGGTTCGGTAGGTTTCCCTATGTGCCGGCTGAGCTAGAGGCCAAAATCTACAGGTAGGCACTTAGCAAAAAACACCTCTGTTTTCTTTAAAAAAATATGATGTGTCCACGTTGCGTTTTGGGGCATTTCCTGTTGCGGGCGCTAGGCCTATCCACACAAGTGAGGTATCATTTTTATCGGAAGACTTGGGGGAACGCTGGGTGGAAAGAAATTCGTGGCTCCTCTCTGGTTCCAGAACTTTCTGTCACCAAAATGTGAGGAAAATGTGTTTTTTTAGCCAAATTTTGAGGTTTGCAAAGGATTCTGGGTAACAGAACCTGGTCAGAGCCCCACAAGTCACCCCATCATGGATTCCCCTAGGTCTGTAGTTTTAAAAAATGCACAGGTTTGGTAAGTTTCCCTAGGTGCCGGCTGAGCTAGAGGCCAAAATCTACAGGTAGGCACTTTGTAAAAAACACCTCTGTTTTCTTTAAAAAAATGTGATGTGTCCACGTTGCATTTTGGGGCATTTCCTGTCGCGGGCACTAGGCCTACCCACCCAAGTGAGTTATCATTTTTATCGGGAGACTTGGGGGAACGCTAGGTGGAAGGAAATTTGTGGCTCCTCTCTGATTCCAGAACTTTCTGTCACCAAAATGTGAGGAAAATGTGTTTTTTTAGCCATATTTTGAGGTTTGCAAAGGATTCTGGGTAACAGAACCTGGTCAGAGCCCCACAAGTCACCCCATCTTGGATTCCCCTAGGTCTCTAGTTTTCAAAAATGCACAGGTTTGGTAGGTTTCCCTAGGTGCCGGCTGAGCTAGAGGCCAAAATCTACAGGTCGGCACTTTGCAAAAAACACCTCTGTTTTCATTACAAAAACGTGATGTGTCCACATTGCGTTTTGGGGCATTTCCTGTTGCGGGCGCTAGGCCTATCCACACAAGTGAGGTATCATTTTTATCGGAAGACTTGGGGGAACGCTGGGTGGAAAGAAATTTGTGGCTCCTCTCTGGTTCCAGAACCTTCTGTCACCAAAATGTGAGGAAAATGTGTTTTTTTAGCCAAATTGTGAGGTTTGCAAAGGATTCTGGGTAACAGAACCTGTTCAGAGCCCCACAAGTCACCCCATCATGGATTCCCCTAGGTCTGTAGTTTTAAAAAATGCACAGGTTTGGTAAGTTTCCCAAGGTGCCGGCTGAGCTAGAGGCCAAAATCTACAGGTAGGCACTTTGTAAAAAACACCTCTGTTTTCTTTAAAAAAATGTGATGTGTCCACGTTGCATTTTGGGGCATTTCCTGTCGCGGGCACTAGGCCTATCCACACAAGTGAGGTATCATTTTTATCGGAATACTTGGGGGAACGCTGGGTGGAAAGAAATTCGTGGCTCCTCTCTGGTTCCAGAACTTTCTGTCACCAAAATGTGAGGAAAATGTGTTTTTTTAGCCAAATTTTGAGGTTTGCAAAGGATTCTGGGTAACAGAACCTGGTCAGAGCCCTACAAGTCACCCCATCATGGATTCCCCTAGGTCTGTAGTTTTTAAAAATGCACAGGTTTGGTAAGTTTCCCTAGGTGACGGCTGAGCTAGAGGCCAAAATCTACAGGTAGGCACTTTGTAAAAAACACCTCTGTTTTCTTTAAAAAAATGTGATGTGTCCACGTTGCATTTTGGGGCATTTCCTGTCGCGGGCACTAGGCCTACCCACCCAAGTGAGGTATCATTTTTATCGGGAGACTTGGGGGAACGCTAGGTTGAAGGAAATTTGTGGCTCCTCTCTGATTCCAGAACTTTCTGTCACCAAAATGTGAGGAAAATGTGTTTTTTTAGCCAAATTTTGAGGTTTGCAAAGGATTCTGGATAACAGAACCTGGTCAGAGCCCCACAAGTCACCACATCTTGGATTCCCCTAGGTCTCTAGTTTTCAAAAATGCACAGGTTTGGTAGGTTTCCCTAGGTGCCGGCTGAGCTAGAGGCCAAAATCTACAGGTCGGCACTTTGCAAAAAACACCTCTGTTTTCATTACAAAAACGTGATGTGTCCACGTTGCGTTTTGGGGCATTTCCTGTTGCGGGCGCTAGGCCTATCCACACAAGTGAGGTATCATTTTTATCGGAAGACTTGGGTGAACGCTGGGTGGAAAGAAATTTGTGGCTCCTCTCTGGTTCCAGAACTTTCTGTCACCAAAATGTGAGGAACATTTTTTTTTTTAGCCAAATTGTGAGGTTTGCAAAGGATTCTGGGTAACAGAACCTGGTCAGAGCCCCACAAGTCACCCCATCATGGATTCCCCTAGGTCTGTAGTTTTAAAAAATGCACAGGTTTGGTAAGTTTCCCTAGGTGCCGGCTGAGCTAGAGGCCAAAATCTACAGGTAGGCTCTTTGTAAAAAACACCTCTGTTTTCTTTAAAAAAATGTGATGTGTCCACGTTGCGTTTTGGGGCATTTCCTGTCGCGGGCACTAGGCCTACCCACCCAAGTGAGGTATCATTTTTATCGGGAGACTTGGGGGAACGCTGGGTGGAAGGAAATTTGTGGCTCCTCTCTAATTCCAGAACTTTCTGTCACCAAAATGTGAGGAAAATTTCGTTTTTTAGCCATATTTTGAGGTTTGCAAAGGATTCTGGGTAACAGAACCTGGTCAGAGCCCACAAGTCACCCCATCTTGGATTCCCCTAGGTCTCTAGTTTTCAAAAATGCACAGGTTTGGTAGGTTTCCCTATGTGCCGGCTGAGCTAGAGGCCAAAATCTACAGGTAGGCACTTAGCAAAAAACACCTCTGTTTTCTTTAAAAAAATATGATGTGTCCACGTTGCGTTTTGGGGCATTTCCTGTTGCGGGCACTAGGCCTACCCACACAAGTGAGGGATCATTTTTATCAGGAGACTTGGGTAACGCTGGGTGGAAGGAAATTTGTGGCTCCTCTCAGATTCTAGAACTTTCTGTCACCGAATTGCGAGGAAAACGTGTTTTTTTAGCCAAATTTTGAGGTTTGCAAAGGATTCTGGGTAACAGAACCTGGTCAGAGCCCCACAAGTCACCCCATCTTGGATTCCCCTAGGTCTCTAGTTTTCAAAAATGCACAGGTTTGGTAGGTTTCCCTAGGTGCCGGCTGAGCTAGAGGCCAAAATCTACAGGTAGGCACTTTGCAAAAAACACCTCTGTTTTCATTACAAAAACGTGATGTGTCCACGTTGCGTTTTGGGGTATTTCCTGTTGCGGGCGCTAGGCCTATCCACACAAGTGAGGTATCATTTTTATCGGAAGACTTGGGGGAACGCTGGGTGGAAAGAAATTCGTGGCTCCTCTCTGGTTCCAGAACTTTCTGTCACCAAAATGTGAGGAAAATGTGTTTTTTTAGCCAAATTTTGAGGTTTGCAAAGGATTCTGGGTAACAGAACCTGGTCAGAGCCCCACAAGTCACCCCATCATGGATTCCCCTAGGTCTGTAGTTTTAAAAAATGCACAGGTTTGGTAAGTTTCCCTAGGTGCCGGCTGAGCTAGAGGCCAAAATCTACAGGTAGGCACTTTGTAAAAAACACCTCTGTTTTCTTTAAAAAAATGTGATGTGTCCACGTTGCATTTTGGGGCATTTCCTGTCGCGGGCACTAGGCCTACCCACCCAAGTGAGGTATCATTTTTATCGGGAGACTTGGGGGAACGCTAGGTGGAAGGAAATTTGTGGCTCCTCTCTGATTCCAGAACTTTCTGTCACCAAAATGTGAGGAAAATGTGTTTTTTTAGCCATATTTTGAGGTTAGCAAAGGATTCTGGGTAACAGAACCTGGTCAGAGCCCCACAAGTCACCCCATCTTGGATTCCCCTAGGTCTCTAGTTTTCAAAAATGCACAGGTTTGGTAGGTTTCCCTAGGTGCCGGCTGAGCTAGAGGCCAAAATCTACAGGTAGGCACTTTGCAAAAAACACCTCTGTTTTCTTTAAAAAAATGTGATGTGTCCACGTTGCGTTTTGGGGCATTTCCTGTCGCGGGCACTAGGCCTACCCACCCAAGTGAGGTATCATTTTTATCGGGAGACTTGGGGGAACGCTGGGTGGAAGGAAATTTGTGGTTCCTCTCTAATTCCAGAACTTTCTGTCACCAAAATGTGAGGAAAATTTGTTTTTTAGCCATATTTTGAGGTTTGCAAAGGATTCTGGGTAACAGAACCTGGTCAGAGCCCCACAAGTCACCCCATCTTGGATTCCCCTAGGTCTCTAGTTTTCAAAAATGCACCGGTTTGGTAGGTTTCCCTAGGTGCCGGCTGAGCTAGAGGCCAAAATCTACAGGTAGGCACTTTGCAAAAAACACCTCTGTTTTCTTTAAAAAAATATGATGTGTCCACGTTACGTTTTGGGGCATTTCCTGTCACGGGCGCTAGGCCTACCCACACAAGTGAGGTATCATTTTTATCAGGAGACTTGAGTAACGCTGGGTGGAAGGAAATTTGTGGCTCCTCTCAGATTCCAGAACTTTCTGTCACCGAAATGTGAGGAAAACTTGTTTTTTTAGCCAAATTTTGATGTTTGCAAAGGATTCTGGGTAACAGAACCTGGTCAGAGCCCCACAAGTCACCCCATCTTGGAATCCCCTAGGTCTCTAGTTTTTAAAAATGCACAGGTTTGGTAGGGTCCCCTAGGTGCCGGCTGAGCTAGAGGCCAAAATCTACAGGTAGGCACTTTGTAAAAAACACCTCTGTTTTCTTTAAAAAAATGTGATGTGTCCACGTTGTGTTTTGGGGCATTTCCTGTCACGGGCGCTAGGCCTACCCACACAAGTGAGGTATCATTTTTATCGGGAGACTTGGGGGAACACTGGGTGGAAGGAAATGTGTGGCTCCTCTCAGATTCCAGAACTTTCTGTCACCGAAATGTGAGGAAAACGTGTTTTTTTAGCCAAATTTTGAGGTTTGCAAAGAATTCTGGGTAACAGAACCTGGTCAGAGCCCCACAAGTCACCCCAACTTGGATTCCCCTGGTCTCTAGTATTCATAAATGCACAGGTTTGGTAGGTTTCCCTATGTGCCGGCTGAGCTACAGGCCAAAATCTTCAGGTAGGCACTTTGCAAAAAACACCTCTGTGTTCTATAAAAAAATGTGATGTGTCCACGTTGCGTTTTGGGAGTCATTTCCTGTCTCGGGCGCTAGGCCTAACCACACAAGTGATGTATCATTTTTATCGGGAGACTTGGGGGAACGCAGGGTGGAAGGAAATTTGTGGCTCCTCTCTGATTCCAGAACTTTCTGTCACCAAAATGTGAGGAAAATGTGTTTTTTTAGCCACATTTTGAGGTTTGCAAAGGATTCTGGGTAACAGAACCAGGTCAGAGCCCCACAAGTCACCCCATCTTGGATTCCCCTAGGTCTCTAGTTTTCAAAAATGCACAGGTTTGGTCGGTTTCCCTAGGTGCCGGCTGAGCTACAGGCCAAAATCTATAGGTAGGCACTTTGCAAAAAACACCTCTGTTTTCATTACAAAAATGTGATGTGTCCACGTTGCGTTTTGGGAGTCATTTCCTGTCTCGGGCGCTAGGCCTACCCACACAAGTGAGGTATCATTTTTATCGGAAGACTTGGGGGAACGCTGGGTGGAAAGAAATTTGTGGCTCCTGTCTGGTTCCAGAACTTTCTGTCACCAAAATGTGAGGAAAATGTGTTTTTTTAGCCAAATTTTGAGGTTTGCAGTGGATTCTGGGTAACAGAACCTGGTCAGACCCCCACAAGTCACCCCATCTTGGATTCCCCTAGGTCTCTAGTTTTAACAAATGCACAGGTTTGGTAAGTTTCCCTAGGTGCCGGCTGAGCAAGAGGCCAAAATCGACAGGTAGGCACTTTGCAAAAAACACCTCTGTTTTCTTTAAAAAAATGTGATGTGTCCACGTTGCGTTTTGGGGCATTTCCTGTCGCAGGCACTAGGCCTACCTACCCAAGTGAGGTATCATTTTTATCGGGAGACTTGGGGGAACGCTGGGTGGAAGGACATTTGTGGCTTCTCTCAGATTCCAGAACTTTCTGTCACCGAAATGTGAGGAAAACGTGTTTTTTTAGCCAAATTTTGAGGTTTGCAAAGGATTCTGGGTAACAGAACCTGGTCAGAGCCCCACAAGTCACCCCATCTTGGAATCCCCTAAGTTTCTAGTTTTTAAAAATGCACAGGTTTGGTAGGGTCCCCTAGGTGCCGGCTGAGCTAGAGGCCAAAATCTACAGGTAGGCACTTTGCAAAAAACACCTCTGTTTTCTTTCAAAAAATGTGATGTGTCCACGTTGCGTTTTGGGGCATTTCCTGTTGCGGGCACTAGGCCTACCCACACAAGTGAGGTATCATTTTTATCAGGAGACTTGGGGGAACGCTGGGTGGAAGGAAATTTGTGGCTCCTCTCAGATTCCAGAACTTTCTGTCACGGAACTGTGAGGAAAACGTGTTTTTTTAGCCAAATTTTGAGGTTTGCAAAGGATTCTGGGTAACAGAACCTGGTCAGAGCCCCACAAGTCACCCCATCTTGGAGTCCCCTATGTCTCTAGTTTTCAAAAATGCACAGGTTTGGTAGGTTTCCCTAGGTGCCGGCTGAGCTAGAGGCCAAAATCTTCAGGTAGGCACTTTTCAAAAAACACCTCTGTTTTCTTTCAAAAAATATGATGTGTCCACGTTGCGTTTTTGGGCATTTCCTGTTGCGGGCACTAGGCCTACCCACACAAGTGAGGTATCATTTTTATCAGGAGACTTGGGTAACGCTGGGTGGAAGGACATTTGTGGCTTCTCTCAGATTCCAGAACTTTCTGTCACCGAAATGTGAGGAAAACGTGTTTTTTTAGCCAAATTTTGAGGTTTGCAAAGGATTCTGGGTAACAGAACCTGGTCAGAGCCCCACAAGTCACCCCATCTTGGAATCCCCTAAGTTTCTAGTTTTTAAAAATGCACAGGTTTGGTAGGGTCCCCTAGGTGCCGGCTGAGCTAGAGGCCAAAATCTACAGGTAGGCACTTTGTAAAAAACACCTCTGTTTTCTTTAAAAAAATGTGATGTATCCACGTTGCGTTTTGGGGCATTTCCTGTCGCGGGCACTAGGCCTACCCACCCAAGTGAGGTATCATTTTTATCGGGAGACTTGGGGGAACGCTGGGTGGAAGGAAATGTGTGGCTCCTCTCTAATTCCAGAACTTTCTGTCACCAAAATGTGAGGAAAATGTGTTTTTTTAGCCAAATTTTGAGGTTTGCAGTGGATTCTGGTTAACAGAACCTGGTCAGAGCCCCACAAGTCACCCCATCTTGGATTCCCCTAGGTCTCTAGTTTTAAAAAATGCACAGGTTTGGTAAGTTTCCCTAGGTGCTGGCTGAGCTAGAGGCCAAAATCTACAGGTAGGCACTTTGCAAAAAACACCTCTGTTTTCTTTAAAAAAATGTGATGTGTCCACGTTGCGTTTTGGGGCATTTCCTGTCGCAGGCACTAGGCCTACCTACCCAAGTGAGGTATCATTTTTATCGGGAGACTTGGGGGAACGCTGGGTGGAAGGAAATTTGTGGCTCCTCTCTAATTCCAGAACTTTCTGTCACCAAAATGTGTGGAAAATTTGTTTTTTTAGCCAAATTTGGAGATTTGCAAAGGATTCTGGGTAACAGAACCTGGTCAGAGCCTCACAAGTCACCCCATCTTGGATTCCCCTAGGTCTCTAGTTTTCAAAAATGCACAGGTTTGGTAGGTTTCCCTAGGTACCGGCTGAGCTAGAGGCCAAAATCTACAGGTAGGCACTTTGCAAAAAACACCTCTGTTTTCTTTCAAAAAATGTGATGTGTCCACGTTGCGTTTTGGGGCATTTCCTGTTGCGGGCACTAGGCCTACCCACACAAGTGAGGTATCATTTTTATCAGGAGACTTGGGGGAACGCTGGGTGGAAGGAAATTTGTGGCTCCTCTCAGATTCCAGAACTTTCTGTCACGGAAATGTGAGGAAAACGTGTTTTTTTAGCCAAATTTTGAGGTTTGCAAAGGATTCTGGGTAACAGAACCTGGTCAGAGCCCCACAAGTCACCCCATCTTGGAATCCCCTAAGTTTCTAGTTTTTAAAAATGCACAGGTTTGGTAGGGTCCCCTAGGTGCCGGCTGAGCTAGAGGCCAAAATCTACAGGTAGGCACTTTGTAAAAAACACCTCTGTTTTCTTTAAAAAAATGTGATGTATCCACGTTGCGTTTTGGGGCATTTCCTGTCGCGGGCACTAGGCCTACCCACCCAAGTGAGGTATCATTTTTATCGGGAGACTTGGGGGAACGCTGGGTGGAAGGAAATGTGTGGCTCCTCTCTAATTCCAGAACTTTCTGTCACAAAAATGTGAGGAAAATGTGTTTTTTTAGCCAAATTTTGAGGTTTGCAGTGGATTCTGGGTAACAGAACCTGGTCAGAGCCCCACAAGTCACCCCATCTTGGATTCCCCTAGGTCTCTAGTTTTAAAAAATGCACAGGTTTGGTAAGTTTCCCTAGGTGCTGGCTGAGCTAGAGGCCAAAATCTACAGGTAGGCACTTTGCAAAAAACACCTCTGTTTTCTTTAAAAAAATGTGATGTGTCCACGTTGCGTTTTTGGGCATTTCCTGTTGCGGGCACTAGGCCTACCCACACAAGTGAGGTATCATTTTTATCAGGAGACTTGGGTAACGCTGGGTGGAAGGACATTTGTGGCTTCTCTCAGATTCCAGAACTTTCTGTCACGGAAATGTGAGGAAAACGTGTTTTTTTAGCCAAATTTTGAGGTTTGCAAAGGATTCTGGGTAACAGAACCTGGTCAGAGCCCCACAAGTCACCCGATCTTGGAATCCCCTAAGTTTCTAGTTTTTAAAAATGCACAGGTTTGGTAGGGTCCCCTAGGTGCCGGCTGAGCTAGAGGCCAAAATCTACAGGTAGGCACTTTGTAAAAAACACCTCTGTTTTCTTTAAAAAAATGTGATGTATCCACGTTGCGTTTTGGGGCATTTCCTGTCGCGGGCACTAGGCCTACCCACCCAAGTGAGGTATCATTTTTATCGGGAGACTTGGGGGAACGCTGGGTGGAAGGAAATGTGTGGCTCCTCTCTAATTCCAGAACTTTCTGTCACCAAAATGTGAGGAAAATGTGTTTTTTTAGCCAAATTTTGAGGTTTGCAGTGGATTCTGGGTAACAGAACCTGGTCAGAGCCCCACAAGTCACCCCATCTTGGATTCCCCTAGGTCTCTAGTTTTAAAAAATGCACAGGTTTGGTAAGTTTCCCTAGGTGCTGGCTGAGCTAGAGGCCAAAATCTACAGGTAGGCACTTTGCAAAAAACACCTCTGTTTTCTTTAAAAAAATGTGATGTGTCCACGTTGCGTTTTGGGGCATTTCCTGTCGCAGGCACTAGGCCTACCTACCCAAGTGAGGTATCATTTTTATCGGGAGACTTGGGGGAACGCTGGGTGGAAGGAAATTTGTGGCTCCTCTCTAATTCCAGAACTTTCTGTCACCAAAATGTGTGGAAAATTTGTTTTTTTAGCCAAATTTGGAGATTTGCAAAGGATTCTGGGTAACAGAACCTGGTCAGAGCCTCACAAGTCACCCCATCTTGGATTCCCCTAGGTCTCTAGTTTTCAAAAATGCACAGGTTTGGTAGGTTTCCCTAGGTACCGGCTGAGCTAGAGGCCAAAATCTACAGGTAGGCACTTTGCAAAAAACACCTCTGTTTTCTTTCAAAAAATGTGATGTGTCCACGTTGCGTTTTGGGGCATTTCCTGTTGCGGGCACTAGGCCTACCCACACAAGTGAGGTATCATTTTTATCAGGAGACTTGGGGGAACGCTGGGTGGAAGGAAATTTGTGGCTCCTCTCAGATTCCAGAACTTTCTGTCACGGAAATGTGAGGAAAACGTGTTTTTTTAGCCAAATTTTGAGGTTTGCAAAGGATTCTGGGTAACAGAACCTGGTCAGAGCCCCACAAGTCACCCCATCTTGGAGTCCCCTAGGTCTCTAGTTTTCGAAAATGCACAGGTTTGGTAGGTTTCCCTAGGTGCCGGCTGAGCTAGAGGCCAAAATCTTCAGGTAGGCACTTTTCAAAAAACACCTCTGTTTTCTTTCAAAAAATATGATGTGTCCACGTTGCGTTTTTGGGCATTTCCTGTTGCGGGCACTAGGCCTACCCACACAAGTGAGGTATCATTTTTATCAGGAGACTTGGGTAACGCTGGGTGGAAGGACATTTGTGGCTTCTCTCAGATTCCAGAACTTTCTGTCACCGAAATGTGAGGAAAATTTGTTTTTTTAGCCAAATTTTGAAGTTTGCATAGGATTCTGGGTAACAGAACCTGGTCAGAGCCCCACAAGTCACCCCATCTTGGATTCCCCTAGGTCTCTAGTTTTCAAAAATGCACCGGTTTAGTAGGTTTCCCTAGGTGCCGGCTGAGCTAGAGGCCAATATCTACATGTAGGCACTTTGCAAAAAACACCTCTGTTTTCTTTCAAAAAATATGATGTGTCCACGTTGCGTTTTGGGGCATTTCCTGTTGCGGGCACTAGGCCTACCCACACAAGTGAGGTATCATTTTTATAAGGAGACTTGGGTAACGCTGGGTGGAAGGAAATTTGTGGCTCCTCTCAGATTCTAGAACTTTCTGTCACCGTAATGTGAGGAAAACGTGTTTTTTTAGCCAAATTTTGAGGTTTGCAAAGGATTCTGGGTAACAGAACCTGGTCAGAGCCCCACAAGTCACCCCATCTTGGAATCCCCTAGGTTTCTAGTTTTTAAAAATGCACAGGTTTGGTAGGGTCCCCTAGGTGCCGGCTGAGCTAGAGGCCAAAATCTACAGGTAGGCACTTTGTAAAAAACACCTCTGTTTTCTTTAAAAAAATGTGATGTATCCACGTTGCGTTTTGGGAGTCATTTCCTGACTCGGGCGCTAGGCCTACCCACACAAGTGAGGTATCATTTTTATCGGAAGACTTGGGGGAACGCTGTGTGGAAAGAAATTTGTGGCTCCTCTCTGGTTCCAGAACTTTCTGTCACCAAAATGTGAGGAAAATGTGTTTTCTTAGCCAAATTTTGAGGTTTGCAAAGGATTCTGGGTAACAGAACCTGGCCAGAGCCCCACAAGTCACCCCATCTTAGATTCCCCTAGGTCTCTAGTTTTAAAAAATGCACAGGTTTGGTAGGTTTCCCTAGGTGCCGGCTGAGCTAGAGGCCAAAATCTACAGGTAGGCACTTTGCAAAAAACACCTCTGTTTTCTTTCAAAAAATGTGATGTGTCCACGTTGCGTTTTGGGGCATTTCCTGTCGCGGGCACTAGGCCTACCCACCCAAGTGAGGTATCATTTTTATCAGGAGACTTGGGGGAACGCTGGGTGGAAGGAAATTTGTGGCTCCTCTCAGATTCCAGAACTTTCTGTCAACGAAATGTGAGGAAAATTTGTTTTGTTTAGCCAAATTTTGAGGTTTGCAAAGGATTCTGGGTAACAGAACCTGGTCAGAGCCCCACAAGTCACCCCATCTTCGATTCCCCTAGGTCTCTAGTTTTAAAAAATGCACAGGTTTGGTAAGTTTCCCTAGGTGCTGGCTGAGCTAGAGGCCAAAATCTACAGGTAGGCACTTTGCAAAAAACACCTCTGTTTTCTTTAAAAAAATGTGATGTGTCCACGTTGCGTTTTGGGGCATTTCCTGTCGCAGGCACTAGGCCTACCTACCCAAGTGAGGTATCATTTTTATCGGGAGACTTGGGGGAACGCTGGGTGGAAGGAAATGTGTGGCTCCTCTCTAATTCCAGAACTTTCTGTCACCAAAATGTGAGGAAAATTTGTTTTTTTAGCCAAATTTTGAGGTTTGCAAAGGATTCTGGGTAACAGAGCCTGGTCAGAGCACCACAAGTCACCCCATCTTGGATTCCCCTAGGTCTCTAGTTTTACAAAATGCACAGGTTTGGTAGGTTTCCCTAGGTGCCGGCTGAGCTAGAGGCCAAAATCTACAGGTAGGCACTTTGCAAAAAACACTTCTGTTTTCTTTAAAAAAATGTGATGTGTCCACGTTGCGTTTTGGGGCATTTCCTGTTGCGGGCACTAGGCCTACCCACACAAGTGAGGTATCATTTTTATCAGGAGACTTGGGGGAACGCTGGGTGGAAGGAAATTTGTGGCTCCTCTCAGATTCCAGAACTTTCTGTCAACGAAATGTGAGGAAAATTTGTTTTGTTTAGCCAAATTTTGAGGTTTGCAAAGGATTCTGGGTAACAGAACCTGGTCAGAGCCCCACAAGTCACCCCATCTTCGATTCCCCTAGGTCTCTAGTTTTTAAAAATATGAACAGGTTTGGTAGGTTTCCCTAGGTGCCGGCTGAGCTAGAGGCCAAAATCTACAGGAAGGCACTTTGCAAAAAACACCTCTGTTTTCTTTAAAAAAAATGTGATGTGTCCACGTTTCGTTTTGGGGCATTTCCTGTTGCGGGCACTAGGCCTACCCACACAAGTGAGGTATCATTTTTATCAGGAGACTTGGGGGAACGCTGGGTGGAAGGAAATTTGTGGCTCCTCTCAGATTCCAGAACTTTCTGTCAACGAAATGTGAGGAAAATTTGTTTTTTTAGCCAAATTTTGAGGTTTGCAAAGGATTCTGGGTAACAGAACCTGGTCAGAGCCCCACAAGTCACCCCATCTTGGATTCCCCTAGCTTTCTAGTTTTTAAAAATGCACAGGTTTGGTAGGTTCCCCTAGGTGCCGGCTGAGCTAGAGGCCAAAATCTACAGGTAGGCACTTTGTAAAAAACACCTGTTTTCTTTAAAAAAATGTGATGTGTCCATGTTATGTTTTGGGGCATTTCCTGTCACGGGCGCTAGGCCTACCCACACAAGTGAGGTATCATTTTTATCGGGAGACTTGGGGGAAAACTGGGTGGAAGGAAATTTGTGGCTCCTCTCAGATTTCAGAACTTTCTGTCACCGAAATGTGAGGAAAACGTGTTTTTTTAGCCAAATTTTGAGGTTTGGAAAAGATTCTGGGTAACATAACCTGGCCAGAGCCCCACAAGTCACCCCATCTTGGATTCCCCTAGGTCTCTAGTTTTCAAAAATGCACAGGTTTGGTAGGTTTCCCTAGGTGCCGGCTGAGCTACAGGCCAAAATCTACAGGTAGGCACTTTGCAAAAAACACCTCTGTGTTCTATAAAAAAATGTGATGTTTCCACGTTGCGTTTTGGGGCATTTCCTGTTGCGGGCGCTAGGCCTATCCACACAAGTGAGGTATAATTTTTATCGGAAGACTTGGGGGAACGCTGGGTGGAAAGAAATTTGTGGCTCCTCTCTGGTTCCAGAACTTTCTGTCACCAAAATGTGAGGAAAATTTGTTTTTTTAGCCAAATTTTGAGGTTTGCAAAGGATTCTGGGTAACAGAACCTGGTCAGAGCCCCACAAGTCACCCCATCTTGGATTCCCCTAGGTCTCTAGTTTTACAAAATGCACAGGTTTGGTAAGGTTCCCTAGGTGCCGGCTGAGCTACAGGCCAAAATCTACAGGTAGGCACTTTGCAAAAAAACAACTCTGTTTTCTTTAAAAAAATGTGATGTGTCCACGTTGCGTTTTGGGGCATTTCCTGTCGCGGGCACTAGGCCTACCTACCCAACTGAGGTATCATTTTTATCGTGAGACTTGGGGGAACGCTGGGTGGAAGGAAATTTGTGGCTCCTCTCTAACTCCAGAACTTTCTGTCACGAAAATGTGAGGAAAAATTGTTTTTTTAGCCAGATTTTGAGGTTTGCAAAGGATTTTGGGTAACAGAGCCTGGTCAGAGCCCCACAAGTCACCCCATCTTGGATTCCCCTAGGTCTCTAGTTTTAAAAAATGCACAGGTTTGGTAGGTTCTCTAGGTGCCGGCTGAGCTAAAGGCCAAAATCTACAGGTAGGCACTTTGCAAAAAACACCTCTGTTTTCTTTACAAAAATGTGATGTGTCCACATTGCGTTTTGGGGAATTTCCTGTTGCGGGCGCTAGGCCTATCCACACAAGTGAGGTATAATTTTTATCGGAAGACTTGGGGGAACGCTGGGTGGAAAGAAATTTGTGGCTCCTCTCTGGTTCCAGAACTTTCCGTCACCAAAATGTGAGGAAAATGTGTTTTGTTTAGCCAAATTTTGAGGTTTGCAAAGGATTCTGGGTAACAGAACCTGGTCAGAGCCCCACAAGTCACCCCATCTTGGATTCCCCTAGGTTTCTAGTTTTTAAAAATGCACAGGTTTGGTAGGTTCCCCTAGGTGCCGGCTGAGCTAGAGGCCAAAATCTACATGTAGGCACTTTGTAAAAAACACCTCTGTTTTCTTTAAAAAAATGTGATGTGTCCTTGTTATGTTTTGGGGCATTTCCTGTCACGGGCGCTAGGCCTACCCACACAAGTGAGGTATCATTTTTATCGGGAGACTTGGGGGAACACTGGGTGGAAGGAAATTTGTGGCTCCTCTCAGATTCCACAACTTTCTGTCAACGAAATGTGAGGAAAACGTGTTTTTTTAGCCAAATTTTGAGGTTTGCAAAGGATTCTGGGTAACAGAGCCTGGTCAGAGCCCCACAAGTCACCCCATCTTGGATTCCCCTAGGTCTCTAGTTTTCAAAAATGCACAGGTTTGGTAGGTTTCCCTAGGTGCCGGCTGAGCTACAGGCCAAAATCTACAGGTAGGCACTTTGCAAAAAACACCTCTGTGTTCTATAAAAAAATGTGATGTTTCCACGTTGCGTTTTGGGGCATTTCCTGTTGCGGGCGCTAGGCCTATCCACACAAGTGAGGTATAATTTTTATCGGAAGACTTGGGGGAACGCTGGGTGGAAAGAAATTTGTGGCTCCTCTCTGGTTCCAGAACTTTCTGTCACCAAAATGTGAGGAAAATTTGTTTTTTTAGCCAAATTTTGAGGTTTGCAAAGGATTCTGGGTAACAGAACCTGGTCAGAGCCCCACAAGTCACCCCATCTTGGATTCCCCTAGGTCTCTAGTTTTAAAAAATGCACAGGTTTGGTCAGTTTCCCTAGGTGCCGGCTGAGCTACAGGCCAAAATCTACAGGTAGGCACTTTGCAAAAAAACAACTCAGTTTTCTTTAAAAAAATGTGATGTGTCCACGTTGCGTTTTGGGGCATTTCCTGTCGCGGGCACTAGGCCTACCTACCCCACTGAGGTATCATTTTTATCGTGAGACTTGGGGGAACGCTGGGTGGAAGGAAATTTGTGTCTCCTCTCTAACTCCAGAACTTTCTGTCACGAAAATGTGAGGAAAAATTGTTTTTTTAGCCAGATTTTGAGGTTTGCAAAGGATTTTGGGTAACAGAGCCTGGTCAGAGCCCCACAAGTCACCCCATCTTGGATTCCCCTAGGTCTCTAGTTTTAAAAAATGCACAGGTTTGGTAGGTTCTCTAGGTGCCGGCTGAGCTAAAGGCCAAAATCTACAGGTAGGCACTTTGCAAAAAACACCTCTGTTTTCTTTACAAAAATGTGATGTGTCCACGTTGTGTTTTGGGGAATTTCCTGTTGCGGGCGCTAGGCCTATCCACACAAGTGAGGTATAATTTTTATCGGAAGACTTGGGGGAACGCTGGGTGGAAAGAAATTTGTGGCTCCTCTCTGGTTCCAGAACTTTCCGTCACCAAAATGTGAGGAAAATGTGTTTTGTTTAGCCAAATTTTGAGGTTTGCAAAGGATTCTGGGTAACAGAACCTGGTCAGAGCCCCACAAGTCACCCCATCTTGGATTCCCCTAGGTCTCTAGTTTTAAAAAATGCACAGGTTTGGTAGGTTTCCCTAGGTGCCGGCTGAGCTAGAGGCCAAAATCTACAGGTAGGCACTTTGCAAAAAACACCTCTGTTTTCTTTAAAAAAAATGTGATGGTCCAAGTTGCGTTTTGGGGCATTTCCTGTTGCGGGCACTAGGCCTACCCACACAAGTGAGGTATCATTTTTATCAGGAGACTTGGGGGAACGCTGGGTGGAAAGAAATTTGTGGCTCCTCTCAGATTCCAGAACTTTCTGTCAACGAAATGTGAGGAAAACGTGTTTTTTTAGCCAAATTTTGAGGTTTGCAAAGGATTCTGGGTAACAGAACCTGGTCAGAGCCCCACAAGTCACCCCATCTTGGATTCCCCTAGGTTTCTAGTTTTTAAAAATGCACAGGTTTGGTAGGTTCCCCTAGGTGCCGGCTGAGCTAGAGGCCAAAATCTACAGGTAGGCACTTTGTAAAAAACACCTCTGTTTTCTTTAAAAAAATTTGATGTGTCCTTGTTATGTTTTGGGGCATTTCCTGTCACGGGCGCTAGGCCTACCCACACAAGTGAGGTATCATTTTTATCGGGAGACTTGGGGGAACACTGGGTGGAAGGAAATTTGTGGCTCCTCTCAGATTCCAGAACTTTCTGTCAACGAAATGTGAGGAAAACGTGTTTTTTTAGCCAAATTTTGAGGTTTGCAAAGGATTCTGGGTAACAGAGCCTGGTCAGAGCCCCACAAGTCACCCCATCTTGGATTCTCTAGGTCTCTAGTTTTAAAAAATGCACAGGTTTGGTAGGTTTCCCTAGGTGCCGGCTGAGCTAGAGGCCAAATCTACAGGTAGGCACTTTTCAAAAAACACCTCTGTTTTCTTTAAAAAAATGTGATGTGTCCACGTTGCGTTTTGGGGCATTTCCTGTTGCGGGCACTAGGCCTACCCACACAAGTGAGGTATCATTTTTATCAGGAGACTTGGGTAACGCTGGGTGGAAGGACATTTGTGGCTTCTCTCAGATTCCAGAACTTTCTGTCACCAAAATGTGAGGAAAATGTGTTTTTTTAGCCACATTTTGAGGTTTGCAATGGATTCTGGGTAACAGAACCTGGTCAGAGCCCCACAAGTCACCCCATCTTGGATTCCCCTAGGTCTCTAGTTTTAAAAAATGCACAGGTTTGGTAAGTTTCCCTAGGTGCCGGCTGAGCTACAGGCCAAAATCTACAGGTAGGCACTTTGCAAAAAACACCTCTGTTTTCTTTAAAAAAATGTGATGTGTCCACGTTGCGTTTTGGGGCATTTCCTGTCGCAGGCACTAGGCCTACCTACCCAAGTGAGGTATCATTTTTATCGGGAGACTTGGGGGAACGCTGGGTGGAAGGAAATTTGTGGCTCCTCTCTAATTCCAGAACTTTCTGTCACCAAAATGTGAGGAAAATTTGTTTTTTTAGCCAAATTTGGAGATTTGCAAAGGATTCTGGGTTACAGAACCTGGTCAGAGCCCCACAAGTCACCCCATCTTGGATTCCCCTAGGTCTCTAGTTTTCAAAAATGCACAGGTTTGGTAGGTTTCCCTAGGTACCGGCTGAGCTAGAGGCCAAAATCTACAGGTAGGCACTTTGCAAAAAACACCTCTGTTTTCTTTTAAAAAATGTGATGTGTCCACGTTGCGTTTTGGGGCATTTCCTGTTGCGGGCACTAGGCCTACCCACACAAGTGAGGTATCATTTTTATCAGGAGACTTGGGGGAACGCTGGGTGGAAGGAAATTTGTGGCTCCTCTCAGATTCCAGAACTTTCTGTCACCGAAATGTGAGGAAAACGTGTTTTTTTAGCCAAATTTTGAGGTTTGCAAAGGATTCTGGGTAACAGAACCTGGTCAGAGCCCCACAAGTCACCCCATCTTGGAGTCCCCTAGGTCTCTAGTTTTAAAAAATGCAAAGGTTTGGTAGGTTTCCCTAGGTGCCGGCTGAGCTAGAGGCCAAAATCTACAGGTAGGCACTTTTCAAAAAACACCTCTGTTTTCTTTCAAAAAATATGATGTGTCCACGTTGCGTTTTGGGGCATTTCCTGTTGCGGGCACTAGGCCTACCCACACAAGTGAGGTATCATTTTTATCAGGAGACTTGGGTAACGCTGGGTGGAAGGACATTTGTGGCTTCTCTCAGATTCCAGAACTTTCTGTCACCGAAATGTGAGGAAAACGTGTTTTTTTTAGCCAAATTTTGAGGTTTGCAAAGGATACTGGGTAACAGAACCTGGTCAGAGCCCCACAAGTCACCCCATCTTGGAATCCCCTAGGTTTCTAGTTTTTAAAAATGCACAGGTTTGGTAGGGTCCCCTAGGTGCCGGCTGAGCTAGAGGCCAAAATCTACAGGTAGGCACTTTGTAAAAAACACGTCTGTTTTCTTTAAAAAAATGTGATGTATCCACGTTGCGTTTTGGGAGTCATTTCCTGAATCGGGCGCTAGGCCTACCCACCCAAGTGAGGTATCATTTTTATCGGGAGACTTGGGAGAACGCTGGGTGGAAGGAAATTTGTGGCTCCTCTCTAATTCCAGAACTTTCTGTCACCAAAATGTGAGGAAAATTTGTTTTTTTAGCCAAATTTTGAAGTTTGCAAAGGATTCTGGGTAACAGAACCAGGTCAGAGCCCCACAAGTCACCCCATCATGGATTCCCCTAGGTCTCTAGTTTTCAAAAATGCACAGGTTTGGTAGGTTCCCTAGGTGCCGGCTGAGCTAGAGGCCAAAATCTACAGGTAGGCACTTTGCAAAAAACACCTCTGTTTTCTTTAAAAAAATGTGATGTGTCCACGTTGCGTTTTGGGGCATTTCCTGTTGCGGGCACTAGGCCTACCCACACAAGTGAGGTATCATTTTTATCAGGAGACTTGGGGGAACGCTGGGTGGAAGGAAATTAGTGGCTCCTCTCAGATTCCAGAACTTTCTGTCAACGAAATGTGAGGAAAACGTGTTTTTTTAGCCACATTTTGAGGTTTGCAAAGGATTCTGGGTAACAGAACCTGGTCAGAGCCCCACAAGTCACCCCATCTTGGATTCCCCTAGGTTTCTAGTTTTTAAAAATGCACAGGTTTGGTAGGTTCCCCTAGGTGCCGGCTGAGCTAGAGGCCAAAATCTACAGGTAGGCACTTTGTAAAAAACACCTCTGTTTTCTTTAAAAAAATGTGATGTGTCCATGTTATGTTTTGGGGCATTTCCTGTCACGGGCGCTAGGCCTACCCACACAAGTGAGGTATCATTTTTATCAGGAGACTTGGGGGAACACTCGGTGGAAGGAAATTTGTGGCTCCTCTCAGATTCCAGAACTTTCTGTCACCGAAATGTGAGGAAAACGTGTTTTTTTAGCCGAATTTTGAGGTTTGGAAAGGATTCTGGGTAACAGAACCTGGCCAGAGCCCCACAACTCACCCCATCTTGGATTCCCCTAGGTCTCTAGTTTTCAAAAATGCACAGGTTTGGTAGGTTTCCCCAGGTGCCGTCTGAGCTACAGGCCAAAATCTACAGGTAGGCACTTTGCAAAAAACACCTCTGTGTTCTATAAAAAAAGTGATGTGTCCACGTTGCGTTTTGGGGCATTTCCTGTCTCGGGCGCTAGGCCTACCCACACAAGTGAGGTATCATTTTTATCGGGAGACTTGGGGGAAAGCAGGGTGGAAGGAAATTTGTGGCTCCTCTCTGATTCCAGAACTTTCTGTCACCAAAATGTGAGGAAAATTTGTTTTTTTAACCAAATTTTGAGGTTTGCAAAGGATTCTGGGTAACAGAACCAGGTCAGAGCCCCACAAGTCACCCCATCTTGGATTCCTGTAGGTCTCTAGTTTTAAAAAATGCACAGGTTTGGTAGGTTTCCCTAGGTGCTGGCTGAGCTAGAGGCCAAAATCTACAGGTAGGCACTTTGCAAAAAACACCTCTGTTTTCTTTACAAAAATGTGATGTGTCCACGTTGCGTTTTGGGGCATTTCCTGTTGCGGGCGCTAGGCCTATCCACACAAGTGAGGTATAATTTTTATCGGAAGACTTGGGGGAATGCTGGGTGGAAAGAAATTTGTGGCTCCTCTCTGGTTCCAGAACTTTCTGTCACCAAAATGTGAGGAAAATTTGTTTTTTTAGCCAAATGTTGAGGTTTGCAAAGGATTCTGGGTAACAGAACCTGGTCAGAGCCCCACAAGTCACCCCATCTTGGATTCCCCTAGGTCTCTAGTTTTAAAAAATGCACAGGTTTGGTAAGTTTCCCTAGGTGCCGGCTGAGCTAGAGGCCAAAATCTACAGGTAGGCACTTTGCAAAAAACACCTCTGTTTTCTTTAAAAAAATGTGATGTGTCCACGTTGCGTTTTGGGGCATTTCCTGTTGCGGGCACTAGGCCTACCCACACAAGTGAGGTATCATTTTTATCAGGAGACTTGGGTAACGCTGGGTGGAAGGGAAATTTGTGGCTCCTCTCTAACTCCAGAACTTTCTGTCACGAAAATGTGAGGAAAATTTGTTTTTTTAGCCACATTTTGAGGTTTGCAAAGGATTCTGGGTAACAGAACCTGGTCAGAGCCCCACAAGTCACCCCATCTTGGATTCCCCTAGGTTTCTAGTTTTTAAAAATGCACAGGTTTGGTAGGTTCCCCTAGGTGCCGGCTGAGCTAGAGGCCAAAATCTACAGGTAGGCACTTTGTAAAAAACACCTCTGTTTTCTTTAAAAAAATGTGATGTGTCCATGTTATGTTTTGGGGCATTTCCTGTCACGGGCGCTAGGCCTACCCACACAAGTGAGGTATCATTTTTATCGGGAGACTTGGGGGAACACTCGGTGGAAGGAAATTTGTGGCTCCTCTCAGATTCCAGAACTTTCTGTCACCGAAATGTGAGGAAAACTTGTTTTTTTAGCCAAATTTTGAGGTTTGGAAAGGATTCTGGGTAACAGAACCTGGCCAGAGCCCCACAACTCACCCCATCTTGGATTCCCCTAGGTCTCTAGTTTTCAAAAATGCACAGGTTTGGTAGGTTTCCCCAGGTGCCGGCTGAGCTACAGGCCAAAATCTACAGGTAGGCACTTTGCAAAAAACACCTCTGTGTTCTATAAAAAAAGTGATGTGTCCACGTTGCGTTTTGGGGCATTTCCTGTCTCGGGCGCTAGGCCTACCCACACAAGTGAGGTATCATTTTTATCGGGAGACTTGGGGGAAAGCAGGGTGGAAGGAAATTTGTGGCTCCTCTCTGATTCCAGAACTTTCTGTCACCAAAATGTGAGGAAAATTTGTTTTTTTAGCCAAATTTTGAGGTTTGCAAAGGATTCTGGGTAACAGAACCAGGTCAGAGCCCCACAAGTCACCCCATCTTGGATTCCTGTAGGTCTCTAGTTTTAAAAAATGCACAGGTTTGGTAGGTTTCCCTAGGTGCTGGCTGAGCTAGAGGCCAAAATCTACAGGTAGGCACTTTGCAAAAAACACCTCTGTTTTCTTTACAAAAATGTGATGTGTCCACGTTGCGTTTTGGGGCATTTCCTGTTGCGGGCGCTAGGCCTATCCACACAAGTGAGGTATAATTTTTATCGGAAGACTTGGGGGAATGCTGGGTGGAAAGAAATTTGTGGCTCCTCTCTGGTTCCAGAACTTTCTGTCACCAAAATGTGAGGAAAATTTGTTTTTTTAGCCAAATGTTGAGGTTTGCAAAGGATTCTGGGTAACAGAACCTGGTCAGAGCCCCACAAGTCACCCCATCTTGGATTCCCCTAGGTCTCTAGTTTTAAAAAATGCACAGGTTTGGTAAGTTTCCCTAGGTGCCGGCTGAGCTAGAGGCCAAAATCTACAGGTAGGCACTTTGCAAAAAACACCTCTGTTTTCTTTAAAAAAATGTGATGTGTCCACGTTGCGTTTTGGGGCATTTCCTGTTGCGGGCACTAGGCCTACCCACACAAGTGAGGTATCATTTTTATCAGGAGACTTGGGTAACGCTGGGTGGAAGGGAAATTTGTGGCTCCTCTCTAACTCCAGAACTTTCTGTCACGAAAATGTGAGGAAAATTTGTTTTTTTAGCCAAATTTTGAGGTTTGCAAAGGATTCTGGGTAACAGAGCCTGGTCAGAGCCCCACAAGTCACCCCATCTTGGATTCCCGTAGGTCTCTAGTTTTCAAAAATGCACAGGTTTGGTAGGTTTCCCTAGGTGCCGGCTGAGCTAGAGGCCAAAATCTACAGGTAGGCACTTTGCAAAAAACACCTCTGTTTTCTTTCAAAAAATGTGATGTGTCCACGTTGCGTTTTGGGGCATTTCCTGTTGCGGGCACTAGGCCTACCCACACAAGTGAGGTATCATTTTTATCAGGAGACTTGGGGGATTGCTGGGTGGAAGGAAATTTGTGGCTCCTCTCTAATTCCAGAACTTTCTGTCACCAAAATGTGAGGAAAATTTGTTTTTTTAGCCAAATTTTGAGGTTTGCAAAGGATTCTGGGTAACAGAGCCTGGTCAGAGCACCACAAGTCAACCCATCTTGGATTCCCCTAGGTCTCTAGTTTTCAAAAATGCACAGGTTTGGTAGGTTTCCCTAGGTGCCGGCTGAGCTAGAGGCCAAAATCTACAGGTAGGCACTTTGCAAAAAACACTTCTGTATTCTTTCAAAAAATGTGATGTGTCCACGTTGCGTTTTGGGGCATTTCCTGTTGCGGGCACTAGGCCTACCCACACAAGTGAGGTATCATTTTTATCAGGAGACTTGGGGGAACGCTGGGTGGAAGGAAATTTGTGGCTCCTCTCAGATTCCATAACTTTCTGTCACCGAAATGTGAGGAAAACGTGTTTTTTTAGCCAAATTTTGAGGTTTGCAAAGGATACTGGGTCACAGAACCTGGTCAGAGCCCCACAAGTCACCCCATCTTGGAATCCCCTAGGTTTCTAGTTTTTAAAAATGCACAGGTTTGGTAGGGTCCCCTAGGTGCCGGCTGAGCTAGAGGCCAAAATCTACAGGTAGGCACTTTGTAAAAAACACCTCTGTTTTCTTTAAAAAAATGTGATGTATCCACGTTGCGTTTTGGGAGTCATTTCCTGAATCGGGCGCTAGGCCTACCCACCCAAGTGAGGTATCATTTTTATCGGGAGACTTGGGGGAACGCTGGGTGGAAGGAAATTTGTGGCTCCTCTCTAATTCCAGAACTTTCTGTCACCAAAATGTGAGGAAAATTTGTTTTTTTAGCCAAATTTTGAGGTTTGCAAAGGATTCTGGGTAACAGAACCAGGTCAGAGCCCCACAAGTCACCCCATCATGGATTCCCCTAGGTCTCTAGTTTTCAAAAATGCACAGGTTTGGTAGGTTCCCTAGGTGCCGGCTGAGCTAGAGGCCAAAATCCACAGGTAGGCACTTTGCAAAAAACACCTCTGTTTTCTTTAAAAAAATGTGATGTGTCCACGTTGCGTTTTGGGGCATTTCCTGTTGCGGGCACTAGGCCTACCCACACAAGTGAGGTATCATTTTTATCAGGAGACTTGGGTAACGCTGGGTGGAAGGAAATTTGTGGCTCCTGTCTAATTCCAGAACTTTCTGTCACCAAAATGTGAGGAAAATTTGTTTTTTTAGCCAAATTTTGAGGTTTGCAAAGGATTCTGGGTAACAGAGCCTGGTCAGAGCACCACAAGTCACCCCATCTTGGATTCCCCTAGGTCTCTAGTTTTAAAAAATGCACAGGTTTGGTAGGTTTCCCTAGGTGCCGGCTGAGCTAGAGGCCAAAATCTACAGGTAGGCACTTTGCAAAAAACACTTCTGTTTTCTTTCAAAAAATGTGATGTGTCCACGTTGCGTTTTGGGGCATTTCCTGTTGCGGGCACTAGGCCTACCCACACAAGTGAGGTATCATTTTTATCAGGAGACTTGGGGGAACGCTGGGTGGAAGGAAATTTATGGCTCCTCTCTGATTCCAGAACTTTCTGTCTATGAAATGTGAGTAAAACTTGTTTTTTTAGCCAAATTTTGAAGTTTGCAAAGGATTCTGGGTAACAGAACCAGGTCAGAGCCCCACAAGTCACCCCATCATGGATTCCCCTAGCTCTCTAGTTTTCAAAAATGCACAGGTTTGGTAGGTTCCCTAGGTGCCGGCTGAGCTAGAGGCCAAAATCTACAGGTAGGCACTTTGCAAAAAACACCTCTGTTTTCTTTAAAAAAATGTGATGTGTCCACGTTGCGTTTTGGGGCATTTCCTGTTGCGGGCACTAGGCCTACCCACACAAGTGAGGTATCATTTTTATCGGGAGACTTGGGGGAACGCTGGGTGGAAGGAAATGTGTGGCTCCTCTCAGATTCCAGAACTTTCTGTCAACGAAATGTGAGGAAAACGTGTTTTTTAGCCACATTTTGAGGTTTGCAAAGGATTCTGGGTAACAGAACCTGGTCAGAGCCCCACAAGTCACCCCATCTTGGATTCCCCTAGGTTTCTAGTTTTTAAAAATGCACAGGTTTGGTAGGTTCCCCTAGGTGCCGGCTGAGCTAGAGGCCAAAATCTACAGGTAGGCACTTTGTAAAAAACACCTCTGTTTTCTTTAAAAAAATGTGATGTGTCCATGTTATGTTTTGGGGCATTTCCTGTCACGGGCGCTAGGCCTACCCACACAAGTGAGGTATCATTTTTATCGGGAGACTTGGGGGAACACTGGGTGGAAGGAAATTTGTGGCTCCTCTCAGATTCCAGAACTTTCTGTCACCGAAATGTGAGGAAAACATGTTTTTTTAGCCAAATTTTGAGGTTTGGAAAGGATTCTGGGTAACAGAACCTGGCCAGAGCCCCACAAGTCACCCCATCTTGGATTCCCCTAGGTCTCTAGTTTTAAAAAATGCACAGGTTTGGTAGGTTTCCCCAGGTGCCGGCTGAGCTACAGGCCAAAATCTACAGGTAGGCACTTTGCAAAAAACACCTCTGTGTTCTATAAAAAAATGTGATGTGTCCACGTTGCGTTTTGGGGCATTTACTGTCTCGGGCGCTAGGCCTACCCACACAAGTGAGGTATCATTTTTATCGGGAGACTTGGGGGAACGCTGGGTGGAAGGAAATTTGTGGCCCCTCTCTGATTCCAGAACTTTCTGTCACCAAAATGTGAGGAAAATTTGTTTTTTTAGCCAAATTTTGAGGTTTGCAAAGGATTCTGGGTAACAGAACCAGGTCAGAGCCCCACAAGTCACCCCATCTTGGATTCCCGTAGGTCTCTAGTTTTAAAAAATACACAGGTCTGGTAGGTTTCCCTAGGTGCCGGCTGAGCTAGAGGCCAAAATCTACAGGTAGGCACTTTGCAAAAAACACCTCTATTTTCTTTACAAAAATGTGATGTGTCCACGTTTCGTTTTGGGGCATTTCCTGTTGCGGGCACTAGGCCTACCCACACAAGTGAGGTATCATTTTTATCAGGAGACTTGGGGGAACGCTGGGTGGAAGGAAATTTGTGGCTCCTCTCAGATTCCAGAACTTTCTGTCAACGAAATGTGAGGAAAACGTGTTTTTTTAGCCAAATTTTGAGGTTTGCAAAGGATTCTGGGTAACAGAACCTGGTCAGAGCCCCACAAGTCACCCCATCTTGGATTCCCCTAGGTTTCTAGTTTTTAAAAATGCACAGGTTTGGTAGGTTCCCCTAGGTGCCGGCTGAGCTAGAGGCCAAAATCTACAGGTAGGCACTTTGTAAAAAACACCTCTGTTTTCTTTAAAAAAATGTGATGTGTCCATGTTATGTTTTGGGGCATTTCCTGTCACGGGCGCTAGGCCTACCCACACAAGTGAGGTATCATTTTTATCGGGAGACTTGGGGGAACACTGGGTAAAAGGAAATTTGTGGCTCCTCTCAGATTCCAGAACTTTCTGTCACCGAAATGTGAGGAAAACGTGTTTTTTTAGCCAAATTTTGAGGTTTGGAAAGGATTCTGGGTAACATAACCTGGCCAGAGCCCCACAAGTCACCCCATCTTGGATTCCCCTAGGTCTCTAGTTTTCATAAATGCACAGGTTTGGTAGGTTTCCCTAGGTGCTGGCTGAGCTACAGGCCAAAATCTACAGGTAGGCACTTTGCAAAAAACACCTCTGTGTTCTATAAAAAAATGTGATGTTTCCACGTTGCGTTTTGGGGCATTTCCTGTTGCGGGCGCTAGGCCTATCCACACAAGTGAGGTATAATTTTTATCGGAAGACTTGGGGGAACGCTGGGTGGAAAGAAATTTGTGGCTCCTCTCTGGTTCCAGAACTTTCTGTCACCAAAATGTGAGGAAAATTTGTTTTTTTAGCCAAATTTTGAGGTTTGCAAAGGATTCTGGGTAACAGAACCAGGTCAGAGCCCCACAAGTCACCCCATCATGGATTCCCCTAGGTCTCTAGTTTTCAAAAATGCACAGGTTTGGTAGGTTCCCTAGGTGCCGGCTGAGCTAGAGGCCAAAATCTACAGGTAGGCACTTTGCAAAAAACACCTCTGTTTTCTTTAAAAAAATGTGATGTGTCCACGTTGCGTTTTGGGGCATTTCCTGTTGCGGGCACTAGGCCTACCCACACAAGTGAGGTATCATTTTTATCAGGAGACTTGGGGGAACGCTGGGTGGAAGGAAATTTGTGGCTCCTCTCAGATTCCAGAACTTTCTGTCAACGAAATGTGAGGAAAACGTGTTTTTTTAGCCACATTTTGAGGTTTGCAAAGGATTCTGGGTAACAGAACCTGGTCAGAGCCCCACAAGTCACCCCATCTTGGATTCCCCTAGGTTTCTAGTTTTTAAAAATGCACAGGTTTGGTAGGTTCCCCTAGGTGCCGGCTGAGCTAGAGGCCAAAATCTACAGGTAGGCACTTTGTAAAAAACTCCTCTGTTTTCTTTAAAAAAATGTGATGTGTCCATGTTATGTTTTGGGGCATTTCCTGTCACGGGCGCTAGGCCTACCCACACAAGTGAGGTATCATTTTTATCGGGAGACTTGGGGGAACACTGGGTGGAAGGAAATTTGTGGCTCCTCTCAGATTCCAGAACTTTCTGTCACCGAAATGTGAGGAAAACGTGTTTTTTTAGCCAAATTTTGAGGTTTGGAAAGGATTCTGGGTAACAGAACCTGGCCAGAGCCCCACAACTCACCCCATCTTGGATTCCCCTAGGTCTCTAGTTTTCAAAAATGCACAGGTTTGGTAGGTTTCCCCAGGTGCCGTCTGAGCTAGAGGCCAAAATCTACAGGTAGGCACTTTGCAAAAAACACCTCTGTTTTCTTTACAAAAATGTGATGTGTCCACGTTGCGTTTTGGGGCATTTCCTGTTGCGGGCACTAGGCCTATCCACACAAGTGAGATATAATTTTTATCGGAAGACTTGGGTAACGCTGGGTGGAAGGGAAATTTGTGGCTCCTCTCTGGTTCCAGAACTTTCTGTCACCAAAATGTGAGGAAAATTTGTTTTTTTAGCCAAATGTTGAGGTTTGCAAAGGATTCTGGGTAACAGAACCTGGTCAGAGCCCCACAAGTCACCCCATCTTGGATTCCCCTAGGTCTCTAGTTTTAAAAAATGCACAGGTTTGGTAAGTTTCCCTAGGTGCCGGCTGAGCTAGAGGCCAAAATCTACAGGTAGGCACTTTGCAAAAAACACCTCTGTTTTCTTTAAAAAAATGTGATGTGTTCACGTTGCGTTTTGGGGCATTTCCTGTTGCGGGCACTAGGCCTACCCACACAAGTGAGGTATCATTTTTATCAGGAGACTTGGGTAACGCTGGGTGGAAGGGAAATTTGTGGCTCCTCTCTAACTCCAGAACTTTCTGTCACGAAAATGTGAGGAAAATTTGTTTTTTTAGCCAAATTTTGAGGTTTGCAAAGGATTCTGGGTAACAGAGCCTGGTCAGAGCCCCACAAGTCACCCCATCTTGGATTCCCGTAGGTCTCTAGTTTTCAAAAATGCACAGGTTTGGTAGGTTTCCCTAGGTGCCGGCTGAGCTAGAGGCCAAAATCTACAGGTAGGCACTTTGCAAAAAACACCTCTGTTTTCTTTCAAAAAATGTGATGTGTCCACGTTGCGTTTTGGGGCATTTCCTGTTGCGGGCACTAGGCCTACCCACACAAGTGAGGTATCATTTTTATCAGGAGACTTGGGGGATTGCTGGGTGGAAGGAAATTTGTGGCTCCTCTCTAATTCCAGAACTTTCTGTCACCAAAATGTGAGGAAAATTTGTTTTTTTTAGCCAAATTTTGAGGTTTGCAAAGGATTCTGGGTAACAGAGCCTGGTCAGAGCACCACAAGTCACCCCATCTTGGATTCCCCTAGGTCTCTAGTTTTCAAAAATGCACAGGTTTGGTAGGTTTCCCTAGGTGCCGGCTGAGCTAGAGGCCAAAATCTACAGGTAGGCACTTTGCAAAAAACACTTCTGTTTTCTTTCAAAAAATGTGATGTGTCCACGTTGCGTTTTGGGGCATTTCCTGTTGCGTGCACTAGGCCTACCCACACAAGTGAGGTATCATTTTTATCAGGAGACTTGGGTAACACTGGGTGGAAGGAAATTTGTGGCTCCTGTCTAATTCCAGAACTTTCTGTCACCAAAATGTGAGGAAAATTTGTTTTTTTAGCCAAATTTTGAGGTTTGCAAAGGATTCTGGGTAACAGAGCCTGGTCAGAGCCCCACAAGTCACCCCATCTTGGATTCCCGTAGGTCTCTAGTTTTCAAAAATGCACAGGTTTGGTAGGTTTCCCTAGGTGCCGGCTGAGCTAGAGGCCAAAATCTACAGGTAGGCACTTTGCAAAAAACACCTCTGTTTTCTTTCAAAAAATGTGATGTGTCCACGTTGCGTTTTGGGGCATTTCCTGTTGCGGGCACTAGGCCTACCCACACAAGTGAGGTATCATTTTTATCAGGAGACTTGGGGGATTGCTGGGTGGAAGGAAATTTGTGGCTCCTCTCTAATTCCAGAACTTTCTGTCACCAAAATGTGAGGAAAATTTGTTTTTTTAGCCAAATTTTGAGGTTTGCAAAGGATTCTGGGTAACAGAGCCTGGTCAGAGCACCACAAGTCACCCCATCTTGGATTCCCCTAGGTCTCTAGTTTTCAAAAATGCACAGGTTTGGTAGGTTTCCCTAGGTGCCGGCTGAGCTAGAGGCCAAAATCTACAGGTAGGCACTTTGCAAAAAACACTTCTGTTTTCTTTCAAAAAATGTGATGTGTCCACGTTGCGTTTTGGGGCATTTCCTGTTGCGTGCACTAGGCCTACCCACACAAGTGAGGTATCATTTTTATCAGGAGACTTGGGTAACGCTGGGTGGAAGGAAATTTGTGGCTCCTGTCTAATTCCAGAACTTTCTGTCACCAAAATGTGAGGAAAATTAGTTTTTTTAGCCAAATTTTGAGGTTTGCAAAGGATTCTGGGTAACAGAGCCTGGTCAGAGCCCCACAAGTCACCCCATCTTGGATTCCCGTAGGTCTCTAGTTTTCAAAAATGCACAGGTTTGGTAGGTTTCCCTAGGTGCCGGCTGAGCTAGAGGCCAAAATCTACAGGTAGGCACTTTGCAAAAAACACCTCTGTTTTCTTTAAAAAAATGTGATGTGTCCACGTTGCGTTTTGGGGCATTTCCTGTTGCGGGCACTAGGCCTACCCACACAAGTGAGGTATCATTTTTATCAGGAGACTTGGGGGATTGCTGGGTGGAAGGAAATTTGTGGCTCCTCTCTAATTCCAGAACTTTCTGTCACCAAAATGTGAGGAAAATTTGTTTTTTTAGCCAAATTTTGAGGTTTGCAAAGGATTCTGGGTAACAGAGCCTGGTCAGAGCACCACAAGTCACCCCATCTTGGATTCCCCTAGGTCTCTAGTTTTAAAAAATGCACAGGTTTGGTAGGTTTCCCTAGGTGCCGGCTGAGCTAGAGGCCAAAATCTACAGGTAGGCACTTTGCAAAAAACACTTCTGTTTTCTTTCAAAAAATGTGATGTGTCCACGTTGCGTTTTGGGGCATTTCCTGTTGCGGGCACTAGGCCTACCCACACAAGTGAGGTATCATTTTTATCAGGAGACTTGGGGGAACGCTGGGTGGAAGGAAATTTGTGGCTCCTCTCTGATTCCAGAACTTTCTGTCTATGAAATGTGAGGAAAACTTGTTTTTTTAGCCAAATTTTGAAGTTTGCAAAGGATTCTGGGTAACAGAACCAGGTCAGAGCCCCACAAGTCACCCCATCATGGATTCCCCTAGGTCTCTAGTTTTCAAAAATGCACAGGTTTGGTAGGTTCCCTAGGTGCCGGCTGAGCTAGAGGCCAAAACCTACAGGTAGGCACTTTGCAAAAAACACCTCTGTTTTCTTTAAAAAAATGTGATGTGTCCACGTTGCGTTTTGGGGCATTTCCTGTTGCGGGCACTAGGCCTACCCACACAAGTGAGGTATCATTTTTATCGGGAGACTTGGGGGAACGCTGGGTGGAAGGAAATTTGTGGCTCCTCTCAGATTCCAGAACTTTCTGTCAACGAAATGTGAGGAAAACGTGTTTTTTTAGCCACATTTTGAGGTTTGCAAAGGATTCTGGGTAACAGAACCTGGTCAGAGCCCCACAAGTCACCCCATCTTGGATTCCCCTAGGTTTCTAGTTTTTAAAAATGCACAGGTTTGGTAGGTTCCCCTAGGTGCCGGCTGAGCTAGAGGCCAAAATCTACAGGTAGGCACTTTGTAAAAAACACCTCTGTTTTCTTTAAAAAAATGTGATGTGTCCAGTTTATGTTTTGGGGCATTTCCTGTCACGGGCGCTAGGCCTACCCACACAAGTGAGGTATCATTTTTATCGGGAGACTTGGGGGAACACTGGGTGGAAGGAAATTTGTGGCTCCTCTCAGATTCCAGAACTTTCTGTCACCGAAATGTGAGGAAAACATGTTTTTTTAGCCAAATTTTGAGGTTTGGAAAGGATTCTGGGTAACAGAACCTGGCCAGAGCCCCACAAGTCACCCCATCTTGGATTCCCCTAGGTCTCTAGTTTTATAAAATGCACAGGTTTGGTAGGTTTCCCCAGGTGCCGGCTGAGCTACAGGCCAAAATCTACAGGTAGGCACTTTGCAAAAAACACCTCTGTGTTCTATAAAAAAATGTGATGTGTCCACGTTGCGTTTTGGGGCATTTCCTGTCTCGGGCGCTAGGCCTACCCACACAAGTGAGGTATCATTTTTATCAGGAGACTTGGGGGAACGCTGGGTGGAAGGAAATTTGTGGCTCCTCTCAGATTCCAGAACTTTCTGTCAACGAAATGTGAGGAAAACGTGTTTTTTTAGCCAAATTTTGAGGTTTGCAAAGGATTCTGGGTAACAGAACCTGGTCAGAGCCCCACAAGTCACCCCATCTTGGATTCCCCTAGGTTTCTAGTTTTTAAAAATGCACAGGTTTGGTAGGTTCCCCTAGGTGCCGGCTGAGCTAGAGGCCAAAATCTAGAGGTAGGCACTTTGTAAAAAACACCTCTGTTTTCTTTAAAAAAAATGTGATGTGTCCATGTTATGTTTTGGGGCATTTCCTGTCACGGGCGCTAGGCCTACCCACACAAGTGAGGTATCATTTTTATCGGGAGACTTGGGGGAACACTGGGTGGAAGGAAATTTGTGGCTCCTCTCAGATTCCAGAACTTTCTGTCACCGAAATGTGAGGAAAACATGTTTTTTTAGCCAAATTTTGAGGTTTGGAAAGGATTCTGGGTAACATAACCTGGCCAGAGCCCCACAAGTCACCCCATCTTGGATTCCCCTAGGTCTCTAGTTTTCATAAATGCACAGGTTTGGTAGGTTTCCCTAGGTGCCGGCTGAGCTACAGGCCAAAATCTACAGGTAGGCACTTTGCAAAAAACACCTCTGTGTTCTATAAAAAAATGTGATGTTTCCACGTTGCGTTTTGGGGCATTTCCTGTTGCGGGCGCTAGGCCTGTCCACACAAGTGAGGTATAATTTTTATCGGAAGACTTGGGGGAACGCTGGGTGGAAAGAAATTTGTGGCTCCTCTCTGGTTCCAGAACTTTCTGTCACCAAAATGTGAGGAAAATTTGTTTTTTTAGCCAAATTTTGAGGTTTGCAAAGGATTCTGGGTAACAGAACCTGGTCAGAGCCCCACAAGTCACCCCATCTTGGATTCCCCTAGGTCTCTAGTTTTAAAAAATGCACAGTTTTGGTAAGTTTCCCTAGGTGCCGGCTGAGCTACAGGCCAAAATCTACAGGTAGGCACTTTGCAAAAAAACAACTCTGTTTTCTTTAAAAAAATGTGATGTGTCCACGTTGCGTTTTGGGGCATTTCCTGTTGCGGGCACTAGGCCTACCTACCCAACTGAGGTATCATTTTTATCGTGAGACTTGGGGGAACGCTGGGTGGGAGGAAATTTGTGGCTCCTCTCTAACTCCAGAACTTTCTGTCACGAAAATGTGAGGAAAAATTGTTTTTTTAGCCAGATTTTGAGGTTTGCAAAGGATTATGGGTAACAGAGCCTGGTCAGAGCCCCACAAGTCACCCCATCTTGGATTCCCCTAGGTCTCTAGTTTTAAAAAATGCACAGGTTTGGTAGGTTCTCTGGGGGCCGGCTGAGCTAAAGGCCAAAATCTACAGGTAGGCACTTTGCAAAAAACACCTCTGTTTTCTTTACAAAAATGTGATGTGTCCACGTTGCGTTTTGGGGAATTTCCTGTTGCGGGCGCTAGGCCTATCCACACAAGTGAGGTATAATTTTTATCGGAAGACTTGGGGGAACGCTGGGTGGAAAGAAATTTGTGGCTCCTCTCTGGTTCCAGAACTTTCCATCACCAAAATGTGAGGAAAATGTGTTTTGTTTAGCCAAATTTTGAGGTTTGCAAAGGATTCTGGGTAACAGAACCTGGTCAGAGCCCCACAAGTCACCCCATCTTCGATTCCCCTAGGTCTCTAGTTTTAAAAAATGCACAGGTTTGGTAGGTTTCCCTAGGTGCCGGCTGAGCTGGAGGCCAAAATCTACAGGTAGGCACTTTGCAAAAAACACCTCTGTTTTCTTTAAAAAAATGTGATGTGTCCAAGTTGCGTTTTGGGGCATTTCCTGTTGCGGGCACTAGGCCTACCCACACAAGTGAGGTATCATTTTTATCGGGAGACTTGGGGGAACACTGGGTGGAAGGAAATTTGTGGCTCCTCTCAGATTCCAGAACTTTCTGTCAACGAAATGTGAGGAAAACGTGTTTTTTTAGCCAAATTTTGAGGTTTGCAAAGGATTCTGGGTAACAGAACCTGGTCAGAGCCCCACAAGTCACCCCATCTTGGATTCCCCTAGGTTTCTAGTTTTTATAAATGCACAGGTTTGGTAGGTTCCCCTAGGTGCCGGCTGAGCTAGAGGCCAAAATCTACAGGTAGGCACTTTGTAAAAAACACCTCTGTTTTCTTTAAAAAAATGTGATGTGTCCTTGTTATGTTTTGGGGCATTTCCTGTCACGGGCGCTAGGCCTACCCACACAAGTGAGGTATCATTTTTATCGGGAGACTTTGGGGAACACTGGGTGGAAGGAAATTTGTGGCTCCTCTCAGATTCCAGAACTTTCTGTCAACGAAATTTGAGGAAAACGTGTTTTTTTAGCCAAATTTTGAGGTTTGCAAAGGATTCTGGGTAACAGAGCCTGGTCAGAGCCCCACAAGTCACCCCATTTTGGATTCCCCTAGGTCTCTAGTTTTCAAAAATGCACAGGTTTGGTAGGTTTCCCTAGGTGCCGGCTGAGCTAGAGGCCAAATCTACAGGTAGGCACTTTTCAAAAAACACCTCTGTTTTCTTTCAAAAAATGTGATGTGTCCACGTTGCGTTTTGGGGCATTTCCTGTTGCGGGCACTAGGCCTACCCACACAAGTGAGGTATCATTTTTATCAGGAGACTTGGGTAACGCTGGGTGGAAGGACATTTGTGGCTTCTCTCAGATTCCAGAACTTTCTGTCACCAAAATGTGAGGAAAATGTGTTTTTTTAGCCACATTTTGAGGTTTGCAATGGATTCTGGGTAACAGAACCTGGTCAGAGCCCCACAAGTCACCCCATCTTGGATTCCCCTAGGTCTCTAGTTTTAAAAAATGCACAGGTTTGGTAAGTTTCCCTAGGTGCCGGCTGAGCTAGAGGCCAAAATCTACAGGTAGGCACTTTGCAAAAAACACCTCTGTTTTCTTTAAAAAAATGTGATGTGTCCACGTTGCGTTTTGGGGCATTTCCTGTCGCAGGCACTAGGCCTACCTACCCAAGTGAGGTATCATTTTTATCGGGAGACTTGGGGGAACGCTGGGTGGAAGAAAATTTGTGGCTCCTCTCTAATTCCAGAACTTTCTGTCACCAAAATGTGAGGAAAATTTGTTTTTTTAGCCAAATTTGGAGATTTGCAAAGGATTCTGGGTTACAGAACCTGGTCAGAGCCCCACAAGTCACCCCATCTTGGATTCCCCTAGGTCTCTAGTTTTCAAAAATGCACAGGTTTGGTAGGTTTCCCTAGGTACCGGCTGAGCTAGAGGCCAAAATCTACAGGTAGGCACTTTGCAAAAAACACCTCTGTTTTCTTTCAAAAAATGTGATGTGTCCACGTTGCGTTTTGGGGCATTTCCTGTTGCGGGCACTAGGCCTACCCACACAAGTGAGGTATCATTTTTATCAGGAGACTTGGGGGAACGCTGGGTGGAAGGAAATTTGTGGCTCCTCTCAGATTCCAGAACTTTCTGTCAACGAAATGTGAGGAAAACGTGTTTTTTTAGCCAAATTTTGAGGTTTGCAAAGGATTCTGGGTAACAGAACCTGGTCAGAGCCCCACAAGTCACCCCATCTTGGATTCCCCTAGGTCTCTAGTTTTAAAAAATGCACAGGTTTGGTAAGTTTCCCTAGGTGCCGGCTGAGCTAGAGGCCAAAATCTACAGGTAGGCACTTTGCAAAAAACACCTCTGTTTTCTTTAAAAAAATGTGATGTGTCCACGTTGCGTTTTGGGGCATTTCCTGTCGCAGGCACTAGGCCTACCTACCCAAGTGAGGTATCATTTTTATCGGGAGACTTGGGGGAACGCTGGGTGGAAGAAAATTTGTGGCTCCTCTCTAATTCCAGAACTTTCTGTCACCAAAATGTGAGGAAAATTTGTTTTTTTAGCCAAATTTGGAGATTTGCAAAGGATTCTGGGTTACAGAACCTGGTCAGAGCCCCACAAGTCACCCCATCTTGGATTCCCCTAGGTCTCTAGTTTTCAAAAATGCACAGGTTTGGTAGGTTTCCCTAGGTACCGGCTGAGCTAGAGGCCAAAATCTACAGGTAGGCACTTTGCAAAAAACACCTCTGTTTTCTTTCAAAAAATGTGATGTGTCCACGTTGCGTTTTGGGGCATTTCCTGTTGCGGGCACTAGGCCTACCCACACAAGTGAGGTATCATTTTTATCAGGAGACTTGGGGGAACGCTGGGTGGAAGGAAATTTGTGGCTCCTCTCAGATTCCAGAACTTTCTGTCAACGAAATGTGAGGAAAACGTGTTTTTTTAGCCAAATTTTGAGGTTTGCAAAGGATTCTGGGTAACAGAACCTGGTCAGAGCCCCACAAGTCACCCCATCTTGGATTCCCCTAGGTTTCTAGTTTTTAAAAATGCACAGGTTTGGTAGGTTCCCCTAGGTGCCGGCTGAGCTAGAGGCCAAAATCTACAGGTAGGCACTTTGTAAAAAACACCTCTGTTTTCTTAAAAAAAATGTGATGTGTCCATGTTATGTTTTGGGGCATTTCCTGTCACGGGCGCTAGGCCTACCCACACAAGTGAGGTATCATTTTTATCGGGAGACTTGGGGGAACACTGGGTGGAAGGAAATTTGTGGCTCCTCTCAGATTCCAGAACTTTCTGTCACCGAAATGTGAGGAAAACTTGTTTTTTTAGCCAAATTTTGAGGTTTGGAAAGGATTCTGGGTAACATAAACTGGCCAGAGCCCCACAAGTCACCCCATCTTGGATTCCCCTAGGTCTCTAGTTTTCAAAAATGCACAGGTTTGGCAGTTTTCCCTTGGTGCCGGCTGAGCTACAGGCCAAAATCTACAGGTAGGCACTTTGCAAAAAACACCTCTGTGTTCTATAAAAAAATGTGATGTTTCCACGTTGCGTTTTGGGGCATTTCCTGTTGCGGGCGCTAGGCCTATCCACACAAGTGAGGTATAATTTTTATCGGAAGACTTGGGGGAACGCTGGGTGGAAAGAAATTTGTGGCTCCTCTCTGGTTCCAGAACTTTCTGTCACCAAAATGTGAGGAAAATTTGTTTTTTTAGCCAAATTGTGAGGTTTGCAAAGGATTCTGGGTAACAGAACCTGGTCAGAGCCCCACAAGTCACCCCATCTTGGATTCCCCTAGGTCTCTAGTTTTAAAAAATGCACAGGTTTGGTAAGTTTCCCTAGGTGCCGGCTGAGCTACAGGCCAAAATCTACAGGTAGGCACTTTGCAAAAAAACAACTCTGTTTTGTTTAAAAAAATGTGATGTGTCCACGTTGCGTTTTGGGGTTATTTCCTGTCGCGGGCACTAGGCCTACCTACCCAACTGAGGTATCATTTTTATCGTGAGACTTGGGGGAACGATGGGTGGAAGGAAATTTGTGGCTCCTCTCTAACTCCAGAACTTTGTGTCACGAAAATGTGAGGAAAAATTGTTTTTTTAGCCAGATTTTGAGGTTTGCAAAGGATTTTGGGTAACAGAGCCTGGTCAGAGCCCCACAAGTCACCCCATCTTGGATTCCCCTAGGTCTCTAGTTTTAAAAAATGCACAGGTTTGGTAGGTTCTCTAGGTGCCGGCTGAGCTAAAGGCCAAAATCTACAGGTAGGCACTTTGCAAAAAACACCTCTGTTTTCTTTACAAAAATGTGATGTGTCCACGTTGCGTTTTGGGGAATTTCCTGTTGCGGGCGCTAGGCCTATCCACACAAGTGAGGTATAATTTTTATCGGAAGACTTGGGGGAACGCTGGGTGGAAAGAAATTTGTGGCTCCTCTCTGGTTCCAGAACTTTCCGTCACCAAAATGTGAGGAAAATGTGTTTTGTTTAGCCAAATTTTGAGGTTTGCAAAGGATTCTGGGTAACAGAACCTGGTCAGAGCCCCACAAGTCACCCCATCTTGGATTCCCCTAGGTCTCTAGTTTTAAAAAATGCACAGGTTTGGTAGGTTTCCCTAGGTGCCGGCTGAGCTGGAGGCCAAAATCTACAGGTAGGCACTTTGCAAAAAACACCTCTGTTTTCTTTAAAAAAATGTGATGTGTCCAAGTTGCGTTTTGGGGCATTTCCTGTTGCGGGCACTAGGCCTACCCACACAAGTGAGGTATCATTTTTATCGGGAGACTTGGGGGAACACTGGGTGGAAGGAAATTTGTGGCTCCTCTCAGATTCCAGAACTTTCTGTCAACGAAATGTGAGGAAAACGTGTTTTTTTAGCCAAATTTTGAGGTTTGCAAAGGACTCTGGGTAACAGAGCCTGGTCAGAGCCCCACAAGTCACCCCATCTTGGATTCCCCTAGGTCTCTAGTTTTCAAAAATGCACAGGTTTGGTAGGTTTCCCTAGGTGCCGGCTGAGCTAGAGGCCACATCTACAGGTAGGCACTTTTCAAAAAACACCTCTGTTTTCTTTAAAAAAATGTGATGTGTCCACGTTGCGTTTTTGGGCATTTCCTGTTGCGGGCACTAGGCCTACCCACACAAGTGAGGTATCATTTTTATCAGGAGACTTGGGTAACGCTGGGTGGAAGGACATTTGTGGCTTCTCTCAGATTCCAGAACTTTCTGTCACCAAAATGTGAGGAAAATGTGTTTTTTTAGCCACATTTTGAGGTTTGCAATGGATTCTGGGTAACAGAACCTGGTCAGAGCCCCACAAGTCACCCCATCTTGTATTCCCCTGGGTCTCTAGTTTTAAAAAATGCACAGGTTTGGTAAGTTTCCCTAGGTGCCAGCTGAGCTAGAGGCCAAAATCTACAGGTAGGCACTTTGTAAAAAACACCTCTGTTTTCTTTAAAAAAATGTGATGTGTCCATGTTATGTTTTGGGGCATTTCCTGTCACGGGCGCTAGGCCTACCCACACAAGTGAGGTATCATTTTTATCGGGAGACTTGGGGGAACACTGGGTGGAAGGTAATTTGTGGCTCCTCTCAGATTCCAGAACTTTCTGTCACCGAAATGTGAGGAAAACGTGTTTTTTTAGCCAAATTTTGAGGTTTGCAAAGGATTCTGGGTAACAGAACCTGGTCAGAGCCCCACAAGTCACCCCATCTTGGAGTCCCCTAGGTCTCTAGTTTTCAAAAATGCACAGGTTTGGTAGGTTTCCCTAGGTGCCGGCTGAGCTAGAGGCCAAAATCTACAGGTAGGCACTTTGCAAAAAACACCTCTGTTTTCTTTAAAAAAATGTGATGTGTCCACATTGCGTTTTGGGGCATTTCCTGTCGCAGGCACTAGGCCTACCTACCCAAGTGAGGTATCATTTTTATCGGGAGACTTGGGGGAACGCTGGGTGGAAGGAAATTTGTGGCTCCTCTCTAATTCCAGAACTTTCTGTCACCAAAATGTGAGGAAAATTTGTATTTTTAGCCAAATTTGGAGATTTGCAAAGGATTCTGGGTTACAGAACCTGGTCAGAGCCCCACAAGTCACCCCATCTTGGATTCCCCTAGGTCTCTAGTTTTCAAAAATGCACAGGTTTGGTAGGTTTCCCTAGGTACCGGCTGAGCTAGAGGCCAAAATCTACAGGTAGGCACTTTGCAAAAAACACCTCTGTTTTCTTTCAAAAAATGTGATGCGTCCACGTTGCGTTTTGGGGCATTTCCTGTTGCGGGCACTAGGCCTACCCACACAAGTGAGGTATCATTTTTATCAGGAGACTTGGGGGAACGCTGGGTGGAAGGAAATTTGTGGCTCCTCTCAGATTCCAGAACTTTCTGTCACCGAAATGTGAGGAAAACGTGTTTTTTTAGCCAAATTTTGAGGTTTGCAAAGGATTCTGGGTAACAGAACCTGGTCAGAGCCCCACAAGTCACCCCATCTTGGAGTCCCCTAGGTCTCTAGTTTTCAAAAATGCACAGGTTTGGTAGGTTTCCCTAGGTGCCGGCTGAGCTAGAGGCCAAAATCTACAGGTAGGCACTTTTAAAAAAACACCTCTGTTTTCTTTAAAAAAATATGATGTGTCCACGTTGCGTTTTGGGGCATTTCCTGTTGCGGGCACTAGGCCTACCCACACAAGTGAGGTATCATTTTTATCAGGAGACTTGGGTAACACTGGGTGGAAGGACATTTGTGGCTTCTCTCAGATTCCAGAACTTTCTCTCACCGAAATGTGAGGAAAACGTGTTTTTTTAGCCAAATTTTGAGGTTTGCAAAGGATACTGGGTCACAGAACCTGGTCAGAGCCCCACAAGTCACCCCATCTTGGAATCCCCTAGGTTTCTAGTTTTTAAAAATGCACAGGTTTGGTAGGGTCCCCTAGGTGCCGGCTGAGCTAGAGGCCAAAATCTACAGGTAGGCACTTTGTAAAAAACACCTCTGTTTTCTTTAAAAAAATGTGATGTATCCACGTTGCGTTTTGGGAGTCATTTCCTGAATCAGGCGCTAGGCCTACCCACCCAAGTGAGGTATCATTTTTATCGGGAGACTTGGGGGAACGCTGGGTGGAAGGAAATTTGTGGCTCCTCTCTAATTCCAGAACTTTCTGTCACCAAAATGTGAGGAAAATTTGTTTTTTTAGCCAAATTTTGAGGTTTGCAAAGGATTCTGGGTAACAGAGCCTGGTCAGAGCACCACTAGTCACCCCATCTTGGATTCCCCTAGGTCTCTAGTTTTCAAAAATGCACAGGTTTGGTAGGTTTCCCTAGGTGCCGGCTGAGCTAGAGGCCAAAATCTACAGGTAGGCACTTTGTAAAAAACACTTCTGTTTTCTTTAAAAAAATGTGATGTGTCCACGTTGCGTTTTGGGGCATTTCCTGTTGCGGGCACTAGGCCTACCCACACAAGTGAGGTATCATTTTTATCAGGAGACTTGGGGGAACGCTGGGTGGAAGGAAATTTGTGGCTCCTCTCTGATTCCAGAACTTTCTGTCAATGAAATGTGAGGAAAACTTGTTTTTTTAGCCAAATTTTGAAGTTTGCAAAGGATTCTGGGTAACAGAACCAGGTCAGAGCCCCACAAGTCACCCCATCATGGATTCCCCTAGGTCTCTAGTTTTCAAAAATGCACAGGTTTGGTAGGTTCCCTAGGTGCCGGCTGAGCTAGAGGCCAAAATCCACAGGTAGGCACTTTGCAAAAAACACCTCTGTTTTCTTTAAAAAAATGTGATGTGTCCACGTTGCGTTTTGGGGCATTTCCTGTTGCGGGCACTAGGCCTACCCACACAAGTGAGGTATCATTTTTATCAGGAGACTTGGGGGAACGCTGGGTGGAAGGAAATTTGTGGCTCCTCTCAGATTCCAGAACTTTCTGTCAACGAAATGTGAGGAAAACGTGTTTTTTTAGCCACATTTTGAGGTTTGCAAAGGATTCTGGGTAACAGAACCTGGTCAGAGCCCCACAAGTCACCCCATCTTGGATTCCCCTAGGTTTCTAGTTTTTAAAAATGCACAGGTTTGGTAGGTTCCCCTAGGTGCCGGCTGAGCTAGAGGCCAAAATCTACAGGTAGGCACTTTGTAAAAAACACCTCTGTTTTCTTTAAAAAAATGTGATGTGTCCATGTTATGTTTTGGGGCATTTGCTGTCACGGGCGCTAGGCCTACCCACACAAGTGAGGTATCATTTTTATCGGGAGACTTGAGGGAACACTGGGTGGAAGGAAATTTGTGGCTCTTCTCAGATTCCAGAACTTTCTGTAACCGAAATGTGAGGAAAACGTGTTTTTTTAGCCAAATTTTGAGGTTTGGAAAGGATTCTGGGTAACAGAACCTGGCCAGAGCCCCACAAGTCACCCCATCTTGGATTCCCCTAGGTCTCTAGTTTTCAAAAATGCACAGGTTTGGTAGGTTTCCCCAGGTGCCGTCTGAGCTACAGGCCAAAATCTACAGGTAGGCACTTTGCAAAAAACACCTCTGTGTTCTATAAAAAAAGTGATGTGTCCACGTTGCGTTTTGGGGCATTTCCTGTCTCGGGCGCTAGGCCTACCCACACAAGTGAGGTATCATTTTTATCGGGAGACTTGGGGGAACGCAGGGTGGAAGGAAATTTGTGGCTCCTCTCTGATTCCAGAACTTTCTGTCACCAAAATGTGAGGAAAATTTGTTTTTTTAGCCAAATGTTGAGGTTTGCAAAGGATTCTGGGTAACAGAACCTGGTCAGAGCCCCACAAGTCACCCCATCTTGGATTCCCCTAGGTCTCTAGTTTTAAAAAATGCACAGGTTTGGTAAGTTTCCCTAGGTGCCGGCTGAGCTAGAGGCCAAAATCTACAGGTAGGCACTTTGCAAAAAACACCTCTGTTTTCTTTAAAAAAAATGTGATGTGTCCACGTTGCGTTTTGGGGCATTTCCTGTTGCGGGCACTAGGCCTACCCACACAAGTGAGGTATCATTTTTATCAGGAGACTTGGGTAACGCTGGGTGGAAGGGAAATTTGTGGCTCCTCTCTAATTCCAGAACTTTCTGTCACGAGAATGTGAGGAAAATTTGTTTTTTTAGCCAAATTTTGAGGTTTGCAAAGGATTCTGGGTAACAGAGCCTGGTCAGAGCCCCACAAGTCACCCCATCTTGGATTCCCCTAGGTCTCTAGTTTTAAAAAATGCACAGGTTTGGTAGGTTTCCCTAGGTGCCGGCTGAGCTAGAGACCAAAATCTACAGGTAGGCACTTTGCAAAAAACACCTCTGTTTTCTTTCAAAAAATGTGATGTGTCCACGTTGCGTTTTGGGGCATTTCCTGTTGCGGCCACTAGGCCTACCCACACAAGTGAGGTATCATTTTTAGCAGGAGACTTGGGGGAACGCTGGGTGGAAGGACATTTGTGGCTCATCTCTAATTCCAGAACTTTCTGTCACCAAAATGTGAGGAAAATTTTTTTTTTTGCCAAATTTTGAGGTTTGCAAAGGATTCTGGGTAACAGAGCCTGGTCAGAGCACCACAAGTCACCCCATCTTGGATTCCCCTAGGTCTCTAGTTTTCAAAAATGCACAGGTTTGGTAGGTTTCCCTAGGTGCCGGCTGAGCTAGAGGCCAAAATCTACAGGTAGGCACTTTGCAAAAAACACTTCTGTTTTCTTTCAAAAAATGTGATGTGTCCTCGTTGCGTTTTGGGGCATTTCCTGTTGCGGGCACTAGGCCTACCCACACAAGTGAGGTATCATTTTTATCAGGAGACTTGGGGGAACGCTGGGTGGAAGGAAATTTGTGGCTCCTCTCTGATTCCAGAACTTTCTGTCTATGAAATGTGAGGAAAACTTGTTTTTTTAGCCAAATTTTGAAGTTTGCAAAGGATTCTGGGTAACAGAACCAGGTCAGAGCCCCACAAGTCACCCCATCATGGATTCCCCTAGGTCTCTAGTTTTCAAAAATGCACAGGTTTGGTAGGTTCCCTAGGTGCCGGCTGAGCTAGAGGCCAAAATCTACAGGTAGGCACTTTGCAAAAAACACCTCTGTTTTCTTTCAAAAAATGTGATGTGTCCACGTTGCGTTTTGGGGCATTTCCTGTTGCGGGCACTAGGCCTACCCACACAAGTGAGGTATCATTTTTATCGGGAGACTTGGGGGAACGCTGGGTGGAAGGAAATTTGTGGCTCCTCTCAGATTCCAGAACTTTCTGTCAACGAAATGTGAGGAAAACATGTTTTTTTAGCCACATTTTGAGGTTTGCAAAGGATTCTGGGTAACAGAACCTGGTCAGAGCCCCACAAGTCACCCCATCTTGGATTCCCCTAGGTTTCTAGTTTTTAAAAATGCACAGGTTTGGTAGGTTCCCCTAGGTGCCGGCTGAGCTAGAGGCCAAATTCTACAGGTAGGCACTTTGCAAAAAACACTTCTGTTTTCTTTAAAAAAATGTGATGTGTCCACGTTGCGTTTTGGGGCATTTCCTGTTGCGGGCACTACGCCTACCCACACAAGTGAGGTATCATTTTTATCAGGAGACTTGGGGGAACGCTGGGTGGAAGGAAATTTGTGGCTCCTCTCTGATTCCAGAACTTTCTGTCAATGAAATGTGAGGAAAACTTGTTTTTTTAGCCAAATTTTGAAGTTTGCAAAGGATTCTGGGTAACAGAACCAGGTCAGAGCCCCACAAGTCACCCCATCATGGATTCCCCTAGGTCTCTAGTTTTCAAAAATGCACAGGTTTGGTAGGTTCCCTAGGTGCCGGCTGAGCTAGAGGCCAAAATCTACAGGTAGGCACTTTGCAAAAAACACCTCTGTTTTCTTTCAAAAAATGTGATGTGTCCACGTTGCGTTTTGGGGCATTTCCTGTTGCGGGCACTAGGCCTACCCACACAAGTGAGGTATCATTTTTATCAGGAGACTTGGGGGAACGCTGGGTGGAAGGAAATTTGTGGCTCCTCTCTAATTCCAGAACTTTCTGTCACCAAAATGTGAGGAAAATTTGTTTTTTTAGCCAAATTTTGAGGTTTGCAAAGGATTCTGGGTAACAGAGCCTGGTCAGAGCACCACTAGTCACCCCATCTTGGATTCCCCTAGGTCTCTAGTTTTCAAAAATGCACAGGTTTGGTAGGTTTCCCTAGGTGCCGGCTGAGCTAGAGGCCAAAATCTACAGGTAGGCACTTTGCAAAAAACACTTCTGTTTTCTTTAAAAAAATGTGATGTGTCCACGTTGCGTTTTGGGGCATTTCCTGTTGCGGGCACTAGGCCTACCCACACAAGTGAGGTATCATTTTTATCAGGAGACTTGGGGGAACGCTGGGTGGAAGGAAATTTGTGGCTCCTCTCTGATTCCAGAACTTTCTGTCAATGAAATGTGAGGAAAACTTGTTTTTTTAGCCAAATTTTGAAGTTTGCAAAGGATTCTGGGTAACAGAACCTGGTCAGAGCCCCACAAGTCACCCCATCATGGATTCCCCTAGGTCTCTAGTTTTCAAAAATGCACAGGTTTAGTAGGTTCCCTAGGTGCCGGCTGAGCTAGAGGCCAAAATCTACAGGTAGGCACTTTGCAAAAAACACCTCTGTTTTCTTTAAAAAAATTTGATGTGTCCACGTTGCGTTTTGGGGCATTTCCTGTTGCGGGCACTAGGCCTACCCACACAAGTGAGGTATCATTTTTATCAGGTGACGTGGGGGAACGCTGGGTGGAAGGAAATTTGTGGCTCCTCTCAGATTCCAGAACTTTCTGTCAACGAAATGTGAGGAAAACGTGTTTTTTTAGCCACATTTTGAGGTTTGCAAAGGATTCTGGGTAACAGAACCTGGTCAGAGCCCCACAAGTCACCCCATCTTGGATTCCCCTAGGTTTCTAGTTTTTAAAAATGCACAGGTTTGGTAGGTTCCCCTAGGTGCCGGCTGAGCTAGAGGCCAAAATCTACAGGTAGGCACTTTGTAAAAAACACCTCTGTTTTCTTTAAAAAAATGTGATGTGTCCATGTTATGTTTTGGGGCATTTCCTGTCACGGGCGCTAGGCCTACCCACACAAGTGAGGTATCATTTTTATCGGGAGACTTGGGGGAACACTGGGTGGAAGGAAATTTGTGGCTCCTCTCAGATTCCAGAACTTTCTGTCACCGAAATGTGAGGAAAACGTGTTTTTTTAGCCAAATTTTGAGGTTTCGAAAGGATTCTGGGTAACAGAACCTGGCCAGAGCCCCACAAGTCACCCCATCTTGGATTCCCCTAGGTCTCTAGTTTTCAAAAATGCACAGGTTTGGTAGGTTTCCCCAGGTGCCGTCTGAGCTACAGGCCAAAATCTACAGGTAGGCACTTTGCAAAAAACACCTCTGTGTTCTATAAAAAAAGTGATGTGTCCACGTTGCGTTTTGGGGCATTTCCTGTCTCGGGCGCTAGGCCTACCCACACAAGTGAGGTATCATTTTTATCGGGAGACTTGGGGGAACGCAGGGTGGAAGGAAATTTGTGGCTCCTCTCTGATTCCAGAACTTTCTGTCACCAAAATGTGAGGAAAATTTGTTTTTTTAGCCAAATTTTGAGGTTTGCAAAGGATTCTGGGTAACAGAACCAGGTCAGAGCCCCACAAGTCACCCCATCTTGGATTCCCGTAGGTCTCTAGTTTTAAAAAATGCACAGGTTTGGTAGGTTTCCCTAGGTGCCGGCTGAGCTAGAGGCCAAAATCTACAGGTAGGCACTTTGCAAAAAACACCTCTGTTTTCTTTACAAAAATGTGATGTGTCCACGTTGTGTTTTGGGGCATTTCCTGTTGCGGGCGCTAGGCCTATCCACACAAGTGAGGTATAATTTTTATCGGAAGACTTGGGGGAACGCTGGGTGGAAAGAAATTTGTTGCTCCTCTCTGGTTCCAGAACTTTCTGTCACCAAAATGTGAGGAAAATTTGTTTTTTTAGCCAAATTTTGAGGTTTGCAAAGGATTCTGGGTAACAGAACCTGGTCAGAGCCCCACAAGTCACCCCATCTTGGATTCCCCTAGGTCTCTAGTTTTAAAAAATGCACAGGTTTGGTAAGTTTCCCTAGGTGCCGGCTGAGCTAGAGGCCAAAATCTACAGGTAGGCACTTTGCAAAAAACACCTCTGTTTTCTTTAAAAAAATGTGATGTGTCCACGTTGCGTTTTGGGGCATTTCCTGTTGCGGGCACTAGGCCTACCCACACAAGTGAGGTATCATTTTTATCAGGAGACTTGGGTAACGCTGGGTGGAAGGGAAATTTGTGGCTCCTCTCTAACTCCAGAACTTTCTGTCACGAGAATGTGAGGAAAATTTGTTTTTTTAGCCAAATTTTGAGGTTTGCAAAGGATTCTGGGTAACAGAGCCTGGTCAGAGCCCCACAAGTCACCCCATCTTGGATTCCCCTAGGTCTCTAGTTTTAAAAAATGCACAGGTTTGGTAGGTTTCCCTAGGTGCCGGCTGAGCTAGAGGCCATAATCTACAGGTAGGCACTTTGCAAAAAAACACCTCTGTTTTCTTTCAAAAAATGTGATGTGTCCACGTTGCGTTTTGGGGCATTTCCTGTTGCGGCCACTAGGCCTACCCACACAAGTGAGGTATCATTTTTATCAGGAGACTTGGGGGAACGCTGGGTGGAAGGAAATTTGTGGCTCCTCTCTAATTCCTGAACTTTCTGTCACCAAAATGTGAGGACAATTTTTTTTTTAGCCAAATTTTGAGGTTTGCAAAGGATTCTGGGTAACAGAGCCTGGTCAGAGCACCACAAATCACCCCATCTTGGATTCCCCTAGGTCTCTAGTTTTCAAAAATGCACAGGATTGGTAGGTTTCCCTAGGTGCCGGCTGAGCTAGAGGCCAAAATCTACAGGTAGGCACTTTGCAAAAAACACTTCTGTTTTCTTTCAAAAAATGTGATGTGTCCACGTTGTGTTTTGGGGCATTTCCTGTTGCGTGCACTAGGCCTACCCACACAAGTGAGGTATCATTTTTATCAGGAGACTTGGGTAACGCTGGGTGGAAGGAAATTTGTGGCTCCTCTCTAATTCCAGAACTTTCTGTCACCAAAATGTGAGGAAAATTTGTTTTTTTAGCCAAATTTTGAGGTTTGCAAAGGATTCTGGGTAACAGAGCCTGGTCAGAGCACCACAAGTCACCCCATCTTGGATTCCCCTAGGTCTCTAGTTTAAAAAAATGCACAGGTTTGGTAGGTTTCCCTAGGTGCCGGCTGAGCTAGAGGCCAAAATCTACAGGTAGGCACTTTGCAAAAAACACTTCTGTTTTCTTTAAAAAAATGTGATGTGTCCACGTTGCGTTTTGGGGCATTTCCTGTTGCGGGCACTAGGCCTACCCACACAAGTGAGGTATCATTTTTATCAGGAGACTTGGGTAACGCTGGGTGGAAGGAAATTTGTGGCTCCTCTCTAATTCCAGAACTTTCTGTCACCAAAATGTGAGGAAAATTTGTTTTTTTAGCCAAATTTTGAGGTTTGCAAAGGATTCTGGGTAACAGAGCCTGGTCAGAGCACCACAAGTCACCCCATCTTGGATTCCCCTAGGTCTCTAGTTTAAAAAAATGCACAGGTTTGGTAGGTTTCCCTAGGTGCCGGCTGAGCTAGAGGCCAAAATCTACAGGTAGGCACTTTGCAAAAAACACCTCTGTTTTCTTTAAAAAAATGTGATGTGTCCACGTTGCGTTTTGGGGCATTTCCTGTTGCGTGCACTAGGCCTACCCACACAAGTGAGGTATCATTTTTATCAGGAGACTTGGGTAACGCTGGGTGGAAGGAAATTTGTGGCTCCTCTCTAATTCCAGAACTTTCTGTTACCAAAATGTGAGGAAATTTTTTTTTTTAGCCAAATTTTGAGGTTTGCAAAGGATTCTGGGTAACAGAGCCAGGTCAGAGCACCACAAGTCACCCCATCTTGGATTCCCCTAGGTCTCTAGTTTTCAAAAATGCACAGGTTTGGTAGGTTTCCCTAGGTGCCGGCTGAGCTAGAGGCCAAAATCTACAGGTAGGCACTTTGCAAAAAACACTTCTGTTTTCTTTCAAAAAATGTGATGTGTCCACGTTGGTTTTGGGGCATTTCCTGTTGCGTGCACTAGGCCTACCCACACAAGTGAGGTATCATTTTTATCAGGAGACTTGGGTAACGCTGGGTGGAAGGAAATTTGTGGCTCCTCTCTAATTCCAGAACTTTCTGTCACCAAAATGTGAGGAAAATTTGTTTTTTTAGCCAAATTTTGAGGTTTGCAAAGGATTCTGGGTAACAGAGCCTGGTCAGAGCACCACAAGTCACCCCATCTTGGATTCCCCTCGGTCTCTAGTTTAAAAAAATGCACAGGTTTGGTAGGTTTCCCTAGGTGCCAGCTGAGCTAGAGGCCAAAATCTACAGGTAGGCACTTTGCAAAAAACACTTCTGTTTTCTTTCAAAAAATGTGATGTGTCCACGTTGCGTTTTGGGGCATTTCCTGTTGCGGGCACTAGGCCTACCCACACAAGTGAGGTATCATTTTTATCAGGAGACTTGGGGGAACGCTGGGTGGAAGGAAATTTGTGGCTCCTCTCTGATTCCAGAACTTTCTGTCTATGAAATGTGAGGAAAACTTGTTTTTTTAGCCAAATTTTGAAGTTTGCAAAGGATTCTGGGTAACAGAACCAGGTCAGAGCCCCACAAGTCACCCCATCATGGATTCCCCTAGGTCTCTAGTTTTCAAAAATGCACAGGTTTGGTAGGTTCCCTAGGTGCCGGCTGAGCTAGAGGCCAAAATCTACAGGTAGGCACTTTGCAAAAAACACTTCTGTTTTCTTTCAAAAAATGTGATGTGTCCACGTTGGTTTTGGGGCATTTCCTGTTGCGTGCACTAGGCCTACCCACACAAGTGAGGTATCATTTTTATCAGGATACTTGGGTAACGCTGGGTGGAAGGAAATTTGTGGCTCCTCTCTAATTCCAGAACTTTCTGTCACCAAAATGTGAGGAAAATTTGTTTTTTTAGCCAAATTTTGAGGTTTGCAAAGGATTCTGGGTAACAGAGCCTGGTCAGAGCACCACAAGTCACCCCATCTTGGATTCCCCTCGGTCTCTAGTTTAAAAAAATGCACAGGTTTGGTAGGTTTCCCTAGGTGCCGGCTGAGCTAGAGGCCAAAATCTACAGGTAGGCACTTTGCAAAAAACACCTCTGTTTTCTTTAAAAAAATGTGATGTGTCCACGTTGCGTTTTGGGGCATTTCCTGTTGCGTGCACTAGGCCTACCCACACAAGTGAGGTATCATTTTTATCAGGAGACTTGGGTAACGCTGGGTGGAAGGAAATTTGTGGCTCCTCTCTAATTCCAGAACTTTCTGTTACCAAAATGTGAGGAAAATTTTTTTTTTAGCCAAATTTTGAGGTTTGCAAAGGATTCTGGGTAACAGAGCCAGGTCAGAGCACCACAAGTCACCCCATCTTGGATTCCCCTAGGTCTCTAGTTTTCAAAAATGCACAGGTTTGGTAGGTTTCCCTAGGTGCCGGCTGAGCTAGAGGCCAAAATCTACAGGTAGGCACTTTGCAAAAAACACTTCTGTTTTCTTTCAAAAAATGTGATGTGTCCACGTTGGTTTTGGGGCATTTCCTGTTGCGTGCACTAGGCCTACCCACACAAGTGAGGTATCATTTTTATCAGGAGACTTGGGTAACGCTGGGTGGAAGGAAATTTGTGGCTCCTCTCTAATTCCAGAACTTTCTGTCACCAAAATGTGAGGAAAATTTGTTTTTTTAGCCAAATTTTGAGGTTTGCAAAGGATTCTGGGTAACAGAGCCTGGTCAGAGCACCACAAGTCACCCCATCTTGGATTCCCCTCGGTCTCTAGTTTAAAAAAATGCACAGGTTTGGTAGGTTTCCCTAGGTGCCAGCTGAGCTAGAGGCCAAAATCTACAGGTAGGCACTTTGCAAAAAACACTTCTGTTTTCTTTCAAAAAATGTGATGTGTCCACGTTGCGTTTTGGGGCATTTCCTGTTGCGGGCACTAGGCCTACCCACACAAGTGAGGTATCATTTTTATCAGGAGACTTGGGGGAACGCTGGGTGGAAGGAAATTTGTGGCTCCTCTCTGATTCCAGAACTTTCTGTCTATGAAATGTGAGGAAAACTTGTTTTTTTAGCCAAATTTTGAAGTTTGCAAAGGATTCTGGGTAACAGAACCAGGTCAGAGCCCCACAAGTCACCCCATCATGGATTCCCCTAGGTCTCTAGTTTTCAAAAATGCACAGGTTTGGTAGGTTCCCTAGGTGCCGGCTGAGCTAGAGGCCAAAATCTACAGGTAGGCACTTTGCAAAAAACACCTCTGTTTTCTTTCAAAAAATGTGATGTGTCCACGTTGCGTTTTGGGGCATTTCCTGTTGCGGGCACTAGGCCTACCCACACAAGTGAGGTATCATTTTTATCGGGAGACTTGGGGGAACGCTGGGTGGAAGGAAATTTGTGGCTCCTCTCAGATTCCAGAACTTTCTGTCAACGAAATGTGAGGAAAACTTGTTTTTTTAGCCACATTTTGAGGTTTGCAAAGGATTCTGGGTAACAGAACCTGGTCAGAGCCCCACAAGTCACCCCATCTTGGATTCCCCTAGGTTTCTAGTTTTTAAAAATGCACAGGTTTGGTAGGTTCCCCTAGGTGCCGGCTGAGCTAGAGGCCAAAATCTACAGGTAGGCACTTTGTAAAAAACACCTCTGTTTTCTTTAAAAAAATGTGATGTGTCCATGTTATGTTTTGGGGCATTTCCTGTCACGGGCGCTAGGCCTACCCACACAAGTGAGGTATCATTTTTATCGGGAGACTTGGGGGAACACTGGGTGGAAGGTAATTTGTGGCTCCTCTCAGATTCCAGAACTTTCTGTCACCGAAATGTGAGGAAAACGTGTTTTTTTAGCCAAATTTTGTGGTTTGGAAAGGATTCTGGGTAACAGAACCTGGCCAGAGCCCCACAAGTCCCCCATCTTGGATTCCCCTAGGTCTCTAGTTTTCAAAAATGCACAGGTTTGGTAGGTTTCCCCAGGTGCCGGCTGAGCTACAGGCCAAAATCTACAGGTAGGCACTTTGCAAAAAACACCTCTGTGTTCTATAAAAAAATGTGATGTGTCCACGTTGCGTTTTGGGGCATTTCCTGTCTCGGGCGCTAGGCCTACCCACACAAGTGAGGTATCATTTTTATCGGGAGACTTGGGGGAACGCAGGGTGGAAGGAAATTTGTGGCTCCTCTCTGATTCCAGAACTTTCTGTCACCAAAATATAAGGAAAATTTGTTTTTTTAGCCAAATTTTGAGGTTTGCAAAGGATTCTGGGTAACAGAACCAGGTCAGAGCCCCACAAGTCACCCCATCTTGGATTCCCGTAGGTCTCTAGTTTTAAAAAATACACAGGTCTGGTAGGTTTCCCTAGGTGCCGGCTGAGCTAGAGGCCAAAATCTACAGGAAGGCACTTTGCAAAAAACACCTCTATTTTCTTTACAAAAATGTGATGTGTCCACGTTGCGTTTTGGGGCATTTCCTGTTGCGGGCGCTAGGCCTATCCACACAAGTGAGGTATAATTTTTATCGGAAGACTTGGGGGAACGCTGGGTGGAAAGAAATTTGTGGCTCCTCTCTGGTTCCAGAACTTTCTGTCACCAAAATGTGAGGAAAATTTGTTTTTTTAGCCAAATGTTGAGGTTTGCAAAGGATTCTGGGTAACAGAACCTGGTCAGAGCCCCACAAGTCACCCCATCTTGGATTCCCCTAGGTCTCTAGTTTTAAAAAATGCACAGGTTTGGTAAGTTTCCCTAGGTGCCGGCTGAGCTAGAGGCCAAAATCTACAGGTAGGCACTTTGCAAAAAACACCTCTGTTTTCTTTAAAAAAATGTGATGTGTCCATGTTGCGTTTTGGGGCATTTCCTGTTGCGGGCACTAGGCCTACCCACACAAGTGAGGTATCATTTTTATCAGGAGACTTGGGTAACGCTGGGTGGAAGGGAAATTTGTGGCTCCTCTCTAACTCCAGAACTTTCTGTCACGAGAATGTGAGGAAAATTTGTTTTTTTAGCCAAATTCTGAGGTTTGCAAAGGATTCTGGGTAACAGAGCCTGGTCAGAGCCCCACAAGTCACCCCATCTTGGATTCCCCTAGGTCTCTAGTTTTAAAAAATGCACAGGTTTGGTAGGTTTCCCTAGGTGCCGGCTGAGCTAGAGGCCATAATCTACAGGTAGGCACTTTGCAAAAAACACCTCTGTTTTCTTTCAAAAAATGTGATGTGTCCACGTTGCGTTTTGGGGCATTTCCTGTTGCGGCCACTAGGCCTACCCACACAAGTGAGGTATCATTTTTATCAGGAGACTTGGGGGAACGCTGGGTGGAAGGAAATTTGTGGCTCCTCTCTAATTCCAGAACTTTCTGTCACCAAAATGTGAGGAAAATTTTTTTTTTAGCCAAATTTTGAGGTTTGCAAAGGATTCTGGGTAACAGAGCCTGGTCAGAGCACCACAAGTCACCCCATCTTGGATTCCCTTAGGTCTCTAGTTTTCAAAAATGCACAGGTTTGGTAGGTTTCCCTAGGTGCCGGCTGAGCTAGAGGCCAAAATCTACAGGTAGGCACTTTGCAAAAAACACTTCTGTTTTCTTTCAAAAAATTTGATGTGTCCACGTTGCGTTTTGGGGCATTTCCTGTTGCGTGCACTAGGCCTACCCACACAAGTGAGGTATCATTTTTATCAGGAGACTTGGGTAACGCTGGGTGGAAGGAAATTTGTGGCTCCTCTCTAATTCCAGAACTTTCTGTCACCAAAATGTGAGGAAAATTTGTTTTTTTAGCCAAATTTTGAGGTTTGCAAAGGATTCTGGGTAACAGAGCCTGGTCAGAGCACCACAAGTCACCCCATCTTGGATTCCCCTAGGTCTCTAGTTTAAAAAAATGCACAGGTTTGGTAGGTTTCCCTAGGTGCCGGCTGAGCTAGAGGCCAAAATCTACAGGTAGGCACTTTGCAAAAAACACTTCTGTTTTCTTTAAAAAAATGTGATGTGTCCACGTTGCGTTTTGGGGCATTTCCTGTTGCGGGCACTAGGCCTACCCACACAAGTGAGGTATCATTTTTATCAGGAGACTTGGGGGAACGCTGGGTGGAAGGAAATTTGTGGCTCCTCTCTGATTCCAGAACTTTCTGTCTATGAAATGTGAGGAAAACTTGTTTTTTTAGCCAAATTTTGAAGTTTGCAAAGGATTCTGGGTAACAGAACCAGGTCAGAGCCCCACAAGTCACCCCATCATGGATTCCCCTAGGTCTCTAGTTTTCAAAAATGCACAGGTTTGGTAGGTTCCCTAGGTGCCGGCTGAGCTAGAGGCCAAAATCTACAGGTAGGCACTTTGCAAAAAACACCTCTGTTTTCTTTCAAAAAATGTGATGTGTCCACGTTGCGTTTTGGGGCATTTCCTGTTGCGGGCACTAGGCCTACCCACACAAGTGAGGTATCATTTTTATCGGGAGACTTGGGGGAACGCTGGGTGGAAGGAAATTTGTGGCTCCTCTCAGATTCCAGAACTTTCTGTCAACGAAATGTGAGGAAAACGTGTTTTTTTAGCCACATTTTGAGGTTTGCAAAGGATTCTGGGTAACAGAACCTGGTCAGAGCCCCACAAGTCACCCCATCTTGGATTCCCCTAGGTTTCTAGTTTTTAAAAATGCACAGGTTTGGTAGGTTCCCCTAGGTGCCGGCTGAGCTAGAGGCCAAAATCTACAGGTAGGCACTTTGTAAAAAACACCTCTGTTTTCTTTAAAAAAATGTGATGTGTCCATGTTATGTTTTGGGGCATTTCCTGTCACGGGCGCTAGGCCTACCCACACAAGTGAGGTATCATTTTTATCGGGAGACTTGGGGGAACACTGGGTGGAAGGTAATTTGTGGCTCCTCTCAGATTCCAGAACTTTCTGTCACCGAAATGTGAGGAAAACTTGTTTTTTTAGCCAAATTTTGTGGTTTGGAAAGGATTCTGGGTAACAGAACCTGGCCAGAGCCCCACAAGTCCCCCATCTTGGATTCCCCTAGGTCTCTAGTTTTCAAAAATGCACAGGTTTGGTAGGTTTCCCCAGGTGCCGGCTGAGCTACAGGCCAAAATCTACAGGTAGGCACTTTGCAAAAAACACCTCTGTGTTCTATAAAAAAATGTGATGTGTCCACGTTGCGTTTTGGGGCATTTCCTGTCTCGGGCGCTAGGCCTACCCACACAAGTGAGGTATCATTTTTATCGGGAGACTTGGGGGAACGCAGGGTGGAAGGAAATTTGTGGCTCCTCTCTGATTCCAGAACTTTCTGTCACCAAAATATGAGGAAAATTTGTTTTTTTAGCCAAATTTTGAGGTTTGCAAAGGATTCTGGGTAACAGAACCAGGTCAGAGCCCCACAAGTCACCCCATCTTGGATTCCCGTAGGTCTCTAGTTTTAAAAAATACACAGGTCTGGTAGGTTTCCCTAGGTGCCGGCTGAGCTAGAGGCCAAAATCTACAGGTAGGCACTTTGCAAAAAACACCTCTATTTTCTTTACAAAAATGTGATGTGTCCACGTTGCGTTTTGGGGCATTTCCTGTTGCGGGCGCTAGGCCTATCCACACAAGTGAGGTATAATTTTTATCGGAAGACTTTGGGGAACGCTGGGTGGAAAGAAATTTGTGGCTCCTCTCTGGTTCCAGAACTTTCTGTCACCAAAATGTGAGGAAAATTTGTTTTTTTAGCCAAATGTTGAGGTTTGCAAAGGATTCTGGGTAACAGAACCTGGTCAGAGCCCCACAAGTCACCCCATCTTGGATTCCCCTAGGTCTCTAGTTTTAAAAAATGCACAGGTTTGGTAAGTTTCCCTAGGTGCCGGCTGAGCTAGAGGCCAAAATCTACAGGTAGGCACTTTGCAAAAAACACCTCTGTTTTCTTTAAAAAAATGTGATGTGTCCACGTTGCGTTTTGGGGCATTTCCTGTTGCGGGCACTAGGCCTACCCACACAAGTGAGGTATCATTTTTATCAGGAGACTTGGGTAACGCTGGGTGGATGGAAATTTGTGGCTCCTCTCTAACTCCAGAACTTTCTGTCACGAAAATGTGAGGAAAAATTGTTTTTTTAGCCAGATTTTGAGGTTTGCAAAGGATTTTGGGTAACAGAGCCTGGTCAGAGCCCCACAAGTCACCCCATCTTGGATTCCCCTAGGTCTCTAGTTTTAAAAAATGCACAGGTTTGGTAGGTTTCCCTAGGTGCCGGCTGAGCTAGAGGCCCAAATCTACAGGTAGGCACTTTGCAAAAAACACCTCTGTTTTCTTTCAAAAAATGTGATGTGTCCACGTTGCGTTTTGGGGCATTTCCTGTTGCGGGCACTAGGCCTACCCACACAAGTGAGGTATCATTTTTATCAGGAGACTTGGGGGAACGCTGGATGGAAGGAAATTTGTGGCTCCTCTCTGATTCCAGAACTTTCTGTCAAAGAAATGTGAGGAAAACGTGTTTTTTTAGCCAAATTTTGAGGTTTGCAAAGGATTCTGGGTAACAGAACCAGGTCAGAGCCCCACAAGTCACCCCATCATGGATTCCCCTAGGTCTCTATTTTTAAAAAATGCACAGGTTTGGTAGGTTTCCCTGGGTGCCGGCTGAGCTAGAGGCCCAAATCTACAGGTAGGCACTTTGCAAAAAACACCTCTGTTTTCTTTCAAAAAATTTGATGTGTCCACGTTGGGTTTTGGGGCATTTCCTGTTGCGGGCACTAGGCCTACCCACACAAGTGAGGTATCATTTTTATCAGGAGACTTGGGTAACGCTGGGTGGAAGGAAATTTGTGGCTCCTCTCTAATTCCAGAACTTTCTGTCACCAAAATGTGAGGAAAATTTGTTTTTTTAGCCAAATTTTGAGGTTTGCAAAGGATTCTGGGTAACAGAGCCTGGTCAGAGCACCACAAGTCACCCCATCTTGGATTCCCCTAGGTCTCTAGTTTAAAAAAATGCACAGGTTTGGTAGGTTTCCCTAGGTGCCGGCTGAGCTAGAGGCCAAAATCTACAGGTAGGCACTTTGCAAAAAACACTTCTGTTTTCTTTAAAAAAATGTGATGTGTCCACGTTGCGTTTTGGGGCATTTCCTGTTGCGGGCACTAGGCCTACCCACACAAGTGAGGTATCATTTTTATCAGGAGACTTGGGTAACGCTGGGTGGAAGGAAATTTGTGGCTCCTCTCTAATTCCAGAACTTTCTGTCACCAAAATGTGAGGAAAATTTGTTTTTTTAGCCAAATTTTGAGGTTTGCAAAGGATTCTGGGTAACAGAGCCTGGTCAGAGCACCACAAGTCACCCCATCTTGGATTCCCCTAGGTCTCTAGTTTAAAAAAAATGCACAGGTTTGGTAGGTTTCCCTAGGTGCCGGCTGAGCTAGAGGCCAAAATCTACAGGTAGGCACTTTGCAAAAAACACCTCTGTTTTCTTTAAAAAAATGTGATGTGTCCACGTTGCGTTTTGGGGCATTTCCTGTTGCGTGCACTAGGCCTACCCACACAAGTGAGGTATCATTTTTATCAGGAGACTTGGGTAACGCTGGGTGGAAGGAAATTTGTGGCTCCTCTCTAATTCCAGAACTTTCTGTTACCAAAATGTGAGGAAAATTTTTTTTTTAGCCAAATTTTGAGGTTTGCAAAGGATTCTGGGTAACAGAGCCAGGTCAGAGCACCACAAGTCACCCCATCTTGGATTCCCCTAGGTCTCTAGTTTTCAAAAATGCACAGGTTTGGTAGGTTTCCCTAGGTGCCGGCTGAGCTAGAGGCCAAAATCTACAGGTAGGCACTTTGCAAAAAACACTTCTGTTTTCTTTCAAAAAATGTGATGTGTCCACGTTGGTTTTGGGGCATTTCCTGTTGCGTGCACTAGGCCTACCCACACAAGTGAGGTATCATTTTTATCAGGAGACTTGGGTAACGCTGGTTGGAAGGAAATTTGTGGCTCCTCTCTAATTCCAGAACTTTCTGTCACCAAAATGTGAGGAAAATTTGTTTTTTTAGCCAAATTTTGAGGTTTGCAAAGGATTCTGGGTAACAGAGCCTGGTCAGAGCACCACAAGTCACCCCATCTTGGATTCCCCTCGGTCTCTAGTTTAAAAAAATGCACAGGTTTGGTAGGTTTCCCTAGGTGCCAGCTGAGCTAGAGGCCAAAATCTACAGGTAGGCACTTTGCAAAAAACACTTCTGTTTTCTTTCAAAAAATGTGATGTGTCCACGTTGCGTTTTGGGGCATTTCCTGTTGCGGGCACTAGGCCTACCCACACAAGTGAGGTATCATTTTTATCAGGAGACTTGGGGGAACGCTGGGTGGAAGGAAATTTGTGGCTCCTCTCTGATTCCAGAACTTTCTGTCTATGAAATGTGAGGAAAACTTGTTTTTTTAGCCAAATTTTGAAGTTTGCAAAGGATTCTGGGTAACAGAACCAGGTCAGAGCCCCACAAGTCACCCCATCATGGATTCCCCTAGGTCTCTAGTTTTCAAAAATGCACAGGTTTGGTAGGTTCCCTAGGTGCCGGCTGAGCTAGAGGCCAAAATCTACAGGTAGGCACTTTGCAAAAAACACTTCTGTTTTCTTTCAAAAAATGTGATGTGTCCACGTTGGTTTTGGGGCATTTCCTGTTGCGTGCACTAGGCCTACCCACACAAGTGAGGTATCATTTTTATCAGGATACTTGGGTAACGCTGGGTGGAAGGAAATTTGTGGCTCCTCTCTAATTCCAGAACTTTCTGTCACCAAAATGTGAGGAAAATTTGTTTTTTTAGCCAAATTTTGAGGTTTGCAAAGGATTCTGGGTAACAGAGCCTGGTCAGAGCACCACAAGTCACCCCCATCTTGGATTCCCCTCGGTCTCTAGTTTAAAAAAATGCACAGGTTTGGTAGGTTTCCCTAGGTGCCGGCTGAGCTAGAGGCCAAAATCTACAGGTAGGCACTTTGCAAAAAACACCTCTGTTTTCTTTAAAAAAATGTGATGTGTCCACGTTGCGTTTTGGGGCATTTCCTGTTGCGTGCACTAGGCCTACCCACACAAGTGAGGTATCATTTTTATCAGGAGACTTGGGTAACGCTGGGTGGAAGGAAATTTGTGGCTCCTCTCTAATTCCAGAACTTTCTGTTTCCAAAATGTGAGGAAAATTTTTTTTTTAGCCAAATTTTGAGGTTTGCAAAGGATTCTGGGTAACAGAGCCAGGTCAGAGCACCACAAGTCACCCCATCTTGGATTCCCCTAGGTCTCTAGTTTTCAAAAATGCACAGGTTTGGTAGGTTTCCCTAGGTGCCGGCTGAGCTAGAGGCCAAAATCTACAGGTAGGCACTTTGCAAAAAACACTTCTGTTTTCTTTCAAAAAATGTGATGTGTCCACGTTGGTTTTGGGGCATTTCCTGTTGCGTGCACTAGGCCTACCCACACAAGTGAGGTATCATTTTTATCAGGAGACTTGGGTAACGCTGGGTGGAAGGAAATTTGTGGCTCCTCTCTAATTCCAGAACTTTCTGTCACCAAAATGTGAGGAAAATTTGTTTTTTTAGCCAAATTTTGAGGTTTGCAAAGGATTCTGGGTAACAGAGCCTGGTCAGAGCACCACAAGTCACCCCATCTTGGATTCCCCTCGGTCTCTAGTTTAAAAAAATGCACAGGTTTGGTAGGTTTCCCTAGGTGCCAGCTGAGCTAGAGGCCAAAATCTACAGGTAGGCACTTTGCAAAAAACACTTCTGTTTTCTTTCAAAAAATGTGATGTGTCCACGTTGCGTTTTGGGGCATTTCCTGTTGCGGGCAATAGGCCTACCCACACAAGTGAGGTATAATTTTTATCAGGAGACTTGGGGGAACGCTGGGTGGAAGGAAATTTGTGGCTCCTCTCTGATTCCAGAACTTTCTGTCTATGAAATGTGAGGAAAACTTGTTTTTTTAGCCAAATTTTGAAGTTTGCAAAGGATTCTGGGTAACAGAACCAGGTCAGAGCCCCACAAGTCACCCCATCATGGATTCCCCTAGGTCTCTAGTTTTCAAAAATGCACAGGTTTGGTAGGTTCCCTAGGTGCCGGCTGAGCTAGAGGCCAAAATCTACAGGTAGGCACTTTGCAAAAAACACCTCTGTTTTCTTTCAAAAAATGTGATGTGTCCACGTTGCGTTTTGGGGCATTTCCTGTTGCGGGCACTAGGCCTACCCACACAAGTGAGGTATCATTTTTATCGGGAGACTTGGGGGAACGCTGGGTGGAAGGAAATTTGTGGCTCCTCTCAGATTCCAGAACTTTCTGTCAACGAAATGTGAGGAAAACGTGTTTTTTTAGCCACATTTTGAGGTTTGCAAAGGATTCTGGGTAACAGAACCTGGTCAGAGCCCCACAAGTCACCCCATCTTGGATTCCCCTAGGTTTCTAGTTTTTAAAAATGCACAGGTTTGGTAGGTTCCCCTAGGTGCCCGGCTGAGCTAGAGGCCAAAATCTACAGGTAGGCACTTTGTAAAAAACACCTCTGTTTTCTTTAAAAAAATGTGATGTGTCCATGTTATGTTTTGGGGCATTTTCCTGTCACGGGCGCTAGGCCTACCCACACAAGTGAGGTATCATTTTTATCGGGAGACTTGGGGGAACACTGGGTGGAAGGTAATTTGTGGCTCCTCTCAGATTCCAGAACTTTCTGTCACCGAAATGTGAGGAAAACGTGTTTTTTTTAGCCAAATTTTTGTGGTTTGGAAAGGATTCTGGGTAACAGAACCTGGCCAGAGCCCCACAAGTCCCCCATCTTGGATTCCCCTAGGTCTCTAGTTTTCAAAAATGCACAGGTTTGGTAGGTTTCCCCAGGTGCCGGCTGAGCTACAGGCCAAAATCTACAGGTAGGCACTTTGCAAAAAACACCTCTGTGTTCTATAAAAAAATGTGATGTGTCCACGTTGCGTTTTGGGGCATTTCCTGTCTCGGGGCGCTAGGCCTACCCACACAAGTGAGGTATCATTTTTATCGGGAGACTTGGGGGAACGCAGGGTGGAAGGAAATTTGTGGCTCCTCTCTGATTCCAGAACTTTCTGTCACCAAAATATAAGGAAAATTTGTTTTTTTAGCCAAATTTTGAGGTTTGCAAAGGATTCTGGGTAACAGAACCAGGTCAGAGCCCCACAAGTCACCCCATCTTGGATTCCCGTAGGTCTCTAGTTTTAAAAAATACACAGGTCTGGTAGGTTTCCCTAGGTGCCGGCTGAGCTAGAGGCCAAAATCTACAGGAAGGCACTTTGCAAAAAACACCTCTATTTTCTTTACAAAAATGTGATGTGTCCACGTTGCGTTTTGGGGCATTTCCTGTTGCGGGCGCTAGGCCTATCCACACAAGTGAGGTATAATTTTTATCGGAAGACTTGGGGGAACGCTGGGTGGAAAGAAATTTGTGGCTCCTCTCTGGTTCCAGAACTTTCTGTCACCAAAATGTGAGGAAAATTTGTTTTTTTTAGCCAAATGTTGAGGTTTGCAAAGGATTCTGGGTAACAGAACCTGGTCAGAGCCCCACAAGTCACCCCATCTTGGATTCCCCTAGGTCTCTAGTTTTAAAAAATGCACAGGTTTGGTAAGTTTCCCTAGGTGCCGGCTGAGCTAGAGGCCAAAATCTACAGGTAGGCACTTTGCAAAAAACACCTCTGTTTTCTTTAAAAAAATGTGATGTGTCCATGTTGCGTTTTGGGGCATTTCCTGTTGCGGGCACTAGGCCTACCCACACAAGTGAGGTATCATTTTTATCAGGAGACTTGGGTAACGCTGGGTGGAAGGGAAATTTGTGGCTCCTCTCTAACTCCAGAACTTTCTGTCACGAGAATGTGAGGAAAATTTGTTTTTTTTAGCCAAATTCTGAGGTTTGCAAAGGATTCTGGGTAACAGAGCCTGGTCAGAGCCCCACAAGTCACCCCATCTTGGATTCCCCTAGGTCTCTAGTTTTAAAAAATGCACAGGTTTGGTAGGTTTCCCTAGGTGCCGGCTGAGCTAGAGGCCATAATCTACAGGTAGGCACTTTGCAAAAAACACCTCTGTTTTCTTTCAAAAAATGTGATGTGTCCACGTTGCGTTTTGGGGCATTTCCTGTTGCGGCCACTAGGCCTACCCACACAAGTGAGGTATCATTTTTATCAGGAGACTTGGGGGAACGCTGGGTGGAAGGAAATTTGTGGCTCCTCTCTAATTCCAGAACTTTCTGTCACCAAAATGAGAGGAAAATTTTTTTTTTAGCCAAATTTTGAGGTTTGCAAAGGATTCTGGGTAACAGAGCCTGGTCAGAGCACCACAAGTCACCCCATCTTGGATTCCCTTAGGTCTCTAGTTTTCAAAAATGCACAGGTTTGGTAGGTTTCCCTAGGTGCCCGGCTGAGCTAGAGGCCAAAATCTACAGGTAGGCACTTGCAAAAAAACACTTCTGTTTTCTTTCAAAAAATTTGATGTGTCCACGTTGCGTTTTGGGGCATTTCCTGTTGCGTGCACTAGGCCTACCCACACAAGTGAGGTATAATTTTTATCAGGAGACTTGGGTAACGCTGGGTGGAAGGAAATTTGTGGCTCCTCTCTAATTCCAGAACTTTCTGTCACCAAAATGTGAGGAAAATTTGTTTTTTTAGCCAAATTTTGAGGTTTGCAAAGGATTCTGGGTAACAGAGCCTGGTCAGAGCACCACAAGTCACCCCATCTTGGATTCCCCTAGGTCTCTAGTTTAAAAAAATGCACAGGTTTGGTAGGTTTCCCTAGGTGCCGGCTGAGCTAGAGGCCAAAATCTACAGGTAGGCACTTTGCAAAAAACACTTCTGTTTTCTTTAAAAAAATGTGATGTGTCCACGTTGCGTTTTGGGGCATTTCCTGTTGCGGGCACTAGGCCTACCCACACAAGTGAGGTATCATTTTTATCAGGAGACTTGGGGGAACGCTGGGTGGAAGGAAATTTGTGGCTCCTCTCTGATTCCAGAACTTTCTGTCTATGAAATGTGAGGAAAACTTGTTTTTTTAGCCAAATTTTGAAGTTTGCAAAGGATTCTGGGTAACAGAACCAGGTCAGAGCCCCACAAGTCACCCCATCATGGATTCCCCTAGGTCTCTAGTTTTCAAAAATGCACAGGTTTGGTAGGTTCCCTAGGTGCCGGCTGAGCTAGAGGCCAAAATCTACAGGTAGGCACTTTGCAAAAAACACCTCTGTTTTCTTTCAAAAAATGTGATGTGTCCACGTTGCGTTTTGGGGCATTTCCTGTTGCGGGCACTAGGCCTACCCACACAAGTGAGGTATCATTTTTATCGGGAGACTTGGGGGAACGCTGGGTGGAAGGAAATTTGTGGCTCCTCTCAGATTCCAGAACTTTCTGTCAACGAAATGTGAGGAAAACGTGTTTTTTTAGCCACATTTTGAGGTTTGCAAAGGATTCTGGGTAACAGAACCTGGTCAGAGCCCCACAAGTCACCCCATCTTGGATTCCCCTAGGTTTCTAGTTTTTAAAAATGCACAGGTTTGGTAGGTTCCCCTAGGTGCCGGCTGAGCTAGAGGCCAAAATCTACAGGTAGGCACTTTGTAAAAAACACCTCTGTTTTCTTTAAAAAAATGTGATGTGTCCATGTTATGTTTTGGGGCATTTCCTGTCACGGGCGCTAGGCCTACCCACACAAGTGAGGTATCATTTTTATCGGGAGACTTGGGGGAACACTGGGTGGAAGGTAATTTGTGGCTCCTCTCAGATTCCAGAACTTTCTGTCACCGAAATGTGAGGAAAACTTGTTTTTTTAGCCAAATTTTGTGGTTTGGAAAGGATTCTGGGTAACAGAACCTGGCCAGAGCCCCACAAGTCCCCCATCTTGGATTCCCCTAGGTCTCTAGTTTTCAAAAATGCACAGGTTTGGTAGGTTTCCCCAGGTGCCGGCTGAGCTACAGGCCAAAATCTACAGGTAGGCACTTTGCAAAAAACACCTCTGTGTTCTATAAAAAAATGTGATGTGTCCACGTTGCGTTTTGGGGCATTTCCTGTCTCGGGCGCTAGGCCTACCCACACAAGTGAGGTATCATTTTTATCGGGAGACTTGGGGGAACGCAGGGTGGAAGGAAATTTGTGGCTCCTCTCTGATTCCAGAACTTTCTGTCACCAAAATATAAGGAAAATTTGTTTTTTTAGCCAAATTTTGAGGTTTGCAAAGGATTCTGGGTAACAGAACCAGGTCAGAGCCCCACAAGTCACCCCATCTTGGATTCCCGTAGGTCTCTAGTTTTAAAAAATACACAGGTCTGGTAGGTTTCCCTAGGTGCCGGCTGAGCTAGAGGCCAAAATCTACAGGAAGGCACTTTGCAAAAAACACCTCTATTTTCTTTACAAAAATGTGATGTGTCCACGTTGCGTTTTGGGGCATTTCCTGTTGCGGGCGCTAGGCCTATCCACACAAGTGAGGTATAATTTTTATCGGAAGACTTGGGGGAACGCTGGGTGGAAAGAAATTTGTGGCTCCTCTCTGGTTCCAGAACTTTCTGTCACCAAAATGTGAGGAAAATTTGTTTTTTTAGCCAAATGTTGAGGTTTGCAAAGGATTCTGGGTAACAGAACCTGGTCAGAGCCCCACAAGTCACCCCATCTTGGATTCCCCTAGGTCTCTAGTTTTAAAAAATGCACAGGTTTGGTAAGTTTCCCTAGGTGCCGGCTGAGCTAGAGGCCAAAATCTACAGGTAGGCACTTTGCAAAAAACACCTCTGTTTTCTTTAAAAAAATGTGATGTGTCCATGTTGCGTTTTGGGGCATTTCCTGTTGCGGGCACTAGGCCTACCCACACAAGTGAGGTATCATTTTTATCAGGAGACTTGGGTAACGCTGGGTGGAAGGGAAATTTGTGGCTCCTCTCTAACTCCAGAACTTTCTGTCACGAGAATGTGAGGAAAATTTGTTTTTTTAGCCAAATTCTGAGGTTTGCAAAGGATTCTGGGTAACAGAGCCTGGTCAGAGCCCCACAAGTCACCCCATCTTGGATTCCCCTAGGTCTCTAGTTTTAAAAAATGCACAGGTTTGGTAGGTTTCCCTAGGTGCCGGCTGAGCTAGAGGCCATAATCTACAGGTAGGCACTTTGCAAAAAACACCTCTGTTTTCTTTCAAAAAATGTGATGTGTCCACGTTGCGTTTTGGGGCATTTCCTGTTGCGGCCACTAGGCCTACCCACACAAGTGAGGTATCATTTTTATCAGGAGACTTGGGGGAACGCTGGGTGGAAGGAAATTTGTGGCTCCTCTCTAATTCCAGAACTTTCTGTCACCAAAATGAGAGGAAAATTTTTTTTTAGCCAAATTTTGAGGTTTGCAAAGGATTCTGGGTAACAGAGCCTGGTCAGAGCACCACAAGTCACCCCATCTTGGATTCCCTTAGGTCTCTAGTTTTCAAAAATGCACAGGTTTGGTAGGTTTCCCTAGGTGCCGGCTGAGCTAGAGGCCAAAATCTACAGGTAGGCACTTTGCAAAAAACACTTCTGTTTTCTTTCAAAAAATTTGATGTGTCCACGTTGCGTTTTGGGGCATTTCCTGTTGCGTGCACTAGGCCTACCCACACAAGTGAGGTATCATTTTTATCAGGAGACTTGGGTAACGCTGGGTGGAAGGAAATTTGTGGCTCCTCTCTAATTCCAGAACTTTCTGTCACCAAAATGTGAGGAAAATTTGTTTTTTTAGCCAAATTTTGAGGTTTGCAAAGGATTCTGGGTAACAGAGCCTGGTCAGAGCACCACAAGTCACCCCATCTTGGATTCCCCTAGGTCTCTAGTTTAAAAAAATGCACAGGTTTGGTAGGTTTCCCTAGGTGCCGGCTGAGCTAGAGGCCAAAATCTACAGGTAGGCACTTTGCAAAAAACACTTCTGTTTTCTTTAAAAAAATGTGATGTGTCCACGTTGCGTTTTGGGGCATTTCCTGTTGCGGGCACTAGGCCTACCCACACAAGTGAGGTATCATTTTTATCAGGAGACTTGGGGGAACGCTGGGTGGAAGGAAATTTGTGGCTCCTCTCTGATTCCAGAACTTTCTGTCTATGAAATGTGAGGAAAACTTGTTTTTTTAGCCAAATTTTGAAGTTTGCAAAGGATTCTGGGTAACAGAACCAGGTCAGAGCCCCACAAGTCACCCCATCATGGATTCCCCTAGGTCTCTAGTTTTCAAAAATGCACAGGTTTGGTAGGTTCCCTAGGTGCCGGCTGAGCTAGAGGCCAAAATCTACAGGTAGGCACTTTGCAAAAAACACCTCTGTTTTCTTTCAAAAAATGTGATGTGTCCACGTTGCGTTTTGGGGCATTTCCTGTTGCGGGCACTAGGCCTACCCACACAAGTGAGGTATCATTTTTATCGGGAGACTTGGGGGAACGCTGGGTGGAAGGAAATTTGTGGCTCCTCTCAGATTCCAGAACTTTCTGTCAACGAAATGTGAGGAAAACGTGTTTTTTTAGCCACATTTTGAGGTTTGCAAAGGATTCTGGGTAACAGAACCTGGTCAGAGCCCCACAAGTCACCCCATCTTGGATTCCCCTAGGTTTCTAGTTTTTAAAAATGCACAGGTTTGGTAGGTTCCCCTAGGTGCCGGCTGAGCTAGAGGCCAAAATCTACAGGTAGGCACTTTGTAAAAAACACCTCTGTTTTCTTTAAAAAAATGTGATGTGTCCATGTTATGTTTTGGGGCATTTCCTGTCACGGGCGCTAGGCCTACCCACACAAGTGAGGTATCATTTTTATCGGGAGACTTGGGGGAACACTGGGTGGAAGGTAATTTGTGGCTCCTCTCAGATTCCAGAACTTTCTGTCACCGAAATGTGAGGAAAACTTGTTTTTTTAGCCAAATTTTGTGGTTTGGAAAGGATTCTGGGTAACAGAACCTGGCCAGAGCCCCACAAGTCCCCCATCTTGGATTCCCCTAGGTCTCTAGTTTTCAAAAATGCACAGGTTTGGTAACTTTCCCCAGGTGCCGGCTGAGCTACAGGCCAAAATCTACAGGTAGGCACTTTGCAAAAAACACCTCTGTGTTCTATAAAAAAATGTGATGTGTCCACGTTGCGTTTTGGGGCATTTCCTGTCTCGGGCGCTAGGCCTACCCACACAAGTGAGGTATCATTTTTATCGGGAGACTTGGGGGAACGCAGGGTGGAAGGAAATTTGTGGCTCCTCTCTGATTCCAGAACTTTCTGTCACCAAAATATGAGGAAAATTTGTTTTTTTAGCCAAATTTTGAGGTTTGCAAAGGATTCTGGGTAACAGAACCAGGTCAGAGCCCCACAAGTCACCCCATCTTGGATTCCCGTAGGTCTCTAGTTTTAAAAAATACACAGGTCTGGTAGGTTTCCCTAGGTGCCGGCTGAGCTAGAGGCCAAAATCTACAGGTAGGCACTTTGCAAAAAACACCTCTATTTTCTTTACAAAAATGTGATGTGTCCACGTTGCGTTTTGGGGCATTTCCTGTTGCGGGCGCTAGGCCTATCCACACAAGTGAGGTATAATTTTTATCGGAAGACTTTGGGGAACGCTGGGTGGAAAGAAATTTGTGGCTCCTCTCTGGTTCCAGAACTTTCTGTCACCAAAATGTGAGGAAAATTTGTTTTTTTAGCCAAATGTTGAGGTTTGCAAAGGATTCTGGGTAACAGAACCTGGTCAGAGCCCCACAAGTCACCCCATCTTGGATTCCCCTAGGTCTCTAGTTTTAAAAAATGCACAGGTTTGGTAAGTTTCCCTAGGTGCCGGCTGAGCTAGAGGCCAAAATCTACAGGTAGGCACTTTGCAAAAAACACCTCTGTTTTCTTTAAAAAAATGTGATGTGTCCACGTTGCGTTTTGGGGCATTTCCTGTTGCGGGCACTAGGCCTACCCACACAAGTGAGGTATCATTTTTATCAGGAGACTTGGGTAACGCTGGGTGGATGGAAATTTGTGGCTCCTCTCTAACTCCAGAACTTTCTGTCACGAAAATGTGAGGAAAAATTGTTTTTTTAGCCAGATTTTGAGGTTTGCAAAGGATTTTGGGTAACAGAGCCTGGTCAGAGCCCCACAAGTCACCCCATCTTGGATTCCCCTAGGTCTCTAGTTTTAAAAAATGCACAGGTTTGGTAGGTTTCCCTAGGTGCCGGCTGAGCTAGAGGCCCAAATCTACAGGTAGGCACTTTGCAAAAAACACCTCTGTTTTCTTTCAAAAAATGTGATGTGTCCACGTTGCGTTTTGGGGCATTTCCTGTTGCGGGCACTAGGCCTACCCACACAAGTGAGGTATCATTTTTATCAGGAGACTTGGGGGAACGCTGGATGGAAGGAAATTTGTGGCTCCTCTCTGATTCCAGAACTTTCTGTCAAAGAAATGTGAGGAAAACGTGTTTTTTTTAGCCAAATTTTGAGGTTTGCAAAGGATTCTGGGTAACAGAACCAGGTCAGAGCCCCACAAGTCACCCCATCATGGATTCCCCTAGGTCTCTATTTTTAAAAAATGCACAGGTTTGGTAGGTTTCCCTGGGTGCCGGCTGAGCTAGAGGCCCAAATCTACAGGTAGGCACTTTGCAAAAAACACCTCTGTTTTCTTTCAAAAAATTTGATGTGTCCACGTTGGGTTTTGGGGCATTTCCTGTTGCGGGCACTAGGCCTACCCACACAAGTGAGGTATCATTTTTATCAGGAGACTTGGGGGAACGCTGGGTGGAAGGAAATTTGTGGCTCCTCTCTGATTCCAGAACTTTCTGTCAAAGAAATGTGAGGAAAACGTGTTTTTTTAGCCAAATTTTGAGGTTTGCAAAGGATTCTGGGTAACAGAACCAGGTCAGAGCCCCACAAGTCACCCCATCATGGATTCCCCTAGGTCTCTAGTTTTAAAAAATGCACAGGTTTGGTAGGTTCTCTAGGTGCCGGCTGAGCTAGAGGCCAAAATCTACAGGTAGGGACTTTGCAAAAAACACCTCTGTTTTCTTTACAAAAATGTGAAGTGTCCACGTTGCGTTTTGGGGCATTTCCTGTTGCGGGCGCTAGGCCTATCCACACAAGTGAGGTATAATTTTTATCGGAAGACTTGGGGGAACGCTGGGTGGAAAGAAATTTGTGGCTCCTCTCTGGTTCCAGAACTTTCCGTCACCAAAATGTGAGAAAAATGTGTTTTGTTTAGCCAAATTTTGAGGTTTGCAAAGGATTCTGGGTAACAGAACCTGGTCAGAGCCCCACAAGTCACCCCATCTTGGATTCCCCTAGGTCTCTAGTTTTCAAAAATGCACAGGTTTGGTAGGTTTCCCTAGGTGCCGGCTGAGCTAGAGGCCAAAATCTACAGGTAGGCACTTTGCAAAAAACACCTCTGTTTTCTTTAAAAAAATGTGATGTGTCCACGTTGCGTTTTGGGCATTTCCTGTTGCGTGCACTAGGCCTACCCACACAAGTGAGGTATCATTTTTATCAGGAGACTTGGGTAACGCTGGGTGGAAGGAAATTTGTGGCTCCTCTCTAATTCCAGAACTTTCTGTTACCAAAATGTGAGGAAAATTTTTTTTTTAGACAAATTTTGAGGTTTGCAAAGGATTCTGGGTAACAGAGCCTGGTCAGAGCACCACAAGTCACCCCATCTTGGATTCCCCTAGGTCTCTAGTTTTCAAAAATGCACAGGTTTGGTAGGTTTCCCTAGGTGCCGGCTGAGCTAGAGGCCAAAATCTACAGGTAGGCACTTTGCAAAAAACACTTCTGTTTTCTTTCAAAAAATGTGATGTGTCCACGTTGGTTTTGGGGCATTTCCTGTTGCGTGCACTAGGCCTACCCACACAAGTGAGGGTATCATTTTTATCAGGAGACTTGGGTAACGCTGGGTGGAAGGAAATTTGTGGCTCCTCTCTAATTCCAGAACTTTCTGTCACCAAAATGTGAGGAAAATTTGTTTTTTTAGCCAAATTTTGAGGTTTGCAAAGGATTCTGGGTAACAGAGCCTGGTCAGAGCACCACAAGTCACCCCATCTTGGATTCCCCTAGGTCTCTAGTTTAAAAAAATGCACAGGTTTGGTAGGTTTCCCTAGGTGCCAGCTGAGCTAGAGGCCAAAATCTACAGGTAGGCACTTTGCAAAAAACACTTCTGTTTTCTTTCAAAAAATGTGATGTGTCCACGTTGCGTTTTGGGGCATTTCCTGTTGCGGGCACTAGGCCTACCCACACAAGTGAGGTATCATTTTTATCAGGAGACTTGGGGAACGCTGGGTGGAAGGAAATTTGTGGCTCCTCTCTGATTCCAGAACTTTCTGTCTATGAAATGTGAGGAAAACTTGTTTTTTTAGCCAAATTTTGAAGTTTGCAAAGGATTCTGGGTAACAGAACCAGGTCAGAGCCCCACAAGTCACCCCATCATGGATTCCCCTAGGTCTCTAGTTTTCAAAATGCACAGGTTTGGTAGGTTCCCTAGGTGCCGGCTGAGCTAGAGGCCAAAATCTACAGGTAGGCACTTTGCAAAAAACACCTCTGTTTTCTTTCAAAAATGTGATGTGTCCACGTTGCGTTTTGGGGCATTTCCTGTTGCGGGCACTAGGCCTACCCACACAAGTGAGGTATCATTTTTATCGGGAGACTTGGGGGAACGCTGGGTGGAAGGAAATTTGTGGCTCCTCTCAGATTCCAGAACTTTCTGTCAACGAAATGTGAGGAAAACGTGTTTTTTTAGCCATATTTTGAGGTTTGCAAAGGATTCTGGGTAACAGAACCTGGTCAGAGCCCCACAAGTCACCCCATCTTGGATTCCCCTAGGTTTCTAGTTTTTAAAAATGCACAGGTTTGGTAGGTTCCCCTAGGTGCCGGCTGAGCTAGAGGCCAAAATCTACAGGTAGGCACTTTGTAAAAAACACCTCTGTTTTCTTTAAAAAAATGTGATGTGTCCATGTTATGTTTTGGGGCATTTCCTGTCACGGGCGCTAGGCCTACCCACACAAGTGAGGTATCATTTTTATCGGGAGACTTGGGGGAACACTGGGTGGAAGGTAATTTGTGGCTCCTCTCAGATTCCAGAACTTTCTGTCACCGAAATGTGAGGAAAACGTGTTTTTTTAGCCAAATTTTGTGGTTTGGAAAGTATTCTGGGTAACAGAACCTGGCCAGAGCCCCACAAGTCCCCCATCTTGGATTCCCCTAGGTCTCTAGTTTTTTTTCAAAAATGCACAGGTTTGGTAGGTTTCCCCAGGTGCCGGCTGAGCTACAGGCCAAAATCTACAGGTAGGCACTTTGCAAAAAACACCTCTGTGTTCTATAAAAAAATGTGATGTGTCCACGTTGCGTTTTGGGGCATTTCCTGTCTCGGGCGCTAGGCCTACCCACACAAGTGAGGTATCATTTTTATCGGGAGACTTGGGGGAACGCAGGGTGGAAGGAAATTTGTGGCTCCTCTCTGATTCCAGAACTTTCTGTCACCAAAATATAAGGAAAATTTGTTTTTTTAGCCAAATTTTGAGGTTTGCAAAGGATTCTGGGTAACAGAACCAGGTCAGAGCCCCACAAGTCACCCCATCTTGGATTCCCGTAGGTCTCTAGTCTTTAAAAAATACACAGGTCTGGTAGGTTTCCCTAGGTGCCGGCTGAGCTAGAGGCCAAAATCTACAGGAAGGCACTTTGCAAAAAACACCTCTATTTTCTTTACAAAAATGTGATGTGTCCACGTTGCGTTTTGGGGCATTTCCTGTTGCGGGCGCTAGGCCTATCCACACAAGTGAGGTATAATTTTTATCGGAAGACTTGGGGGAACGCTGGGTGGAAAGAAATTTGTGGCTCCTCTCTGGTTCCAGAAATTCTGTCACCAAAATGTGAGGAAAATTTGTTTTTTTAGCCAAATGTTGAGGTTTGCAAAGGATTCTGGGTAACAGAACCTGGTCAGAGCCCCACAAGTCACCCCATCTTGGATTCCCCTAGGTCTCTAGTTTTAAAAAATGCACAGGTTTGGTAAGTTTCCCTAGGTGCCGGCTGAGCTAGAGGCCAAAATCTACAGGTAGGCACTTTGCAAAAAACACCTCTGTTTTCTTTAAAAAAATGTGATGTGTCCACGTTGCGTTTTGGGGCATTTCCTGTTGCGGGCACTAGGCCTACCCACACAAGTGAGGTATCATTTTTATCAGGAGACTTGGGTAACGCTGGGTGGAAGGGAAATTTGTGGCTCCTCTCTAACTCCAGAACTTTCTGTCACGAGAATGTGAGGAAAATTTGTTTTTTTAGCCAAATTTTGAGGTTTGCAAAGGATTCTGGGTAACAGAGCCTGGTCAGAGCCCCACAAGTCACCCCATCTTGGATTCCCCTAGGTCTCTAGTTTTAAAAAATGCACAGGTTTGGTAGGTTTCCCTAGGTGCCGGCTGAGCTAGAGGCCATAATCTACAGGTAGGCACTTTGCAAAAAACACCTCTGTTTTCTTTCAAAAAATGTGATGTGTCCACGTTGCGTTTTGGGGCATTTCCTGTTGCGGCCACTAGGCCTACCCACACAAGTGAGGTATCATTTTTATCAGGAGACTTGGGGGAACGCTGGGTGGAAGGAAATTTGTGGCTCCTCTCAGATTCCAGAACTTTCTGTCAACGAAATGTGAGGAAAACATGTTTTTTTAGCCACATTTTGAGGTTTGCAAAGGATTCTGGGTAACAGAGCCTGGTCAGAGCACCACAAGTCACCCCATCTTGGATTCCCCTAGGTCTCTAGTTTAAAAAAATGCACAGGTTTGGTAGGTTTCCCTAGGTGCCGGCTGAGCTAGAGGCCAAAATCTACAGGTAGGCACTTTGCAAAAAACACTTCTGTTTTCTTTCAAAAAATGTGATGTGTCCACGTTGCGTTTTGGGGCATTTCCTGTTGCGTGCACTAGGCCTACCCACACAAGTGAGGTATCATTTTTATCAGGAGACTTGGGTAACGCTGGGTGGAAGGAAATTTGTGGCTCCTCTCTAATTCCAGAACTTTCTGTCACCAAAATGTGAGGAAAATTTGTTTTTTTAGCCAAATTTTGAGGTTTGCAAAGGATTCTGGGTAACAGAGCCTGGTCAGAGCACCACAAGTCACCCCATCTTGGATTCCCCTAGGTCTCTAGTTTAAAAAAATGCACAGGTTTGGTAGGTTTCCCTAGGTGCCGGCTGAGCTAGAGGCCAAAATCTACAGGTAGGCACTTTGCAAAAAACACCTCTGTTTTCTTTAAAAAAATGTGATGTGTCCACGTTGCGTTTTGGGGCATTTCCTGTTGCGTGCACTAGGCCTACCCACACAAGTGAGGTATCATTTTTATCAGGAGACTTGGGTAACGCTGGGTGGAAGGAAATTTGTGGCTCCTCTCTAATTCCAGAACTTTCTGTTACCAAAATGTGAGGAAAATTTTTTTTTTAGCCAAATTTTGAGGTTTGCAAAGGATTCTGGGTAACAGAGCCAGGTCAGAGCACCACAAGTCACCCCATCTTGGATTCCCCTAGGTCTCTAGTTTTCAAAAATGCACAGGTTTGGTAGGTTTCCCTAGGTGCCGGCTGAGCTAGAGGCCAAAATCTACAGGTAGGCACTTTGCAAAAAACACTTCTGTTTTCTTTCAAAAAATGTGATGTGTCCACGTTGGTTTTGGGGCATTTCCTGTTGCGTGCACTAGGCCTACCCACACAAGTGAGGTATCATTTTTATCAGGAGACTTGGGTAACGCTGGGTGGAAGGAAATTTGTGGCTCCTCTCTAATTCCAGAACTTTCTGTCACCAAAATGTGAGGAAAATTTGTTTTTTTAGCCAAATTTTGAGGTTTGCAAAGGATTCTGGGTAACAGAGCCTGGTCAGAGCACCACAAGTCACCCCATCTTGGATTCCCCTCGGTCTCTAGTTTAAAAAAATGCACAGGTTTGGTAGGTTTCCCTAGGTGCCAGCTGAGCTAGAGGCCAAAATCTACAGGTAGGCACTTTGCAAAAAACACTTCTGTTTTCTTTCAAAAAATGTGATGTGTCCACGTTGCGTTTTGGGGCATTTCCTGTTGCGGGCACTAGGCCTACCCACACAAGTGAGGTATCATTTTTATCAGGAGACTTGGGGGAACGCTGGGTGGAAGGAAATTTGTGGCTCCTCTCTGATTCCAGAACTTTCTGTCTATGAAATGTGAGGAAAACTTGTTTTTTTAGCCAAATTTTGAAGTTTGCAAAGGATTCTGGGTAACAGAACCAGGTCAGAGCCCCACAAGTCACCCCATCATGGATTCCCCTAGGTCTCTAGTTTTCAAAAATGCACAGGTTTGGTAGGTTCCCTAGGTGCCGGCTGAGCTAGAGGCCAAAATCTACAGGTAGGCACTTTGCAAAAAACACCTCTGTTTTCTTTCAAAAAATGTGATGTGTCCACGTTGCGTTTTGGGGCATTTCCTGTTGCGGGCACTAGGCCTACCCACACAAGTGAGGTATCATTTTTATCGGGAGACTTGGGGGAACGCTGGGTGGAAGGAAATTTGTGGCTCCTCTCAGATTCCAGAACTTTCTGTCAACGAAATGTGAGGAAAACGTGTTTTTTTAGCCACATTTTGAGGTTTGCAAAGGATTCTGGGTAACAGAACCTGGTCAGAGCCCCACAAGTCACCCCATCTTGGATTCCCCTAGGTTTCTAGTTTTTAAAAATGCACAGGTTTGGTAGGTTCCCCTAGGTGCCGGCTGAGCTAGAGGCCAAAATCTACAGGTAGGCACTTTGTAAAAAACACCTCTGTTTTCTTTAAAAAAATGTGATGTGTCCATGTTATGTTTTGGGGCATTTCCTGTCACGGGCGCTAGGCCTACCCACACAAGTGAGGTATCATTTTTATCGGGAGACTTGGGGGAACACTGGGTGGAAGGTAATTTGTGGCTCCTCTCAGATTCCAGAACTTTCTGTCACCGAAATGTGAGGAAAACGTGTTTTTTTAGCCAAATTTTGTGGTTTGGAAAGGATTCTGGGTAACAGAACCTGGCCAGAGCCCCACAAGTCCCCCATCTTGGATTCCCCTAGGTCTCTAGTTTTCAAAAATGCACAGGTTTGGTAGGTTTCCCCAGGTGCCGGCTGAGCTACAGGCCAAAATCTACAGGTAGGCACTTTGCAAAAAACACCTCTGTGTTCTATAAAAAAATGTGATGAGTCCACGTTGCGTTTTGGGGCATTTCCTGTCTCGGGCGCTAGGCCTACCCACACAAGTGAGGTATCATTTTTATCGGGAGACTTGGGGGAACGCAGGGTGGAAGGAAATTTGTGGCTCCTCTCTGATTCCAGAACTTTCTGTCACCAAAATATAAGGAAAATTTGTTTTTTTAGCCAAATTTTGAGGTTTGCAAAGGATTCTGGGTAACAGAACCAGGTCAGAGCCCCACAAGTCACCCCATCTTGGATTCCCGTAGGTCTCTAGTTTTAAAAAATACACAGGTCTGGTAGGGTTCCCTAGGTGCCGGCTGAGCTAGAGGCCAAAATCTACAGGAAGGCACTTTGCAAAAAACACCTCTATTTTCTTTACAAAAATGTGATGTGTCCACGTTGCGTTTTGGGGCATTTCCTGTTGCGGGCGCTAGGCCTATCCACACAAGTGAGGTATAATTTTTATCGGAAGACTTGGGGGAACGCTGGGTGGAAAGAAATTTGTGGCTCCTCTCTGGTTCCAGAACTTTCTGTCACCAAAATGTGAGGAAAATTTGTTTTTTTAGCCAAATGTTGAGGTTTGCAAAGGATTCTGGGTAACAGAACCTGGTCAGAGCCCCACAAGTCACCCCATCTTGGATTCCCCTAGGTCTCTAGTTTTAAAAAATGCACAGGTTTGGTAAGTTTCCCTAGGTGCCGGCTGAGCTAGAGGCCAAAATCTACAGGTAGGCACTTTGCAAAAAACACCTCTGTTTTCTTTAAAAAAATGTGATGTGTCCATGTTGCGTTTTGGGGCATTTCCTGTTGCGGGCACTAGGCCTACCCACACAAGTGAGGTATCATTTTTATCAGGAGACTTGGGTAACGCTGGGTGGAAGGGAAATTTGTGGCTCCTCTCTAACTCCAGAACTTTCTGTCACGAGAATGTGAGGAAAATTTGTTTTTTTAGCCAAATTTTGAGGTTTGCAAAGGATTCTGGGTAACAGAGCCTGGTCAGAGCCCCACAAGTCACCCCATCTTGGATTCCCCTAGGTCTCTAGTTTTAAAAAATGCACAGGTTTGGTAGGTTTCCCTAGGTGCCGGCTGAGCTAGAGGCCATAATCTACAGGTAGGCACTTTGCAAAAAACACCTCTGTTTTCTTTCAAAAAATGTGATGTGTCCACGTTGCGTTTTGGGGCATTTCCTGTTGCGGCCACTAGGCCTACCCACACAAGTGAGGTATCATTTTTATCAGGAGACTTGGGGGAACGCTGGGTGGAAGGAAATTTGTGGCTCCTCTCTAATTCCAGAACTTTCTGTCACCAAAATGTGAGGAAAATTTTTTTTTTAGCCAAATTTTGAGGTTTGCAAAGGATTCTGGGTAACAGAGCCTGGTCAGAGCACCACAAGTCACCCCATCTTGGATTCCCTTAGGTCTCTAGTTTTCAAAAATGCACAGGTTTGGTAGGTTTCCCTAGGTGCCGGCTGAGCTAGAGGCCAAAATCTACAGGTAGGCACTTTGCAAAAAACACTTCTGTTTTCTTTCAAAAAATGTGATGTGTCCACGTTGCGTTTTGGGGCATTTCCTGTTGCGTGCACTAGGCCTACCCACACAAGTGAGGTATCATTTTTATCAGGAGACTTGGGTAACGCTGGGTGGAAGGAAATTTGTGGCTCCTCTCTAATTCCAGAACTTTCTGTCACCAAAATGTGAGGAAAATTTGTTTTTTTAGCCAAATTTTGAGGTTTGCAAAGGATTCTGGGTAACAGAGCCTGGTCAGAGCACCACAAGTCACCCCATCTTGGATTCCCCTAGGTCTCTAGTTTAAAAAAATGCACAGGTTTGGTAGGTTTCCCTAGGTGCCGGCTGAGCTAGAGGCCAAAATCTACAGGTAGGCACTTTGCAAAAAACACTTCTGTTTTCTTTAAAAAAATGTGATGTGTCCACGTTGCGTTTTGGGGCATTTCCTGTTGCGGGCACTAGGCCTACCGACACAAGTGAGGTATCATTTTTATCAGGAGACTTGGGGGAACGCTGGGTGGAAGGAAATTTGTGGCTCCTCTCTGATTCCAGAACTTTCTGTCTATGAAATGTGAGGAAAACTTGTTTTTTTAGCCAAATTTTGAAGTTTGCAAAGGATTCTGGGTAACAGAACCAGGTCAGAGCCCCACAAGTCACCCCATCATGGATTCCCCTAGGTCTCTAGTTTTCAAAAATGCACAGGTTTGGTAGGTTCCCTAGGTGCCGGCTGAGCTAGAGGCCAAAATCTACAGGTAGGCACTTTGCAAAAAACACCTCTGTTTTCTTTCAAAAAATGTGATGTGTCCACGTTGCGTTTTGGGGCATTTCCTGTTGCGGGCACTAGGCCTACCCACACAAGTGAGGTATCATTTTTATCGGGAGACTTGGGGGAACGCTGGGTGGAAGGAAATTTGTGGCTCCTCTCAGATTCCAGAACTTTCTGTCAACGAAATGTGAGGAAAACGTGTTTTTTTAGCCACATTTTGAGGTTTGCAAAGGATTCTGGGTAACAGAACCTGGTCAGAGCCCCACAAGTCACCCCATCTTGGATTCCCCTAGGTTTCTAGTTTTTAAAAATGCACAGGTTTGGTAGGTTCCCCTAGGTGCCGGCTGAGCTAGAGGCCAAAATCTACAGGTAGGCACTTTGTAAAAAACACCTCTGTTTTCTTTAAAAAAATGTGATGTGTCCATGTTATGTTTTGGGGCATTTCCTGTCACGGGCGCTAGGCCTACCCACACAAGTGAGGTATCATTTTTATCGGGAGACTTGGGGGAACACTGGGTGGAAGGTAATTTGTGGCTCCTCTCAGATTCCAGAACTTTCTGTCACCGAAATGTGAGGAAAACTTGTTTTTTTAGCCAAATTTTGTGGTTTGGAAAGGATTCTGGGTAACAGAACCTGGCCAGAGCCCCACAAGTCCCCCATCTTGGATTCCCCTAGGTCTCTAGTTTTCAAAAATGCACAGGTTTGGTAGGTTTCCCCAGGTGCCGGCTGAGCTACAGGCCAAAATCTACAGGTAGGCACTTTGCAAAAAACACCTCTGTGTTCTATAAAAAAATGTGATGTGTCCACGTTGCGTTTTGGGGCATTTCCTGTCTCGGGCGCTAGGCCTACCCACACAAGTGAGGTATCATTTTTATCGGGAGACTTGGGGGAACGCAGGGTGGAAGGAAATTTGTGGCTCCTCTCTGATTCCAGAACTTTCTGTCACCAAAATATGAGGAAAATTTGTTTTTTTAGCCAAATTTTGAGGTTTGCAAAGGATTCTGGGTAACAGAACCAGGTCAGAGCCCCACAAGTCACCCCATCTTGGATTCCCGTAGGTCTCTAGTTTTAAAAAATACACAGGTCTGGTAGGTTTCCCTAGGTGCCGGCTGAGCTAGAGGCCAAAATCTACAGGTAGGCACTTTGCAAAAAACACCTCTATTTTCTTTACAAAAATGTGATGTGTCCACGTTGCGTTTTGGGGCATTTCCTGTTGCGGGCGCTAGGCCTATCCACACAAGTGAGGTATAATTTTTATCGGAAGACTTTGGGGAACGCTGGGTGGAAAGAAATTTGTGGCTCCTCTCTGGTTCCAGAACTTTCTGTCACCAAAATGTGAGGAAAATTTGTTTTTTTAGCCAAATGTTGAGGTTTGCAAAGGATTCTGGGTAACAGAACCTGGTCAGAGCCCCACAAGTCACCCCATCTTGGATTCCCCTAGGTCTCTAGTTTTAAAAAATGCACAGGTTTGGTAAGTTTCCCTAGGTGCCGGCTGAGCTAGAGGCCAAAATCTACAGGTAGGCACTTTGCAAAAAACACCTCTGTTTTCTTTAAAAAAATGTGATGTGTCCACGTTGCGTTTTGGGGCATTTCCTGTTGCGGGCACTAGGCCTACCCACACAAGTGAGGTATCATTTTTATCAGGAGACTTGGGTAACGCTGGGTGGATGGAAATTTGTGGCTCCTCTCTAACTCCAGAACTTTCTGTCACGAAAATGTGAGGAAAAATTGTTTTTTTTAGCCAGATTTTGAGGTTTGCAAAGGATTTTGGGTAACAGAGCCTGGTCAGAGCCCCACAAGTCACCCCATCTTGGATTCCCCTAGGTCTCTAGTTTTAACAATTGCACAGGTTTGGTAGGTTTCCCTAGGTGCCGGCTGAGCTAGAGGCCCAAATCTACAGGTAGGCACTTTGCAAAAAACACCTCTGTTTTCTTTCAAAAAATGTGATGTGTCCACGTTGCATTTTGGGGCATTTCCTGTTGCGGGCACTAGGCCTACCCACACAAGTGAGGTATCATTTTTATCAGGAGACTTGGGGGAACGCTGGATGGAAGGAAATTTGTGGCTCCTCTCTGATTCCAGAACTTTCTGTCAAAGAAATGTGAGGAAAACGTGTTTTTTTAGCCAAATTTTGAGGTTTGCAAAGGATTCTGGGTAACAGAACCAGGTCAGAGCCCCACAAGTCACCCCATCATGGATTCCCCTAGGTCTCTATTTTTAAAAAATGCACAGGTTTGGTAGGTTTCCCTGGGTGCCGGCTGAGCTAGAGGCCCAAATCTACAGGTAGGCACTTTGCAAAAAACACCTCTGTTTTCTTTCAAAAAATTTGATGTATCCACGTTGGGTTTTGGGGCATTTCCTGTTGCGGGCACTAGGCCTACCCACACAAGTGAGGTATCATTTTTATCAGGAGACTTGGGGGAACGCTGGGTGGAAGGAAATTTGTGGCTCCTCTCTGATTCCAGAACTTTCTGTCAAAGAAATGTGAGGAAAACGTGTTTTTTTAGCCAAATTTTGAGGTTTGCAAAGGATTCTGGGTAACAGAACCAGGTCAGAGCCCCACAAGTCACCCCATCATGGATTCCCCTAGGTCTCTAGTTTTAAAAAATGCACAGGTTTGGTAGGTTCTCTAGGTGCCGGCTGAGCTAGAGGCCAAAATCTACAGGTAGGGACTTTGCAAAAAACACCTCTGTTTTCTTTACAAAAATGTGAAGTGTCCACGTTGCGTTTTGGGGCATTTCCTGTTGCGGGCGCTAGGCCTATCCACACAAGTGAGGTATAATTTTTATCGGAAGACTTGGGGGAACGCTGGGTGGAAAGAAATTTGTGGCTCCTCTCTGGTTCCAGAACTTTCCGTCACCAAAATGTGAGAAAAATGTGTTTTGTTTAGCCAAATTTTGAGGTTTGCAAAGGATTCTGGGTAACAGAACCTGGTCAGAGCCCCACAAGTCACCCCATCTTGGATTCCCCTAGGTCTCTAGTTTTCAAAAATGCACAGGTTTGGTAGGTTTCCCTAGGTGCCGGCTGAGCTAGAGGCCAAAATCTACAGGTAGGCACTTTGCAAAAAACACCTCTGTTTTCTTTAAAAAAATGTGATGTGTCCACGTTGCGTTTTGGGGCATTTCCTGTTGCGTGCACTAGGCCTACCCACACAAGTGAGGTATCATTTTTATCAGGAGACTTGGGTAACGCTGGGTGGAAGGAAATTTGTGGCTCCTCTCTAATTCCAGAACTTTCTGTCACCAAAATGTGAGGAACATTTTTTTTTTAGCCAAATTTTGAGGTTTGCAAAGGATTCTGGGTAACAGAGCCTGGTCAGAGCACCACAAGTCACCCCATCTTGGATTCCCCTAGGTCTCTAGTTTTCAAAAATGCACAGGTTTGGTAGGTTTCCCTAGGTGCCGGCTGAGCTAGAGGCCAAAATCTACAGGTAGGCACTTTGCAAAAAACACTTCTGTTTTCTTTCAAAAAATGTGATGTGTCCACGTTGCGTTTTGGGGCATTTCCTGTTGCGGGCACTAGGCCTACCCACACAAGTGAGGTATCATTTTTATCAGGAGACTTGGGGGAACGCTGGGTGGAAGGAAATTTGTGGCTCCTCTCTGATTCCAGAACTTTCTGTCTATGAAATGTGAGGAAAACTTGTTTTTTTAGCCAAATTTTGAAGTTTGCAAAGGATTCTGGGTAACAGAACCAAGTCAGAGCCCCACAAGTCACCCCATCATGGATTCCCCTAGGTCTCTAGTTTTCAAAAATGCACAGGTTTGGTAGGTTCCCTAGGTGCCGGCTGAGCTAGAGGCCAAAATCTACAGGTAGGCACTTTGCAAAAAACACCTCTGTTTTCTTTCAAAAAATGTGATGTGTCCACGTTGCGTTTTGGGGCATTTCCTGTTGCGGGCACTAGGCCTACCCACACAAGTGAGGTATCAATTTTATCGGGAGACTTGGGGGAACGCTGGGTGGAAGGAAATTTGTGGCTCCTCTCAGATTCCAGAACTTTCTGTCAACGAAATGTGAGGAAAACGTGTTTTTTTAGCCACATTTTGAGGTTTGCAAAGGATTCTGGGTAACAGAACCTGGTCAGAGCCCCACAAGTCACCCCATCTTGGATTCCCCTAGGTTTCTAGTTTTTAAAAATGCACAGGTTTGGTAGGTTCCCCTAGGTGCCGGCTGAGCTAGAGGCCAAAATCTACAGGTAGGCACTTTGTAAAAAACACCTCTGTTTTCTTTAAAAAAATGTGATGTGTCCATGTTATGTTTTGGGGCATTTCCTGTCACGGGCGCTAGGCCTACCCACACAAGTGAGGTATCATTTTTATCGGGAGACTTGGGGGAACACTGGGTGGAAGGTAATTTGTGGCTCCTCTCAGATTCCAGAACTTTCTGTCACCGAAATGTGAGGAAAACGTGTTTTTTTAGCCAAATTTTGTGGTTTGGAAAGGATTCTGGGTAACAGAACCTGGCCAGAGCCCCACAAGTCCCCCATCTTGGATTCCCCTAGGTCTCTAGTTTTCAAAAATGCACAGGTTTGGTAGGTTTCCCCAGGTGCCGGCTGAGCTACAGGCCAAAATCTACAGGTAGGCACTTTGCAAAAAACACCTCTGTGTTCTATAAAAAAATGTGATGTGTCCACGTTGCGTTTTGGGGCATTTCCTGTCTCGGGCGCTAGGCCTACCCACACAAGTGAGGTATCATTTTTATCGGGAGACTTGGGGGAACGCAGGGTGGAAGGAAATTTGTGGCTCCTCTCTGATTCCAGAACTTTCTGTCACCAAAATATGAGGAAAATTTGTTTTTTTAGCCAAATTTTGAGGTTTGCAAAGGATTCTGGGTAACAGAACCAGGTCAGAGCCCCACAAGTCACCCCATCTTGGATTCCCGTAGGTCTCTAGTTTTAAAAAATACACAGGTCTGGTAGGTTTCCCTAGGTGCCGGCTGAGCTAGAGGCCAAAATCTACAGGTAAGCACTTTGCAAAAAACACCTCTATTTTCTTTACAAAAATGTGATGTGTCCACGTTGCGTTTTGGGGCATTTCCTGTTGCGGGCGCTAGGCCTATCCACACAAGTGAGGTATAATTTTTATCGGAAGACTTGGGGGAACGCTGGGTGGAAAGAAATTTGTGGCTCCTCTCTGGTTCCAGAACTTTCTGTCACCAAAATGTGAGGAAAATTTGTTTTTTTAGCCAAATGTTGAGGTTTGCAAAGGATTCTGGGTAACAGAACCTGGTCAGAGCCCCACAAGTCACCCCATCTTGGATTCCCCTAGGTCTCTAGTTTTAAAAAATGCACAGGTTTGGTAAGTTTCCCTAGGTGCCGGCTGAGCTAGAGGCCAAAATCTACAGGTAGGCACTTTGCAAAAAACACCTCTGTTTTCTTTAAAAAAATGTGATGTGTCCACGTTGCGTTTTGGGGCATTTCCTGTTGCGGGCACTAGGCCTACCCACACAAGTGAGGTATCATTTTTATCAGGAGACTTGGGTAACACTGGGTGGATGGAAATTTGTGGCTCCTCTCTAACTCCAGAACTTTCTGTCACGAAAATGTGAGGAAAAATTGTTTTTTTAGCCAGATTTTGAGGTTTGCAAAGGATTTTGGGTAACAGAGCCTGGTCAGAGCCCCACAAGTCACCCCATCTTGGATTCCCCTAGGTCTCTAGTTTTAAAAAATGCACAGGTTTGGTAGGTTTCCAAAGGTGCCGGCTGAGCTAGAGGCCCAAATCTACAGGTAGGCACTTTGCAAAAAACACCTCTGTTTTCTTTCAAAAAATGTGATGTGTCCACGTTGCGTTTTGGGGCATTTCCTGTTGCGGGCACTAGGCCTACCCACACAAGTGAGGTATCATTTTTATCAGGAGACTTGGGGGAACGCTGGGTGGAAGGAAATTTGTGGCTCCTCTCTGATTCCAGAACTTTCTGTCAAAGAAATGTGAGGAAAACGTGTTTTTTTAGCCAAATTTTGAGGTTTGCAAAGGATTCTGGGTAACAGAACCAGGTCAGAGCCCCACAAGTCACCCCATCATGGATTCCCCTAGGTCTCTATTTTTAAAAAATGCACAGGTTTGGTAGGTTTCCCTGGGTGCCGGCTGAGCTAGAGGCCCAAATCTACAGGTAGGCACTTTGCAAAAAACACCTCTGTTTTCTTTCAAAAAATTTGATGTGTCCACGTTGGGTTTTGGGGCATTTCCTGTTGCGGGGACTAGGCCTACCCACACAAGTGAGGTATCATTTTTATCAGGAGACTTGGGGGAACGCTGGGTGGAAGGAAATTTGTGGCTCCTCTCTGATTCCAGAACTTTCTGTCAAAGAAATGTGAGGAAAACGTGTTTTTTTAGCCAAATTTTGAGGTTTGCAAAGGATTCTGGGTAACAGAACCAGGTCAGAGCCCCACAAGTCACCCCATCATGGATTCCCCTAGGTCTCTAGTTTTAAAAAATGCACAGGTTTGGTAGGTTCTCTAGGTGCCGGCTGAGCTAGAGGCCAAAATCTACAGGTAGGGACTTTGCAAAAAACACCTCTGTTTTCTTTACAAAAATGTGAAGTGTCCACGTTGCGTTTTGGGGCATTTCCTGTTGCGGGCGCTAGGCCTATCCACACAAGTGAGGTATAATTTTTATCGGAAGACTTGGGGGAACGCTGAGTGGAAAGAAATTTGTGGCTCCTCTCTGGTTCCAGAACTTTCCGTCACCAAAATGTGAGAAAAATGTGTTTTGTTTAGCCAAATTTTGAGGTTTGCAAAGGATTCTGGGTAACAGAACCTGGTCAGAGCCCCACAAGTCACCCCATCTTGGATTCCCCTAGGTCTCTAGTTTTAAAAAATGCACAGGTTTGGTAGGTTTCCCTAGGTGCCGGCTGAGCTAGAGGCCAAAATCTACAGGTAGGCACTTTGCAAAAAACACCTCTGTTTTCTTTAAAAAAATGTGATGTGTCCAAGTTGCGTTTTGGGGCATTTCCTGTTGCGGGCACTAGGCCTACCCACACAAGTGAGGTATCATTTTTATCAGGAGACTTGGGGGAACGCTGGGTGGAAGGAAATTTGTGGCTCCTCTCAGATTCCAGAACTTTCTGTCAACGAAATGTGAGGAAAACGTGTTTTTTTTAGCCAAATTTTGAGGTTTGCAAAGGATTCTGGGTAACAGAACCTGGTCAGAGCCCCACATGTCACCCCATCTTGGATTCCCCTAGGTTTCTAGTTTTTAAAAAGGCTCAGGTTTGGTAGGTTCCCCTAGGTGCCGGCTGAGCTAGAGGCCAAAATCTACACGTAGGCACTTTGTAAAAAACACCTCTGTTTTCTTTAAAAAAATGTGATGTGTCCTTGTTATGTTTTGGGGCATTTCCTGTCACGGGCGCTAGGCCTACCCACACAAGTGAGGTATCATTTTTATCGGGAGACTTGGGGGAACACTGGGTGGAAGGAAATTTGTGGCTCCTCTCAGATTCCAGAACTTTCTGTCAACGAAATGTGAGGAAAACGTGTTTTTTTAGCCAAATTTTGAGGTTTGCAAAGGATTCTGGGTAACAGAGCCTGGTCAGAGCCCCACAAGCCAACCCCATCTTGGATTCCCCTAGGTCTCTAGTTTTCAAAAATGCACAGGTTTGGTAGGTTTCCCTAGGTGCCGGCTGAGCTAGAGGCCAAATCTACAGGTAGGCACTTTTCAAAAAACACCTCTGTTTTCTTTCAAAAAATGTGATGTGTCCACGTTGCATTTTGGGGCATTTCCTGTTGCGGGCACTAGGCCTACCCACACAAGTGAGGTATCATTTTTATCAGGAGACTTGGGTAACGCTGGGTGGAAGGACATTTGTGGCTTCTCTCAGATTCCAGAACTTTCTGTCACCAAAATGTGAGGAAAATGTGTTTTTTTAGCCACATTTTGAGGTTTGCAATGGATTCTGGGTAACAGAACCTGGTCAGAGCCCCACAAGTCACCCCATCTTGGATTCCCCTAGGTCTCTAGTTTAAAAAAATGCACAGGTTTGGTAAGTTTCCCTAGGTGCCGGCTGAGCTAGAGGCCAAAATCTACAGGTAGGCACTTTGCAAAAAACACCTCTGTTTTCTTTAAAAAAATGTGATGTGTCCACGTTGCGTTTTGGGGCATTTCCTGTCGCAGGCACTAGGCCTACCTACCCAAGTGAGGTATCATTTTTATCGGGAGAGTTGGGGGAACGCTGGGTGGAAGGAAATTCGTGGCTCCTCTCTAATTCCAGAACTTTCTGTCACCAAAATGTGAGGAAAATTTGTTTTTTTAGCCAAATTTGGAGATTTGCAAAGGATTCTGGGTTACAGAACCTGGTCAGAGCCCCACAAGTCACCCCATCTTGGATTCCCCTAGGTCTCTAGTTTTCAAAAATGCACAGGTTTGGTAGGTTTCCCTAGGTACCGGCTGAGCTAGAGGCCAAAATCTACAGGTAGGCACTTTGCAAAAAACACTTCTGTTTTCTTTAAAAAAATGTGATGTGTCCACGTTGCGTTTTGGGGCATTTCTTGTTGCGGGCACTAGGCCTACCCACACAAGTGAGGTATCATTCTTATCAGGAGACTTGGGGGAACGCTGGGTGGAAGGAAATTTGTGGCTCCTCTCTGATTCCAGAACTTTCTGTCAATGAAATGTGAGGAAAACTTGGTTTTTTAGCCAAATTTTGAAGTTTGCAAAGGATTCTGGGTAACAGAACCAGGTCAGAGCCCCACAAATCACCCCATCATGGATTCCCATAGTTCTCTAGTTTTCAAAAATGCACAGGTTTGGTAGGTTCCCTAGGTGCCGGCTGAGCTAGAGGCCAAAATCTACAGGTAGGCACTTTGCAAAAAACACCTCTGTTTTCTTTCAAAAAATGTGATGTGTCCACGTTGCGTTTTGGGGCATTTCCTGTTGCGGGCACTAGGCCTACCCACACAAGTGAGGTATCATTTTTATCAGGAGACTTGGGGGAACGCTGGGTGGAAGGAAATTTGTGGCTCCTCTCAGATTCCAGAACTTTCTGTCAACGAAATGTGAGGAAAACGTGTTTTTTTAGCCACATTTTGAGGTTTGCAAAGGATTCTGGGTAACAGAACCTGGTCAGAGCCCAACAAGTCACCCCATCTTGGATTCCCCTAGGTTGCTAGTTTTTAAAAATGCACAGGTTTGGTAGGTTCCCCTAGGTGCCGGCTGAGCTAGAGGCCAAAATCTACAGGTAGGCACTTTGTAAAAAACACCTCTGTTTTCTTTAAAAAAATGTGATGTGTCCATGTTATGTTTTGGGGCATTTCCTGTCACGGGCGCTAGGCCTACCCACACAAGTGAGGTATCATTTTTATCGGGAGACTTGGGGGAACACTGGGTGGAAGGAAATTTGTGGCTCCTCTCAGATTCCAGAACTTTCTGTCACCGAAATGTGAGGAAAACGTGTTTTTTTAGCCAAATTTTGAGGTTTGGAAAGGATTCTGGGTAACAAACCTGGCCAGAGCCCCACAAGTCACCCCATCTTGGATTCCCGTAGGTCTCTAGTTTTAAAAAATGCACAGGTTTGGTAGGTTTCCCCAGGTGCCGTCTGAGCTACAGGCCAAAATCTACAGGTAGGCACTTTGCAAAAAACACCTCTGTTTTCTTTCAAAAAATGTGATGTGTCCACGTTGCGTTTTGGGGCATTTCCTGTTGCGGGCACTAGGCCTACCCACACAAGTGAGGTATCATTTTTATCAGGAGACTTGGGGGAACGCTGGGTGGAAGGAAATTTGTGGCTCCTCTCAGATTCCAGAACTTTCTGTCACCGAAATGTGAGGAAAACGTGTTTTTTTAGCCAAATTTTGAGGTTTGCAAAGGATTCTGGGTAACAGAACCTGGTCAGAGCCCCACAAGTCACCCCATCTTGGAGTCCCCTAGGTCTCTAGTTTTCAAAAATGCACAGGTTTGGTAGGTTTCCCTAGGTGCCGGCTGAGCTAGAGGCCAAAATCTACAGGTAGGCACTTTTCAAAAAACACCTCTGTTTTCATTAAAAAAATATGATGTGTCCACGTTGCGTTTTGGGGCATTTCCTGTTGCGGGCACTGGGCCTACCCACACAAGTGAGGTATCATTTTTATCAGGAGACTTGGGTAACGCTGGGTGGAAGGACATTTGTGGCTTCTCTCAGATTCCAGAACTTTCTGTCACCGAAATGTGAGGAAAACGTGTTTTTTTAGCCAAATTTTGAGGTTTGCAAAGGATACTGGGTAACAGAACCTGGTCAGAGCCCCACAAGTCACCCCATCTTTGAATCCCCTAGGTTTCTAGTTTTTAAAAATGCACAGGTTTGGTAGGGTCCCCTAGGTGCCGGCTGAGCTAGAGGCCAAAATCTACAGGTAGGCACTTTGTAAAAAACACCTCTGTTTTCTTTAAAAAAATGTGATGTATCCACGTTGCGTTTTGGGAGTCATTTCCTGAATCGGGCGCTAGGCCTACCCACCCAAGTGAGGTATCATTTTTATCGGGAGACTTGGGGGAACGCTGGGTGGAAGGAAATTTGTGGCTCCTCTTTAATTCCAGAACTTTCTGTCACCAAAATGTGAGGAAAATTTGTTTTTTTAGCCAAATTTTGAGGTTTGCAAAGGATTCTGGGTAACAGAGCCTGGTCAGAGCACCACAAGTCACCCCATCATGGATTCCCCTAGGTCTCTAGTTTTCAAAAATGCACAGGTTTGGTAGGTTCCCTAGGTGCCGGCTGAGCTAGAGGCCAAAATCTACAGGTAGGCACTTTGCAAAAAACACCTCTGTTTTCTTTCAAAAAATGTGATGTGTCCACGTTGCGTTTTGGGGCATTTCCTGTTGCGGGCACTAGGCCTACCCACACAAGTGAGGTATCATTTTTATCAGGAGACTTGGGGGAACGCTGGGTGGAAGGAAATTTGTGGCTCCTCTCAGATTCCAGAACTTTCTGTCAACGAAATGTGAGGAAAACTTGTTTTTTTAGCCACATTTTGAGGTTTGCAAAGGATTCTGGGTAACAGAACCTGGTCAGAGCCCCACAAGTCACCCCATCTTGGATTCCCCTAGGTTTCTAGTTTTTAAAAATGCACAGGTTTGGTAGGTTCCCCTAGGTGCCGGCTGAGCTAGAGGCCAAAATCTACAGGTAGGCACTTTGTAAAAAACACCTCTGTTTTCTTTAAAAAAATGTGATGTGTCCATGTTATGTTTTGGGGCATTTCCTGTCACGGGCGCTAGGCCTACCCACACAAGTGAGGTATCATTTTTATCGGGAGACTTGGGGGAACACTGGGTGGAAGGAAATTTGTGGCTCCTCTCAGATTCCAGAACTTTCTGTCACCGAAATGTGAGGAAAACGTGTTTTTTTAGACAAATTTTGAGGTTTGGAAAGGATTCTGGGTAACAAACCTGGCCAGAGCCCCACAAGTCACCCCATCTTGGATTCCCCTAGGTCTCTAGTTTTCAAAAATGCACAGGTTTGGTAGGTTTCCCCAGGTGCCGTCTGAGCTACAGGCCAAAATCTACAGGTAGGCACTTTGCAAAAAACACCTCTGTGTTCTATAAAAAAATGTGATGTGTCCACGTTGCGTTTTGGGGCATTTCCTGTCTCGGGCGCTAGGCCTACCCACACAAGTGAGGTATCATTTTTATCGGGAGACTTGGGGGAACGCAGGGTGGAAGGAAATTTGTGGCTCCTCTCTGATTCCAGAACTTTCTGTCACCAAAATGTGAGGAAATCTTTTTTTTTTAGTCAAATGTTGAGGTTTGCAAAGGATTCTGGGTAACAGAACCAGGTCAGAGCCCCACAAGTCACCCCATCTTGGATTCCCGTAGGTCTCTAGTTTTAAAAAATGCACAGGTTTGGTAGGTTTCCCTAGGTGCCGGCTGAGCTAGAGGCCAAAATCTACAGGTAGGCACTTTGCAAAAAACACCTCTGTTTTCTTTACAAAAATGTGATGTGTCCACGTTGCGTTTTGGGGCATTTCCTGTTGCGGGCGCTAGGCCTATCCACACAAGTGAGGTATCATTTTTATCGGAAGACTTGGGGGAACGCTGGGTGGAAAGAAATTTGTGGCTCCTCTCTGGTTCCAGAACTTTCTGTCACCAAAATGTGAGGAAAGTTTGTTTTTTTAGCCAAATGTTGAGGTTTGCAAAGGATTCTGGGTAACAGAACCTGGTCAGAGCCCCACAAGTCACCCCATCTTGGATTCCCCTAGGTCTCTAGTTTTAAAAAATGCACAGGTTTGGTAAGTTTCCCTAGGTGCCGGCTGAGCTAGAGGCCAAAATCTACAGGTAGGCACTTTGCAAAAAACACCTCTGTTTTCTTTCAAAAAATGTGATGTGTCCACGTTGCGTTTTGGGGCATTTCCTGTTGCGGGCACTAGGCCTACCCAAACAAGTGAGGTATCATTTTTATCAGGAGACTTGGGTAACGCTGGGTGGAAGGAAATTTGTGGCTCCTCTCTAACTCCAGAACTTTCTGTCACGAAAATGTGAGGAAAATTTGTTTTTTAGCCAAATTTTGAGGTTTGCAAAGGATTCTGGGTAACAGAGCCTGGTCAGAGCCCCACAAGTCACCCATCTTGGATTCCCCTAGGTCTCTAGTTTTCAAAAATGCACAGGTTTGGTAGGTTTCCCTAGGTGCCGGCTGAGCTAGAGGCCAAAATCTACAGGTAGGCACTTTGCAAAAAACACCTCTGTTTTCTTTCAAAAAATGTGATGTGTCCACGTTGCGTTTTGGGGCATTTCCTGTTGCGGGCACTAGGCCTACCCACACAAGTGAGGTATCATTTTTATGAGGAGACTTGGGTAACGCTGGGTGGAAGGAAATTTGTGGCTCCTCTCTAATTCCAGAACTTTCTGTCACCAAAATGTGAGGAAAATTTGTTTTTTTAGCCAAATTTTGAGGTTTGCAAAGGATTCTGGGTAACAGAACCAGGTCAGAGCCCCACAAGTCACCCCATCATGGATTCCCCTAGGTCTCTAGTTTTCAAAAATGCACAGGTTTGGTAGGTTCCCTAGGTGCCGGCTGAGCTAGAGGCCAAAATCTACAGGTAGGCACTTTGCAAAAAACACCTCTGTTTTCTTTAAAAAAATGTGATGTGTCCACGTTGCGTTTTGGGGCATTTCCTGTTGCGGGCACTAGGCCTACCCACAAAAGTGAGGTATCATTTTTATCAGGAGACTTGAGGGAACGCTGGGTGGAAGGAAATTTGTCGCTCCTCTCAGATTCCAGAACTTTCTGTCAACGAAATGTGAGGAAAACTTGTTTTTTTAGCCACATTTTGAGGTTTGCAAAGGATTCTGGGTAACAGAACCTGGTCAGAGCCCCACAAGTCACCCCATCTTGGATTCCCCTAGGTTTCTAGTTTTTAAAAATGCACAGGTTTGGTAGGTTCCCCTAGGTGCCGGCTGAGCTAGAGGCCAAAATCTACAGGTAGGCACTTTGTAAAAAACACCTCTGTTTTCTTTAAAAAAATGTGATGTGTCCATGTTATGTTTTGGGGCATTTCCTGTCACGGGCGCTAGGCCTACCCACACAAGTGAGGTATCATTTTTATCGGGAGACTTGGGGGAACACTGGGTGGAAGGAAATTTGTGGCTCCTCTCAGATTCCAGAACTTTCTGTCACCGAAATGTGAGGAAAACGTGTTTTTTTAGACAAATTTTGAGGTTTGGAAAGGATTCTGGGTAACAAACCTGGCCAGAGCCCCACAAGTCACCCCATCTTGGATTCCCCTAGGTCTCTAGTTTTCAAAAATGCACAGGTTTGGTAGGTTTCCCCAGGTGCCGTCTGAGCTACAGGCCAAAATCTACAGGTAGGCACTTTGCAAAAAACACCTCTGTGTTCTATAAAAAAATGTGATGTGTCCACGTTGCGTTTTGGGGCATTTCCTGTCTCGGGCGCTAGGCCTACCCACACAAGTGAGGTATCATTTTTATCGGGAGACTAGGGGGAACGCAGGGTGGAAGGAAATTTGTGGCTCCTCTCTGATTCCAGAACTTTCTGTCACCAAAATGTGAGGAAATCTTTTTTTTTTAGTCAAATGTTGAGGTTTGCAAAGGATTCTGGGTAACAGAACCAGGTCAGAGCCCCACAAGTCACCCCATCTTGGATTCCCGTAGGTCTCTAGTTTTAAAAAATGCACAGGTTTGGTAGGTTTCCCTAGGTGCCGGCTGAGCTAGAGGCCAAAATCTACAGGTAGGCACTTTGCAAAAAACACCTCTGTTTTCTTTACAAAAATGTGATGTGTCCACGTTGCGTTTTGGGGCATTTCCTGTTGCGGGCGCTAGGCCTATCCACACAAGTGAGGTATCATTTTTATCGGAAGACTTGGGGGAACGCTGGGTGGAAAGAAATTTGTGGCTCCTCTCTGGTTCCAGAACTTTCTGTCACCAAAATGTGAGGAAAGTTTGTTTTTTTAGCCAAATGTTGAGGTTTGCAAAGGATTCTGGGTAACAGAACCTGGTCAGAGCCCCACAAGTCACCCCATCTTGGATTCCCCTAGGTCTCTAGTTTTAAAAAATGCACAGGTTTGGTAAGTTTCCCTAGGTGCCGGCTGAGCTAGAGGCCAAAATCTACAGGTAGGCACTTTGCAAAAAACACCTCTGTTTTCTTTCAAAAAATGTGATGTGTCCACGTTGCGTTTTGGGGCATTTCCTGTTGCGGGCACTAGGCCTACCCAAACAAGTGAGGTATCATTTTTATCAGGAGACTTGGGTAACGCTGGGTGGAAGGAAATTTGTGGCTCCTCTCTAACTCCAGAACTTTCTGTCACGAAAATGTGAGGAAAATTTGTTTTTTTAGCCAAATTTTGAGGTTTGCAAAGGATTCTGGGTAACAGAGCCTGGTCAGAGCCCCACAAGTCACCCATCTTGGATTCCCCTAGGTCTCTAGTTTTCAAAAATGCACAGGTTTGGTAGGTTTCCCTAGGTGCCGGCTGAGCTAGAGGCCAAAATCTACAGGTAGGCACTTTGCAAAAAACACCTCTGTTTTCTTTCAAAAAATGTGATGTGTCCACGTTGCGTTTTGGGGCATTTCCTGTTGCGGGCACTAGGCCTACCCACACAAGTGAGGTATCATTTTTATGAGGAGACTTGGGTAACGCTGGGTGGAAGGAAATTTGTGGCTCCTCTCTAATTCCAGAACTTTCTGTCACCAAAATGTGAGGAAAATTTGTTTTTTTAGCCAAATTTTGAGGTTTGCAAAGGATTCTGGGTAACAGAACCAGGTCAGAGCCCCACAAGTCACCCCATCATGGATTCCCCTAGGTCTCTAGTTTTCAAAAATGCACAGGTTTGGTAGGTTCCCTAGGTGCCGGCTGAGCTAGAGGCCAAAATCTACAGGTAGGCACTTTGCAAAAAACACCTCTGTTTTCTTTAAAAAAATGTGATGTGTCCACGTTGCGTTTTGGGGCATTTCCTGTTGCGGGCACTAGGCCTACCCACAAAAGTGAGGTATCATTTTTATCAGGAGACTTGAGGGAACGCTGGGTGGAAGGAAATTTGTCGCTCCTCTCAGATTCCAGAACTTTCTGTCAACGAAATGTGAGGAAAACTTGTTTTTTTAGCCACATTTTGAGGTTTGCAAAGGATTCTGGGTAACAGAACCTGGTCAGAGCCCCACAAGTCACCCCATCTTGGATTCCCCTAGGTTTCTAGTTTTTAAAAATGCACAGGTTTGGTAGGTTCCCCTAGGTGCCGGCTGAGCTAGAGGCCAAAATCTACAGGTAGGCACTTTGTAAAAAACACCTCTGTTTTCTTTAAAAAAATGTGATGTGTCCATGTTATGTTTTGGGGCATTTCCTGTCACGGGCGCTAGGCCTACCCACACAAGTGAGGTATCATTTTTATCGGGAGACTTGGGGGAACACTGGGTGGAAGGAAATTTGTGGCTCCTCTCAGATTCCAGAACTTTCTGTCACCGAAATGTGAGGAAAACGTGTTTTTTTAGCCAAATTTTGAGGTTTGGAAAGGATTCTGGGTAACAAACCTGGCCAGAGCCCCACAAGTCACCCCATCTTGGATTCCCCTAGGTCTCTAGTTTTCAAAAATGCACAGGTTTGGTAGGTTTCCCCAGGTGCCGTCTGAGCTACAGGCCAAAATCTACAGGTAGGCACTTTGCAAAAAACACCTCTGTGTTCTATAAAAAAATGTGATGTGTCCACGTTGCGTTTTGGGGCATTTCCTGTCTCGGGCGCTAGACCTACCCACACAAGTGAGGTATCATTTTTATCAGGAGACTTGGGGGAACGCAGGGTGGAAGGAAATTTGTGGCTCCTCTCTGATTCCAGAACTTTCTGTCACCAAAATGTGAGGAAAATTTGTTTTTTTAGTCAAATTTTGAGGTTTGCAAAGGATTCTGGGTAACAGAACCAGGTCAGAGCCCCACAAGTCACCCCATCTTGGATTCCCGTAGGTCTCTAGTTCTAAAAAATGCACAGGTCTGGTAGGTTTCCCTAGGTGCCGGCTGAGCTAGAGGCCAAAATCTACAGGTAGGCACTTTGCAAAAAACACCTCTATTTTCTTTACAAAAATGTGATGTGTCCACGTTGCGTTTTGGGGCATTTCCTGTTGCGGGCGCTAGGCCTATCCACACAAGTGAGGTATAATTTTTATCGGAAGACTTGGGGGAACGCTGGGTGGAAAGAAATTTGTGGCTCCTCTCTGGTTCCAGAACTTTCTGTCACCAAAATGTGAGGAAAATGTGTTTTTTTAGCCAAATGTTGAGGTTTGCAAAGGATTCTGGGTAACAGAACCTGGTCAGAGCCCCACAAGTCACTCCATCTTGGATTCCCCTAGGTCTCTAGTTTGAAAAAATGCACAGGTTTGGTAAGTTTCCCTAGGTGCCGGCTGAGCTAGAGGCCAAAATCTACAGGTAGGCACTTTGCAAAAAACACCTCTGTTTTCTTTAAAAAAATGTGATGTGTCCACGTTGCGTTTTGGGGCATTTCCTGTTGCGGGCACTAGGCCTACCCACACAAGTGAGGTATAATTTTTATCAGGAGACTTGGGTAACGCTGGGTGGATGGAAATTTGTGGCTCCTCTCTAACTCCAGAACTTTCTGTCACGAAAATGTGAGGAAAATTGTTTTTTTAGCCAAATTTTGAGGTTTGCAAAGGATTCTGGGTAACAGAGCCTGGTCAGAGCCCCACAAGTCACCCCATCTTGGATTCCCCTAGGTCTCTAGTTTTCAAAAATGCACAGGTTTGGTAGGTTTCCCTAGGTGCCGGCTGAGCTAGAGGTCAAAATCTACAGGTAGGCACTTTGCAAAAAACACCTCTGTTTTCTTTAAAAAAATGTGATGTGTCCACGTTGCGTTTTGGGGCATTTCCTGTTGCGGGCACTAGGCCTACCCTCACAAGTGAGGTATCATTTTTATCAGGAGACTTGGGGGAACGCTGGGTGGAAGGAAATTTGTGGCTCCCCTCTAACTCCAGAACTTTCTGTCACGAAAATGTGAGGAATTTTTTTTTTTTTTAGCCAAATTTTGAGGTTTGCAAAGGATTCTGGGTAACAGAGCCTGGTCAGAGCCCCACAAGTCACCCCATCTTGGATTCCCCTAGGTCTCTAGTTTTCAAAAATGCACAGGTTTGGTAGGTTTCCCTAGGTGCCGGCTGAGCTAGAGGCCAAAATCTACAGGTAGGCACTTTGCAAAAAACACCTCTGTTTTCTTTAAAAAAATGTGATGTGTCCACGTTGCGTTTTGGGGCATTTCCTGTTGCGGGCACTAGGCCTACCCACACAAGTGAGGTATCATTTTTATCAGGAGACTTGGGGGAACGCTGGGTGGAAGGAAATTTGTGGCTCCTCTCTGATTCCAGAACTTTCTGTCAAAGAAATGTGAGGAAAACGTGTTTTTTTAGCCAAATTTTGAGGTTTGCAAAGGATTCTGGGTAACAGAACCAGGTCAGAGCCCCACAAGTCACCCCATCATGGATTCCCCTAGGTCTCTAGTTTTAAAAAATGCACAGGTTTGGTAGGTTCCCTAGGTGCCGGCTGAGCTAGAGGCCAAAATCTACAGGTAGGCACTTTGCAAAAAACACCTCTGTTTTCTTTACAAAAATGTGATGTGTCCACGTTGCGTTTTGGGGCATTTCCTGTTGCGGGCGCTAGGCCTATCCACACAAGTGAGGTATAATTTTTATCGGAAGACTTGGGGGAACGCTGGGTGGAAAGAAATTTGTGGCTCCTCTCTGGTTCCAGAACTTTCCGTCACCAAAATGTGAGGAAAATGTGTTTTGTTTAGCCAAATTTTTAGGTTTGCAAAGGATTCTGGGTAACAGAACCTGGTCAGAGCCCCACAAGTCACCCCAGCTTGGATTCCCCTAGGTCTCTAGTTTTAACAAATGCACAGGTTTGGTAGGTTTCCCTAGGTGCCGGCTGAGCTAGAGGCCAAAATCTACAGGTAGGCACTTTGCATAAAACAGCTCTGTTTTCTTTAAAAAAATGTGATGTGTCCACGTTGCGTTTTGGGGCATTTCCTGTTGCGGGCACTAGGCCTACCCACACAAGTGAGGTATCATTTTTATCAGGAGACTTGAGGGAACGCTGGGTGGAAGGAAATTTGTGGCTCCTCTCAGATTCCAGAACTTTCTGTCAACGAAATGTGAGGAAAACGTGTTTTTTAGCCAAATTTTGAGGTTTGCACAGCATTCTGGGTAACAGAACCTGTTCAGAGCCCCACAAGTCACCCCATCTTGGATTCCCCTAGGTTTCTAGTTTTTAAAAATGCACAGGTTTGGTAGGTTCCCCTAGGTGCCGGCTAAGCTAGAGGCCAAAATCTACAGGTAGGCACTTTGTAAAAAACACCTCTGTTTTCTTTAAAAAAATGTGATGTGTCCTTGTTATGTTTTATGGCATTTCCTGTCACGGGCGCTAGGCCTACCCACACAAGTGAGGTATGATTTTTATCGGGAGACTTGGGGGAACACTGGGTGGAAGGAAATTTGTGGCTACTCTCAGATTCCAGAACTTTCTGTCACCGAAATGTGAGGAAAACGTGTTTTTTTAGCCAAATTTTGAGGTTTGCAAAGGATTCTGGGTATCAGAACCTGGCCAGAGCCCCACAAGTCACCCCATCTTGGATTCCCCTAGGTCTCTAGTTTTCAAAAATGCACAGGTTTCATAGGTTTCCCTAGGTGCCGGCTGAGCTAGAGGCAAAAATCTACAGGTAGGCACTTTGCAAAAAACACCTCTGTGTTCTATAAAAAAATGTGATGTGTCCACGTTGCGTTTTGGGGCATTTCCTGTCTCGGGCGCTAGGCCTACCCACACAAGTGAGGTATCATTTTTATCAGGAGACTTGGGGGAACGCTGGGTGGAAGGAAATTTGTGGCTACTCTCAGATTCCAGAACTTTCTGTCAACGAAATGTGAGGAAAACGTGTTTTTTTAGCCAAATTTTGAGGTTTGCAAAGGATTCTGGGTAACAGAACCTGGTCAGAGCCCCACAAGTCACCCCATCTTGGATTCCCCTAGGTTTCTAGTTTTCAAAAATGCACAGGTTTGGTAGGTTCCCCTAGGTGCCGGCTGAGCTAGAGGCCAAAATCTACAGGTAGGCACTTTGTAAAAAACACCTCTGTTTTCTTTAAAAAAATGTGATGTGTCCATGTTATGTTTTGGGGCATTTCCTGTCACGGGCGCTAGGCCTACCCACACAAGTGAGGTATCATTTTTATCGGGAGACTTGGGGGAACACTGGGTGGAAGGAAATTTGTGGCTCCTCTCAGATTCCAGAACTTTCTGTCACCGAAATGTGAGGAAAACGTGTTTTTTTAGCCAAATTTTGAGGTTTGGAAAGGATTCTGGGTAACATAACCTGGCCAGAGACCCACAAGTCACCCCATCTTGGATTCCCCTAGGTCTCTAGTTTTCAAAAATGCACAGGTTTGGTAGGTTTCCCTAGGTGCCGGCTGAGCTACAGGCCAAAATCTACAGGTAGGCACTTTGCAAAAAACACCTCTGTGTTCTATAAAAAAATGTGATGTTTCCACGTTGCGTTTTGGGGCATTTCCTGTTGCGGGCGCTAGGCCTATCCACACAAGTGAGGTATAATTTTTATCGGAAGACTTGGGGGAACGCTGGGTGGAAAGAAATTTGTGGATCCTCTCTGGTTCCAGAACTTTCTGTCACCAAAATGTGAGGAAAATTAGTTTTTTTAGCCAAATTTTGAGGTTTGCAAAGGATTCTGGGAAACAGAACCTGGTCAGAGCCCCACAAGTCACCCCATCTTGGATTCCCCTAGGTCTCTAGTTTTAAAAAATGCACAGGTTTGGTAAGTTTCCCTAGGTGCCGGCTGAGCTAGAGGCCAAAATCTACAGGTAGGCACTTTGCAAAAAACACCTCTGTGTTCTATAAAAAAATGTGATGTGTCCACGTTGCGTTTTGGGGCATTTCCTGTCTCGGGCGCTAGGCCTACCCACACAAGTGAGGTATCATTTTTATCGGGACACTTGGGGGAACGCAGGGTGGAAGGAAATTTGTGGCTCCTCTCTGATTCCAGAACTTTCTGTCACCAAAATGTGAGGAAAACGTGTTTTTTTAGCCAAATTTTGAGGTTTGCAAAGGATTCTGGGTAACAGAACCAGGTCAGAGCCCCACAAGTCACCCCATCATGGATTCCCCTAGGTCTCTAGTTTTAAAAAATGCACAGGTTTGGTAGGTTCCCTAGGTGCCGGCTGAGCTAGAGGCCAAAATCTACAGGTAGGCACTTTGCAAAAAACACCTCTGTTTTCTTTACAAAAATGTGATGTGTCCACGTTGCGTTTTGGGGCATTTCCTGTTGCGGGCGCTAGGCCTATCCTATCCACACAAGTGAGGTATAATTTTTATCGGAAGACTTGGGGGATCGCTGGGTGGAAAGAAATTTGTGGCTCCTCTCTGGTTCCAGAACTTTCCGTCACCAAAATGTGAGGAAAATGAGTTTTGTTTAGCCAAATTTTGAGGTTTGCAAAGGATTCTGGGTAACAGAACCTGGTCAGAGCCCCACAAGTCACCCCATCTTGGATTCCCCTAGGTCTCTAGTTTTAAAAAATGCACAGGTTTGGTAGGTTTCCCTAGGTGCCGGCTGAGCTAGAGGCCAAAATCTACAGGTAGGCACTTTGCAAAAAACACCTCTGTTTTCTTTAAAAAAATGTGATGTTTCCACGTTGCGTTTTGGGGCATTTCCTGTTGCGGCCACTAGGCCTACCCACACAAGTGAGGTATCATTTTTATCAGGAGACTTGGGGGAACGCTGGGTGGAAGGAAATTTGTGGCTCCTCTCTAATTCCAGAACTTTCTGTCACCAAAATGTGAGGAAAATTTTTTTTTTAGCCAAATTTTGAGGTTTGCAAAGGATTCTGGGTAACGGAGCCTGGTCAGAGCACCACAAGTCACCCCATCTTGGATTCCCCTAGGTCTCTAGTTTTCAAAAATGCACAGGTTTGGTAGGTTTCCCTAGGTGCCGGCTGAGTTAGAGGCCAAAATCTACAGGTAGGCACTTTGCAAAAAACACTTCTGTTTTCTTTCAAAAAATGTGATGTGTCCACGTTGCGTTTTGGGGCATTTCCTGTTGCGTGCACTAGGCCTACCCACACAAGTGAGGTATCATTTTTATCAGGAGACTTGGGTAACGCTGGGTGGAAGGAAATTTGTGGCTCCTCTCTAATTCCAGAACTTTCTGTCACCAAAATGTGAGGAAAACGTGTTTTTTGAGCCAAATTTTGAGGTTTGCACAGCATTCTGGGTAACAGAACCTGTTCAGAGCCCCACAAGTCACCCCATCTTTGATTCCCCTAGGTTTCTAGTTTTTAAAAATGCACAGGTTTGGTAGGTTCCCCTAGGTGCCGGCTAAGCTAGAGGCCAAAATCTACAGGTAGGCACTTTGTAAAAAACACCTCTGTTTTCTTTAAAAAAATGTGATGTGTCCTTGTTATGTTTTGGGGCATTTCCTGTCACGGGCGCTAGGCCTACCCACACAAGTGAGGTATCATTTTTATCGGGAGACTTGGGGGAACACTGGGTGGAAGGAAATTTGTGGCTCCTCTCAGATTCCAGAACTTTCTGTCACCGAAATGTGAGGAAAACGTGTTTTTTTAGCCAAATTTTGTGGTTTGCAAAGGATTCTGGGTATCAGAACCTGGCCAGAGCCCCACAAGTCACCCCATCTTGGATTCCCCTAGGTCTCTAGTTTTCAAAAATGCACAGGTTTCGTAGGTTTCCCTAGGTGCCGGCTGAGCTAGAGGCAAAAATCTACAGGTAGGCACTTTGCAAAAAACACCTCTGTGTTCTATAAAAAAATGTGATGTGTCCACGTTGCGTTTTGGGGCATTTCCTGTCTCGGGCGCTAGGCCTACCTACCCAAGTAAGGTATCATTTTTATCGTGAGACTTGGGGGAACGCTGGGTGAAAGGAAATTTGTAGCTCCTCTCTAATTCCAGAACTTTCTGTCACCAAAATGTGAGGAAAATTTGTTTTTTTAGCCAAATTTTGAGGTTAGCAAAGGATTCTGGGTAACAGAGCCTGGTCAGAGCCCCACAAGTCACCCCAACTTGGATTCCCCTAGGTCTCTAGTTTTAAAAAATGCACAGGTTTGGTAGGTTCCCCTAGGTGCCGGCTGAGCTAGATGCCAAAATCTACAGGTAGGCACTTTGTAAAAAACACCTCTGTTTTCTTTAAAAAAATGTGATGTGTCCACGTTATGTTTTGGGGCATTTCCTGTCACGGGCGCTAGGCCTACCCACACAAGTGAGGTATCATTTTTATCGGGAGACTTGGGGGAACACTGGGTGGAAGGAAATTTGTGGCTCCTCTCAGATTCCAGAACTTTCTGTCACCGAAATGTGAGGAAAACGTGTTTTTTTAGCCAAATTTTGAGGTTTGCAAAGGATTCTGGGTAACAGAACCTGGCCAGAGCCCCACAAGTCACCCCATCTTGGATTCCCCTAGGTCTCTAGTTTTAAAAAATGCACAGCTTTGGTAGGTTTCCCTAGGTGCCGGCTGAGCTAGAGGCTAAAATCTACAGGTAGGCACTTTGCAAAAAACACCTCTGTGTTCTATAAAAAAATGTGATGTGTCCACGTTGCGTTTTGGGGCATTTCCTGTCTCGGGCGCTAGGCCTACCCACACAAGTGAGGTATCTTTTTTATCGGGAGACTTGGGGGAACGCAGGGTGGAAGGAAATTTGTGGCTCCTCTCTGATTCCAGAACTTTCTTTCACCAAAATTTGAGGAAAATTTGTTTTTTTAGCCAAATTTTTAGGTTTGCAAAGGATTCTGGGTAACAGAACCAGGTCAGAGCCCCACAAGCCACCCCATCTTGGATTCCCCTAGGTCTCTAGTTTTCAAAAATGCACAGGTTTGGTAGGTTTCCCTAGGTGCCGGCTGAGCTAGAGGCCAAAATCTACAGATAGGCACTTTGCAAAAAACACCTCTGTTTTCTTTACAAAAATGTGATGTGTCCACGTTGCGTTTTGGGGCATTTCCTGTTGCGGGCGCTAGGCCTATCGACACAAGTGAGGTATAACTTTTATCGGAAGACTTGGGGGAACTCTGGGTGGAAAGAAATTTGTGGCTCCTCTCTGGTTTCAGAACTTTCTGTCACCAAAATGTGAGGAAAATTTGTTTTTTTAGCCAAATGTTGAGGTTTGCAAAGGATTCTGGGTAACATAACCTGGTCAGAGCCCCACAAGTCACCCCATCTTGGATTCCCTTAGGTCTCTAGTTTTAAAAAATGCACAGGTTTGGTAAGTTTCCCTAGGTGCCGGCTGAGCTAGAGGCCAAAATCTACAGGTAGGCACTTTGCAAAAAACACCTCTGTTTTCTTAAAAAAAATGTGATGTGTCCACGTTGCGTTTTGGGGCATTTCCTGTCACGGGCACTAGGCCTACCTACCCAAGTGAGGTATAATTTTTATCGTGAGACTTGGGGGAACGCTGGGTGGAAGGAAATTTGTGGCTCCTCTCTAATTCCAGAACTTTCTGTCACCAAAATGTGAGGAAAACGTGTTTTTTTAGCCAAATTGTGAGGTTTGCAAAGGATTCTGGGTAACAGAACCAGGTCAGAGCCCCACAAGTCACCCCATCATGGATTCCCCTAGGTCTCTAGTTTTAAAAAATGCACAGGTTTGGTAGGTTCCCTAGGTGCCGGCTGAGCTAGAGGCCAAAATCTACAGGTAGGCACTTTGCAAAAAACACCTCTGTTTTCTTTACAAAAATGTGATGTGTCCACGTTACGTTTTGGGGCATTTCCTGTTGCGGGCGCTAGGCCTATCCACACAAGTGAGGTATAATTTTTATCGGAAGACTTGGGGGATCGCTGGGTGGAAAGAAATTTGTGGCTCCTCTCTGGTTCCAGAACTTTCCGTCACCAAAATGTGAGGAAAATGTGTTTTGTTTAGCCAAATTTTGAGGTTTGCAAAGGATTCTGGGTAACAGAACCTGGTCAGAGCCCCACAAGTCACCCCATCTTGGATTCCCCTAGGTCTCTAGTTTTAAAAAATGCACAGGTTTGGTAGGTTTCCCTAGGTGCCGGCTGAGCTAGAGGCCAAAATCTACAGGTAGGCACTTTGCAAAAAACACCTCTGTTTTCTTTCAAAAAATGTGATGTGTCCACGTTGCGTTTTGGGGCATTTCCTGTTGCGGCCACTAGGCCTACCCACACAAGTGAGGTATCATTTTTATCAGGAGACTTGGGGGAACGCTGGGTGGATGGAAATTTGTGGCTCCTCTCTAATTCCAGAACTTTCTGTCACCAAAATGTGAGGAAATTTTTTTTTTTAGCCAAATTTTGAGGTTTGCAAAGGATTCTGGGTAACAGAGCCTGGTCAGAGCACCACAAGTCACCCCATCTTGAATTCCCCTAGGTCTCTAGTTTTCAAAAATGCACAGGTTTGGTAGGTTTCCCTAGGTGCCGGCTGAGCTAGAGGCCAAAATCTACAGGTAGGCACTTTGCAAAAAACACTTCTGTTTTCTTTCAAAAAATGTGATGTGTCCACGTTGCGTTTTGGGGCATTTCCTGTTGCGTGCACTAGGCCTACCCACACAAGTGAGGTATCATTTTTATCAGGAGACTTGGGTAACGCTGGGTGGAAGGAAATTTGTGGCTCCTCTCTAATTCCAGAACTTTCTGTCACCAAAATGTGAGGAAAACGTGTTTTTTGAGCCAAATTTTGAGGTTTTCACAGCATTCTGGGTAACAGAACCTGTTCAGAGCCCCACAAGTCACCCCATCTTTGATTCCCCTAGGTTTCTAGTTTTTAAAAATGCACAGGTTTGGTAGGTTCCCCTAGGTGCCGGCTAAGCTAGAGGCCAAAATCTACAGGTAGGCACTTTGTAAAAAACACCTCTGTTTTCTTTAAAAAAATGTGATGTGTCCTTGTTATGTTTTGGGGCATTTCCTGTCACGGGCGCTAGGCCTACCCACACAAGTGAGGTATCATTTTTATCGGGAGACTTGGGGGAACACTGGGTGGAAGGAAATTTGTGGCTCCTCTCAGATTCCAGAACTTTCTGTCACCGAAATGTGAGGAAAACGTGTTTTTTTAGCCAAATTTTGAGGTTTGCAAAGGATTCTGGGTATCAGAACCTGGCCAGAGCCCCACAAGTCACCCCATCTTGGATTCCCCTAGGTCTCTAGTTTTCAAAAATGCACAGGTTTCGTAGGTTTCCCTAGGTGCCGGCTGAGCTAGAGGCAAAAATCTACAGGTAGGCACTTTGCAAAAAACACCTCTGTGTTCTATAAAAAAATGTGATGTGTCCACGTTGCGTTTTGGGGCATTTCCTGTCTCGGGCGCTAGGCCTACCTACCCAAGTAAGGTATCATTTTTATCGTGAGACTTGGGGGAACGCTGGGTGAAAGGAAATTTGTAGCTCCTCTCTAATTCCAGAACTTTCTGTCACCAAAATGTGAGGAAAATTTGTTTTTTTAGCCAAATTTTGAGGTTAGCAAAGGATTCTGGGTAACAGAGCCTGGTCAGAGCCCCACAAGTCACCCCAACTTGGATTCCCCTAGGTCTCTAGTTTTAAAAAATGCACAGGTTTGGTAGGTTCCCCTAGGTGCCGGCTGAGCTAGATGCCAAAATCTACAGGTAGGCACTTTGTAAAAAACACCTCTGTTTTCTTTAAAAAAATGTGATGTGTCCACGTTATGTTTTGGGGCATTTCCTGTCACAGGCGCTAGGCCTACCCACACAAGTGAGGTATCATTTTTATCGGGAGACTTGGGGGAACACTGGGTGGAAGGAAATTTGTGGCTCCTCTCAGATTCCAGAACTTTCTGTCACCGAAATGTGAGGAAAACGTGTTTTTTTAGCCAAATTTTGAGGTTTGCAAAGGATTCTGGGTAACAGAACCTGGCCAGAGCCCCACAAGTCACCCCATCTTGGATTCCCCTAGGTCTCTAGTTTTAAAAAATGCACAGCTTTGGTAGGTTTCCCTAGGTGCCGGCTGAGCTAGAGGCTAAAATCTACAGGTAGGCACTTTGCAAAAAACACCTCTGTGTTCTATAAAAAAATGTGATGTGTCCACGTTGCGTTTTGGGGCATTTCCTGTCTCGGGCGCTAGGCCTACCCACACAAGTGAGGTATCTTTTTTATCGGGAGACTTGGGGGAACGCAGGGTGGAAGGAAATTTGTGGCTCCTCTCTGATTCCAGAACTTTCTTTCACCAAAATTTGAGGAAAATTTGTTTTTTTAGCCAAATTTTTAGGTTTGCAAAGGATTCTGGGTAACAGAACCAGGTCAGAGCCCCACAAGCCACCCCATCTTGGATTCCCCTAGGTCTCTAGTTTTCAAAAATGCACAGGTTTGGTAGGTTTCCCTAGGTGCCGGCTGAGCTAGAGGCCAAAATCTACAGATAGGGACTTTGCAAAAAACACCTCTGTTTTCTTTACAAAAATGTGATGTGTCCACGTTGCGTTTTGGGGCATTTCCTGTTGCGGGCGCTAGGCCTATCGACACAAGTGAGGTATAACTTTTATCGGAAGACTTGGGGGAACTCTGGGTGGAAAGAAATTTGTGGCTCCTCTCTGGTTTCAGAACTTTCTGTCACCAAAATGTGAGGAAAATTTGTTTTTTTAGCCAAATGTTGAGGTTTGCAAAGGATTCTGGGTAACAGAACCTGGTCAGAGCCCCACAAGTCACCCCATCTTGGATTCCCTTAGGTCTCTAGTTTTAAAAAATGCACAGGTTTGGTAAGTTTCCCTAGGTGCCGGCTGAGCTAGACGCCAAAATCTACAGGTAGGCACTTTGCAAAAAACACCTCTGTTTTCTTAAAAAAAATGTGATGTGTCCACGTTGCGTTTTGGGGCATTTCCTGTCACGGGCACTAGGCCTACCTACCCAAGTGAGGTATAATTTTTATCGTGAGACTTGGGGGAACGCTGGGTGGAAGGAAATTTGTGGCTCCTCTCTAATTCCAGAACTTTCTGTCACCAAAATGTGAGGAAAATTTGTTTTTTTAGCCAAATTGTGAGGTTTGCAAAGGATTCTGAGTAACAGAACCTGGTCAGAGCCCCACAAGTCACCCCATCTTGGATTCCCTTAGGTCTCTAGTTTCAAAAAATGCACAGGTTTGGTAAGTTTCCCTAGGTGCCGGCTGAGCTAGAGGCCAAAATCTACAGGTAGGCACTTTGCAAAAAACACCTCTGTTTTCTTTAAAAAAATGTGATGTGTCCACGTTGCGTTTTGGGGCATTTCCTGTCACGGGCACTAGGCCTACCTACCCAAGTGAGGTATAATTTTTATCGTGAGACTTGGGGGAACGCTGGGTGGAAGGAAATTTGTGGCTCCTCTCTAATTCCAGAACTTTCTGTCACCAAAATGTGAGGAAAATTTGTTTTTTTAGCCAAATTTTGAGGTTTGCAAAGGATTCTGGGTAACAGAACCAGGTCAGAGCCCCACAAGTCACCCCATCATGGATTCCCCTAGGTCTCTAGTTCTCAAAAATGCACAGGTTTGGTAGGTTTCCCGAGGTGCCGGCTGAGCTAGAGGCCAAAATCTACAGGTAGGCACTTTGCAAAAAACACCTCTGTTTTCTTTACAAAAATGTGATGTGTCCACGTTGCGTTTTGGGGCATTTCCTGTTGCGGGCGCTAGGCCTATCCACACAAGTGAGGTATAATTTTTATCGTAACACTTGGGGGAACGCTGGGTGGAAAGAAATTTGTGGCTCCTCTCTGGTTCCAGAACTTTCTGTGACCAAAATGTGAGGAAAATTTGTTTTTTTAGCCAAATTTTGAGGTTTGCAAAGGATTCTGGGTAACAGAACCTGGTCAGAGCCCCACAAGTCACCCCATCTTGGATTCCCCTAGGTCTCTAGTTTTAAAAAATGCACAGGTTTGGTAAGTTTCCCTAGGTGCCGGCTGAGCTAGAGGCCAAAATCTACAGGTAGGCACTTTGCAAAAAACACCTCTGTTTTCTTTAAAAAAATGTGATGTGTCCATGTTGCGTTTTGGGGCATTTCCTGTTGCGGGCACTAGGCCTACCCACACAAGTGAGCTATCATTTTTATCAGGAGACTTGGGTAACGCTGGGTGGAAGGAAATTTGTGGCTCCTCTCTAATTCCAGAACTTTCTGTCACCAAAATGTGATGAAAATTTGTTTTTTTAGCCAAATTTTGAGGTTTGCAAAGGATTCTGGGTAACAGAGCCTGGTCAGAGCCCCAAAAGTCACCCCATCTTGGATTCCCCTAGGTCTCTAGTTTTAAAAAATGCACAGGTTTGGTAGGTTCCCCTAGGTGCCGGCTGAGCTAGATGCCAAAATCTACAGGTAGGCACTTTGCAAAAAACACCTCTGTTTTCTTTAAAAAAATGTGATGTGTCCACGTTGCGTTTTGGGGCATTTCCTGTCACGGGCACTAGGCCTACCTACCCAAGTGAGGTATAATTGTTATCGTGAGACTTGGGGGAACGCTGGGTGGAAGGAAATTTGTGGCTCCTCTCTAATTCCAGAACTTTCTGACACCAAAATGTGAGGAAAATGTGTTTTTTTAGCCAAATTTTGAGGTTTGCAAAGGATTCTGGGTAACAGAGCCTGGTCAGAGCCCCACAAGTCACCCCATCTTGGATTCCCCTAGGTCTCTAGTTTTCAAAAATGCACAGGTTTGGTAGGTTTCCCTAGGTGCCGGCTGAGCTAGAGGCTAAAATCTACAGGTAGGCACTTTGCAAAAAACACCTCTGTTTTCTTTCAAAAAATGTGATGTGTCCACGTTGCGTTTTGGGGCATTTCCTGTTGCGGGCACTAGGCCTACCCACACAAGTGAGGTATCATTTTTATCAGGAGACTTGGGGGAACGCTGGGTGGAAGGAAAATTGTGGCTCCTCTCTGATTCCAGAACTTTCTGTCAAAGAAATGTGAGGAAAACGTGTTTTTTTAGCCAAATTTTGAGGTTTGCAAAGGATTCTGGGTAACAGAACCAGGTCTGAGCCCCACAAGTCACCCCATCATGGATTCCCCTAGGTCTCTAGTTTTAAAAACTGCACAGGTTTGGTAGGTTCCCTAGGTGCCGGCTGAGCTAGAGGCCAAAATCTACAGGTAGGCACTTTGCAAAAAACACCTCTGTTTTCTTTACAAAAATGTGATGTGTCCACGTTGCGTTTTGGGGCATTTCCTGTTGCGGGCGCTAGGCCTATCCACACAAGTGAGGTATCATTTTTATCGGAAGACTTGGGGGAACGCTGGGTGGAAAGAAATTTGTGGCTCCTCTCTGGTTCCAGAACTTTCCGTCACCAAAATGTGAGGAAAATGTGTTTTGTTTAGCCTAATTTTGAGGTTTGCAAAGGATTCTGGGTAACAGAACCTGGTCAGAGCCCCACAAGTCACCCCATCTTGGATTCCCCTAGGTCTCTAGTTTTAAAAAATGCACAGGTTTGGTAGGTTTCCCTAGGTGCCGGCTGAGCTAGAGGCCAAAATCTACAGGTAGGCACTTTGCAAAAAACACCTCTGTTTTCTTTCAAAAAATGTGATGTGTCCACGTTGCATTTTGGGGCATTTCCTGTTGCGGGCACTAGGCCTACCCACACAAGTGAGGTATCATTTTTATCAGGAGACTTGGGGGAACGCTGGGTGGAAGGAAATTTGTGGCTCCTCTCAGATTCCAGAACTTTCTATCAACGAAATGTGAGGAAAACGTGTTTTTTTAGCCAAATTTTGAGGTTTGCAAAGGATTCTGGGTAACAGAACCTGTTCAGAGCCCCACAAGTCACCCCATCTTGGATTCCCCTAGGTTTCTAGTTTTTAAAAATGCACAGGTTTGGTAGGTTCCCCAAGGTGCCGGCTGAGCTAGAGGCCAAAATCTACAGGTAGGCACTTTGTAAAAAACACCTCTGTTTTCTTTAAAAAAATGTGATGTGTCCTTGTTATGTTTTGGGGCATTTCCTGTCACGGGCGCTAGGCCTACCCACACAAGTGAGGTATCATTTTTATCGGGAGACTTGCGGGAACACTGGGTGGAAGGAAATTTGTGGCTCCTCTCAGATTCCAGAACTTTCTGTCACCGAAATGTGAGGAAAACGTGTTTTTTTAGCCAAATTTTGAGGTTTGCAAAGGATTCTGGGTAACAGAACCTGGCCAGAGCCCCACAAGTCACCCCATCTTGGATTCCCCTAGGTCTCTAGTTTTCAAAAATGCACAGGTTTGGTAGGTTTCCCTAGGTGCCGGCTGAGCTAGAGGCCAAAATCTACAGGTAGGCACTTTGCAAAAAACACCTCTGTGTTCTATAAAAAAAATGTGATGTGTCCACGTTGCGTTTTGGGGCATTTCCTGTCTCGGGCGCTAGGCCTACCCACACAAGTGAGGTATCATTTTTATCGGGAGACTTGGGGGAACACAGAGTGGAAGGAAATTTGTGGCTCCTCTCTGATTCCAGAACTTTCTGTCACCAAAATGTGAGGAAAATTTGTTTTTTTAGCCAAATTTTGAGGTTTGCAAAGGATTCTGGGTAACAGAATCAGGTCAGAGCCCCACAAGTCACCCCATCTTGGATTCCCCTAGGTCTCTAGTTTTCAAAAATGCACAGGTTTGGTAGGTTTCCCTAGGTGCCGGCTGAGCTAGAGGCCAAAATCTACAGGTAGGCACTTTGCAAAAAACACCTCTGTTTTCTTTCCAAAAATGTGATGTGTCCACGTTGCGTTTTGGGGCATTTCCTGTTGCGGGCGCTAGGCCTATCCACACAAGTGAGGTATAATTTTTATCGTAAGACGTGGGGGAACGCTGGGTGGAAAGAAATTTGTGGATCCTCTCTGGTTCCAGAACTTTCTGTCACCAAAATGTGAGGAAAATTTGTTTTTTTAGCCAAATTTTGAGGTTTGCAAAGGATTCTGGGTAACAGAACCTGGTCAGAGCCCCACAAGTCACCCCATCTTGGATTCCCCTAGGTCTCTAGTTTTAAAAAATGCACAGGTTTGGTTAGTTTCCCTAGGTGCCGGCTGAGCTAGAGGCCAAAATCTACAGGTAGGCACTTTGCAAAAAACACCTCTGTTTTCTTTAAAAAAATGTGATGTGTCCACGTTGCGTTTTGGGGCATTTCCTGTCGCGGGCACTAGGCCTACCTACCCAAGTAAGGTTTCATTTTTATCGTGAGACTTGGGGGAACGCTGAGTGGAAGGAAATTTGTGGCTCCTCTCTAATTCCATAACTTTCTGTCACCAAAATGTGTGGAAAATTTGTTGTTTTGGCCAAATTTTGAGGTTTGCAAAGGATTCTGGGTAACAGAGCCTGGTCAGAGCCCCACACGTCACCCCATCTTGGATTCCCCTAGGTCTCTAGTTTAAAAAAATGCACAGGTTTGGTAGGTTCCCCTAGGTGCCGGCTGAGCTAGAGGCTAAAATCTACAGGTAGGCACTTTGTAAAAAACACCTCTGTTTTCTTTAAAAAAATGTGATGTGTCCACGTTATGTTTTGGGGCATTTCCTGTCACGGGCGCTAGGCCTACCCACACAAGTGAGGTATCATTTTTATAGGGAGACTTGGGGGAACACTGGGTGGAAGGAAATTTGTGGCTCCTCTCAGATTCCAGAACTTTCTGTCACCGAAATGTGAGGAAAACGTGTTTTTTTAGCCAAATTTTGAGGTTTGCAAAGGATTCTGGGTAACAGAACCTGGCCAGAGCCCCACAAGTCACCCCATCTTGGATTCCCCTAGGTCTCTAGTTTTAAAAAATGCACAGGTTTGGTAGGTTTCCCTAGGTGCCGGCTGAGCTAGAGGCCAAAATCTACAGGTAGGCACTTTGCAAAAAACACCTCTGTGTTCTATAAAAAAATGTGATGTGTCCACGTTGCGTTTTGGGGCATTTCCTGTCACGGGCGCTAGGCCTACCCACACAAGTGAGGTATCTTTTTTATCGGGAGACTTGGGGGAACGCAGGGTGGAAGGAAATTTGTGGCTCCTCTCTGATTCCAGAACTTTCTGTCACCAAAATTTGAGGAAAATTTGTTTTTTTAGCCAAATTTTTAGGTTTGCAAAGGATTCTGGGTAACAGAACCAGGTCAGAGCCCCACAAGCCAACCCATCTTGGATTCCCCTAGGTCTCTAGTTTTAAAAAATGCACAGGTTTGGTAGGTTTCCCTAGGTGCCGGCTTAGCTAGAGGCCAAAATCTACAGATAGGCACTTTGCAAAAAACACCTCTGTTTTCTTTACAAAAATGTGATGTGTCCATGTTGCGTTTTGGGGCATTTCCTGTTGCGGGCGCTAGGCCTATCCACACAAGTGAGGTATAACTTTTATCGGAAGACTTGGGGGAACGCTGGGTGGAAAGAAATTTGTGGCTCCTCTCTGGTTCCAGAACTTTCTGTCACCAAAATGTGAGGAAAATGTGTTTTTTTAGCCAAATTTTGAGGTTTGCAAAGGATTCTGGGTAACAGAACCTGGTCAGAGCCCCACAAGTCACCCCATCTTGGATTCCCTTAGGTCTCTAGTTTTAAAAAATGCACAGGTTTGGTAAGTTTCCCTAGGTGCCGGCTGAGCTAGATGCCAAAATCTACAGGTAGGCACTTTGCAAAAAACACCTCTGTTTTCTTTAAAAAAATGTGATGTGTCCACGTTGCGTTTTGGGGCATTTCCTGTCACGGGCACTAGGCCTACCTACCCAAGTGAGGTATAATTGTTATCGTGAGACTTGGGGGAACGCTGGGTGGAAGGAAATTTGTGGCTCCTCTCTAATTCCAGAACTTTCTGTCACCAAAATGTGAGGAAAATTTGTTTTTTTAGCCAAATTTTTAGGTTTGCAAAGGATTCTGGGTAACAGAATCAGGTCAGAGCCCCACAAGTCACCCCATCTTGGATTCCCCTAGGTCTCTAGTTTTCAAAAATGCACAGGTTTGGTTAGTTTCCCTAGGTGCCGGCTGAGCTAGAGGCCAAAATCTACAGGTAGGCACTTTGCAAAAAACACCTCTGTTTTCTTTCCAAAAATGTGATGTGTCCACGTTGCGTTTTGGGGCATTTCCTGTTGCGGGCGCTAGGCCTATTCACACAAGTGAGGTATAATTTTTATCGTAAGACGTGGGGGAACGCTGGGTGGAAAGAAATTTGTGGATCCTCTCTGGTTCCAGAACTTTCTGTCACCAAAATGTGAGGAAAATTTGTTTTTTTAGCCAAATTTTGAGGTTTGCAAAGGATTCTGGGTAACAGAACCTGGTCAGAGCCCCACAAGTCACCCCATCTTGGATTCCCCTAGGTCTCTAGTTTTAAAAAATGCACAGGTTTGGTTAGTTTCCCTAGGTGCCGGCTGAGCTAGAGGCCAAAATCTACAGGTAGGCACTTTGCAAAAAACACCTCTGTTTTCTTTAAAAAAATGTGATGTGTCCACGTTGCGTTTTGGGGCATTTCCTGTCGCGGGCACTAGGCCTACCTACCCAAGTAAGGTTTCATTTTTATCGTGAGACTTGGGGGAACGCTGAGTGGAAGGAAATTTGTGGCTCCTCTCTAATTCCATAACTTTCTGTCACCAAAATGTGTGGAAAATTTGTTGTTTTGGCCAAATTTTGAGGTTTGCAAAGGATTCTGGGTAACAGAGCCTGGTCAGAGCCCCACACGTCACCCCATCTTGGATTCCCCTAGGTCTCTAGTTTAAAAAAATGCACAGGTTTGGTAGGTTCCCCTAGGTGCCGGCTGAGCTAGAGGCTAAAATCTACAGGTAGGCACTTTGTAAAAAACACCTCTGTTTTCTTTAAAAAAATGTGATGTGTCCACGTTATGTTTTGGGGCATTTCCTGTCACGGGCGCTAGGCCTACCCACACAAGTGAGGTATCATTTTTATAGGGAGACTTGGGGGAACACTGGGTGGAAGGAAATTTGTGGCTCCTCTCAGATTCCAGAACTTTCTGTCACCGAAATGTGAGGAAAACGTGTTTTTTTAGCCAAATTTTGAGGTTTGCAAAGGATTCTGGGTAACAGAACCTGGCCAGAGCCCCACAAGTCACCCCATCTTGGATTCCCCTAGGTCTCTAGTTTTAAAAAATGCACAGGTTTGGTAGGTTTCCCTAGGTGCCGGCTGAGCTAGAGGCCAAAATCTACAGGTAGGCACTTTGCAAAAAACACCTCTGTGTTCTATAAAAAAATGTGATGTGTCCACGTTATGTTTTGGGGCATTTCCTGTCACGGGCGCTAGGCCTACCCACACAAGTGAGGTATCATTTTTATAGGGAGACTTGGGGGAACACTGGGTGGAAGGAAATTTGTGGCTCCTCTCAGATTCCAGAACTTTCTGTCACCGAAATGTGAGGAAAACGTGTTTTTTTAGCCAAATTTTGAGGTTTGCAAAGGATTCTGGGTAACAGAACCTGGCCAGAGCCCCACAAGTCACCCCATCTTGGATTCCCTTAGGTCTCTAGTTTTAAAAAATGCACAGGTTTGGTAGGTTTCCCTAGGTGCCGGCTGAGCTAGAGGCCAAAATCTACAGGTAGGCACTTTGCAAAAAACACCTCTGTGTTCTATAAAAAAATGTGATGTGTCCACGTTGCGTTTTGGGGCATTTCCTGTCACGGGCGCTAGGCCTACCCACACAAGTGAGGTATCTTTTTTATCGGGAGACTTGGGGGAACGCAGGGTGGAAGGAAATTTGTGGCTCCTCTCTGATTCCAGAACTTTCTGTCACCAAAATTTGAGGAAAATTTGTTTTTTTAGCCAAATTTTTAGGTTTGCAAAGGATTCTGGGTAACAGAACCAGGTCAGAGCCCCACAAGCCAACCCATCTTGGATTCCCCTAGGTCTCTAGTTTTAAAAAATGCACAGGTTTGGTAGGTTTCCCTAGGTGCCGGCTTAGCTAGAGGCCAAAATCTACAGATAGGCACTTTGCAAAAAACACCTCTGTTTTCTTTAAAAAAATGTGATGTGTCCACGTTATGTTTTGGGGCATTTCCTGTCACGGGCGCTAGGCCTACCCACACAAGTGAGGTATCATTTTTATAGGGAGACTTGGGGGAACACTGGGTGGAAGGAAATTTGTGGGTCCTCTCAGATTCCAGAACTTTCTGTCACCGAAATGTGAGGAAAACGTGTTTTTTTAGCCAAATTTTGAGGTTTGCAAAGGATTCTGGGTAACAGAACCTGGCCAGAGCCCCACAAGTCACCCCATCTTGGATTCCCCTAGGTCTCTAGTTTTAAAAAAATGCACAGGTTTGGTAGGTTTCCCTAGGTGCCGGCTGAGCTAGAGGCCAAAATCTACAGGTAGGCACTTTGCAAAAAACACCTCTGTGTTCTATAAAAAAATGTGATGTGTCCACGTTGTGTTTTGGGGCATTTCCTGTCACGGGCGCTAGGCCTACCCACACAAGTGAGGTATCTTTTTTATCGGGAGACTTGGGGGAACGCAGGGTGGAAGGAAATTTGTGGCTCCTCTCTGATTCCAGAACTTTCTGTCACCAAAATTTGAGGAAAATTTGTTTTTTTAGCCAAATTTTTAGGTTTGCAAAGGATTCTGGGTAACAGAACCAGGTCAGAGCCCCACAAGCCAACCCATCTTGGATTCCCCTAGGTCTCTAGTTTTAAAAAATGCACAGGTTTGGTAGGTTTCCCTAGGTGCCGGCTTAGCTAGAGGCCAAAATCTACAGATAGGCACTTTGCAAAAAACACCTCTGTTTTCTTTACAAAAATGTGATGTGTCCATGTTGCGTTTTGGGGCATTTCCTGTTGCGGGCGCTAGGCCTATCCACACAAGTGAGGTATAACTTTTATCGGAAGACTTGGGGGAACGCTGGGTGGAAAGAAATTTGTGGCTCCTCTCTGGTTCCAGAACTTTCTGTCACCAAAATGTGAGGAAAATGTGTTTTTTTAGCCAAATTTTGAGGTTTGCAAAGGATTCTGGGTAACAGAACCTGGTCAGAGCCCCACAAGTCACCCCATCTTGGATTCCCTTAGGTCTCTAGTTTTAAAAAATGCACAGGTTTGGTAAGTTTCCCTAGGTGCCGGCTGAGCTAGAGGCCAAAATCTACAGGTAGGCACTTTGCAAAAAACACCTCTGTTTTCTTTAAAAAAATGTGATGTGTCCACGTTGCGTTTTGGGGCATTTCCTGTCACGGGCACTAGGCCTACCTACCCAAGTGAGGTATAATTGTTATCGTGAGACTTGGGGGAACGCTGGGTGGAAGGAAATTTGTGGCTCCTCTCTAATTCCAGAACTTTCTGTCACCAAAATGTGAGGAAAATTTGTTTTTTTAGCCAAATTTTTAGGTTTGCAAAGGATTCTGGGTAACAGAATCAGGTCAGAGCCCCACAAGTCACCCCATCTTGGATTCCCCTAGGTCTCTAGTTTTCAAAAATGCACAGGTTTGGTAGGTTTCCCTAGGTGCCGGCTGAGCTAGAGGCCAAAATCTACAGGTAGGCACTTTGCAAAAAACACCTCTGTTTTCTTTCCAAAAATGTGATGTGTCCACGTTGCGTTTTGGGGCATTTCCTGTTGCGGGCGCTAGGCCTATCCACACAAGTGAGGTATAATTTTTATCGTAAGACGTGGGGGAACGCTGGGTGGAAAGAAATTTGTGGATCCTCTCTGGTTCCAGAACTTTCTGTCACCAAAATGTGAGGAAAATTTGTTTTTTTAGCCAAATTTTGAGGTTTGCAAAGGATTCTGGGTAACAGAACCTGGTCAGAGCCCCACAAGTCACCCCATCTTGGATTCCCCTAGGTCTCTAGTTTTAAAAAATGCACAGGTTTGGTTAGTTTCCCTAGGTGCCGGCTGAGCTAGAGGCCAAAATCTACAGGTAGGCACTTTGCAAAAAACACCTCTGTTTTCTTTAAAAAAATGTGATGTGTCCACGTTGCGTTTTGGGGCATTTCCTGTCGCGGGCACTAGGCCTACCTACCCAAGTAAGGTTTCATTTTTATCGTGAGACTTGGGGGAACGCTGAGTGGAAGGAAATTTGTGGCTCCTCTCTAATTCCATAACTTTCTGTCACCAAAATGTGTGGAAAATTTGTTGTTTTGGCCAAATTTTGAGGTTTGCAAAGGATTCTGGGTAACAGAGCCTGGTCAGAGCCCCACACGTCACCCCATCTTGGATTCCCCTAGGTCTCTAGTTTAAAAAAATGCACAGGTTTGGTAGGTTCCCCTAGGTGCCGGCTGAGCTAGAGGCTAAAATCTACAGGTAGGCACTTTGTAAAAAACACCTCTGTTTTCTTTAAAAAAATGTGATGTGTCCACGTTATGTTTTGGGGCATTTCCTGTCACGGGCGCTAGGCCTACCCACACAAGTGAGGTATCATTTTTATAGGGAGACTTGGGGGAACACTGGGTGGAAGGAAATTTGTGGCTCCTCTCAGATTCCAGAACTTTCTGTCACCGAAATGTGAGGAAAACGTGTTTTTTTAGCCAAATTTTGAGGTTTGCAAAGGATTCTGGGTAACAGAACCTGGCCAGAGCCCCACAAGTCACCCCATCTTGGATTCCCTTAGGTCTCTAGTTTTAAAAAATGCACAGCTTTGGTAGGTTTCCCTAGGTGCCGGCTGAGCTAGAGGCCAAAATCTACAGGTAGGCACTTTGCAAAAAACACCTCTGTGTTCTATAAAAAAATGTGATGTGTCCACGTTGCGTTTTGGGGCATTTCCTGTCACGGGCGCTAGGCCTACCCACACAAGTGAGGTATCTTTTTTATCGGGAGACTTGGGGGAACGCAGGGTGGAAGGAAATTTGTGGCTCCTCTCTGATTCCAGAACTTTCTGTCACCAAAATTTGAAGAAAATTTGTTTTTTTAGCCAAATTTTTAGGTTTGCAAAGGATTCTGGGTAACAGAACCAGGTCAGAGCCCCACAAGCCAACCCATCTTGGATTCCCCTAGGTCTCTAGTTTTAAAAAATGCACAGGTTTGGTAGGTTTCCCTAGGTGCCGGCTTAGCTAGAGGCCAAAATCTACAGATAGGCACTTTGCAAAAAACACCTCTGTTTTCTTTACAAAAATGTGATGTGTCCATGTTGCGTTTTGGGGCATTTCCTGTTGCGGGCGCTAGGCCTATCCACACAAGTGAGGTATAACTTTTATCGGAAGACTTGGGGGAACGCTGGGTGGAAAGAAATTGGTGGCTCCTCTCTGGTTCCAGAACTTTCTGTCACCAAAATGTGAGGAAAATGTGTTTTTTTAGCCAAATTTTGAGGTTTGCAAAGGATTCTGGGTAACAGAACCTGGTCAGAGCCCCACAAGTCACCCCATCTTGGATTCCCTTAGGTCTCTAGTTTTAAAAAATGCACAGGTTTGGTAAGTTTCCCTAGGTGCCGGCTGAGCTAGAGGCCAAAATCTACAGGTAGGCACTTTGCAAAAAACACCTCTGTTTTCTTTAAAAAAATGTGATGTGTCCACGTTGCGTTTTGGGGCATTTCCTGTCACGGGCACTAGGCCTACCTACCCAAGTGATGTATAATTGTTATCGTGAGACTTGGGGGAACGCTGGGTGGAAGGAAATTTGTGGCTCCTCTCTAATTCCAGAACTTTCTGTCACCAAAATGTGAGGAAAATTTGTTTTTTTAGCCAAATTTTGAGGTTTGCAAAGGATTCTGGGCAACAGAACCTGGTCAGAGCCCCACAAGTCACCCCATCTTGGATTCCCTTAGGTCTCTAGTTTTAAAAAATGCACAAGTTTGGTAAGTTTCCCTAGGTGCCGGCTGAGCTAGAGGCCAAAATCTACAGGTAGGCACTTTGCAAAAAACACCTCTGTTTTCTTTAAAAAAAATGTGATGTGTCCACGTTGCATTTTGGGGCATTTCCTGTCACGGGCACTAGGCCTACCTACCCAAGTGAGGTATAATTTTTATCGTGAGACTTGGGGGAACGCTGGGTGGAAGGAAATTTGTGGCTCCTCTCTAATTCCAGAACTTTCTGTGACCAAAATGTGAGGAAAATTTGTTTTTTTAGCCAAATTTTGAGGTTTGCAAAGGATTCTGGGTAACAGAACCTGGTCAGAGCCCCACAAGTCACCCCATCTTCTATTCACCTAGGTCTCTAGTTTTCAAAAATGCACAGGTTTGGTAGGTTTCCCTAGGTGCCGGCTGAGCTAGAGGCCAAAATCTACAGGTAGGCACTTTGCAAAAAACACCTCTGTTTTCTTTCAAAAAATGTGATGTGTCCATGTTGCGTTTTGAGGCATTTCCTGTTGCGGGCACTAGGCCTACCCACACAAGTGAGGTATCATTTTTATCAGGAGACTTGGGTAACGCTGGGTGGAAGGAAATTTGTGGCTCCTCTCTAATGAGGAAAATTTGTTTTTTTAGCCAAATTTTGAGGTTTGCAAAGGATTCAGGGTAACAGAGCCAGGTCAGAGCCCCACAAGTCACCCCATCATGGATTCCCCTAGGTCTCTAGTTTTAAAAAATGCACAGGTTTGGTAGGTTCCCTAGGTGCCGGCTGAGCTAGAGGCCAAAATCTACAGGTAGGCACTTTGCAAAAAACACCTCTGTTTTCTTTACAAAAATGTGACGTGTCCACGTTGCGTTTTGGGGCATTTCCTGTTGCGGGCGCTAGGCCTATCCACATAAGTGAGGTATAAATTTTATCGGAAGACTTGGGGGAACGCTGGGTGGAAAGAAATTTGTGGCTTCTCTCTGGTTCCAGAACTTTCCGTCACCAAAATGTGAGGAAAATATGTTTTGTTTAGCCAAATTTTGAGGTTTGCAAAGGATTCTGGGTAACAGAACCTGGTCAGAGCCCCACAAGTCACCCCATCTTGGATTCCCCTAGGTCTCTAGTTTTAAAAAATGCACAGGTTTGGTAGGTTTCCCTAGGTGCCGGCTGAGCTAGAGGCCAAAATCTACAGGTAGGCACTTTGCAAAAAACACCTCTGTTTTCTTTCAACAAATGTGATGTGTCCACGTTGCATTTTGGGGCATTTCCTGTTGCGGGCACTAGTCCTACCCACACAAGTGAGGTATCATTTTTATCAGGAGACTTGGGGGAACGCTGGGTGGAAGGAAATTTGTGGCTCCACTCAGATTCCAGAACTTTCTGTCAACGAAATGTGAGGAAAACGTGTTTTTTTAGCCAAATTTTGAGGTTTGCAAAGGATTCTGGGTAACAGAACCTGTTCAGAGCCCCACAAGTCACCCCATCTTGGATTCTCCTAGGTTTCTAGTTTTTAAAAATGCACAGGTTTGGTAGGATCCCCTAGGTGCCGGCTGTGCTAGAGGCCAAAATCTACAGGTAGGCCCTTTGTAAAAAACACCTCTGTTTTCTTTAAAAAAATGTGATGTGTCCTTGTTATGTTTTGGGGGCATTTCCTGTCACGGGCGCTAGGCCTACCCACACAAGTGAGGTATCATTTTTATCGGGAGACTTGGGGGAACACTGGGTGGAAGGAAATTTGTGGCTCCTCTCAGATTCCAGAACTTTCTGTCACCGAAATGTGAGGAAAACGTGTTTTTTTAGCCAAATTTTGAGGTTTGCAAAGGATTCTGGGTAACAGAACCTGGCCAGAGCCCCACAAGTCACCCCATCATGGATTCCCCTAGGTCTCTAGTTCTCAAAAATGCACAGGTTTGGTAGGTTCCCCTAGGTGCCGGCTGAGCTAGAGGCTAAAATCTACAGGTAGGCACTTTGTAAAAAACACCTCTGTTTTCTTTAAAAAAATGTGATGTGTCCACGTTATGTTTTGGGGCATTTCCTGTCACGGGCGCTAGGCCTACCCACACAAGTGAGGTATCATTTTTATAGGGAGACTTGGGGGAACACTGGGTGGAAGGAAATTTGTGGCTCCTCTCAGATTCCAGAACTTTCTGTCACCGAAATGTGAGGAAAACGTGTTTTTTTAGCCAAATTTTGAGGTTTGCAAAGGATTCTGGGTAACAGAACCTGGCCAGAGCCCCACAAGTCACCCCATCTTGGATTCCCCTAGGTCTCTAGTTTTAAAAAATGCACAGGTTTGGTAGGTTTCCCTAGGTGCCGGCTGAGCTAGAGGCCAAAATCTACAGGTAGGCACTTTGCAAAAAACACCTCTGTGTTCTATAAAAAAATGTGATGTGTCCACGTTGCGTTTTGGGGCATTTCCTGTCACGGGCGCTAGGCCTACCCACACAAGTGAGGTATCTTTTTTATCGGGAGACTTGGGGGAACGCAGGGTGGAAGGAAATTTGTGGCTCCTCTCTGATTCCAGAACTTTCTGTCACCAAAATTTGAAGAAAATTTGTTTTTTTAGCCAAATTTTTAGGTTTGCAAAGGATTCTGGGTAACAGAACCAGGTCAGAGCCCCACAAGCCAACCCATCTTGGATTCCCCTAGGTCTCTAGTTTTAAAAAATGCACAGGTTTGGTAGGTTTCCCTAGGTGCCGGCTTAGCTAGAGGCCAAAATCTACAGATAGGCACTTTGCAAAAAACACCTCTGTTTTCTTTACAAAAATGTGATGTGTCCATGTTGCGTTTTGGGGCATTTCCAGTTGCGGGCGCTAGGCCTATCCACACAAGTGAGGTATAACTTTTATCGGAAGACTTGGGGGAACGCTGGGTGGAAAGAAATTGGTGGCTCCTCTCTGGTTCCAGAACTTTCTGTCACCAAAATGTGAGGAAAATGTGTTTTTTTAGCCAAATTTTGAGGTTTGCAAAGGATTCTGGGTAACAGAACCTGGTCAGAGCCCCACAAGTCACCCCATCTTGGATTCCCTTAGGTCTCTAGTTTTAAAAAATGCACAGGTTTGGTAAGTTTCCCTAGGTGCCGGCTGAGCTAGAGGCCAAAATCTACAGGTAGGCACTTTGCAAAAAACACCTCTGTTTTCTTTAAAAAAATGTGATGTGTCCACGTTGCGTTTTGGGGCATTTCCTGTCACGGGCACTAGGCCTACCTACCCAAGTGATGTATAATTGTTATCGTGAGACTTGGGGGAACGCTGGGTGGAAGGAAATTTGTGGCTCCTCTCTAATTCCAGAACTTTCTGTCACCAAAATGTGAGGAAAATTTGTTTTTTTAGCCAAATTTTGAGGTTTGCAAAGGATTCTGGGCAACAGAACCTGGTCAGAGCCCCACAAGTCACCCCATCTTGGATTCCCTTAGGTCTCTAGTTTTAAAAAATGCACAAGTTTGGTAAGTTTCCCTAGGTGCCGGCTGAGCTAGAGGCCAAAATCTACAGGTAGGCACTTTGCAAAAAACACCTCTGTTTTCTTTAAAAAAAATGTGATGTGTCCACGTTGCATTTTGGGGCATTTCCTGTCACGGGCACTAGGCCTACCTACCCAAGTGAGGTATAATTTTTATCGTGAGACTTGGGGGAACGCTGGGTGGAAGGAAATTTGTGGCTCCTCTCTAATTCCAGAACTTTCTGTGACCAAAATGTGAGGAAAATTTGTTTTTTTAGCCAAATTTTGAGGTTTGCAAAGGATTCTGGGTAACAGAACCTGGTCAGAGCCCCACAAGTCACCCCATCTTGTATTCACCTAGGTCTCTAGTTTTCAAAAATGCACAGGTTTGGTAGGTTTCCCTAGGTGCCGGCTGAGCTAGAGGCCAAAATCTACAGGTAGGCACTTTGCAAAAAACACCTCTGTTTTCTTTCAAAAAATGTGATGTGTCCATGTTGCGTTTTGAGGCATTTCCTGTTGCGGGCACTAGGCCTACCCACACAAGTGAGGTATCATTTTTATCAGGAGACTTGGGTAACGCTGGGTGGAAGGAAATTTGTGGCTCCTCTCTAATGAGGAAAATTTGTTTTTTTAGCCAAATTTTGAGGTTTGCAAAGGATTCAGGGTAACAGAGCCAGGTCAGAGCCCCACAAGTCACCCCATCATGGATTCCCCTAGGTCTCTAGTTTTAAAAAATGCACAGGTTTGGTAGGTTCCCTAGGTGCCGGCTGAGCTAGAGGCCAAAATCTACAGGTAGGCACTTTGCAAAAAACACCTCTGTTTTCTTTACAAAAATGTGACGTGTCCACGTTGCGTTTTGGGGCATTTCCTGTTGCGGGCGCTAGGCCTATCCACATAAGTGAGGTATAAATTTTATCGGAAGACTTGGGGGAACGCTGGGTGGAAAGAAATTTGTGGCTTCTCTCTGGTTCCAGAACTTTCCGTCACCAAAATGTGAGGAAAATATGTTTTGTTTAGCCAAATTTTGAGGTTTGCAAAGGATTCTGGGTAACAGAACCTGGTCAGAGCCCCACAAGTCACCCCATCTTGGATTCCCCTAGGTCTCTAGTTTTAAAAAATGCACAGGTTTGGTAGGTTTCCCTAGGTGCCGGCTGAGCTAGAGGCCAAAATCTACAGGTAGGCACTTTGCAAAAAACACCTCTGTTTTTTTTCAACAAATGTGATGTGTCCACGTTGCGTTTTGGGGCATTTCCTGTTGCGGGCACTAGTCCTACCCACACAAGTGAGGTATCATTTTTATCAGGAGACTTGGGGGAACGCTGGGTGGAAGGAAATTTGTGGCTCCACTCAGATTCCAGAACTTTCTGTCAACGAAATGTGAGGAAAACGTGTTTTTTTAGCCAAATTTTGAGGTTTGCAAAGGATTCTGGGTAACAGAACCTGTTCAGAGCCCCACAAGTCACCCCATCTTGGATTCTCCTAGGTTTCTAGTTTTTAAAAATGCACAGGTTTGGTAGGATCCCCTAGGTGCCGGCTGTGCTAGAGGCCAAAATCTACAGGTAGGCCCTTTGTAAAAAACACCTCTGTTTTCTTTAAAAAAATGTGATGTGTCCTTGTTATGTTTTGGGGGCATTTCCTGTCACGGGCGCTAGGCCTACCCACACAAGTGAGGTATCATTTTTATCGGGAGACTTGGGGGAACACTGGGTGGAAGGAAATTTGTGGCTCCTCTCAGATTCCAGAACTTTCTGTCACCGAAATGTGAGGAAAACGTGTTTTTTTAGCCAAATTTTGAGGTTTGCAAAGGATTCTGGGTAACAGAACCTGGCCAGAGCCCCACAAGTCACCCCATCTTGGATTCCCCTAGGTCTCTAGTTTTCAAAAATGCACAGATTTGGTAGGTTTCCCTAGGTGCCGGCTGAGCTAGAGGCCAAAATCTACAGGTAGGCACTTTGCAAAAAACACCTCTGTGTTCTATAAAAAAATGTGATGTGTCCACGTTGCGTTTTGGGGCATTTCCTGTCTCGGGCGCTAGGCCTACCCACACAAGTGAGGTATCATTTTTATCGGGAGACTTGGGGGAACGCAGGGTGGAAGGAAATTTGTGGCTCCTCTCTGATTCCAGAACTTTCTGTCACCAAAATGTGAGGAAAATTTGTTTTTTTAGCCAAATTTTGAGGTTTGCAAAGGATTCTGGGTAACAGAACCAGGTCAGAGCCCCACAAGTCACCCCATCTTGGATTCCCCTAGGTCTCTAGTTTTCAAAAATTCACAGGTTTGGTAGGTTTCCCTAGGTGCCGGCTGAGCTAGAGGCCAAAATCTACAGGTAGGCACTTTGCAAAAAACACCTCTGTTTTCTTTACAAAAATGTGATGTGTCCACGTTGCGTTTTGGGGCATTTCCTGTTGCGGGCGCTAGGCCTATCCACACAAGTGAGGTATAATTTTTATCGTAAGACTTTGGGGAACGCTGGGTGGCAAGACATTTGTGGATCCTCTCTGGTTCCAGAACTTTCTGTCACCAAAATGTGAGGAAAATTTGTTTTTTTAGCCAAAGTTTGAGGTTTGCAAAGGATTCTGGGTAACAGAACCTGGTCAGAGCCCCACAAGTCACCCCATCTTGGATTCCCCAAGGTCTCTAGTTTAAAAAAATGCAAAGGTTTGGTAAGTTTCCCTAGGTGCCGGCTGAGCTAGAGGCCAAAATCTACAGGTAGGCACTTTGCAAAAAACACCTCTGTTTTTTAAAAAAAAATGTGATGTGTCCACGTTGCGTTTTGGGGCATTTCCTGTTGCGGGCACTAGGCCTACCTACCCAAGTAAGGTATAATTTTTATCGTGAGACTTGGGGGAACGCTGGGTGAAAGGAAATTTGTGGCTCCTCTCTAATTCCAGAACTTTCTGTCACCAAAATGTGAGGAAAATTAGTTTTTTTAGCCAAATTTTGAGGTTTGCAAAGGATTCTGGGTAACAGAGCCTGGTCGAGCCCCACAAGTCACCCCATCTTGGATTCCCCTAGGTTTCTAGTTTTAAAAAATGCACAGGTTTGGTAGGTTCCCCTAGGTGCCGGCTGAGCTAGAGGCCAAAATCTACAGGTAGGCACTTTGTAAAAAACACCTCTGTTTTCTTTAAAAAAATGTGATGTGTCCACGTTATGTTTTGGGGCATTTCCTGTCACGGGCGCTAGGCCTACCCACACAAGTGAGGTATCATTTTTATCGGGAGACTTGGGGGAACACTGGGTGGAAAGAAATTTGTGGCTCCTCTCAGATTCCAGAACTTTCTGTCACCGAAATGTGAGGAAAACGTGTTTTTTTATCCAAATTTTGATGTTTGCAAAGGATTCTGGGTAACAGAACCAGGTCAGAGCCCCACAAGTCACCCCATCTTGGATTCCCCTAGGTCTCTAGTTTTCAAAAATGCACAGGTTTGGTAGGTTTCCCTAGGTGCCGGCTGAGCTAGAGGCCAAAATCTACAGGTAGGCACTTTGCAAAAAACACCTCTGTTTTCTTTACAAAAATGTGATGTGTCCACGTTGCGTTTTGGGGCATTTCCTGTTGCGGGCGCTAGGCCTATCCACACAAGTGAGGTATCATTTTTATCGGAAGACTTGGGGGAACGTTGGGTGGAAAGAAATTTGTGGCTCCTCTCTGATTCCAGAACCTTCTGTCACCAAAATTTGAGGAAAATTTGTTTTTTTAGCCAAATTTTTAGGTTTGCAAAGGATTCTGGGTAACAGAACCAGGTCAGAGCCCCACAAGCCACCCCATCTTGGATTCCCCTAGGTCTCTAGTTTTCAAAAATGCACAGGTTTGGTAGGTTTCCCTAGGTGCCGGCTGAGCTAGAGGCCAAAATCTACAGATAGGCACTTTGCAAAAAACACCTCTGTTTTCTTTACAAAAATGTGATGTGTCCACCTTGCGTTTTGGGGCATTTACTGTTGCGGGCGCTAGGCCTATCCACACAAGTGAGGTATAACTTTTATCGGAAGACTTGGGGGAACGCTGGGTGGAAAGAAATTTGTGGCTCCTCTCTGGTTCCAGAACTTTCTGTCACCAAAATGTGAGGAAAATTTGTTTTTTTAGCCACATTTTGAGGTTTGCAAAGGATTCTGGGTAACAGAACCTGGTCAGAGCCCCACAAGTCACCCCATCTTGGATTCCCTTAGGTCTCTAGTTTTAAAAAATGCACAGGTTTGGTAAGTTTCCCTAGGTGCCGGCTTAGCTAGAGGCCAAAATCTACAGGTAGGCACTTTGCAAAAAACACCTCTGTTTTCTTTCAAAAAATGTGATGTGTCCACGTTGCGTTTTGGGGCATTTCCTGTCACGGGCACTAGGCCTACCTACCCAAGTGAGGTATAATTTTTATCAGGAGACTTGGGGGAACGCTGGGTGGAAGGAAATTTGTGGCTCTTCTCAGATTCCAGAACTTTTTGTCATCAAAATGTGGGGAAATTCTTTTTTTATAGCCACATTTTGAGGTTTGCAAAGGATTCTGGGTAACAGAACCAGATCAGAGCCCCACAAGTCACCCCATCTTGGATTCCCCTAGGTCTCTAGTTTTCAAAAATGCACAGGTTTGGTAGGTTTCCCTAGGTGCCGGCTGAGCTAGAGGCCAAAATCTACAGGTAGGCACTTTGCAAAAAACACCTCTGTTTTCTTTACAAAAATGTGATGTGTCCACGTTGCGTTTTGGGGCATTTCCTGTTGCGGGCGCTAGGCCTATCCACACAAGTGAGGTATCATTTTTATCGGAAGACTTGGGGGAACGTTGGGTGGAAAGAAATTTGTGGCTCCTCTCTGGTTCCAGAACTTTCTGTCACCAAAATGTGAGGAAAATGTGTTTTTTTAGCCACATTTTGAGGTTTGCAAAGGATTCTGGGTAACAGAACCTGGTCAGAGCCCCACAAGTCACCCCATCTTAGATTCCCCTAGGTCTCTAGTTTTAAAAAATGCACAGGTTTGGTAAGTTTCCTTAGGTGCCGGCTGAGCTAGAGGCCAAAATCTATAGGTAGGCACTTTGCAAAAAACACCTCTGTTTTCTTTAAAAAAATATGATGTGTCCACGTTGCGTTTTGGGGCATTTCCTGTCGCGGGCACTAGGCCTACCCACCCAAGTGAGGTATCATTTTTATCGGAAGACTTGGGGGAACGCTGGGTGGAAGGAAATTTGTGGCTCCTCTCTAATTCCAGAACTTTCTGTCACCAAAATGAAAGGAAAATTAGTTTTTTTAGCCAAATTTTGAGGTTTGCAAAGGATTCTGGGTAACAGAGCCTGGTCAGAGCCCCACAAGTCACCCCATCTTGGATTCCCCTAGGTCTCTAGTTTTCAAAAATCCACAGGTTTGGTAGGTTTCCCTAGGTGCCGGCTGAGCTAGAGGCCAAAATCTACAGGTAGGCACTTTGCAAAAAACACCTCTGTTTTCTTTAAAAAAATGTGATGTGTCCACGTTGCGTTTTGGGGCATTTCCTGTTGCGGGCACTAAGCCTACCCACACAAGTGAGGTATCATTTTTATCAGTAGACTTGGGTAACGCTGGGTGGAAGGACATTCGTGGCTCCTCTCAGATTCCAGAACTTTCTGTCACCGAAATGTGAGGAAAACATGTTTTTTTAGCCAAATTTTGAGGTTTGCAAAGGATTCTGGGTAACAGAACCTGGTCAGAGCCCCACAAGTCACCCCATCTTGGAATCCCCTAGGTTTCTAGTTTTTAAAAATGCACAGGTTTGGTAGGGTCCCCTAGGTGCCGGCTGAGCTAGAGGCCAAAATCTATAGGTAGGCACTTTGTAAAAAACACCTCTGTTTTCTTTTAAAAAATGTGATGTGTCCACGTTGTGTTTTGGGGCATTTTCTGTCACGGGCGCTAGGCCTACCCACACAAGTGAGGTATCTTTTTTATCGGGAGACTTGGGGGAACGCAGGGTGGAAGGAAATTTGTGGCTCCTCTCTGATTCCAGAACTTTCTGTCACCAAAATTTGAGGAAAATTTGTTTTTTTAGCCAAATTTTTAGGTTTGCAAAGGATTCTGGGTAACAGAACCAGGTCAGAGCCCCACAAGCCACCCCATCTTGGATTCCCCTAGGTCTCTAGTTTTCAAAAATGCACAGGTTTGGTAGGTTTCCCTATGTGCCGGCTGAGCTAGAGGCCAAAATCTACAGATAGGCACTTTGCAAAAAACACCTCTGTTTTCTTTACAAAAATGTGATGTGTCCATGTTGCGTTTTGGGGCATTTCCTGTTGCGGGCGCTAGGCCTATCCACACAAGTGAGGTATAAGTTTTATCGGAAGACTTGGGGGAACGCTGGGTGGAAAGAAATTTGTGGCTCCTCTCTGGTTCCAGAACTTTCTGTCACCAAAATGTGAGGAAAATTTGTTTTTTTAGCCACATTTTGAGGTTTGCAAAGGATTCTGGGTAACAGAACCTGGTCAGAGCCCCACAAGTCACCCCACCTTGGATTCCCTTAGGTCTCTAGTTTTAAAAAATGCACAGGTTTGGTAAGTTTCCCTAGGTGCCGGCTGAGCTAGAGGCCAAAATCTACAGGTAGGCACTTTGCAAAAAACACCTCTGTTTTCTTTAAAAAAATGTGATGTGTCCACGTTGCGTTTTGGGGCATTTCCTGTCACGGGCACTAGGCCTACCTACCCAGTGAGGTATAATTTTTATCGTGAGACTTGGGGGAACGCTGGGTGGAAGGAAATTTGTGGCTCCTCTCTAATTCCAGAACTTTCTGTCACCAAAATGTGAGGAAAATTTGTTTTTTTAGCCAAATTTTGAGGTTTGCAAAGGATTCTGGGTAACAGAGCCTGGTCAGAGCCCCACAAGTCACCCCATCTTGGATTCCCCTAGGTCTCTAGTTTTAAAAAATGCACAGGTTTGGTAAGTTTCCTTAGGTGCCGGCTGAGCTAGAGGCCAAAATCTATAGGTAGGCACTTTGCAAAAAACACCTCTGTTTTCTTTAAAAAAATATGATGTGTCCACGTTGCGTTTTGGGGCATTTCCTGTCGCGGGCACTAGGCCTACCCACCCAAGTGAGGTATCATTTTTATCGGGAGACTTGGGGGAACGCTGGGTGGAAGGAAATTTGTGGCTCCTCTCTAATTCCAGAACTTTCTGTCACCAAAATGAAAGGAAAATTAGTTTTTTTAGCCAAATTTTGAGGTTTGCAAAGGATTCTGGGTAACAGAGCCTGGTCAGAGCCCCACAAGTCACCCCATCTTGGATTCCCCTAGGTCTCTAGTTTTCAAAAATCCACAGGTTTGGTAGGTTTCCCTAGGTGCCGGCTGAGCTAGAGGCCAAAATCTACAGGTAGGCACTTTGCAAAAAACACCTCTGTTTTCTTTACAAAAATGTGATGTGTCCACGTTGCGTTTTGGGGCATTTCCTGTTGCGGGCACTAAGCCCACCCACACAAGTGAGGTATCATTTTTATCAGTAGACTTGGGTAACGCTGGGTGGAAGGACATTCGTGGCTCCTCTCAGATTCCAGAACTTTCTGTCACCGAAATGTGAGGAAAACATGTTTTTTTAGCCAAATTTTGAGGTTTGCAAAGGATTCTGGGTAACAGAACCTGGTCAGAGCCCCACAAGTCACCCCATCTTGGAATCCCCTAGGTTTCTAGTTTTTAAAAATGCACAGGTTTGGTAGGGTCCCCTAGGTGCCGGCTGAGCTAGAGGCCAAAATCTACAGGTAGGCACTTTGTAAAAAACACCTCTGTTTTCTTTTAAAAAATGTGATGTGTCCACGTTGTGTTTTGGGGCATTTTCTGTCACGGGCGCTAGGCCTACCCACACAAGTGAGGTATCATTTTTATCGGGAGACTTGGGGGAACACTGGGTGGAAGGAAATATGTGGCTCCTCTCAGATTCCAGAACTTTTTGTCACCAAAATGTGGGGAAATTCTTTTTTTTTTGCCACATTTTGAGGTTTGCAAAGGATTCTGGGTAACAGAACCAGGTCAGAGCCCCACAAGTCACCCCATCTTGGATTCCCCTAGGTCTCTAGTTTTAAAAAATGCACAGGTTTAGTAGGTTTCCCTAGGTGCCGGTTGAGCTAGAGGCCAAAATCTACAGGTAGGCACTTTGCAAAAAACACCTCTGTGTTCTATAAAAAAATGTGATGTGTCCACGTTGCGTTTTGGGGCATTTCCTGTCTCGGGCGCTAGGCCTACCCACACAAGTGAGGTATCTTTTTTATCGGGAGACTTGGGGGAACGCAGGGTGGAAGGAAATTTGTGGCTCCTCTCTGATTCCAGAACTTTCTGTCACCAAAATTTGAGGAAAATTTGTTTTTTTAGCCAAATTTTTAGGTTTGCAAAGGATTCTGGGTAACAGAACCAGGTCAGAGCCCCACAAGCCACCCCATCTTGGATTCCCCTAGGTCTCTAGTTTTCAAAAATGCACAGGTTTGGTAGGTTTCCCTAGGTGCCGGCTGAGCTAGAGGCCAAAATCTACAGATAGGCACTTTGCAAAAAACACCTCTGTTTTCTTTACAAAAATGTGATGTGTCCATGTTGCGTTTTGGGGCATTTCCTGTTGCGGGCGCTAGGCCTATCCACACAAGTGAGGTATAACTTTTATCGCAAGACTTGGGGGAACGCTGGGTGGAAAGAAATTTGTGGCTCCTCTCTGGTTCCAGAACTTTCTGTCACCAAAATGTGAGGAAAATTTGTTTTTTTAGCCACATTTTGAGGTTTGCAAAGGATTCTGGGTAACAGAACCTGGTTAGAGCCCCACAAGTCACCCCATCTTGGATTCCCTTAGGTCTCTAGTTTTAAAAAATGCACAGGTTTGGTAAGTTTCCCTAGGTGCCGGCTGAGCTAGAGGCCAAAATCTACAGGTAGGCACTTTGCAAAAAACACCTCTGTTTTCTTTAAAAAAATGTGATGTGTCCACGTTGCGTTTTGGGGCATTTCCTGTCACGGGCACTAGGCCTACCTAACCAAGTGAGGTATAATTTTTATCGTGAGACTTGGGGGAACGCTGGGTGGAAGGAAATTTGTGGCTCCTCTCTAATTCCAGAACTTTCTGTCACCAAAATGTGAGGAAAATTTGTTTTTTTAGCCAAATTTTGAGGTTTGCAAAGGATTCTGGGTAACAGAGCCTGGTCAGAGCCCCACAAGTCACCCCATCTTGGATTCCCCTAGGTCTCTAGTTTTCAAAAATGCACAGGTTTGGTAGGTTTCCCCAGGTGCCGGCTGAGCTAGAGGCCAAAATCTACAGGTAGGCACTTTGCAAAAAACACCTCTGTTTTCTTTCAAAAAATGTGATGTGTCCACGTTGCGTTTTGGGGCATTTCCTGTTGTGGGCACTAGGCCTACCCACACAAGTGAGGTATCATTTTTATCAGGAGACTTGGGGGAACGCTGGGTGGAAGGAAATTTGTGGCTCCTCTCAGATTCCAGAACTTTTTGTCACCAAAATGTGGGGAAATTCTTTTTTTTTAGCCACATTTTGAGGTTTGCAAAGGATTCTGGGTAACAGAACCAGGTCAGAGCCCCACAAGTCACCCCATCTTGGATTCCCCTAGGTCTCTAGTTTTCAAAAATGCACAGGTTTGATAGGTTTCCCTAGGTGCCGGCTGAGCTAGAGGCCAAAATCTACAGGTAGGCACTTTGCAAAAAACACCTCTGTTTTCTTTACAAAAATGTGATGTGTCCACGTTGCGTTTTGGGGCATTTCCTGTTGCGGGTGCTAGGCCTATCCACACAAGTGAGGTATCATTTTTATCGGAAGACTTGGGGGAACGCTGGGTGGAAAGAAATTTGTGGCTCCTCTCTGGTTCCAGAACTTTCTGTCACCAAAATGTGAGGAAAATGTGTTTTTTTAGCCAAATTTTGAGGTTTGCAAAGGATTCTGGGTAACAGAACCAGGTCAGAGCCCCACAAGCCACCCCATCTTGGATTCCCCTAGGTCTCTAGTTTTCAAAAATGCACAGGGTTGGTAGGTTTCCCAAGGTGCCGGCTGAGCTAGAGGCCAAAATCTACAGATAGGCACTTTGCAAAAAACACCTCTGTTTTCTTTACAAAAATGTGATGTGTCCACGTTGCGTTTTGGAGCATTTCCTGTTGCGGGCGCTAGGCCTATCCACACAAGTGAGGTATAACTTTTATCGGAAGACTTGGGGGAACGCTGGGTGGAAAGAAATTTGTGGCTCCTCTCTGGTTCCAGAACTTTCTGTCACCAAAATGTGAGGAAAATGTGTTTTTTTAGCCAAAGTTTGAGGTTTGCAAAGGATTCTGGGTAACAGAACCTGGCCAGAGCCCCACAAGTCACCCCATCTTGGATTCCCCTAGGTCTCTAGTTTTAAAAAATGCACAGGTTTGGTTAGTTTCCCTAGGTGCCGGCTGAGCTAGAGGCCAAAATCTACAGGTAGGCACTTTGCAAAAAACACCTCTGTGTTCTATAAAAAAATGTGATGTGTCCACGTTGCGTTTTGGGGCATTTCCTGTTGCGGGCGCTAGGCCTATTCACACAAGTGAGGTATAATTTTTATCGTAAGACGTGGGGGAACGCTGGGTGGAAAGAAATTTGTGGATCCTCTCTGGTTCCAGAACTTTCTGTCACCAAAATGTGAGGAAAATTTGTTTTTTTAGCCAAATTTTGAGGTTTGCAAAGGATTCTGGGTAACAGAACCTGGTCAGAGCCCCACAAGTCACCCCATCTTGGATTCCCCTAGGTCTCTAGTTTTAAAAAATGCACAGGTTTGGTTAGTTTCCCTAGGTGCCGGCTGAGCTAGAGGCCAAAATCTACAGGTAGGCACTTTGCAAAAAACACCTCTGTTTTCTTTCAAAAAATGTGATGTGTCCACGTTGCGTTTTGGGGCATTTCCTGTCGCGGGCACTAGGCCTACCTACCCAAGTAAGGTTTCATTTTTATCGTGAGACTTGGGGGAACGCTGAGTGGAAGGAAATTTGTGGCTCCTCTCTAATTCCATAACTTTCTGTCACCAAAATGTGTGGAAAATTTGTTGTTTTGGCCAAATTTTGAGGTTTGCAAAGGATTCTGGGTAACAGAGCCTGGTCAGAGCCCCACACGTCACCCCATCTTGGATTCCCCTAGGTCTCTAGTTTAAAAAAATGCACAGGTTTGGTAGGTTCCCCTAGGTGCCGGCTGAGCTAGAGGCTAAAATCTACAGGTAGGCACTTTGTAAAAAACACCTCTGTTTTCTTTAAAAAAATGTGATGTGTCCACGTTATGTTTTGGGGCATTTCCTGTCACGGGCGCTAGGCCTACCCACACAAGTGAGGTATCATTTTTATAGGGAGACTTGGGGGAACACTGGGTGGAAGGAAATTTGTGGCTCCTCTCAGATTCCAGAACTTTCTGTCACCGAAATGTGAGGAAAACGTGTTTTTTTAGCCAAATTTTGAGGTTTGCAAAGGATTCTGGGTAACAGAACCTGGCCAGAGCCCCACAAGTCACCCCTTCTTGGATTCCCCTAGGTCTCTAGTTTTAAAAAATGCACAGGTTTGGTAGGTTTCCCTAGGTGCCGGCTGAGCTAGAGGCCAAAATCTACAGGTAGGCACTTTGCAAAAAACACCTCTGTGTTCTATAAAAAAATGTGATGTGTCCACGTTGCGTTTTGGGGCATTTCCTGTCACGGGCGCTAGGCCTACCCACACAAGTGAGGTATCTTTTTTATCGGGAGACTTGGGGGAACGCAGGGTGGAAGGAAATTTGTGGCTCCTCTCTGATTCCAGAACTTTCTGTCACCAAAATTTGAGGAAAATTTGTTTTTTTAGCCAAATTTTTAGGTTTGCAAAGGATTCTGGGTAACAGAACCAGGTCAGAGCCCCACAAGCCAACCCATCTTGGATTCCCCTAGGTCTCTAGTTTTAAAAAATGCACAGGTTTGGTAGGTTTCCCTAGGTGCCGGCTTAGCTAGAGGCCAAAATCTACAGATAGGCACTTTGCAAAAAACACCTCTGTTTTCTTTAAAAAAATGTGATGTGTCCACGTTATGTTTTGGGGCATTTCCTGTCACGGGCGCTAGGCCTACCCACACAAGTGAGGTATCATTTTTATAGGGAGACTTGGGGGAACACTGGGTGGAAGGAAATTTGTGGCTCCTCTCAGATTCCAGAACTTTCTGTCACCGAAATGTGAGGAAAACGTGTTTTTTTAGCCAAATTTTGAGGTTTGCAAAGGATTCTGGGTAACAGAACCTGGCCAGAGCCCCACAAGTCACCCCATCTTGGATTCCCCTAGGTCTCTAGTTTTAAAAAATGCACAGGTTTGGTAGGTTTCCCTAGGTGCCGGCTGAGCTAGAGGCCAAAATCTACAGGTAGGCACTTTGCAAAAAACACCTCTGTGTTCTATAAAAAAATGTGATGTGTCCACGTTGCGTTTTGGGGCATTTCCTGTCACGGGCGCTAGGCCTACCCACACAAGTGAGGTATCTTTTTTATCGGGAGACTTGGGGGAACGCAGGGTGGAAGGAAATTTGTGGCTCCTCTCTGATTCCAGAACTTTCTGTCACCAAAATTTGAGGAAAATTTGTTTTTTTAGCCAAATTTTTAGGTTTGCAAAGGATTCTGGGTAACAGAACTAGGTCAGAGCCCCACAAGCCAACCCATCTTGGATTCCCCTAGGTCTCTAGTTTTAAAAAATGCACAGGTTTGGTAGGTTTCCCTAGGTGCCGGCTTAGCTAGAGGCCAAAATCTACAGATAGGCACTTTGCAAAAAACACCTCTGTTTTCTTTACAAAAATGTGATGTGTCCATGTTGCGTTTTGGGGCATTTCCTGTTGCGGGCGCTAGGCCTATCCACACAAGTGAGGTATAACTTTTATCGGAAGACTTGGGGGAACGCTGGGTGGAAAGAAATTTGTGGCTCCTCTCTGGTTCCAGAACTTTCTGTCACCAAAATGTGAGGAAAATGTGTTTTTTTAGCCAAATTTTGAGGTTTGCAAAGGATTCTGGGTAACAGAACCTGGTCAGAGCCCCACAAGTCACCCCATCTTGGATTCCCTTAGGTCTCTAGTTTTAAAAAATGCACAGGTTTGGTAAGTTTCCCTAGGTGCCGGCTGAGCTAGAGGCCAAAATCTACAGGTAGGCACTTTGCAAAAAACACCTCTGTTTTCTTTAAAAAAATGTGATGTGTCCACGTTGCGTTTTGGGGCATTTCCTGTCACGGGCACTAGGCCTACCTACCCAAGTGAGGTATAATTGTTATCGTGAGACTTGGGGGAACGCTGGGTGGAAGGAAATTTGTGGCTCCTCTCTAATTCCAGAACTTTCTGTCACCAAAATGTGAGGAAAATTTGTTTTTTTAGCCAAATTTTTAGGTTTGCAAAGTATTCTGGGTAACAGAATCAGGTCAGAGCCCCACAAGTCACCCCATCTTGGATTCCCCTAGGTCTCTAGTTTTCAAAAATGCACAGGTTTGGTAGGTTTCCCTAGGTGCCGGCTGAGCTAGAGGCCAAAATCTACAGGTAGGCACTTTGCAAAAAACACCTCTGTTTTCTTTCCAAAAATGTGATGTGTCCACGTTGCGTTTTGGGGCATTTCCTTTTGCGGGCGCTAGGCCTATCCACACAAGTGAGGTATCATTTTTATCGTGAGACTTGGGGGAACGCTGAGTGGAAGGAAATTTGTGGCTCCTCTCTAATTCCATAACTTTCTGTCACCAAAATGTGTGGAAAATTTGTTGTTTTGGCCAAATTTTGAGGTTTGCAAAGGATTCTGGGTAACAGAGCCTGGTCAGAGCCCCACACGTCACCCCATCTTGGATTCCCCTAGGTCTCTAGTTTAAAAAAATGCACAGTTTTGGTAGGTTCCCCTAGGTGCCGGCTGAGCTAGAGGCTAAAATCTACAGGTAGGCACTTTGTAAAAAACACCTCTGTTTTCTTTAAAAAAATGTGATGTGTCCACGTTATGTTTTGGGGCATTTCCTGTCACGGGCGCTAGGCCTACCCACACAAGTGAGGTATCATTTTTATAGGGAGACTTGGGGGAACACTGGGTGGAAGGAAATTTGTGGCTCCTCTCAGATTCCAGAACTTTCTGTCACCGAAATGTGAGGAAAACGTGTTTTTTTAGCCAAATTTTGAGGTTTGCAAAGGATTCTGGGTAACAGAACCTGGCCAGAGCCCCACAAGTCACCCCATCTTGGATTCCCCTAGGTCTCTAGTTTTAAAAAATGCACAGGTTTGGTAGGTTTCCCTAGGTGCCGGCTGAGCTAGAGGCCAAAATCTACAGGTAGGCACTTTGCAAAAAACACCTCTGTGTTCTATAAAAAAATGTGATGTGTCCACGTTGCGTTTTGGGGCATTTCCTGTCACGGGCGCTAGGCCTACCCACACAAGTGAGGTATCTTTTTTATCGGAAGACTTGGGGGAACGCAGGGTGGAAGGAAATTTGTGGCTCCTCTCTGATTCCAGAACTTTCTGTCACCAAAATTTGAAGAAAATTTGTTTTTTTAGCCAAATTTTTAGGTTTGCAAAGGATTCTGGGTAACAGAACCAGGTCAGAGCCCCACAAGCCAACCCATCTTGGATTCCCCTAGGTCTCTAGTTTTAAAAAATGCACAGGTTTGGTAGGTTTCCCTAGGTGCCGGCTTAGCTAGAGGCCAAAATCTACAGATAGGCACTTTGCAAAAAACACCTCTGTTTTCTTTACAAAAATGTGATGTGTCCATGTTGCGTTTTGGGGCATTTCCTGTTGCGGGCGCTAGGCCTATCCACACAAGTGAGGTATAACTTTTATCGGAAGACTTGGGGGAACGCTGGGTGGAAAGAAATTTGTGGCTCCTCTCTGGTTCCAGAACTTTCTGTCACCAAAATGTGAGGAAAATGTGTTTTTTTAGCCAAATTTTGAGGTTTGCAAAGGATTCTGGGTAACAGAACCTGGTCAGAGCCCCACAAGTCACCCCATCTTGGATTCCCTTAGGTCTCTAGTTTTAAAAAATGCACAGGTTTGGTAAGTTTCCCTAGGTGCCGGCTGAGCTAGAGGCCAAAATCTACAGGTAGGCACTTTGCAAAAAACACCTCTGTTTTCTTTAAAAAAATGTGATGTGTCCACGTTGCGTTTTGGGGCATTTCCTGTCACGGGCACTAGGCCTACCTACCCAAGTGAGGTATAATTGTTATCGTGAGACTTGGGGGAACGCTGGGTGGAAGGAAATTTGTGGCTCCTCTCTAATTCCAGAACTTTCTGTCACCAAAATGTGAGGAAAATTTGTTTTTTTAGCCAAATTTTGAGGTTTGCAAAGGATTCTGGGCAACAGAACCTGGTCAGAGCCCCACAAGTCACCCCATCTTGGATTCCCTTAGGTCTCTAGTTTTAAAAAATGCACAAGTTTGGTAAGTTTCCCTAGGTGCCGGCTGAGCTAGAGGCCAAAATCTACAGGTAGGCACTTTGCAAAAAACACCTCTGTTTTCTTTAAAAAAAATGTGATGTGTCCACGTTGCATTTTGGGGCATTTCCTGTCACGGGCACTAGGCCTACCTACCCAAGTGAGGTATAATTTTTATCGTGAGACTTGGGGGAACGCTGGGTGGAAGGAAATTTGTGGCTCCTCTCTAATTCCAGAACTTTCTGTGACCAAAATGTGAGGAAAATTTGTTTTTTTAGCCAAATTTTGAGGTTTGCAAAGGATTCTGGGTAACAGAACCTGGTCAGAGCCCCACAAGTCACCCCATCTTGTATTCACCTAGGTCTCTAGTTTTCAAAAATGCACAGGTTTGGTAGGTTTCCCTAGGTGCCGGCTGAGCTAGAGGCCAAAATCTACAGGTAGGCACTTTGCAAAAAACACCTCTGTTTTCTTTCAAAAAATGTGATGTGTCCATGTTGCGTTTTGAGGCATTTCCTGTTGCGGGCACTAGGCCTACCCACACAAGTGAGGTATCATTTTTATCAGGAGACTTGGGTAACGCTGGGTGGAAGGAAATTTGTGGCTCCTCTCTAATGAGGAAAATTTGTTTTTTTAGCCAAATTTTGAGGTTTGCAAAGGATTCAGGGTAACAGAGCCAGGTCAGAGCCCCACAAGTCACCCCATCATGGATTCCCCTAGGTCTCTAGTTTTAAAAAATGCACAGGTTTGGTAGGTTCCCTAGGTGCCGGCTGAGCTAGAGGCCAAAATCTACAGGTAGGCACTTTGCAAAAAACACCTCTGTTTTCTTTACAAAAATGTGACGTGTCCACGTTGCGTTTTGGGGCATTTCCTGTTGCGGGCGCTAGGCCTATCCACATAAGTGAGGTATAAATTTTATCTGAAGACTTGGGGGAACGCTGGGTGGAAAGAAATTTGTGGCTTCTCTCTGGTTCCAGAACTTTCCGTCACCAAAATGTGAGGAAAATATGTTTTGTTTAGCCAAATTTTGAGGTTTGCAAAGGATTCTGGGTAACAGAACCTGGTCAGAGCCCCACAAGTCACCCCATCTTGGATTCCCCTAGGTCTCTAGTTTTAAAAAATGCACAGGTTTGGTAGGTTTCCCTAGGTGCCGGCTGAGCTAGAGGCCAAAATCTACAGGTAGGCACTTTGCAAAAAACACCTCTGTTTTCTTTCAACAAATGTGATGTGTCCACGTTGCGTTTTGGGGCATTTCCTGTTGCGGGCACTAGTCCTACCCACACAAGTGAGGTATCATTTTTATCAGGAGACTTGGGGGAACGCTGGGTGGAAGGAAATTTGTGGCTCCACTCAGATTCCAGAACTTTCTGTCAACGAAATGTGAGGAAAACGTGTTTTTTTAGCCAAATTTTGAGGTTTGCAAAGGATTCTGGGTAACAGAACCTGTTTAGAGCCCCACAAGTCACCCCATCTTGGATTCTCCTAGGTTTCTAGTTTTTAAAAATGCACAGGTTTGGTAGGATCCCCTAGGTGCCGGCTGTGCTAGAGGCCAAAATCTACAGGTAGGCACTTTGTAAAAAACACCTCTGTTTTCTTTAAAAAAATGTGATGTGTCCTTGTTATGTTTTGGGGGCATTTCCTGTCACGGGCGCTAGGCCTACCCACACAAGTGAGGTATCATTTTTATCGGGAGACTTGGGGGAACACTGGGTGGAAGGAAATTTGTGGCTCCTCTCAGATTCCAGAACTTTCTGTCACCGAAATGTGAGGAAAACGTGTTTTTTTAGCCAAATTTTGAGGTTTGCAAAGGATTCTGGGTAACAGAACCTGGCCAGAGCCCCACAAGTCACCCCATCTTGGATTCCCCTAGGTCTCTAGTTTTCAAAAATGCACAGATTTGGTAGGTTTCCCTAGGTGCCGGCTGAGCTAGAGGCCAAAATCTACAGGTAGGCACTTTGCAAAAAACACCTCTGTGTTCTATAAAAAAATGTGATGTGTCCACGTTGCGTTTTGGGGCATTTCCTGTCTCGGGCGCTAGGCCTACCCACACAAGTGAGGTATCATTTTTATCGGGAGACTTGGGGGAACGCAGGGTGGAAGGAAATTTGTGGCTCCTCTCTGATTCCAGAACTTTCTGTCACCAAAATGTGAGGAAAATTTGTTTTTTTAGCCAAATTTTGAGGTTTGCAAAGGATTCTGGGTAACAGAACCAGGTCAGAGCCCCACAAGTCACCCCATCTTGGATTCCCCTAGGTCTCTAGTTTTCAAAAATTCACAGGTTTGGTAGGTTTCCCTAGGTGCCGGCTGAGCTAGAGGCCAAAATCTACAGGTAGGCACTTTGCAAAAAACACCTCTGTTTTCTTTACAAAAATGTGATGTGTCCACGTTGCGTTTTGGGGCATTTCCTGTTGCGGGCGCTAGGCCTATCCACACAAGTGAGGTATAATTTTTATCGTAGGACTTTGGGGAACGCTGGGTGGCAAGACATTTGTGGATCCTCTCTGGTTCCAGAACTTTCTGTCACCAAAATGTGAGGAAAATTTGTTTTTTTAGCCAAAGTTTGAGGTTTGCAAAGGATTCTGGGTAACAGAACCTGGTCAGAGCCCCACAAGTCACCCCATCTTGGATTCCCCTAGGTCTCTAGTTTAAAAAAATGCAAAGGTTTGGTAAGTTTCCCTAGGTGCCGGCTGAGCTAGAGGCCAAAATCTACAGGTAGGCACTTTGCAAAAAACACCTCTGTTTTTTTTAAAAAAATGTGATGAGTCCACGTTGCGTTTTGGGGCATTTCCTGTTGCGGGCACTAGGCCTACCTACCCAAGTAAGGTATAATTTTTATCGTGAGACTTGGGGGAACGCTGGGTGAAAGGAAATTTGTGGCTCCTCTCTAATTCCAGAACTTTCTGTCACCAAAATGTGAGGAAAATTAGTTTTTTTAGCCAAATTTTGAGGTTTGCAAAGGATTCTGGGTAACAGAGCCTGGTCGAGCCCCACAAGTCACCCTATCTTGGATTCCCCTAGGTCTCTAGTTTTCAAAAATGCACAGGTTTGGTAGGTTTCCCTAGGTGCCGGCTGAGCTAGAGACCAAAACCTACAGGTAGGCACTTTGCAAAAAACACCTCTGTTTTCTTTCAAAAAATGTGATGTGTCCACGTTGCGTTTTGGGGCATTTCCTGTTGCGGGCACTAGGCCTACCCACACAAGTGAGGTATCATTTTTATCAGGAGACTTGGGGGAACGCTGGGTGGAAGGAAATTTGTGGCTCCTCTCAGATTCCAGAACTTTCTGTCAACGACATGTGAGGAAAACGTGTTTTTTAGCCAAATTTTGAGGTTTGCAAAGGATTCTGGGTAACAGAACCAGGTCAGAGCCCCACAAGTCACCCCATCTTGGATTCCCCTAGGTTTCTAGTTTTAAAAAATGCACAGGTTTGGTAGGTTCCCCTAGGTGCCGGCTGAGCTAGAGGCCAAAATCTACAGGTAGGCACTTTGTAAAAAACACCTCTGTTTTCTTTAAAAAAATGTGATGTGTCCACGTTATGTTTTGGGGCATTTCCTGTCACGGGCGCTAGGCCTACCCACACAAGTGAGGTATCATTTTTATCGGGAGACTTGGGGGAACACTGGGTGGAAAGAAATTTGTGGCTCCTCTCAGATTCCAGAACTTTCTGTCACCGAAATGTGAGGAAAACGTGTTTTTTTATCCAAATTTTGATGTTTGCAAAGGATTCTGGGTAACAGAACCAGGTCAGAGCCCCACAAGTCACCCCATCTTGGATTCCCCTAGGTCTCTAGTTTTCAAAAATGCACAGGTTTGGTAGGTTTCCCTAGGTGCCGGCTGAGCTAGAGGCCAAAATCTACAGGTAGGCACTTTGCAAAAAACACCTCTGTTTTCTTTACAAAAATGTGATGTGTCCACGTTGCGTTTTGGGGCATTTCCTGTTGCGGGCGCTAGGCCTATCCACACAAGTGAGGTATCATTTTTATCGGAAGACTTGGGGGAACGTTGGGTGGAAAGAAATTTGTGGCTCCTCTCTGATTCCAGAACCTTCTGTCACCAAAATTTGAGGAAAATTTGTTTTTTTAGCCAAATTTTTAGGTTTGCAAAGGATTCTGGGTAACAGAACCAGGTCAGAGCCCCACAAGCCACCCCATCTTGGATTCCCCTAGGTCTCTAGTTTTCAAAAATGCACAGGTTTGGTAGGTTTCCCTAGGTGCCGGCTGAGCTAGAGGCCAAAATCTACAGATAGGCACTTTGCAAAAAACACCTCTGTTTTCTTTACAAAAATGTGATGTGTCCACCTTGCGTTTTGGGGCATTTACTGTTGCGGGCGCTAGGCCTATCCACACAAGTGAGGTATAACTTTTATCGGAAGACTTGGGGGAACGCTGGGTGGAAAGAAATTTGTGGCTCCTCTCTGGTTCCAGAACTTTCTGTCACCAAAATGTGAGGAAAATTTGTTTTTTTAGCCACATTTTGAGGTTTGCAAAGGATTCTGGGTAACAGAACCTGGTCAGAGCCCCACAAGTCACCCCATCTTGGATTCCCTTAGGTCTCTAGTTTTAAAAAATGCACAGGTTTGGTAAGTTTCCCTAGGTGCCGGCTTAGCTAGAGGCCAAAATCTACAGGTAGGCACTTTGCAAAAAACACCTCTGTTTTCTTTCAAAAAATGTGATGTGTCCACGTTGCGTTTTGGGGCATTTCCTGTCACGGGCACTAGGCCTACCTACCCAAGTGAGGTATAATTTTTATCAGGAGACTTGGGGGAACGCTGGGTGGAAGGAAATTTGTGGCTCTTCTCAGATTCCAGAACTTTTTGTCACCAAAATGTGGGGAAATTCTTTTTTTATAGCCACATTTTGAGGTTTGCAAAGGATTCTGGGTAACAGAACCAGGTCAGAGCCCCACAAGTCACCCCATCTTGGATTCCCCTAGGTCTCTAGTTTTCAAAAATGCACAGGTTTGGTAGGTTTCCCTAGGTGCCGGCTGAGCTAGAGGCCAAAATCTACAGGTAGGCACTTTGCAAAAAACACCTCTGTTTTCTTTACAAAAATGTGATGTGTCCACGTTGCGTTTTGGGGCATTTCCTGTTGCGGGCGCTAGGCCTATCCACACAAGTGAGGTATCATTTTTATCGGAAGACTTGGGGGAACGTTGGGTGGAAAGAAATTTGTGGCTCCTCTATGGTTCCAGAACTTTCTGTCACCAAAATGTGAGGAAAATGTGTTTTTTTAGCCACATTTTGAGGTTTGCAAAGGATTCTGGGTAACAGAACCTGGTCAGAGCCCCACAAGTCACCCCATCTTAGATTCCCCTAGGTCTCTAGTTTTAAAAAATGCACAGGTTTGGTAAGTTTCCTTAGGTGCCGGCTGAGCTAGAGGCCAAAATCTATAGGTAGGCACTTTGCAAAAAACACCTCTGTTTTCTTTAAAAAAATATGATGTGTCCACGTTGCGTTTTGGGGCATTTCCTGTCGCGGGCACTAGGCCTACCCACCCAAGTGAGGTATCATTTTTATCGGAAGACTTGGGGGAACGCTGGGTGGAAGGAAATTTGTGGCTCCTCTCTAATTCCAGAACTTTCTGTCACCAAAATGAAAGGAAAATTAGTTTTTTTAGCCAAATTTTGAGGTTTGCAAAGGATTCTGGGTAACAGAGCCTGGTCAGAGCCCCACAAGTCACCCCATCTTGGATTCCCCTAGGTCTCTAGTTTTCAAAAATCCACAGGTTTGGTAGGTTTCCCTAGGTGCCGGCTGAGCTAGAGGCCAAAATCTACAGGTAGGCACTTTGCAAAAAACACCTCTGTTTTCTTTAAAAAAATGTGATGTGTCCACGTTGCGTTTTGGGGCATTTCCTGTTGCGGGCACTAAGCCTACCCACACAAGTGAGGTATCATTTTTATCAGTAGACTTGGGTAACGCTGGGTGGAAGGACATTCGTGGCTCCTCTCAGATTCCAGAACTTTCTGTCACCGAAATGTGAGGAAAACATGTTTTTTTAGCCAAATTTTGAGGTTTGCAAAGGATTCTGGGTAACAGAACCTGGTCAGAGCCCCACAAGTCACCCCATCTTGGAATCCCCTAGGTTTCTAGTTTTTAAAAATGCACAGGTTTGGTAGGGTCCCCTAGGTGCCGGCTGAGCTAGAGGCCAAAATCTACAGGTAGGCACTTTGTAAAAAACACCTCTGTTTTCTTTTAAAAAATGTGATGTGTCCACGTTGTGTTTTGGGGCATTTTCTGTCACGGGCGCTAGGCCTACCCACACAAGTGAGGTATCTTTTTTATCGGGAGACTTGGGGGAACGCAGGGTGGAAGGAAATTTGTGGCTCCTCTCTGATTCCAGAACTTTCTGTCACCAAAATTTGAGGAAAATTTGTTTTTTTAGCCAAATTTTTAGGTTTGCAAAGGATTCTGGGTAACAGAACCAGGTCAGAGCCCCACAAGCCACCCCATCTTGGATTCCCCTAGGTCTCTAGTTTTCAAAAATGCACAGGTTTGGTAGGTTTCCCTATGTGCCGGCTGAGCTAGAGGCCAAAATCTACAGATAGGCACTTTGCAAAAAACACCTCTGTTTTCTTTACAAAAATGTGATGTGTCCATGTTGCGTTTTGGGGCATTTCCTGTTGCGGGCGCTAGGCCTATCCACACAAGTGAGGTATAACTTTTATCGGAAGACTTGGGGGAACGCTGGGTGGAAAGAAATTTGTGGCTCCTCTCTGGTTCCAGAACTTTCTGTCACCAAAATGTGAGGAAAATTTGTTTTTTTAGCCACATTTTGAGGTTTGCAAAGGATTCTGGGTAACAGAACCTGGTCAGAGCCCCACAAGTCACCCCATCTTGGATTCCCTTAGGTCTCTAGTTTTAAAAAATGCACAGGTTTGGTAAGTTTCCCTAGGTGCCGGCTGAGCTAGAGGCCAAAATCTACAGGTAGGCACTTTGCAAAAAACACCTCTGTTTTCTTTAAAAAAATGTGATGTGTCCACGTTGCGTTTTGGGGCATTTCCTGTCACGGGCACTAGGCCTACCTACCCAAGTGAGGTATAATTTTTATCGTGAGACTTGGGGGAACGCTGGGTGGAAGGAAATTTGTGGCTCCTCTCTAATTCCAGAACTTTCTGTCACCAAAATGTGAGGAAAATTTGTTTTTTTAGCCAAATTTTGAGGTTTGCAAAGGATTCTGGGTAACAGAGCCTGGTCAGAGCCCCACAAGTCACCCCATCTTGGATTCCCCTAGGTCTCTAGTTTTAAAAAATGCACAGGTTTGGTAAGTTTCCTTAGGTGCCGGCTGAGCTAGAGGCCAAAATCTATAGGTAGGCACTTTGCAAAAAACACCTCTGTTTTCTTTAAAAAAATATGATGTGTCCACGTTGCGTTTTGGGGCATTTCCTGTCGCGGGCACTAGGCCTACCCACCCAAGTGAGGTATCATTTTTATCGGGAGACTTGGGGGAACGCTGGGTGGAAGGAAATTTGTGGCTCCTCTCTAATTCCAGAACTTTCTGTCACCAAAATGAAAGGAAAATTAGTTTTTTTAGCCAAATTTTGAGGTTTGCAAAGGATTCTGGGTAACAGAGCCTGGTCAGAGCCCCACAAGTCACCCCATCTTGGATTCCCCTAGGTCTCTAGTTTTCAAAAATCCACAGGTTTGGTAGGTTTCCCTAGGTGCCGGCTGAGCTAGAGGCCAAAATCTACAGGTAGGCACTTTGCAAAAAACACCTCTGTTTTCTTTAAAAAAATGTGATGTGTCCACGTTGCGTTTTGGGGCATTTCCTGTTGCGGGCACTAAGCCCACCCACACAAGTGAGGTATCATTTTTATCAGTAGACTTGGGTAACGCTGGGTGGAAGGACATTCGTGGCTCCTCTCAGATTCCAGAACTTTCTGTCACCGAAATGTGAGGAAAACATGTTTTTTTAGCCAAATTTTGAGGTTTGCAAAGGATTCTGGGTAACAGAACCTGGTCAGAGCCCCACAAGTCACCCCATCTTGGAATCCCCTAGGTTTCTAGTTTTTAAAAATGCACAGGTTTGGTAGGGTCCCCTAGGTGCCGGCTGAGCTAGAGGCCAAAATCTACAGGTAGGCACTTTGTAAAAAACACCTCTGTTTTCTTTTAAAAAATGTGATGTGTCCACGTTGTGTTTTGGGGCATTTTCTGTCACGGGCGCTAGGCCTACCCACACAAGTGAGGTATCATTTTTATCGGGAGACTTGGGGGAACACTGGGTGGAAGGAAATATGTGGCTCCTCTCAGATTCCAGAACTTTTTGTCACCAAAATGTGGGGAAATTCTTTTTTTTTTGCCACATTTTGAGGTTTGCAAAGGATTCTGGGTAACAGAACCAGGTCAGAGCCCCACAAGTCACCCCATCTTGGATTCCCCTAGGTCTCTAGTTTTAAAAAATGCACAGGTTTAGTAGGTTTCCCTAGGTGCCGGTTGAGCTAGAGGCCAAAATCTACAGGTAGGCACTTTGCAAAAAACACCTCTGTGTTCTATAAAAAAATGTGATGTGTCCACGTTGCGTTTTGGGGCATTTCCTGTCTCGGGCGCTAGGCCTACCCACACAAGTGAGGTATCTTTTTTATCGGGAGACTTGGGGGAACGCAGGGTGGAAGGAAATTTGTGGCTCCTCTCTGATTCCAGAACTTTCTGTCACCAAAATTTGAGGAAAATTTGTTTTTTTAGCCAAATTTTTAGGTTTGCAAAGGATTCTGGGTAACAGAACCAGGTCAGAGCCCCACAAGCCACCCCATCTTGGATTCCCCTAGGTCTCTAGTTTTCAAAAATGCACAGGTTTGGTAGGTTTCCCTAGGTGCCGGCTGAGCTAGAGGCCAAAATCTACAGATAGGCACTTTGCAAAAAACACCTCTGTTTTCTTTACAAAAATGTGATGTGTCCATGTTGCGTTTTGGGGCATTTCCTGTTGCGGGCGCTAGGCCTATCCACACAAGTGAGGTATAACTTTTATCGGAAGACTTGGGGGAACGCTGGGTGGAAAGAAATTTGTGGCTCCTCTCTGGTTCCAGAACTTTCTGTCACCAAAATGTGAGGAAAATTTGTTTTTTTAGCCACATTTTGAGGTTTGCAAAGGATTCTGGGTAACAGAACCTGGTTAGAGCCCCACAAGTCACCCCATCTTGGATTCCCTTAGGTCTCTAGTTTTAAAAAATGCACAGGTTTGGTAAGTTTCCCTAGGTGCCGGCTGAGCTAGAGGCCAAAATCTACAGGTAGGCACTTTGCAAAAAACACCTCTGTTTTCTTTAAAAAAATGTGATGTGTCCACGTTGCGTTTTGGGGCATTTCCTGTCACGGGCACTAGGCCTACCTAACCAAGTGAGGTATAATTTTTATCGTGAGACTTGGGGGAACGCTGGGTGGAAGGAAATTTGTGGCTCCTCTCTAATTCTTGAACTTTCTGTCACCAAAATGTGAGGAAAATTTGTTTTTTTAGCCAAATTTTGAGGTTTGCAAAGGATTCTGGGTAACAGAGCCTGGTCAGAGCCCCACAAGTCACCCCATCTTGGATTCCCCTAGGTCTCTAGTTTTCAAAAATGCACAGGTTTGGTAGGTTTCCCCAGGTGCCGGCTGAGCTAGAGGCCAAAATCTACAGGTAGGCACTTTGCAAAAAACACCTCTGTTTTCTTTCAAAAAATGTGATGTGTCCACGTTGCGTTTTGGGGCATTTCCTGTTGTGGGCACTAGGCCTACCCACACAAGTGAGGTATCATTTTTATCAGGAGACTTGGGGGAACGCTGGGTGGAAGGAAATTTGTGGCTCCTCTCAGATTCCAGAACTTTTTGTCACCAAAATGTGGGGAAATTCTTTTTTTTTAGCCACATTTTGAGGTTTGCAAAGGATTCTGGGTAACAGAACCAGGTCAGAGCCCCACAAGTCACCCCATCTTGGATTCCCCTAGGTCTCTAGTTTTAAAAAATGCACAGGTTTGATAGGTTTCCCTAGGTGCCGGCTGAGCTAGAGGCCAAAATCTACAGGTAGGCACTTTGCAAAAAACACCTCTGTTTTCTTTACAAAAATGTGATGTGTCCACGTTGCGTTTTGGGGCATTTCCTGTTGCGGGTGCTAGGCCTATCCACACAAGTGAGGTATCATTTTTATCGGAAGACTTGGGGGAACGCTGGGTGGAAAGAAATTTGTGGCTCCTCTCTGGTTCCAGAACTTTCTGTCACCAAAATGTGAGGAAAATGTGTTTTTTTAGCCAAATTTTGAGGTTTGCAAAGGATTCTGGGTAACAGAACCAGGTCAGAGCCCCACAAGCCACCCCATCTTGGATTCCCCTAGGTCTCTAGTTTTCAAAAATGCACAGGGTTGGTAGGTTTCCCAAGGTGCCGGCTGAGCTAGAGGCCAAAATCTACAGATAGGCACTTTGCAAAAAACACCTCTGTTTTCTTTTCAAAAATGTGATGTGTCCACGTTGCGTTTTGGGGCATTTCCTGTTGCGGGCGCTAGGCCTATCCACACAAGTGAGGTATAACTTTTATCGGAAGACTTGGGGGAACGCTGGGTGGAAATAAATTTGTGGCTCCTCTCTGGTTCCAGAACTTTCTGTCACCAAAATGTGAGGAAAATGTGTTTTTTTAGCCAAAGTTTGAGGTTTGCAAAGGATTCTGGGTAACAGAACCTGGCCAGAGCCCCACAAGTCACCCCATCTTGGATTCCCCTAGGTCTCTAGTTTTAAAAAATGCACAGGTTTGGTTAGTTTCCCTAGGTGCCGGCTGAGCTAGAGGCCAAAATCTACAGGTAGGCACTTTGCAAAAAACACCTCTGTGTTCTATAAAAAAATGTGATGTGTCCACGTTGCGTTTTGGGGCATTTCCTGTTGCGGGCGCTAGGCCTATCCACACAAGTGAGGTATAACTTTTATCGGAAGACTTGGGGGAACGCTGGGTGGAAAGAAATTTGTGGCTCCTCTCTGGTTGCAGAACTTTCTGTCACCGAAATGTGAGGAAAATGTGTTTTTTTAGCCACATTTTGAGGTTTGCAAAGGATTCTGGGTAACAGAACCTGGTCAGAGCCCCACAAGTCACCCCAACTTGGATTCCCCTAGGTCTCTAGTATTCAAAAATGCACAGGTTTGGTAGGTTTCCCTAGGTGCCGGCTGAGCTACAGGCCAAAATCTACAGGTAGGCACGTTGCAAAAAACACCTCTGTGTTCTATAAAAAAATATGATGTGTCCACGTTGCGTTTTGGGAGTCATTTCCTGTCTCGGGCGCTAGGCCTACCCACACAAATGAGGTATCATTTTTATCGGGAGACTTGGGGGAACGCAGAGTGGAAGGAAATTTGTGGCTCCTCTCTGATTCAGGAACTTTTTGTCACCAAAATGTGGGGAAATTCTTTTTTTTTAGCCACATTTTGAGGTTTGCAAAGGATTCTGGGTAACAGAACCAGGTCAGAGCCCCACAAGTTACCCCATCTTGGATTCCCCTAGGTCTCTAGTTTTAAAAAATGCACAGGTTTGGTAGGTTTCCCTAGGTGCCGGCTGAGCTAGAGGCCAAAATCTACAGGTAGGCACTTTGCAAAAAACACCTCTGTTTTCTTTACAAAAATGTGATGTGTCCACGTTGCGTTTTGGGGCATTTCCTGTTGCGGGCGCTAGGCCTATCCACACAAGTGAGGTATCATTTTTATCGGAAGACTTGGGGGAACGCTGGGGGGAAAGAAATTTGTGGCTCCTCTCTGGTTCCAGAACTTTCTGTCACCAAAATGTGAGGAAAATGTGTTTTTTTAGCCAAATTTTGAGGTTTGCAAAGGATTCTGGGTAACAGAACCTGGTCAGAGCCCCACAAGTCACCCCATCTTAGATTCCCCTAGGTCTGTAGTTTTAAAAAATGCACAGGTTTGGTAAGTTTCCTTAGGTGCCGGCTGAGCTAGAGGCCAAAATCTATAGGTAGGCACTTTGCAAAAAACACCTCTGTTTTCTTTAAAAAAATATGATGTGTCCACGTTGCGTTTTGGGGCATTTCCTGTCGCGGGCACTAGGCCTACCCACCCAAGTGAGGTATCATTTTTATCGGGAGACTTGGGGGAACGCTGGGTGGAAGGAAATTTGTGGCTCCTCTCTAATTCCAGAACTTTCTGTCACCAAAATGTGAGGAAAATTAGTTTTTTTAGCCAAATTTTGAGGTTTGCAAAGGATTCTGGGTAACAGAGCCTGGTCAGAGCCCCACAAGTCACCCCATCTTGGATTCCCCTAGGTCTCTAGTTTTCAAAAATCCACAGGTTTGGTAGGTTTCCCTAGGTGCCGGCTGAGCTAGAGGCCAAAATCTACAGGTAGGCACTTTGCAAAAAACACCTCTGTGTTCTATAAAAAAATGTGATGTGTCCACGTTGCGTTTTGGGGCATTTCCTGTCTCGGGCGCTAGGCCTACACACACAAGTGAGGTATCTTTTTTATCGGGAGACTTGGGGGAACGCAGGGTGGAAGGAAATTTGTGGCTCCTCTCTGATTCCAGAACTTTCTGTCACCAAAATTTGAGGAAAATTTGTTTTTTTAGCCAAATTTTTAGGTTTGCAAAGGATTCTGGGTAACAGAACCAGGTCAGAGCCCCACAAGTCACCCCATCTTGGATTCCCCTAGGTCTCTAGTTTTCAAAAATGCACAGGTTTGGTAGGTTTCCCTAGGTGCCGGCTGAGCTAGAGGCCAAAATCTACAGTTAGGCACTTTGCAAAAAACACCTCTGTTTTCTTTACAAAAATGTGATGTGTTCACGTTGCGTTTTGGGGCATTTCCTGTTGCGGGCGCTAGGCCTATCCACACAAGTGAGGTATAACTTTTATCGGAAGACTTGGGGGAACGCTGGGTGGAAAGAAATTTGTGGCTCCTCTCTGGTTCCAGAACTTTCTGTCACCAAAATGTGAGGAAAATTTGTTTTTTTAGCCACATTTTGAGGTTTGCAAAGGATTCTGGGTAACAGAACCTGGTCAGAGCCCCACAAGTCACCCCATCTTGGATTCCCTTAGGTCTCTAGTTTTAAAAAATGCACAGGTTTGGTAAGTTTCCCTAGGTGCCGGCTGAGCTAGAGGCCAAAATCTACAGGTAGGCACTTTGCAAAAAACACCTCTGTTTTCTTTAAAAAAATGTGATGTGTCCACGTTGCGTTTTGGGGCATTTCCTGTCACGGGCACTAGGCCTACCTACCCAAGTGAGGTATAATTTTTATCGTGAGACTTGGGGGAACGCTGGGTGGAAGGAAATGTGTGGCTCCTCTCTAATTCCAGAACTTTCTGTCACCAAAATGTGAGGAAAATTTGTTTTTTTAGCCAAATTTTGAGGTTTGCAAAGGATTCTGGGTAACAGAGCCTGGTCAGAGCCCCACAAGTCACCCCATCTTGGATTCCCCTACGTCTCTAGTTTTCAAAAATGCACAGGTTTGGTAGGTTTCCCTAGGTGCCGGCTGAGCTAGAGGCCAAAATCTACAGGTAGGCACTTTGCAAAAAACACCTCTGTTTTCTTTACAAAAATGTGATGTGTCCACGTTGCGTTTTGGGGCATTTCCTGTTGCTGGCGCTAGGCCTATCCACACAAGTGAGGTATCATTTTTATCGGAAGACTTGGGGGAACGCTGGGTGGAAAGAAATTTGTGGCTCCTCTCTGGTTCCAGAACTTTCTGTCACCAAAATGTGAGGAAAATGTGTTTTTTTAGCCAAATTTTGAGGTTTGCAAAGGATTCTGTGTAACAGAACCTGGTCAGAGCCCCACAAGTCACCCCATCTTAGATTCCCCTAGGTCTCTAGTTTTAAAAAATGCACAGGTTTGGTAAGGTTCCTTAGGTGCCGGCTGAGCTAGAGGCCAAAATCTATAGGTAGGCACTTTGCAAAAAACACCTCTGTTTTCTTAAAAAAAATATGATGTGTCCACGTTGCGTTTTGGGGCATTTCCTGTCGCGGGCACTAGGCCTACCCACCCAAGTGAGGTATCATTTTTATCGGGAGACTTGGGGGAACGCTGGGTGGAAGGAAATTTGTGGCTCCTCTCTAATTCCAGAAATTTCTGTCACCAAAATGTGAGGAAAATTAGTTTTTTTAGCCAAATTTTGAGGTTTGCAAAGGATTCTGGGTAACAGAACCTGGTCAGAGCCCCACAAGTCACCCCATCTTGGGATCCCCTAGGTTTCTAGTTTTTAAAAATGCACAGGTTTGGTAGGGTCCCCTAGGTGCCGGCTGAGCTAGAGGCCAAAATCTACAGGTAGGCACTTTGTAAAAAACACCTCTGTTTTCTTTAAAAAAATGTGATGTGTCCACGTTGTGTTTTGGGTCATTTTCTGTCACGGGCGCTAGGCCTACCCACACAAGTGAGGTATCATTTTTATCGGGAGACTTGGGGGAACACTGGGTGGAAGGAAATTTGTGGCTCCTCTCAGATTCCAGAACTTTCTGTCACTTAAATGTGAGGAAAACATGTTTTTTTAGCCAAATTTTGAGGTTTGCAAAGGATTCTGGGTAACAGAACCTGGTCAGAGCCCCACAAGTCACCCCAACTTGGATTCCCCTAGGTCTCTAGTATTCAAAAATGCACAGGTTTGGTAGGTTTCCCTAGGTGCCCTCTGAGCTACAGGCCAAAATCTACAGGTAGGCACGTTGCAAAAAACACCTCTGTGTTCTATAAAAAAATGTGATGTGTCCACGTTGTGTTTTGGGAGTCATTTCCTGTCTCGGGCTCTATGCCTACCCACACAAATGAGGTATAATTTTTATCGGGAGACTTGGGGGAACGCAGAGTGGAAGGAAATTTGTGGCTCCTCTCTGATTCCAGAACTTTTTGTCACCAAAATGTGGGGAAATTCTTTTTTTTTAGCCACATTTTGAGGTTTGCAAAGGATTCTGGGTAACAGAACCAGGTCAGAGCCCCACAAGTCACCCCTTCTTGGATTCCCCTAGGTCTCTAGTTTTCAAAAATGCACAGGTTTGGTAGGTTTCCCTAGGTGCCGGCTGAGCTAGAGGCCAAAATCTACAGGTAGGCACTTTGCAAAAAACACCTCTGTTTTCTTTACAAAAATGTGATGTGTCCACGTTGCGTTTTGGGGCATTTCCTGTTGCGGGCGCTAGGCCTATCCACACAAGTGAGGTATCATTTTTATCGGAAAACTTGGGGAACGCTGGGTGGAAAGAAATTTGTGGCTCCTCTCTGGTTCCAGAACTTTCTGTCACCAAAATGTGAGGAAAATGTGTTTTTGTAGCCAGATTTTGAGGTTTGCAAAGGATTCTGGGTAACAGAACCTGGTCAGAGCCCCACAAGTCACCCCATCTTAGATTCCCCTAGGTCTCTAGTTTTTAAAAATGCACAGGTTTGGTAAGTTTCCTTAGGTGCCGGCTGAGCTAGAGGCCAAAATCTATAGGTAGGCACTTTGCAAAAAACACCTCTGTTTTCTTTAAAAAAATATGATGTGTCCACGTTGCGTTTTGGGGCATTTCCTGTCGCGGGCACTAGGCCTACCCACCCAAGTGAGGTATCATTTTTATCGGGAGACTTGGGGGAACGCTGGGTGGAAGGAAATTTGTGGCTCCTCTCTAATTCCAGAACTTTCTGTCACCAAAATGTGAGGAAAATTAGTTTTTTTAGCCAAATTTTGAGGTTTGCAAAGGATTCTGGGTAACGGAGCCTGGTCAGAGCCCCACAAGTCACCCCATCTTGGATTCCCCTAGGTCTCTAGTTTTCAAAAATCCACAGGTTTGGTAGGTTTCCCTAGGTGCCGGCTGAGCTAGAGGCCAAAATCTACAGGTAGGCACTTTGCAAAAAAACACCTCTGTTTTCTTTAAAAAAATGTGATGTGTCCACGTTGCGTTTTGGGGCATTTCCTGTTGCGGGCACTAGGCCTACCCACACAAGTGAGGTATCGTTTTTATCAGGAGACTTGGGGGAACACTGGGTGGAAGGAAATTTGTGGCTCCTCTCAGATTCCAGAACTTTCTGTCACCAAAATGTGAGGAAAACGTGTTTTTTTAGCCAAATTTTGAGGTTTGCAAAGGATTCTGGGTAACAGAACCTGGTCAGAGCCCCACAAGTCACCCCATCTTGGATTCCCCTAGGTCTCTAGTTTTCAAAAATGCACAGGTTTGGTAAGTTTCCCTAGGTGCCGGCTGAGCTAGAGGCCAAAATCTACAGATAGGCACTTTGCAAAAAACACCTCTGTTTTCTTTACAAAAATGTGATGTGTCCACGTTGCGTTTTGGGGCATTTCCTGTTGCGGGCGCTAGGAATATCCACACAAGTGAGGTATAACTTTTATCGGAAGACTTGGGGGAACGCTGGGTGGAAAGAAATTTGTGGCTCCTCTCTGGTTCCAGAACTTTCTGTCACCAAAATGTGAGGAAAATTTGTTTTTTTAGCCAAATTTTGAGGTTTGCAAAGGATTCTGGGTAACAGAACCTGGTCAGAGCCCCACAAGTCACCCCATCTTGGATTCCCTTAGGTCTCTAGTTTTAAAAAATGCACAGGTTTGGTAAGTTTCCCTAGGTGCCGGCTGAGCTAGAGGCCAAAATCTACAGGTAGGCACTTTGCAAAAAACACCTCTGTTTTCTTTAAAAAAATGTGATGTGTCCACGTTGCGTTTTGGGGCATTTCCTGTCACGGGCACTAGGCCTACCTACCCAAGTGAGGTATAATTTTTATCGTGAGACTTGGGGGAACGCTGGGTGGAAGGAAATTTGTGGCTCCTCTCTAATTCCAGAACTTTCTGTCACCAAAATGTGAGGAAAATTTGTTTTTTTAGCCAAATTTTGAGGTTTGCAAAGGATTCTGGGTAACAGAGCCTGGTCAGAGCCCCACAAGTCACCCCATCTTGGATTCCCCTAGGTCTCTAGTTTTCAAAAATGCACAGGTTTGGTAGGTTTCCCTAGGTGCCGGCTGAGCTAGATGCCAAAATCTACAGGTAGGCACTTTGCAAAAAAGAACTCTGTTTTCTTTCAAAAAATGTGATGTGTCCACGTTGCGTTTTGGGGCATTTCCTGTTGCGGGCACTAGGCCTACCCACACAAGTGAGGTATCATTTTTATCAGGAGACTAGGGGGAACGTTGGGTGGAAGGAAATTTGTGGCTCCTCTCAGATTCCAGAACTTTCTGTCAACGAAATGTGAGGAAAACGTGTTTTTTTAGCCAAATTTTGAGGTTTGCAAAGGATTCTGGGTAACAGAACCTGGTCAGAGCCCCACAAGTCACCCCATCTTGGATTCCCCTAGGTTTCTAGTTTTTAAAAATGCACAGGTTTGGTAGGTTCCCCTAGGTGCCGGATGAGCTAGAGGCCAAAATCTACAGGTAGGCACTTTGTAAAAAAAACCTCTGTTTTCTTTTAAAAAATGTGATGTGTCCACGTTATGTTTTGGGGCATTTCCTGTCACGGGCGCTAGGCCTACCCACACAAGTGGGGTATCATTTTTATCGGGAGACTTGGGGGAACACTGGGTGGAAGGAAATTTGTGGCTCCTCTCAGATTCCAGAACTTTCTGTCACCGAAATGTGAGGAAAACGTGTTTTTTTAGCCAAATTTTGAGGTTTGCAAAGGATTCTGGGTAACAGAACCTGGCCAGAGCCCCACAAGTCACTCCATCTTGGATTCCCCTAGGTCTCTAGTTTTCAAAAATGCACAGGTTTGGTAGGTTTCCCTAGGTGCCGGCTGAGCTAGAGGCCAAAATCTACAGGTAGGCACTTTGCAAAAAACACCTCTGTTTTCTTTACAAAAATGTGATGTGTCCACGTTGCGTTTTGGGGCATTTCCTGTTGCGGGCGCTAGGCCTATCCACACAAGTGAGGTATCATTTTTATCGGAAGACTTGGGGAACGCTGGGTGGAAAGAAATTTGTGGCTCCTCTCTGGTTCCAGAACTTTCTGTCACCAAAATGTGAGGAAAATGTGTTTTTGTTGCCAAATTTTGAGGTTTGCAAAGGATTCTGGGTAACAGAACCTGGTCAGAGCCCCACAAGTCACCCCATCTTAGATTCCCCTAGGTCTCTAGTTTTAAGAAATGCACAGGTTTGGTAAGTTTCCTTAGGTGCCGGCTGAGCTAGAGGCCAAAATCTATAGGTAGGCACTTTGCAAAAAACACCTCTGTTTTCTTTAAAAAAATATGATGTGTCCACGTTGCGTTTTGGGGCATTTCCTGTTGCGGGCACTAGGCCTACCCACACAAGTGAGGTATCATTTTTATCAGGAGACTAGGGGGAACGTTGGGTGGAAGGAAATTTGTGGCTCCTCTCAGATTCCAGAACTTTCTGTCAACGAAATGTGAGGAAAACGTGTTTTTTTAGCCAAATTTTGAGGTTTGCAAAGGATTCTGGGTAACAGAACCTGGTCAGAGCCCCACAAGTCACCCCATCTTTGATTTCCCTAGGTTTCTAGTTTTTAAAAATGCACAGGTTTGGTAGGTTCCCCTAGGTGCCGGCTGAGCTAGAGGCCAAAATCTACAGGTAGGCACTTTGTAAAAAAAACCTCTGTTTTCTTTAAAAAAATGTGATGTGTCCACGTTATGTTTTGGGGCATTTCCTGTCACGGGCGCTAGGCCTACCCACACAAGTGGGGTATCATTTTTATCGGGAGACTTGGGGGAACACTGGGTGGAAGGAAATTTGTGGCTCCTCTCAGATTCCAGAACTTTCTGTCACCGAAATGTGAGGAAAACGTGTTTTGTTAGCCAAATTTTGAGGTTTGCAAAGGATTCTGGGTAACAGAACCTGGCCAGAGCCCCACAAGTCACCCCATCTTGGATTCCCCTAGGTCTCTAGTTTTCAAAAATGCACAGGTTTGGTAGGTTTCCCTAGGTGCCGGCTGAGCTAGAGGCCAAAATCTACAGGTAGGCACTTTGCAAAAAACACCTCTGTGTTCTATAAAAAAATGTGATGTGTCCACGTTGCGTTTTGGGGCATTTCCTGTCTCGGGCGGTAGGCCTACCCACACAAGTGAGGTATCTTTTTTATCGGGAGACTTGGGGGAACGCAGGGTGGAAGGACATTTGTGGCTCCTCTCTGATTCCAGAACTTTCTGTCACCAAAATTTGAGGATAATTTGTTTTTTTAGCCAAAGTTTGAGGTTTGCAAAGGATTCTGGGTAACAGAACCAGGTCAGAGCCCCACAAGCCACCCCATCTTGGATTCCCCTAGGTCTCTAGTTTTCAAAAATGCACAGGGTTGGTAGGTTTCCCTAGGTGCCGGCTGAGCTAGAGGCCAAAATCTACAGGTAGGCACTTTGCAAAAAACACCTCTGTTTTCTTTACAAAAATGTGATGTGTCCACGTTGCGTTTTGGGGCATTTCCTGTTGCGGGCGCTAGGCCTATCCACACAAGTGAGGTATCATTTTTATCGGAAGACTTGGGGAACGCTGGGTGGAAAGAAATTTGTGGCTCCTCTCTGGTTCCAGAACTTTCTGTCACCAAAATGTGAGGAAAATGTGTTTTTGTAGCCAAATTTTGAGGTTTGCAAAGGATTCTGGGTAACAGAACCTGGTCAGAGCCCCACAAGTCACCCCATCTTAGATTCCCCTAGGTCTCTAGTTTTAAAAAATGCACAGGTTTGGTAAGTTTCCTTAGGTGCCGGCTGAGCTAGAGGCCAAAATCTATAGGTAGGCACTTTGCAAAAAACACCTCTGTTTTCTTTAAAAAAATATGATGTGTCCACGTTGCGTTTTGGGGCATTTCCTGTTGCGGGCACTAGGCCTACCCACACAAGTGAGGTATCATTTTTATCAGGAGACTAGGGGGAACGTTGGGTGGAAGGAAATTTGTGGCTCCTCTCAGATTCCAGAACTTTCTGTCAACGAAATGTGAGGAAAACGTGTTTTTTTAGCCAAATTTTGAGGTTTGCAAAGGATTCTGGGTAACAGAACCTGGTCAGAGCCCCACAAGTCACCCCATCTTTGATTTCCCTAGGTTTCTAGTTTTTAAAAATGCACAGGTTTGGTAGGTTCCCCTAGGTGCCGGCTGAGCTAGAGGCCAAAATCTACAGGTAGGCACTTTGTAAAAAAAACCTCTGTTTTCTTTAAAAAAATGTGATGTGTCCACGTTATGTTTTGGGGCATTTCCTGTCACGGGCGCTAGGCCTACCCACACAAGTGGGGTATCATTTTTATCGGGAGACTTGGGGGAACACTGGGTGGAAGGAAATTTGTGGCTCCTCTCAGATTCCAGAACTTTCTGTCACCGAAATGTGAGGAAAACGTGTTTTTTTAGCCAAATTTTGAGGTTTGCAAAGGATTCTGGGTAACAGAACCTGGCCAGAGCCCCACAAGTCACCCCATCTTGGATTCCCCTAGGTCTCTAGTTTTCAAAAATGCACAGGTTTGGTAGGTTTCCCTAGGTGGCGGCTGAGCTAGAGGCCAAAATCTACAGGTAGTCACTTTGCTAAAAACAGCTCTGTTTTCTGTGATATGTCCACGTTGTGTTTTGGGGCATATCCTGTCGCGGGCGCTAGGCCTACCCACACAAGTGAGGTATCATTTTTATCGGGAGACGTGGGGGAACGCTGGGTGAAAGGAAATTTGTGGCTCCTCTCAGATTCCAGAACTTTCTGCCACAGAAATGTGAGGAACATGTGTTTTTTTAGCCAAATTTTGAGGTTTGCAAAGGATTCTGGGTAACAGAACCTGGTCCGAGCCACACAAGTCACCCCTCCTTGGATTCCCCTAGGTCTCTAGTTTTCAGAAATGCACAGGTTTGGTAGGTTTCCCTAGGTGTAGGCTGAGCTAGAGGCCAAAATCTACAGGTAGTCACTTTGCTAAAAACAGCTCTGTTTTCTGTGATGTGTCAACGTTGTGTTTTGGGGCATATCCTGTCGCGGGCGCTAGGCCTACCCACACAAGTGAGGTATCATTTTTATCGGGAGACGTGGGGGAACGCTGGGTGAAAGGAAATTTGTGGCTCCTCTCAGATTCCAGAACTTTCTGCCACAATAATGTGAGGAACATGTGTTTTTTTAGCCAAATTTTGAGGTTTGCAAAGGATTCTGGGTAACAGAACCTGGCCAGAGCCCCACAAGTCACCCCATCTTGGATTCCCCTAGGTCTCTAGTTTACAAAAATGCACAGGTTTGGTAGGTTTCCCTAGGTGCCGGCTGAGCTAGAGGCCAAAATCTACAGGTAGGCACTTTGCAAAAAACACCTCTGTGTTCTATAAAAAAATGTGATGTGTCCACGTTGCGTTTTGGGGCATTTCCTGTCTCGGGCGGTAGGCCTACCCACACAAGTGAGGTATCTTTTTTATCGGGAGACTTGGGGGAACGCAGGGTGGAAGGACATTTGTGGCTCCTCTCTGATTCCAGAACTTTCTGTCACCAAAATTTGAGGATAATTTGTTTTTTTAGCCAAAGTTTGAGGTTTGCAAAGGATTCTGGGTAACAGAACCAGGTCAGAGCCCCACAAGCCACCCCATCTTGGATTCCCCTAGGTCTCTAGTTTTCAAAAATGCACAGGGTTGGTAGGTTTCCCTAGGTGCCGGCTGAGCTAGAGGCCAAAATCTACAGGTAGGCACTTTGCAAAAAACACCTCTGTTTTCTTTACAAAAATGTGATGTGTCCACGTTGCGTTTTGGGGCATTTCCTGTTGCGGGGGCTAGGCCTATCCACACAAGCGAGGTATCATTTTTATCGGAAGACTTGGGGAACGCTGGGTGGAAAGAAATTTGTGGCTCCTCTCTGGTTCCAGAACTTTCTGTCACCAAAATGTGAGGAAAATGTGTTTTTGTAGCCAAATTTTGAGGTTTGCAAAGGATTCTGGGTAACAGAACCTGGTCAGAGCCCCACAAGTCACCCCATCTTAGATTCCCCTAGGTCTCTAGTTTTAAAAAATGCACAGGTTTGGTAAGTTTCCTTAGGTGCCGGCTGAGCTAGAGGCCAAAATCTATAGGTAGGCACTTTGCAAAAAACACCTCTGTTTTCTTTAAAAAAATATGATGTGTCCACGTTGCGTTTTGGGGCATTTCCTGTTGCGGGCACTAGGCCTACCCACACAAGTGAGGTATCATTTTTATCAGGAGACTAGGGGGAACGTTGGGTGGAAGCAAATGTGTGGCTCCTCTCAGATTCCAGAACTTTCTGTCAACGAAATGTGAGGAAAACTTGTTTTTTTAGCCAAATTTTGAGGTTTGCAAAGGATTCTGGGTAACAGAACCTGGTCAGAGCTCCAAAAGTCACCCCATCTTTGATTTCCCTAGGTTTCTAGTTTTTAAAAATGCACAGGTTTGGTAGGTTCCCCTAGGTGCCGGCTGAGCTAGAGGCCAAAATCTACAGGTAGGCACTTTGTAAAAAAAACCTCTGTTTTCTTTAAAAAAATGTGATGTGTCCACGTTATGTTTTGGGGCATTTCCTGTCACGGGCGCTAGGCCTACCCACACAAGTGGGGTATCATTTTTATCGGGAGACTTGGGGGAACACTGGGTGGAAGGAAATTTGTGGCTCCTCTCAGATTCCAGAACTTTCTGTCACCGAAATGTGAGGAAAACGTGTTTTTTTAGCCAAATTTTGAGGTTTGCAAAGGATTCTGGGTAACAGAACCTGGCCAGAGCCCCACAAGTCACCCCATCTTGGATTCCCCTAGGTCTCTAGTTTTCAAAAATGCACAGGTTTGGTAGGTTTCCCTAGGTGCCGGCTGAGCTAGAGGCCAAAATCTACAGGTAGGCACTTTGCAAAAAACACCTCTGTGTTCTATAAAAAAATGTGATGTGTCCACGTTGCGTTTTGGGGCATTTCCTGTCTCGGGCGGTAGGCCTACCCACACAAGTGAGGTATCTTTTTTATCGGGAGACTTGGGGGAACGCAGGGTGGAAGGACATTTGTGGCTCCTCTCTGATTCCAGAACTTTCTGTCACCAAAATTTGAGGAAAATGTGTTTTTTTAGCCAAAGTTTGAGGTTTGCAAAGGATTCTGGGTAACAGAACCTGGTCAGAGCCCCACAAGTCACCCCATCTTGGATTCCCCTAGGTCTCCAGTTTTAAAAAATACACAGGTTTGGTAAGTTTCCCTAGGTGCCGGCTGAACTAGAGGCCAAAATCTACAGGTAGGCACTTTGCAAAAAACACCTCTGTTTTCTTTAAAAAAATGTGATGTGTCCACGTTGCATTTTGGGGCATTTCCTGTCGCGTGCACTAGGCCTACCTACCCAAGTGAGGTATCATTTTTATCGGGAGACTTGGGGGAACGCTGGGTGGAAGGAAATTTGTGGCTCCCCTCTAATTCCAGAACTTTCTGTCACCAAAATGTGAGGAAAATTTGTTTTTTTAGCCAAATTTTGAGGTTTGCAAAGGATTCTGGGTAACAGAGCCTGGTCAGAGCCCCACAAGTCACCCCATCTTGGATTCCCCTAGGTCTCTAGTTTTTAAAAATGCACAGGTTTGGTAGGTTTCCCTAGGTGCCGGCTGAGCGAGATGCCAAAATCTACAGGTAGGCACTTTGCAAAAAACACCTCTGTTTTCTTTCAAAAAATGTGATGTGTCCACGTTGCGTTTTGGGGCATTTCCTGTTGCGGGCACTAGGCCTACCCACACAAGTGAGGTATCATTTTTATCAGGAGACTTGGGGGATCGCTGGGTGGAAGGAAATTTGTGGCTCCTCTCAGATTCCAGAACTTTCTGTCACCGAAATGTGAGGAAAACGTGTTTTTTTAGCCAAATTTTGAGGTTTGCAAAGGATTCTGGGTAACAGAACCAGGTCAGAGCCCCACAAGTCTCCCCATCTTGGATTCCCATAGGTCTCTAGTTTTAAAAAATGCACAGGTTTGGTAGGTTTCCCTAGGTGCCGGCTGAACTAGAGGCCAAAATCTACAGGTAGGCACTTTGCAAAAAACAACTCTGTTTTCTTTAAAAAAATGTGATGTGTCCACGTTGCATTTTGGGGCATTTCCTGTCGCGTGCACTAGGCCTACCTACCCAAGTGAGGTATCATTTTTATCGGGAGACTTGGGGGAACGCTGGGTGGAAGGAAATTTGTGGCTCCCCTCTAATTCCAGAACTTTCTGTCACCAAAATGTGAGGAAAATTTGTTTTTTTAGCCAAATTTTGAGGTTTGCAAAGGATTCTGGGTAACAGAGCCTGGTCAGAGCCCCACAAGTCACCCCATCTTGGATTCCCCTAGGTCTCTAGTTTTTAAAAATGCACAGGTTTGGTAGGTTTCCCTAGGTGCCGGCTGAGCGAGATGCCAAAATCTACAGGTAGGCACTTTGCAAAAAACACCTCTGTTTTCTTTCAAAAAATGTGATGTGTCCACGTTGCGTTTTGGGGCATTTCCTGTTGCGGGCACTAGGCCTACCCACACAAGTGAGGTATCATTTTTATCAGGAGACTTGGGGGATCGCTGGGTGGAAGGAAATTTGTGGCTCCTCTCAGATTCCAGAACTTTCTGTCACCGAAATGTGAGGAAAACGTGTTTTTTTAGCCAAATTTTGAGGTTTGCAAAGGATTCTGGGTAACAGAACCTGGTCAGAGCCCCACAAGTCACCCCACCTTGGATTCCCCTAGGTCTCTAGTTTAAAAAAATGCACAGGTTTGGTAAGTTTCCCTAGGTGCCGGCTGAGCTAGAGGCCAAAATCTACAGGTAGGCACTTTGCAAAAAACACCTCTGTTTTCTTTAAAAAAATGTGATGTGTCCACGTTGCATTTTGGGGCATTTCCTGTCGCGGGCACTAGGCCTACCCACCCAAGTGAGGTATCATTTTTATCGGGAGACTTGGGGGAACGCTGGGTGGAAGGAAATTTGTGGCTCCTCTCTAATTCCAGAACTTTCTGTCACCAAAATGTGAGGAAAATTTGTTTTCTTAGCCAAATTTTGAGATTTGCAAAGGATTCTGGGCAACAGAACCTGGTCAGAGCCCCACAAGTCACCCCATCTTGGATTCCCCTAGGTCTCTAGTTTTTAAAAATGCACAGGTTTGGTAGGTTTCCCTAGGTTGCCGGCTGAGCTAGAGGCCAAAATCTACAGGTAGGCACTTTGCAAAAAACACCTCTGTTTTCTTTACAAAAATGTGATGTGTCCACGTTGCGTTTTGGGGCATTTCCTGTTGCGGGCGCTAGGCCTATCCACACAAGTGAGGTATAAGTTTTATCGGAAGACTTGGGGGAACGCTGGGTGGAAAGAAATTTGTGGCTCCTCTCTGGTTCCAGAACTTTCTGTCACCAAAATGTGAGGAAAATGTGTTTTTTTAGCCAAAGTTTGAGGTTTGCAAAGGATTCTGGGTAACAGAACCTGGTCAGAGCCCCACAAGTCACCCCATCTTGGATTCCCCTAGGTCTCTAGTTTTAAAAAATACACAGGTTTGGTAAGTTTCCCTAGGTGCCGGCTGAACTAGAGGCCAAAATCTACAGGTAGGCACTTTGCAAAAAACACCTCTGTTTTCTTTAAAAAAATGTGATGTGTCCACGTTGCATTTTGGGGCATTTCCTGTCGCGTGCACTAGGCCTACCTACCCAAGTGAGGTATCATTTTTATCGGGAGACTTGGGGGAACGCTGGGTGGAAGGAAATTTGTGGCTCCTCTCTAATTCCAGAACTTTCTGTCACCAAAATGTGAGGAAAATTTGTTTTTTTAGCCAAATTTTGAGGTTTGCAAAGGATTCTGGGTAACAGAGCCTGGTCAGAGCCCCACAAGTCACCCCATCTTGGATTCCCCTAGGTCTCTAGTTTTTAAAAATGCACAGGTTTGGTAGGTTTCCCTAGGTGCCGGCTGAGCGAGATGCCAAAATCTACAGGTAGGCACTTTGCAAAAAACACCTCTGTTTTCTTTCAAAAAATGTGATGTGTCCACGTTGCGTTTTGGGGCATTTCCTGTTGCGGGCACTAGGCCTACCCACACAAGTGAGGTGTCATTTTTATCAGGAGACTTGGGGGATCGCTGGGTGGAAGGAAATTTGTGGCTCCTCTCAGATTCCAGAACTTTCTGTCACCGAAATGTGAGGAAAACTTATTTTTTTAGCCAAATTTTGAGGTTTGCAAAGGATTCTGGGTAACAGAACCTGGTCAGAGCCCCACAAGTCACCCCACCTTGGATTCCCCTAGGTCTCTAGTTTAAAAAAATGCACAGGTTTGGTAAGTTTCCCTAGGTGCCGGCTGAGCTAGAGGCCAAAATCTACAGGTAGGCACTTTGCAAAAAACACCTCTGTTTTCTTTCAAAAAATGTGATGTGTCCACGTTGCATTTTGGGGCATTTCCTGTCGCGGGCACTAGGCCTACCCACCCAAGTGAGGTATCATTTTTATCGGGAGACTTGGGGGAACGCTGGGTGGAAGGAAATCTGTGGCTCCTCTCTAATTCCAGAACTTTCTGTCACCAAAATGTGAGGAAAATATGTTTTCTTAGCCAAATTTTGAGATTTGCAAAGGATTCTGGGCAACAGAACCTGGTCAGAGCCCCATAAGTCACCCCATCTTGGATTCCCCTAGGTCTCTAGTTTTCAAAAATGCACAGGTTTGGTAGGTTTCCCTAGGTTGCCGGCTGAGCTAGAGGCCAAAATCTACAGGTAGGCACTTTGCAAAAAACACCTCTGTTTTCTTTCAAAAAATGTGATGTGACCACGTTGCGTTTTGGGGCATTTCCTGTTGCGGGCACTAGGCCTACCCACACAAGTGAGGTATCATTTTTATCAGGAGACTTGGGGGAACGCTGGGTGGAAGGAAATTTGTGGCTCCTCTCAGATTCCAGAACTTTCTGTCAACGAAATGTGAGGAAAACGTGTTTTTTTTAGCCAAATTTTGAGGTTTGCAAAGGATTCTGGGTAACAGAACCTGGTCAGAGCCCCACAAGTCACCCCATCTTGGATTCCCCTAGGTTTCTAGTTTTTAAAAATGCACAGGTTTGGTAGGTTCCCCTAGGTGCCGGCTGAGCTAGAGGCCAAAATCTACAGGTAGGCACTTTGTAAAAAAACACCTCTGTTTTCTTTAAAAAAATGTGATGTGTCCACGTTATGTTTTGGGGCATTTCCTGTCACGGGCGCTAGGCCTACCCACACAAATGAGGTATCATTTTTATCGGGAGACTTGGGGGAACACTGGGTGGAAGGAAATTTGTGGCTCCTCTCAGATTCCAGAACTTTCTGTCACCGAAATGTGAGGAAAACATGTTTTTTTAGCCAAATTTTGAGGTTTGCAAAGGATTCTGGGTAACAGAACCTGGCCAGAGCCCCACAAGTCACCCCATCTTGGATTCCCCTAGGTCTCTAGTTTTCAAAAATGCACAGGTTTGGTAGGTTTCCCTAGGTGCCGGCTGAGCTAGAGGCCAAAATCTACAGGTAGGCACTTTGCAAAAAACACCTCTGTGTTCTATAAAAAAATGTGATGTGTCCACGTTGCGTTTTGGGGCATTTCCTGTCTCGGGCGGTAGGCCTACCCACACAAGTGAGGTATCTTTTTTATCGGGAGACTTGGGGGAACGCAGGGTGGAAGGACATTTGTGGCTCCTCTCTGATTCCAGAACTTTCTGTCACCAAAATTTGAGGAAAATGTGTTTTTTTAGCCAAAGTTTGAGGTTTGCAAAGGATTCTGGGTAACAGAACCTGGTCAGAGCCCCACAAGTCACCCCATCTTGGATTCCCCTAGGTCTCCAGTTTTAAAAAATACACAGGTTTGGTAAGTTTCCCTAGGTGCCGGCTGAACTAGAGGCCAAAATCTACAGGTAGGCACTTTGCAAAAAACACCTCTGTTTTCTTTAAAAAAATGTGATGTGTCCACGTTGCATTTTGGGGCATTTCCTGTCGCGTGCACTAGGCCTACCTACCCAAGTGAGGTATCATTTTTATCGGGAGACTTGGGGGAACGCTGGGTGGAAGGAAATTTGTGGCTCCCCTCTAATTCCAGAACTTTCTGTCACCAAAATGTGAGGAAAATTTGTTTTTTTAGCCAAATTTTGAGGTTTGCAAAGGATTCTGGGTAACAGAGCCTGGTCAGAGCCCCACAAGTCACCCCATCTTGGATTCCCCTAGGTCTCTAGTTTTTAAAAATGCACAGGTTTGGTAGGTTTCCCTAGGTGCCGGCTGAGCGAGATGCCAAAATCTACAGGTAGGCACTTTGCAAAAAACACCTCTGTTTTCTTTCAAAAAATGTGATGTGTCCACGTTGCGTTTTGGGGCATTTCCTGTTGCGGGCACTAGGCCTACCCACACAAGTGAGGTATCATTTTTATCAGGAGACTTGGGGGATCGCTGGGTGGAAGGAAATTTGTGGCTCCTCTCAGATTCCAGAACTTTCTGTCACCGAAATGTGAGGAAAACGTGTTTTTTTAGCCAAATTTTGAGGTTTGCAAAGGATTCTGGGTAACAGAACCAGGTCAGAGCCCCACAAGTCTCCCCATCTTGGATTCCCATAGGTCTCTAGTTTTAAAAAATGCACAGGTTTGGTAGGTTTCCCTAGGTGCCGGCTGAACTAGAGGCCAAAATCTACAGGTAGGCACTTTGCAAAAAACAACTCTGTTTTCTTTAAAAAAATGTGATGTGTCCACGTTGCATTTTGGGGCATTTCCTGTCGCGTGCACTAGGCCTACCTACCCAAGTGAGGTATCATTTTTATCGGGAGACTTGGGGGAACGCTGGGTGGAAGGAAATTTGTGGCTCCCCTCTAATTCCAGAACTTTCTGTCACCAAAATGTGAGGAAAATTTGTTTTTTTAGCCAAATTTTGAGGTTTGCAAAGGATTCTGGGTAACAGAGCCTGGTCAGAGCCCCACAAGTCACCCCATCTTGGATTCCCCTAGGTCTCTAGTTTTTAAAAATGCACAGGTTTGGTAGGTTTCCCTAGGTGCCGGCTGAGCGAGATGCCAAAATCTACAGGTAGGCACTTTGCAAAAAACACCTCTGTTTTCTTTCAAAAAATGTGATGTGTCCACGTTGCGTTTTGGGGCATTTCCTGTTGCGGGCACTAGGCCTACCCACACAAGTGAGGTATCATTTTTATCAGGAGACTTGGGGGATCGCTGGGTGGAAGGAAATTTGTGGCTCCTCTCAGATTCCAGAACTTTCTGTCACCGAAATGTGAGGAAAACGTGTTTTTTTAGCCAAATTTTGAGGTTTGCAAAGGATTCTGGGTAACAGAACCTGGTCAGAGCCCCACAAGTCACCCCACCTTGGATTCCCCTAGGTCTCTAGTTTAAAAAAATGCACAGGTTTGGTAAGTTTCCCTAGGTGCCGGCTGAGCTAGAGGCCAAAATCTACAGGTAGGCACTTTGCAAAAAACACCTCTGTTTTCTTTAAAAAAATGTGATGTGTCCACGTTGCATTTTGGGGCATTTCCTGTCGCGGGCACTAGGCCTACCCACCCAAGTGAGGTATCATTTTTATCGGGAGACTTGGGGGAACGCTGGGTGGAAGGAAATTTGTGGCTCCTCTCTAATTCCAGAACTTTCTGTCACCAAAATGTGAGGAAAATTTGTTTTCTTAGCCAAATTTTGAGATTTGCAAAGGATTCTGGGCAACAGAACCTGGTCAGAGCCCCACAAGTCACCCCATCTTGGATTCCCCTAGGTCTCTAGTTTTTAAAAATGCACAGGTTTGGTAGGTTTCCCTAGGTTGCCGGCTGAGCTAGAGGCCAAAATCTACAGGTAGGCACTTTGCAAAAAACACCTCTGTTTTCTTTACAAAAATGTGATGTGTCCACGTTGCGTTTTGGGGCATTTCCTGTTGCGGGCGCTAGGCCTATCCACACAAGTGAGGTATAAGTTTTATCGGAAGACTTGGGGGAACGCTGGGTGGAAAGAAATTTGTGGCTCCTCTCTGGTTCCAGAACTTTCTGTCACCAAAATGTGAGGAAAATGTGTTTTTTTAGCCAAAGTTTGAGGTTTGCAAAGGATTCTGGGTAACAGAACCTGGTCAGAGCCCCACAAGTCACCCCATCTTGGATTCCCCTAGGTCTCTAGTTTTAAAAAATACACAGGTTTGGTAAGTTTCCCTAGGTGCCGGCTGAACTAGAGGCCAAAATCTACAGGTAGGCACTTTGCAAAAAACACCTCTGTTTTCTTTAAAAAAATGTGATGTGTCCACGTTGCATTTTGGGGCATTTCCTGTCGCGTGCACTAGGCCTACCTACCCAAGTGAGGTATCATTTTTATCGGGAGACTTGGGGGAACGCTGGGTGGAAGGAAATTTGTGGCTCCTCTCTAATTCCAGAACTTTCTGTCACCAAAATGTGAGGAAAATTTGTTTTTTTAGCCAAATTTTGAGGTTTGCAAAGGATTCTGGGTAACAGAGCCTGGTCAGAGCCCCACAAGTCACCCCATCTTGGATTCCCCTAGGTCTCTAGTTTTTAAAAATGCACAGGTTTGGTAGGTTTCCCTAGGTGCCGGCTGAGCGAGATGCCAAAATCTACAGGTAGGCACTTTGCAAAAAACACCTCTGTTTTCTTTCAAAAAATGTGATGTGTCCACGTTGCGTTTTGGGGCATTTCCTGTTGCGGGCACTAGGCCTACCCACACAAGTGAGGTGTCATTTTTATCAGGAGACTTGGGGGATCGCTGGGTGGAAGGAAATTTGTGGCTCCTCTCAGATTCCAGAACTTTCTGTCACCGAAATGTGAGGAAAACTTATTTTTTTAGCCAAATTTTGAGGTTTGCAAAGGATTCTGGGTAACAGAACCTGGTCAGAGCCCCACAAGTCACCCCACCTTGGATTCCCCTAGGTCTCTAGTTTAAAAAAATGCACAGGTTTGGTAAGTTTCCCTAGGTGCCGGCTGAGCTAGAGGCCAAAATCTACAGGTAGGCACTTTGCAAAAAACACCTCTGTTTTCTTTCAAAAAATGTGATGTGTCCACGTTGCATTTTGGGGCATTTCCTGTCGCGGGCACTAGGCCTACCCACCCAAGTGAGGTATCATTTTTATCGGGAGACTTGGGGGAACGCTGGGTGGAAGGAAATCTGTGGCTCCTCTCTAATTCCAGAACTTTCTGTCACCAAAATGTGAGGAAAATATGTTTTCTTAGCCAAATTTTGAGATTTGCAAAGGATTCTGGGCAACAGAACCTGGTCAGAGCCCCATAAGTCACCCCATCTTGGATTCCCCTAGGTCTCTAGTTTTCAAAAATGCACAGGTTTGGTAGGTTTCCCTAGGTTGCCGGCTGAGCTAGAGGCCAAAATCTACAGGTAGGCACTTTGCAAAAAACACCTCTGTTTTCTTTCAAAAAATGTGATGTGACCACGTTGCGTTTTGGGGCATTTCCTGTTGCGGGCACTAGGCCTACCCACACAAGTGAGGTATCATTTTTATCAGGAGACTTGGGGGAACGCTGGGTGGAAGGAAATTTGTGGCTCCTCTCAGATTCCAGAACTTTCTGTCAACGAAATGTGAGGAAAACGTGTTTTTTTTAGCCAAATTTTGAGGTTTGCAAAGGATTCTGGGTAACAGAACCTGGTCAGAGCCCCACAAGTCACCCCATCTTGGATTCCCCTAGGTTTCTAGTTTTTAAAAATGCACAGGTTTGGTAGGTTCCCCTAGGTGCCGGCTGAGCTAGAGGCCAAAATCTACAGGTAGGCACTTTGTAAAAAAACACCTCTGTTTTCTTTAAAAAAATGTGATGTGTCCACGTTATGTTTTGGGGCATTTCCTGTCACGGGCGCTAGGCCTACCCACACAAATGAGGTATCATTTTTATCGGGAGACTTGGGGGAACACTGGGTGGAAGGAAATTTGTGGCTCCTCTCAGATTCCAGAACTTTCTGTCACCGAAATGTGAGGAAAACGTGTTTTTTTAGCCAAATTTTGAGGTTTGCAAAGGATTCTGGGTAACAGAACCTGGTCAGAGCCCCACAAGTCACCCCATCTTGGATTCCCGTAGGTTTCTAGTTTTAAAAAATGCACAGGTTTGGTAGGTTCCCCTAGGTGCCGGCTGAGCTAGAGGCCAAAATCTACAGGTAGGCACTTTGTAAAAACCACCTCTGTTTTCTTTAAAAAAATGTGATGTGTCCACGTTATGTTTTGGGGCATTTCCTGTCACGGGCGCTAGGCCTACCCACACAAGTGAGGTATCATTTTTATCAGGAGACTTGGGGGAACACTGGGTGGAAGGAAATTTGTGGCTCCTCTCAGATTCCAGAACTTTCTGTCACCGAAATGTGAGGAAAACGTGTTTTTTTAGCCAAATGTTGAGGTTTGCAAAGGATTCTGGGTAACAGAACCTGGTCAGAGCCCCACAAGTCACCCCATCTTTGATTCCCCTAGGTCTCTAGTTTTCAAAAATGCACAGGTTTGGTAGGTTTCCCTAGGTGCCGGCTGAGCTACAGGCCAAAATCTACAGGTAGGCACTTTGCAAAAAACACCTCTGTTTTCTTTACAAAAATGTGACGTGTCCATGTTGCGTTTTGGGGCATTTCCTGTTGCGGGCGCTAGGCCTATCCACACAAGTGAGGTATCATTTTTATCGGAAGACTTGGGGGAACGCTGGGTGGAAAGAAATTTGTGGCTCCTCTCTGGTTCCAGAACTTGCTGTCAACGAAATGTGAGGAAAACGTGTTTTTTTAGCCAAAGTTTGAGGTTTGCAAAGGATTCTGGGTAACAGAACCTGGTCAGAGCCCCACAAGTCACCCCATCTTGGATTCCCCTAGGTTTCTAGTTTTTAAAAATGCACAGGTTTGGTAGGTTCCCCTAGGTGCCGGCTGAGCTAGAGGCCAAAATCTACAGGTAGGCACTTTGTAAAAAACACCTCTGTTTTCTTTAAAAAAATGTGATGTGTCGACGTTATGTTTTGGGGCATTTCCTGTCACGGGCGCTAGGCCTACCCACACAAGTGAGGTATCATTTTTATCGGGAGACTTGGGGGAACACTGCGTGGGAGGAAATTTGTGGCTCCTCTCAGATTCCAGAACTTTCTGTCACCGAAATGTGAGGAAAACGTGTTTTTTTAGCCAAATTTTGAGGTTTGCAAAGGATTCTGGGTAACAGAACCTGGTCAGAGCCCCACAAGTCACCCCAACTTGGATTCCCCTAGGTCTCTAGTTTTCAAAAATGCACAGGTTTGGTAGGTTTCCCTAGGTGCCGGCTGAGCTACAGGCCAAAATCTACAGGTAGGCACTTTGCAAAAAACACCTCTGTGTTCTATAAAAAAATGTGATGTGTCCACGTTGCGTTTTGGGGCATTTCCTGTCTCGGGCGCTAGGCCTACCCACACAAGTGAGGTATCATTTTTATCGGGAGACTTGGGGGAACGCAGGGTGGAAGGAAGTTTGTGGCTCCTCTCTGATTCCAGAACTTTCTGTCACCAAAATGTGAGGAAAATGCGTTTTTTTGCCACATTTTGAGGTTTGCAAAGGATTCTGGGTAACAGAACCAGGTCAGAGCCCCACAAGTCACCCCTTCTTGGATTCCCCTAGGTCTCTAGTTTTCAAAAATGCACAGGTTTGGTAGGTTTCCCTAGGTGCCGGCTGAGCTAGAGGCCAAAATCTACAGGTAGGCACTTTGCAAAAAACACCTCTGTTTTCTTTACAAAAATGTGATGTGTCCACGTTGCGTTTTGGGGCATTTCCTGTTGCGGGCGCTAGGCCTATCCACACAAGTGAGGTATCATTTTTATCGGAAGACTTGGGGGAACGCTGGGTGGAAAGAAATTTGTGGCTCCTCTCTGGTTCCAGAACTTTCTGTCACCAAAATGTGAGGAAAACTTTTTTTTTAGACAAATTTTGAGGTTTGCAAAGGATTCTGGGTAACAGAACCTGGTCAGAGCCCCACAAGTCACCCCATCTTGGATTCCCCTAGGTCTCTAGTTTTCAAAAATGCACAGGTTTGGTAGGTTTCCCTAGGTGCCGGCTGAGCTACAGGCCAAAATCTACAGGTAGGCACTTTGCAAAAAAAACCTCTGTTTTCTTTTAAAAAATGTGATGTGTCCACGTTGCGTTTTGGGGCTTTTCCTGTCTCGGGCGCTAGGCCTACCTACCCAAGTGAGGTATAATTTTTATCGGGAGACTTGGGGGAACGCTGGGTGGGAGGAAATTTGTGGCTCCTCTCTGATTCCAGAACTTTCTGTCTCCAAAATGTGAGGAAAATTTGTTTTTTTAGCCAAATTTTGAGGTTTGCAAAGGATTCTGGGTAACAGAACCAGGTCAGAGCCCCACAAGTCTCCCCATCTTGGATTCCCATAGGTCTCTAGTTTTAAAAAATGCACAGGTTTGGTAGGTTTCCCTAGGTGCCGGCTGAGCTAGAGGCCAAAATCTACAGGTAGGCACTTTGCAAAAAACACCTCTGTTTTCTTTCAAAAAATGTGATGTGTCCACGTTGCGTTTTGGGGCATTTCCTGTCGCGGGCCCTAGGCCTACCCACACAAGTGAGGTATCATTTTTATCAGGAGACTTGGGGGAACACTGGGTGGCAGGAAATTTGTGGCTCCTCTCAGATTCCAGAACTTTCTGTCACCGAAATGTGAGGAAAATGTGTTTTTTTAGCCAAATTATGAGGTTTGCAAAGGATTCTGGGTAACAGAACCTGGTCAGAGCCCCACAAGTCACCCCATCTTGGATTCCTCTAGGTCTCTAGTTTTCAAAAATGCACAGGTTTGGTAGGTTTCCCTAGGTGCCGGCTGAGCTACAGGCCAAAATCTACAGGTAGGCACTTTGCAAAAAACACCTCTGTTTTCTTTAAAAAAATGTGATGTGTCCACGTTGCGTTTTGGGGCATTTCCTGTCTCGGGCGCTAGGCCTACCTACCCAAGTGAGGTATCATTTTTATCGGGAGACTTGGGGGAACGCTGCGTGGAAGGAAATTTGTGACTCCTCTCTGATTCCAGAACTTTCTGTCACCAAAATGTGAGGAAAACGTGTTTTTTTAGCCAAATTTTGAGGTTTGCAAAGGATTCTGGGTAACAGAACCTGGTCAGAGCCCCACAAGTCACCCCATCTTGGATTCCCCTAGGTTTCTAGTTTTAAAAAATGCACAGGTTTGGTAGGTTCCCCTAGGTGCCGGCTGAGCTAGAGGTCAAAATCTACAGGTAGGCACTTTGTAAAAAACACCTCTGTTTTCTTTAAAAAAAATGTGATGTGTCCACGTTATGTTTTGGGGCATTTCCTGTCACGGGCGCTAGGCCTACCCACACAAGTGAGGTATCATTTTTATCGGGAGACTTGGGGGAACACTGGGTGGAAGGAAATTTGTGGCTCCTCTCAGATTCCAGAACTTTCTGTCACCGAAATGTGAGGAAAAAGAGTTTTTTTAGCCAAATTTTGAGGTTTGCAAAGGATTCTGGGTAACAGAACCTGGTCAGAGCCCCACAAGTCACCCCATCTTGGATTCCCCTAGGTCTCTAGTTTTCAAAAATGCACAGGTTTGGTAGGTTTCCCTAGGTGCCGGCTGAGCTAGAGGCCAAAATCTACAGGTAGGCACTTTGCAAAAAACACCTCTGTTTCTTTAAAAAAATGTGATGTGTCCACTTTGCGTTTTGGGGCACTTCCTGTCGCGGGCGCTAGGCCTACCCACACAAGTGAGGTATCATTTTTATCAGGAGACTTGGGGGAACACTGGGTGGAAGGAAATTTGTGGCTCCTCTCTGGTTCCAGAACTTGCTGTCAACGAAATGTGAGGAAAACGTGTTTTTTTAGCCAAATTTTGAGGTTTGCAAAGGATTCTGGGTAACAGAACCTGGTCAGAGCCCCACAAGTCACCCCATCTTAGATTCCCCTAGGTCTCTAGTTTTCAAAAATGCACAGGTTTGGTAGGTTTCCCTAGGTGCCGGCTGAGCTACAGGCCAAAATCTACAGGTAGGCACTTTGCAAAAAACACCTCTGTTTTCTCTACAAAAATGTGAATAGTCCACGTTGCGTTTTGGGGCATTTCCTGTCGCGGGCGCTAGGCCTATCCACACAAGTGAGGTATCACTTTTATCGGGAGACTTGGGGGAACGCTGGGTGGAAGGAAATTTGTGGCTCCTCTCTGATTCCAGAACTTTCTTTCACCAAAATGTGAGGAAAAAGAGTTTTTTTATCCAAATTTTGAGGTTGGCAAAGGATTCTGGGTAACAGAACCTGGTCAGAGCCCCACAAGTCACCCCATCTTGGATTCCCCTAGGTCTCTAGTTTTCAAAAATGCACAGGTTTGGTAGGTTTCCCTAGGAGCCGGCTGAGCTAGAGGCCAAAATCTACAGGTAGGCACTTTGCAAAAAACACCTCTGTTTCTTTCAAAAAATGTGATGTGTCCACATTGCGTTTTGGGGCACTTCCTGTCGCGGGCACTAGGCCTATCCACACAAGTGAGGTATCATTTTTATCGGAAGACTTGGGGGAACGCTGGGTGGAAAGAAATTTGTGGCTCCTCTCTGGTTCCAGAACTTTCTGTCACCAAAATGTGAGGAAAACTTTTTTTTTAGACAAATTTTGAGGTTTGCAAAGGATTCTGGGTAGCAGAACCTGGTCAGAGCCCCACAAGTCACCCCATCTTGGATTCCCCTAGGTCTCTAGTTTTAAAAAATGCACAGGTTTGGTAAGTTTCCCTAGGTGCCGGCTGAGCTAGAGGCCAAAATCTACAGGTAGGCACTTTGCAAAAAACACCTCTGTTTTCTTAAAAAAAAAGTGATATGTCCACGTTGCGTTTTGGGGCATTTCCTGTCGCGGGCAGTAGGCCTACCTACCCAAGTGAGGTATCATTTTTATCGGGAGACTTGGGGGAACGCTGGGTGGAAGGAAATTTGTGGCTCCTCTCTAATTCCAGAACTTTCTGTCACCAAAATGTGAGGAAAATTTGTTTTTTTAGCCAAATTTTGAGGTTTGCAAAGGATTCTGGGTAACAGAGCCTGGTCAGAGCCCCACAAGTCACCCCATCTTGGATTCCCCTAGGTCTCTAGTTTTAAAAAATGCACAGGTTTGGTAGGTTTCCCTAGGTGCCGGCTGACCTAGAGGCCAAAATCTACAGGTAGGCACTTTGCAAAAAACACCTCTGTTTTCTTTCAAAAAATGTGATGTGTCCACGTTGCGTTTTGGGGCATTTCCTGTCGCAGGCACTAGGCCTACCCACACAAATGAGGTATCATTTTTATCAGGAGACTTTGGGGAACACTGGGTGGCAGGAAATTTGTGGCTCCTCAGAGATTCCAGAACTTTCTGTCACCGAAATGTGAGGAAAACATGTTTTTTTAGCCAAATTTTGAGGTTTGCAAAGGACTCTGGGTAACAGAACCTGGTCAGAGCCCCACAAGTCACCCCATCTTGGATTCCTCTAGGTCTCTAGTTTTCAAAAATGCACAGGTTTGGTAGGTTTCCCTAGGTGCCGGCTGAGCTACAGGCCAAAATCTACAGGTAGGCACTTTGCAAAAAACACCTCTGTTTTCTTTAAAAAAATGTGATGTGTCCACGTTGCGTTTTGGGGCATTTCCTGTCTCGGGCGCTAGGCCTACCTACCCAAGTGAGGTATCATTTTTATCGGGAGACTTGGGGGAACGCTGCGTGGAAGGAAATTTGTGACTCCTCTCTGATTCCAGAACTTTCTGTCACCAAAATGTGAGGAAAACGTGTTTTTTTAGCCAAATTTTGAGGTTTGCAAAGGATTCTGGGTAACAGAACCTGGTCAGAGCCCCACAAGTCACCCCATCTTGGATTCCCCTAGGTTTCTAGTTTTAAAAAATGCACAGGTTTGGTAGGTTCCCCTAGGTGCCGGCTGAGCTAGAGGTCAAAATCTACAGGTAGGCACTTTGTAAAAAACACCTCTGTTTTCTTTAAAAAAAATGTGATGTGTCCACGTTATGTTTTGGGGCATTTCCTGTCACGGGCGCTAGGCCTACCCACACAAGTGAGGTATCATTTTTATCGGGAGACTTGGGGGAACACTGGGTGGAAGGAAATTTGTGGCTCCTCTCAGATTCCAGAACTTTCTGTCACCGAAATGTGAGGAAAAAGAGTTTTTTTAGCCAAATTTTGAGGTTTGCAAAGGATTCTGGGTAACAGAACCTGGTCAGAGCCCCACAAGTCACCCCATCTTGGATTCCCCTAGGTCTCTAGTTTTCAAAAATGCACAGGTTTGGTAGGTTTCCCTAGGTGCCGGCTGAGCTAGAGGCCAAAATCTACAGGTAGGCACTTTGCAAAAAACACCTCTGTTTCTTTAAAAAAATGTGATGTGTCCACTTTGCGTTTTGGGGCACTTCCTGTCGCGGGCGCTAGGCCTACCCACACAAGTGAGGTATCATTTTTATCAGGAGACTTGGGGGAACACTGGGTGGAAGGAAATTTGTGGCTCCTCTCTGGTTCCAGAACTTGCTGTCAACGAAATGTGAGGAAAACGTGTTTTTTTAGCCAAATTTTGAGGTTTGCAAAGGATTCTGGGTAACAGAACCTGGTCAGAGCCCCACAAGTCACCCCATCTTAGATTCCCCTAGGTCTCTAGTTTTCAAAAATGCACAGGTTTGGTAGGTTTCCCTAGGTGCCGGCTGAGCTACAGGCCAAAATCTACAGGTAGGCACTTTGCAAAAAACACCTCTGTTTTCTCTACAAAAATGTGAATAGTCCACGTTGCGTTTTGGGGCATTTCCTGTCGCGGGCGCTAGGCCTATCCACACAAGTGAGGTATCACTTTTATCGGGAGACTTGGGGGAACGCTGGGTGGAAGGAAATTTGTGGCTCCTCTCTGATTCCAGAACTTTCTTTCACCAAAATGTGAGGAAAAAGAGTTTTTTTATCCAAATTTTGAGGTTGGCAAAGGATTCTGGGTAACAGAACCTGGTCAGAGCCCCACAAGTCACCCCATCTTGGATTCCCCTAGGTCTCTAGTTTTCAAAAATGCACAGGTTTGGTAGGTTTCCCTAGGAGCCGGCTGAGCTAGAGGCCAAAATCTACAGGTAGGCACTTTGCAAAAAACACCTCTGTTTCTTTCAAAAAATGTGATGTGTCCACATTGCGTTTTGGGGCACTTCCTGTCGCGGGCACTAGGCCTATCCACACAAGTGAGGTATCATTTTTATCGGAAGACTTGGGGGAACGCTGGGTGGAAAGAAATTTGTGGCTCCTCTCTGGTTCCAGAACTTTCTGTCACCAAAATGTGAGGAAAACTTTTTTTTTAGACAAATTTTGAGGTTTGCAAAGGATTCTGGGTAGCAGAACCTGGTCAGAGCCCCACAAGTCACCCCATCTTGGATTCCCCTAGGTCTCTAGTTTTAAAAAATGCACAGGTTTGGTAAGTTTCCCTAGGTGCCGGCTGAGCTAGAGGCCAAAATCTACAGGTAGGCACTTTGCAAAAAACACCTCTGTTTTCTTAAAAAAAAAGTGATATGTCCACGTTGCGTTTTGGGGCATTTCCTGTCGCGGGCAGTAGGCCTACCTACCCAAGTGAGGTATCATTTTTATCGGGAGACTTGGGGGAACGCTGGGTGGAAGGAAATTTGTGGCTCCTCTCTAATTCCAGAACTTTCTGTCACCAAAATGTGAGGAAAATTTGTTTTTTTAGCCAAATTTTGAGGTTTGCAAAGGATTCTGGGTAACAGAGCCTGGTCAGAGCCCCACAAGTCACCCCATCTTGGATTCCCCTAGGTCTCTAGTTTTAAAAAATGCACAGGTTTGGTAGGTTTCCCTAGGTGCCGGCTGACCTAGAGGCCAAAATCTACAGGTAGGCACTTTGCAAAAAACACCTCTGTTTTCTTTCAAAAAATGTGATGTGTCCACGTTGCGTTTTGGGGCATTTCCTGTCGCAGGCACTAGGCCTACCCACACAAATGAGGTATCATTTTTATCAGGAGACTTTGGGGAACACTGGGTGGCAGGAAATTTGTGGCTCCTCAGAGATTCCAGAACTTTCTGTCACCGAAATGTGAGGAAAACATGTTTTTTTAGCCAAATTTTGAGGTTTGCAAAGGACTCTGGGTAACAGAACCTGGTCAGAGCCCCACAAGTCACCCCATCTTGGATTCCTCTAGGTCTCTAGTTTTCAAAAATGCACAGGTTTGGTAGGTTTCCCTAGGTGCCGGCTGAGCTACAGGCCAAAATCTACAGGTAGGCACTTTGCAAAAAAAACCTCTGTTTTCTTTTAAAAAATGTGATGTGTCCACGTTGCGTTTTGGGGCTTTTCCTGTCTCGGGCGCTAGGCCTACCTACCCAAGTGAGGTATCATTTTTATCGGGAGACTTGGGGGAACGCTGGGTGGGAGGAAATTTGTGGCTCCTCTCTGATTCCAGAACTTTCTGTCTCCAAAATGTGAGGAAAATTTGTTTTTTTAGCCAAATTTTGAGGTTTGCAAAGGATTCTGGGTAACAGAACCAGGTCAGAGCCCCACAAGTCTCCCCATCTTGGATTCCCATAGGTCTCTAGTTTTAAAAAATGCACAGGTTTGGTAGGTTTCCCTAGGTGCCGGCTGAGCTAGAGGCCAAAATCTACAGGTAGGGACTTTGCAAAAAACACCTCTGTTTTCTTTCAAAAAATGTGATGTGTCCACGTTGCGTTTTGGGGCATTCCCTGTCGCGGGCCCTAGGCCTACCCACACAAGTGAGGTATCATTTTTATCAGGAGACTTGGGGGAACACTGGGTGGCAGGAAATTTGTGGCTCCTCTCAGATTCCAGAACTTTCTGTCACCGAAATGTGAGGAAAATGTGTTTTTTTAGCCAAATTATGAGGTTTGCAAAGGATTCTGGGTAACAGAACCTGGTCAGAGCCCCACAAGTCACCCCATCTTGGATTCCCCTAGGTTTCTAGTTTTAAAAAATGCACAGGTTTGGTAGGTTCCCCTAGGTGCCGGCTGAGCTAGAGGTCAAAATCTACAGGTAGGCACTTTGTAAAAAACACCTCTGTTTTCTTTAAAAAAAATTTGATGTGTCCACGTTATGTTTTGGGGCATTTCCTGTCACGGGCGCTAGGCCTACCCACACAAGTGAGGTATCATTTTTATCGGGAGACTTGGGGGAACACTGGGTGGAAGGAAATTTGTGGCTCCTCTCAGATTCCAGAACTTTCTGTCACCGAAATGTGAGGAAAAAGAGTTTTTTTAGCCAAATTTTGAGGTTTGCAAAGGATTCTGGGTAACAGAACCTGGTCAGAGCCCCACAAGTCACCCCATCTTGGATTCCCCTAGGTCTCTAGTTTTAAAAAATGCACAGGTTTGGTAGGTTTCCCTAGGTGCCGGCTGAGCTAGAGGCCAAAATCTACAGGTAGGCACTTTGCAAAAAACACCTCTGTTTCTTTAAAAAAATGTGATGTGTCCACTTTGCGTTTTAGGGCACTTCCTGTCGCGGGCGCTAGGCCTACCCACACAAGTGAGGTATCATTTTTATCAGGAGACTTGGGGGAACACTGGGTGGAAGGAAATTTGTGGCTCCTCTCTGGTTCCAGAACTTGCTGTCAACGAAATGTGAGGAAAACGTGTTTTTTTAGCCAAATTTTGAGGTTTGCAAAGGATTCTGGGTAACAGAACCTGGTCAGAGCCCCACAAGTCACCCCATCTTAGATTCCCCTAGGTCTCTAGTTTTCAAAAATGCACAGGTTTGGTAGGTTTCCCTAGGTGCCGGCTGAGCTACAGGCCAAAATCTACAGGTAGGCACTTTGCAAAAAACACCTCTGTTTTCTCTACAAAAATGTGAATAGTCCACGTTGCGTTTTGGGGCATTTCCTGTCGCGGGCGCTAGGCCTATCCACACAAGTGAGGTATCACTTTTATCGGGAGACTTGGGGGAACGCTGGGTGGAAGGAAATTTGTGGCTCCTCTCTGATTCCAGAACTTTCTGTCACCAAAATGTGAGGAAAAAGAGTTTTTTTATCCAAATTTTGAGGTTGGCAAAGGATTCTGGGTAACAGAACCTGGTCAGAGCCCCACAAGTCACCCCATCTTGGATTCCCCTAGGTCTCTAGTTTTCAAAAATGCACAGGTTTGGTAGGTTTCCCTAGGAGCCGGCTGAGCTAGAGGCCAAAATCTACAGGTAGGCACTTTGCAAAAAACACCTCTGTTTCTTTCAAAAAATGTGATGTGTCCACATTGCGTTTTGGGGCACTTCCTGTCGCGGGCGCTAGGCCTATCCACACAAGTGAGGTATCATTTTTATCGGAAGACTTGGGGGAACGCTGGGTGGAAAGAAATTTGTGGCTCCTCTCTGGTTCCAGAACTTTCTGTCACCAAAATGTGAGGAAAACTTTTTTTTTAGACAAATTTTGAGGTTTGCAAAGGATTCTGGGTAACAGAACCTGGTCAGAGCCCCAGAAGTCACCCCATCTTGGATTCCCCTAGGTCTCTAGTTTTAAAAAATGCACAGGTTTGGTAAGTTTCCCTAGGTGCCGGCTGAGCTAGAGGCCAAAATCTACAGGTAGGCACTTTGCAAAAAACACCTCTGTTTTCTTTAAAAAAAAGTGATGTGTCCACGTTGCGTTTTGGGGCATTTCCTGTCGCGGGCAGTAGGCCTACCTACCCAAGTGAGGTATCATTTTTATCGGGAGACTTGGGGGAACGCTGGGTGGAAGGAAATTTGTGGCTCCTCTCTAATTCCAGAACTTTCTGTCACCAAAATGTGAGGAAAATTTGTTTTTTTAGCCAAATTTTGAGGTTTGCAAAGGATTCTGGGTAACAGAGCCTGGTCAGAGCCCCACAAGTCACCCCATCTTGGATTCCCCTAGGTCTCTAGTTTTAAAAAATGCACAGGTTTGGTAGGTTTCCCTAGGTGCCGGCTGACCTAGAGGCCAAAATCTACAGGTAGGCACTTTGCAAAAAACACCTCTGTTTTCTTTCAAAAAATGTGATGTGTCCACGTTGCGTTTTGGGGCATTTCCTGTCGCGGGCACTAGGCCTACCCACACAAATGAGGTATCATTTTTATCAGGAGACTTTGGGGAACACTGGGTGGCAGGAAATTTGTGGCTCCTCAGAGATTCCAGAACTTTCTGTCACCGAAATGTGAGGAAAACATGTTTTTTTAGCCAAATTTTGAGGTTTGCAAAGGACTCTGGGTAACAGAACCTGGTCAGAGCCCCACAAGTCACCCCATCTTGGATTCCTCTAGGTCTCTAGTTTTCAAAAATGCACAGGTTTGGTAGGTTTCCCTAGGTGCCGGCTGAGCTACAGGCCAAAATCTACAGGTAGGCACTTTGCAAAAAAAACCTCTGTTTTCTTTTAAAAAATGTGATGTGTCCACGTTGCGTTTTGGGGCTTTTCCTGTCTCGGGCGCTAGGCCTACCTACCCAAGTGAGGTATCATTTTTATCGGGAGACTTGGGGGAACGCTGGGTGGGAGGAAATTTGTGGCTCCTCTCTGATTCCAGAACTTTCTGTCTCCAAAATGTGAGGAAAATTTGTTTTTTTAGCCAAATTTTGAGGTTTGCAAAGGATTCTGGGTAACAGAACCAGGTCAGAGCCCCACAAGTCTCCCCATCTTGGATTCCCATAGGTCTCTAGTTTTAAAAAATGCACAGGTTTGGTAGGTTTCCCTAGGTGCCGGCTGAGCTAGAGGCCAAAATCTACAGGTAGGGACTTTGCAAAAAACACCTCTGTTTTCTTTCAAAAAATGTGATGTGTCCACGTTGCGTTTTGGGGCATTTCCTGTCTCGGGCGCTAGGCCTACCTACCCAAGTGAGGTATCATTTTTATCGGGAGACTTGGGGGAACGCTGCGTGGAAGGAAATTTGTGACTCCTCTCTGATTCCAGAACTTTCTGTCACCAAAATGTGAGGAAAACGTGTTTTTTTAGCCAAATTATGAGGTTTGCAAAGGATTCTGGGTAACAGAACCTGGTCAGAGCCCCACAAGTCACCCCATCTTGGATTCCTCTAGGTCTCTAGTTTTCAAAAATGCACAGGTTTGGTAGGTTTCCCTAGGTGCCGGCTGAGCTACAGGCCAAAATCTACAGGTAGGCACTTTGCAAAAAACACCTCTGTTTTCTTTAAAAAAATGTGATGTGTCCACGTTGCGTTTTGGGGCATTTCCTGTCTCGGGCGCTAGGCCTACCTACCCAAGTGAGGTATCATTTTTATCGGGAGACTTGGGGGAACGCTGGGTGGAAGGAAATTTGTGACTCCTCTCTGATTCCAGAACTTTCTGTCACCAAAATGTGAGGAAAATTTGTTTTTTTAGCCAAATTTTGAGGTTTGCAAAGGATTCTGGGTAACAGAACCAGGTCAGAGCCCCACAAGTCACCCCATCTTGGATTCCCCTAGGTCTCTAGTTTTCAAAAATGCACAGGTTTGGTAGGTTTCCCTAGGTGCCGTCTGAGCTAGAGGCCAAAATCTACAGGTAGGCACTTTGCAAAAAACACCTCTGTTTTCTTTACAAAAATGTGATGTGTCCACGTTGCGTTTTGGGGCATTTCCTGTTGCAGGCCCTAGGCCTACCCACACAAGTGAGGTATCATTTTTATCAGGAGACTTGGGGGAACGCTGGGTGGAAGGAAATTTGTGGCTCCTCCCAGACTCCAGAACTTTCTGTCAACGAAATGTGAGGAAAACTTGTTTTTTTAGCCAAATTTTGAGGTTTGCAAAGGATTCTGGGTATCAGAACCTGGTCAGAGCCCCACAAGTCACCCCATCTTGGATTCCCCTAGGTTTCTAGTTTTAAAAAATGCACAGGTTTGGTAGGTTCCCCTAGGTGCCGGCTGAGCTAGAGGTCAAAATCTACAGGTAGGCACTTTGTAAAAAACACCTCTGTTTTCTTTAAAAAAAATGTGATGTGTCCACGTTATGTTTTGGGGCATTTCCTGTCACGGGCGCTAGGCCTACCCACACAAGTGAGGTATCATTTTTATCGGGAGACTTGGGGGAACACTGGGTGGAAGGAAATTTGTGGATCCTCTCAGATTCCAGAACTTTCTGTCACCGAAATGTGAGGAAAAAGAGTTTTTTTAGCCAAATTTTGAGGTTTGCAAAGGATTCTGGGTAACAGAACCTGGTCAGAGCCCCACAAGTCACCCCATCTTGGATTCCCCTACGTCTCTAGTTTTCAACAATGCACAGGTTTGGTAGGTTTCCCTAGGTGCCGGCTGAGCTAGAGGCCAAAATCTACAGGTAGGCACTTTGCAAAAAACACCTCTGTTTCTTTAAAAAAATGTGATGTGTCCACTTTGCGTTTTGGGGCACTTCCTGTCGCGGGCGCTAGGCCTACCCACACAAGTGAGGTATCATTTTTATCAGGAGACTTGGGGGAACACTGGGTGGAAGGAAATTTGTGGCTCCTCTCAGATTCCAGAACTTTCTGTCACCGAAATGTGAGGAAAACGTGTTTTTTTAGCCAAATTTTGAGGTTTGCAAAGGATTCTGGGTAACAGAACCTGGTCAGAGCCCCACAAGTCACCCCATCTTAGATTCCCCTAGGTCTCTAGTTTTCAAAAATGCACAGGTTTGGTAGGTTTCCCTAGGTGCCGGCTGAGCTACAGGCCAAAATCTACAGGTAGGCACTTTGCAAAAAACACCTCTGTTTTCTCTACAAAAATGTGAATAGTCCACGTTGCGTTTTGGGGCATTTCCTGTCGCGGGCGCTAGGCCTATCCACACAAGTGAGGTATCATTTTTATCGGGAGACTTGTGGGAACGCTGGGTGGAAGGAAATTTGTGGCTCCTCTCTGATTCCAGAACTTTCTGTCACCAAAATGTGAGGAAAAAGAGTTTTTTTATCCAAATTTTGAGGTTTGCAAAGGATTCTGGGTAACAGAACCTGGTCAGAGCCCCACAAGTCACCCCATCTTGGATTCCCCTAGGTCTCTAGTTTTCAAAAATGCACAGGTTTGGTAGGTTTCCCTAGGTGCCGGCTGAGCTAGAGGCCAAAATCTACAGGTAGGGACTTTGCAAAAAACACCTCTGTTTTCTTTCAAAAAATGTGATGTGTCCACGTTGCGTTTTGGGGCATTCCCTGTCGCGGGCCCTAGGCCTACCCACACAAGTGAGGTATCATTTTTATCAGGAGACTTGGGGGAACACTGGGTGGCAGGAAATTTGTGGCTCCTCTCAGATTCCAGAACTTTCTGTCTCCAAAATGTGAGGAAAATTTGTTTTTTTAGCCAAATTTTGAGGTTTGCAAAGGATTCTGGGTAACAGAACCAGGTCAGAGCCCCACAAGTCTCCCCATCTTGGATTCCCATAGGTCTCTAGTTTTAAAAAATGCACAGGTTTGGTAGGTTTCCCTAGGTGCCGGCTGAGCTAGAGGCCAAAATCTACAGGTAGGGACTTTGCAAAAAACTCCTCTGTTTTCTTTCAAAAAATGTGATGTGTCCACGTTGCGTTTTGGGGCATTCCCTGTCGCGGGCCCTAGGCCTACCCACACAAGTGAGGTATCATTTTTATCAGGAGACTTGGGGGAACACTGGGTGGCAGGAAATTTGTGGCTCCTCTCAGATTCCAGAACTTTCTGTCACCGAAATGTGAGGAAAATGTGTTTTTTTAGCCAAATTATGAGGTTTGCAAAGGATTCTGGGTAACAGAACCTGGTCAGAGCCCCACAAGTCACCCCATCTTGGATTCCTCTAGGTCTCTAGTTTTCAAAAATGCACAGGTTTGGTAGGTTTCCCTAGGTGCCGGCTGAGCTACAGGCCAAAATCTACAGGTAGGCACTTTGCAAAAAACACCTCTGTTTTCTTTAAAAAAATGTGATGTGTCCACGTTGCGTTTTGGGGCATTTCCTGTCTCGGGCGCTAGGCCTACCTACCCAAGTGAGGTATCATTTTTATCGGGAGACTTGGGGGAACGCTGGGTGGAAGGAAATTTGTGACTCCTCTCTTATTCCAGAACTTTCTGTCACCAAAATGTGAGGAAAATTTGTTTTTTTAGCCAAATTTTGAGGTTTGCAAAGGATTCTGGGTAACAGAACCAGGTCAGAGCCCCACAAGTCACCCCATCTTGGATTCCCCTAGGTCTCTAGTTTTCAAAAATGCACAGGTTTGGTAGGTTTCCCTAGGTGCCGTCTGAGCTAGAGGCCAAAATCTACAGGTAGGCACTTTGCAAAAAACACCTCTGTTTTCTTTACAAAAATGTGATGTGTCCACGTTGCGTTTTGGGGCATTTCCTGTTGCAGGCCCTAGGCCTACCCACACAAGTGAGGTATCATTTTTATCAGGAGACTTGGGGGAACGCTGGGTGGAAGGAAATTTGTGGCTCCTCCCAGACTCCAGAACTTTCTGTCAACGAAATGTGAGGAAAACTTGTTTTTTTAGCCAAATTTTGAGGTTTGCAAAGGATTCTGGGTATCAGAACCTGGTCAGAGCCCCACAAGTCACCCCATCTTGGATTCCCCTAGGTTTCTAGTTTTAAAAAATGCACAGGTTTGGTAGGTTCCCCTAGGTGCCGGCTGAGCTAGAGGTCAAAATCTACAGGTAGGCACTTTGTAAAAAACACCTCTGTTTTCTTTAAAAAAAATGTGATGTGTCCACGTTATGTTTTGGGGCATTTCCTGTCACGGGCGCTAGGCCTACCCACACAAGTGAGGTATCATTTTTATCGGGAGACTTGGGGGAACACTGGGTGGAAGGAAATTTGTGGATCCTCTCAGATTCCAGAACTTTCTGTCACCGAAATGTGAGGAAAAAGAGTTTTTTTAGCCAAATTTTGAGGTTTGCAAAGGATTCTGGGTAACAGAACCTGGTCAGAGCCCCACAAGTCACCCCATCTTGGATTCCCCTACGTCTCTAGTTTTCAACAATGCACAGGTTTGGTAGGTTTCCCTAGGTGCCGGCTGAGCTAGAGGCCAAAATCTACAGGTAGGCACTTTGCAAAAAACACCTCTGTTTCTTTAAAAAAATGTGATGTGTCCACTTTGCGTTTTGGGGCACTTCCTGTCGCGGGCGCTAGGCCTACCCACACAAGTGAGGTATCATTTTTATCAGGAGACTTGGGGGAACACTGGGTGGAAGGAAATTTGTGGCTCCTCTCAGATTCCAGAACTTTCTGTCACCGAAATGTGAGGAAAACGTGTTTTTTTAGCCAAATTTTGAGGTTTGCAAAGGATTCTGGGTAACAGAACCTGGTCAGAGCCCCACAAGTCACCCCATCTTAGATTCCCCTAGGTCTCTAGTTTTCAAAAATGCACAGGTTTGGTAGGTTTCCCTAGGTGCCGGCTGAGCTACAGGCCAAAATCTACAGGTAGGCACTTTGCAAAAAACACCTCTGTTTTCTCTACAAAAATGTGAATAGTCCACGTTGCGTTTTGGGGCATTTCCTGTCGCGGGCGCTAGGCCTATCCACACAAGTGAGGTATCATTTTTATCGGGAGACTTGGGGGAACGCTGGGTGGAAGGAAATTTGTGGCTCCTTTCTGATTCCAGAACTTTCTGTCACCAAAATATGAGGAAAAAGAGTTTTTTTATCCAAATTTTGAGGTTTGCAAAGGATTCTGGGTAACAGAACCTGGTCAGAGCCCCACAAGTCACCCCATCTTGGATTCCCCTACGTCTCTAGTTTTCAACAATGCACAGGTTTGGTAGGTTTCCCTAGGTGCCGGCTGAGCTAGAGGCCAAAATCTACAGGTAGGCACTTTGCAAAAAACACCTCTGTTTCTTTAAAAAAATGTGATGTGTCCACTTTGCGTTTTGGGGCACTTCCTGTCGCGGGCGCTAGGCCTACCCACACAAGTGAGGTATCATTTTTATCAGGAGACTTGGGGGAACACTGGGTGGAAGGAAATTTGTGGCTCCTCTCAGATTCCAGAACTTTCTGTCACCGAAATGTGAGGAAAACGTGTTTTTTTAGCCAAATTTTGAGGTTTGCAAAGGATTCTGGGTAACAGAACCTGGTCAGAGCCCCACAAGTCACCCCATCTTAGATTCCCCTAGGTCTCTAGTTTTCAAAAATGCACAGGTTTGGTAGGTTTCCCTAGGTGCCGGCTGAGCTACAGGCCAAAATCTACAGGTAGGCACTTTGCAAAAAACACCTCTGTTTTCTCTACAAAAATGTGAATAGTCCACGTTGCGTTTTGGGGCATTTCCTGTCGCGGGCGCTAGGCCTATCCACACAAGTGAGGTATCATTTTTATCGGGAGACGTGTGGGAACGCTGGGTGGAAGGAAATTTGTGGCTCCTCTCTGATTCCAGAACTTTCTGTCACCAAAATGTGAGGAAAAAGAGTTTTTTTATCCAAATTTTGAGGTTTGCAAAGGATTCTGGGTAACAGAACCTGGTCAGAGCCCCACAAGTCACCCCATCTTGGATTCCCCTAGGTCTCTAGTTTTCAAAAATGCACAGGTTTGGTAGGTTTCCCTAGGTGCCGGCTGAGCTAGAGGCCAAAATCTACAGGTAGGGACTTTGCAAAAAACACCTCTGTTTTCTTTCAAAAAATGTGATGTGTCCACGTTGCGTTTTGGGGCATTCCCTGTCGCGGGCCCTAGGCCTACCCACACAAGTGAGGTATCATTTTTATCAGGAGACTTGGGGGAACACTGGGTGGCAGGAAATTTGTGGCTCCTCTCAGATTCCAGAACTTTCTGTCTCCAAAATGTGAGGAAAATTTGTTTTTTTAGCCAAATTTTGAGGTTTGCAAAGGATTCTGGGTAACAGAACCAGGTCAGAGCCCCACAAGTCTCCCCATCTTGGATTCCCATAGGTCTCTAGTTTTAAAAAATGCACAGGTTTGGTAGGTTTCCCTAGGTGCCGGCTGAGCTAGAGGCCAAAATCTACAGGTAGGGACTTTGCAAAAAACTCCTCTGTTTTCTTTCAAAAAATGTGATGTGTCCACGTTGCGTTTTGGGGCATTCCCTGTCGCGGGCCCTAGGCCTACCCACACAAGTGAGGTATCATTTTTATCAGGAGACTTGGGGGAACACTGGGTGGCAGGAAATTTGTGGCTCCTCTCAGATTCCAGAACTTTCTGTCACCGAAATGTGAGGAAAATGTGTTTTTTTAGCCAAATTATGAGGTTTGCAAAGGATTCTGGGTAACAGAACCTGGTCAGAGCCCCACAAGTCACCCCATCTTGGATTCCTCTAGGTCTCTAGTTTTCAAAAATGCACAGGTTTGGTAGGTTTCCCTAGGTGCCGGCTGAGCTACAGGCCAAAATCTACAGGTAGGCACTTTGCAAAAAACACCTCTGTTTTCTTTAAAAAAATGTGATGTGTCCACGTTGCGTTTTGGGGCATTTCCTGTCTCGGGCGCTAGGCCTACCTACCCAAGTGAGGTATCATTTTTATCGGGAGACTTGGGGGAACGCTGGGTGGAAGGAAATTTGTGGCTCCTCTCTGATTCCAGAACTTTCTGTCACCAAAATGTGAGGAAAAAGAGTTTTTTTATCCAAATTTTGAGGTTTGCAAAGGATTCTGGGTAACAGAACCTGGTCAGAGCCCCACAAGTCACCCCATCTTGGATTCCCCTAGGTCTCTAGTTTTCAAAAATGCACAGGTTTGGTAGGTTTCCCTAGGTGCCGGCTGAGCTAGAGGCCAAAATCTACAGGTAGGGACTTTGCAAAAAACACCTCTGTTTTCTTTCAAAAAATGTGATGTGTCCACGTTGCGTTTTGGGGCATTCCCTGTCGCGGGCCCTAGGCCTACCCACACAAGTGAGGTATCATTTTTATCAGGAGACTTGGGGGAACACTGGGTGGCAGGAAATTTGTGGCTCCTCTCAGATTCCAGAACTTTCTGTCTCCAAAATGTGAGGAAAATTTGTTTTTTTAGCCAAATTTTGAGGTTTGCAAAGGATTCTGGGTAACAGAACCAGGTCAGAGCCCCACAAGTCTCCCCATCTTGGATTCCCATAGGTCTCTAGTTTTAAAAAATGCACAGGTTTGGTAGGTTTCCCTAGGTGCCGGCTGAGCTAGAGGCCAAAATCTACAGGTAGGGACTTTGCAAAAAACTCCTCTGTTTTCTTTCAAAAAATGTGATGTGTCCACGTTGCGTTTTGGGGCATTCCCTGTCGCGGGCCCTAGGCCTACCCACACAAGTGAGGTATCATTTTTATCAGGAGACTTGGGGGAACACTGGGTGGCAGGAAATTTGTGGCTCCTCTCAGATTCCAGAACTTTCTGTCACCGAAATGTGAGGAAAATGTGTTTTTTTAGCCAAATTATGAGGTTTGCAAAGGATTCTGGGTAACAGAACCTGGTCAGAGCCCCACAAGTCACCCCATCTTGGATTCCTCTAGGTCTCTAGTTTTCAAAAATGCACAGGTTTGGTAGGTTTCCCTAGGTCCGGCTGAGCTACAGGCCAAAATCTACAGGTAGGCACTTTGCAAAAAACACCTCTGTTTTCTTTAAAAAAATGTGATGTGTCCACGTTGCGTTTTGGGGCATTTCCTGTCTCGGGCGCTAGGCCTACCTACCCAAGTGAGGTATCATTTTTATCGGGAGACTTGGGGGAACGCTGGGTGGAAGGAAATTTGTGACTCCTCTCTGATTCCAGAACTTTCTGTCACCAAAATGTGAGGAAAATTTGTTTTTTTAGCCAAATTTTGAGGTTTGCAAAGGATTCTGGGTAACAGAACCAGGTCAGAGCCCCACAAGTCACCCCATCTTGGATTCCCCTAGGTCTCTAGTTTTCAAAAATGCACAGGTTTGGTAGGTTTCCCTAGGTGCCGTCTGAGCTAGAGGCCAAAATCTACAGGTAGGCACTTTGCAAAAAACACCTCTGTTTTCTTTACAAAAATGTGATGTGTCCACGTTGCGTTTTGGGGCATTTCCTGTTGCAGGCCCTAGGCCTACCCACACAAGTGAGGTATCATTTTTATCAGGAGACTTGGGGGAACGCTGGGTGGAAGGAAATTTGTGGCTCCTCCCAGACTCCAGAACTTTCTGTCAACGAAATGTGAGGAAAACTTGTTTTTTTAGCCAAATTTTGAAGTTTGCAAAGGATTCTGGGTATCAGAACCTGGTCAGAGCCCCACAAGTCACCCCATCTTGGATTCCCCTAGGTTTCTAGTTTTAAAAAATGCACAGGTTTGGTAGGTTCCCCTAGGTGCCGGCTGAGCTAGAGGTCAAAATCTACAGGTAGGCACTTTGTAAAAAACACCTCTGTTTTCTTTAAAAAAAATGTGATGTGTCCACGTTATGTTTTGGGGCATTTCCTGTCACGGGCGCTAGGCCTACCCACACAAGTGAGGTATCATTTTTATCGGGAGACTTGGGGGAACACTGGGTGGAAGGAAATTTGTGGATCCTCTCAGATTCCAGAACTTTCTGTCACCGAAATGTGAGGAAAAAGAGTTTTTTTAGCCAAATTTTGAGGTTTGCAAAGGATTCTGGGTAACAGAACCTGGTCAGAGCCCCACAAGTCACCCCATCTTGGATTCCCCTACGTCTCTAGTTTTCAACAATGCACAGGTTTGGTAGGTTTCCCTAGGTGCCGGCTGAGCTAGAGGCCAAAATCTACAGATAGGCACTTTGCAAAAAACACCTCTGTTTCTTTAAAAAAATGTGATGTGTCCACTTTGCGTTTTGGGGCACTTCCTGTCGCGGGCGCTAGGCCTACCCACACAAGTGAGGTATCATTTTTATCAGGAGACTTGGGGGAACACTGGGTGGAAGGAAATTTGTGGCTCCTCTCAGATTCCAGAACTTTCTGTCACCGAAATGTGAGGAAAACGTGTTTTTTTAGCCAAATTTTGAGGTTTGCAAAGGATTCTGGGTAACAGAACCTGGTCAGAGCCCCACAAGTCACCCCATCTTAGATTCCCCTAGGTCTCTAGTTTTTAAAAATGCACAGGTTTGGTAGGTTTCCCTAGGTGCCGGCTGAGCTACAGGCCAAAATCTACAGGTAGGCACTTTGCAAAAAACACCTCTGTTTTCTCTACAAAAATGTGAATAGTCCACGTTGCGTTTTGGGGCATTTCCTGTCGCGGGCGCTAGGCCTATCCACACAAGTGAGGTATCATTTTTATCGGGAGACTTGGGGGAACGCTGGGTGGAAGGAAATTTGTGGCTCCTCTCTGATTCCAGAACTTTCTGTCACCAAAATGTGAGGAAAAAGAGTTTTTTTATCCAAATTTTGAGGTTTGCAAAGGATTCTGGGTAACAGAACCTGGTCAGAGCCCCACAAGTCACCCCATCTTGGATTCCCCTAGGTCTCTAGTTTTCAAAAATGCACAGGTTTGGTAGGTTTCCCTAGGAGCCGGCTGAGCTAGAGGCCAAAATCTACAGGTAGGCACTTTGCAAAAAACACCTCTGTTTCTTTCAAAAAATGTGATGTGTCCACATTGCGTTTTGGGGCACTTCCTGTCGCGGGCGCTAGGCCTTCCCACACAAGTGAGGTATCATTTTTATCGGGAGACTTGGGGGAACGCTACATGGAAGGAAATTTGTGGCTCCTCTCTGATTCCAGAACTTTCTATCACAAAAATGTGAGGAAAATGTGTTTTTTTAGCCAAAGTTTGAGGTTTGCAAAGGATTCTGGGTAATAGAACCTGGTCAGAGCCCCACAAGTCACTCCCATCTTAGATTCCCCTAGGTCTCTAGTTTTCAAAAATGCAGAGGTTTGGTAGGTTTCCCTAGGTGCCGGCTGAGCTAGAGGCCAAAATCTACAGGTAGGCACTTTGCAAAAAACTCCTCTGTTTTCTTTAAGAAAATGTGATGTGTCCACGTTGCGTTTTGGGGCGTTTCCTGTCGCGGGCGCTAGGCCTACCCACACAAGTGAGGTATAATTTTTATCGGGAGACGTGGGGGAACACTGGGTGGAAAGAAATTTGTGGCTCCTCTCTGGTTCCAGAACTTTCTGTTACCAAAATGTGAGGAAAATGTGTTTTTTTAGCCAAATTTTGAGGTTTGCAAAGGATTCTGGGTAACAGAACCTGGTCAGAGCCCCACAGGTCACCCCATCTTGGATTCCCCTAGGTCTCTAGTTTTCAAAAATGCACAGGTTTGGTAGGTTTCCCTAGGTGCCGGCTGAGCTAGAGGCCAAAATCTACAGGTAGGCACTTTGCAAAAAACACCTCTGTTTTCTTTAAAAAAATGTGATGTGTCCACGTTGCGTTTTGGGGCATCTCCTGTTGCGGGCGCCAGGCCTACCCACACAAGTGAGGTATCATTTTTATCAGGAGACTTGGGGGAACACTGGGTGGAAGGAAGTTTGTGGCTCCTCTCAGATTCCAGAACTTTCTGTCACCGAAATGTGAGGAAAACTTGTTTTTTTAGCCAAATTTTGAGGTTTGCAAAGGATTCTGGGTATCAGAACCTGGTCAGAGCCCCACAAGTCACCCCATCTTGGATTCCCCTAGGTTTCTAGTTTTAAAAAATGCACAGGTTTGGTAGGTTCCCCTAGGTGCCGGCTGAGCTAGAGGTCAAAATCTACAGGTAGGCACTTTGTAAAAAACACCTCTGTTTTCTTTAAAAAAAATGTGATGTGTCCACGTTATGTTTTGGGGCATTTCCTGTCACGGGCGCTAGGCCTACCCACACAAGTGAGGTATCATTTTTATCGGGAGACTTGGGGGAACACTGGGTGGAAGGAAATTTGTGGATCCTCTCAGATTCCAGAACTTTCTGTCACCGAAATGTGAGGAAAAAGAGTTTTTTTAGCCAAATTTTGAGGTTTGCAAAGGATTCTGGGTAACAGAACCTGGTCAGAGCCCCACAAGTCACCCCATCTTGGATTCCCCTACGTCTCTAGTTTTCAACAATGCACAGGTTTGGTAGGTTTCCCTAGGTGCCGGCTGAGCTAGAGGCCAAAATCTACAGGTAGGCACTTTGCAAAAAACACCTCTGTTTCTTTAAAAAAATGTGATGTGTCCACTTTGCGTTTTGGGGCACTTCCTGTCGCGGGCGCTAGGCCTACCCACACAAGTGAGGTATCATTTTTATCAGGAGACTTGGGGGAACACTGGGTGGAAGGAAATTTGTGGCTCCTCTCAGATTCCAGAACTTTCTGTCACCGAAATGTGAGGAAAACGTGTTTTTTTAGCCAAATTTTGAGGTTTGCAAAGGATTCTGGGTAACAGAACCTGGTCAGAGCCCCACAAGTCACCCCATCTTAGATTCCCCTAGGTCTCTAGTTTTCAAAAATGCACAGGTTTGGTAGGTTTCCCTAGGTGCCGGCTGAGCTACAGGCCAAAATCTATAGGTAGGCACTTTGCAAAAAACACCTCTGTTTTCTCTACAAAAATGTGAATAGTCCACGTTGCGTTTTGGGGCATTTCCTGTCGCGGGCGCTAGGCCTATCCACACAAGTGAGGTATCATTTTTATCGGGAGACTTGTGGGAACGCTGGGTGGAAGGAAATTTGTGGCTCCTCTCTGATTCCAGAACTTTCTGTCACCAAAATGTGAGGAAAAAGAGTTTTTTTATCCAAATTTTGAGGTTTGCAAAGGATTCTGGGTAACAGAACCTGGTCAGAGCCCCACAAGTCACCCCATCTTGGATTCCCCTAGGTCTCTAGTTTTCAAAAATGCACAGGTTTGGTAGGTTTCCCTAGGTGCCGGCTGAGCTAGAGGCCAAAATCTACAGGTAGGGACTTTGCAAAAAACACCTCTGTTTTCTTTCAAAAAATGTGATGTGTCCACGTTGCGTTTTGGGGCATTCCCTGTCGCGGGCCCTAGGCCTACCCACACAAGTGAGGTATCATTTTTATCAGGAGACTTGGGGGAACACTGGGTGGCAGGAAATTTGTGGCTCCTCTCAGATTCCAGAACTTTCTGTCTCCAAAATGTGAGGAAAATTTGTTTTTTTAGCCAAATTTTGAGGTTTGCAAAGGATTCTGGGTAACAGAACCAGGTCAGAGCCCCACAAGTCTCCCCATCTTGGATTCCCATAGGTCTCTAGTTTTAAAAAATGCACAGGTTTGGTAGGTTTCCCTAGGTGCCGGCTGAGCTAGAGGCCAAAATCTACAGGTAGGGACTTTGCAAAAAACTCCTCTGTTTTCTTTCAAAAAATGTGATGTGTCCACGTTGCGTTTTGGGGCATTCCCTGTCGCGGGCCCTAGGCCTACCCACACAAGTGAGGTATCATTTTTATCAGGAGACTTGGGGGAACACTGGGTGGCAGGAAATTTGTGGCTCCTCTCAGATTCCAGAACTTTCTGTCACCGAAATGTGAGGAAAATGTGTTTTTTTAGCCAAATTATGAGGTTTGCAAAGGATTCTGGGTAACAGAACCTGGTCAGAGCCCCACAAGTCACCCCATCTTGGATTCCTCTAGGTCTCTAGTTTTCAAAAATGCACAGGTTTGGTAGGTTTCCCTAGGTGCCGGCTGAGCTACAGGCCAAAATCTACAGGTAGGCACTTTGCAAAAAACACCTCTGTTTTCTTTAAAAAAATGTGATGTGTCCACGTTGCGTTTTGGGGCATTTCCTGTCGCGGGCGCTAGGCCTACCTACCCAAGTGAGGTATCATTTTTATCGGGAGACTTGGGGGAACGCTGGGTGGAAGGAAATTTGTGACTCCTCTCTGATTCCAGAACTTTCTGTCACCAAAATGTGAGGAAAATTTGTTTTTTTAGCCAAATTTTGAGGTTTGCAAAGGATTCTGGGTAACAGAACCAGGTCAGAGCCCCACAAGTCACCCCATCTTGGATTCCCCTAGGTCTCTAGTTTTCAAAAATGCACAGGTTTGGTAGGTTTCCCTAGGTGCCGTCTGAGCTAGAGGCCAAAATCTACAGGTAGGCACTTTGCAAAAAACACCTCTGTTTTCTTTACAAAAATGTGATGTGTCCACGTTGCGTTTTGGGGCATTTCCTGTTGCAGGCCCTAGGCCTACCCACACAAGTGAGGTATCATTTTTATCAGGAGACTTGGGGGAACGCTGGGTGGAAGGAAATTTGTGGCTCCTCCCAGACTCCAGAACTTTCTGTCAACGAAATGTGAGGAAAACTTGTTTTTTTAGCCAAATTTTGAGGTTTGCAAAGGATTCTGGGTATCAGAACCTGGTCAGAGCCCCACAAGTCACCCCATCTTGGATTCCCCTAGGTTTCTAGTTTTAAAAAATGCACAGGTTTGGTAGGTTCCCCTAGGTGCCGGCTGAGCTAGAGGTCAAAATCTACAGGTAGGCACTTTGTAAAAAACACCTCTGTTTTCTTTAAAAAAAATGTGATGTGTCCACGTTATGTTTTGGGGCATTTCCTGTCACGGGCGCTAGGCCTACCCACACAAGTGAGGTATCATTTTTATCGGGAGACTTGGGGGAACACTGGGTGGAAGGAAATTTGTGGATCCTCTCAGATTCCAGAACTTTCTGTCACCGAAATGTGAGGAAAAAGAGTTTTTTTAGCCAAATTTTGAGGTTTGCAAAGGATTCTGGGTAACAGAACCTGGTCAGAGCCCCACAAGTCACCCCATCTTGGATTCCCCTACGTCTCTAGTTTTCAACAATGCACAGGTTTGGTAGGTTTCCCTAGGTGCCGGCTGAGCTAGAGGCCAAAATCTACAGGTAGGCACTTTGCAAAAAACACCTCTGTTTCTTTAAAAAAATGTGATGTGTCCACTTTGCGTTTTGGGGCACTTCCTGTCGCGGGCGCTAGGCCTACCCACACAAGTGAGGTATCATTTTTATCAGGAGACTTGGGGGAACACTGGGTGGCAGGAAATTTGTGGCTCCTCTCAGATTCCAGAACTTTCTGTCACCGAAATGTGAGGAAAACGTGTTTTTTTAGCCAAATTTTGAGGTTTGCAAAGGATTCTGGGTAACAGAACCTGGTCAGAGCCCCACAAGTCACCCCATCTTAGATTCCCCTAGGTCTCTAGTTTTCAAAAATGCACAGGTTTGGTAGGTTTCCCTAGGTGCCGGCTGAGCTACAGGCCAAAATCTACAGGTAGGCACTTTGCAAAAAACACCTCTGTTTTCTCTACAAAAATGTGAATAGTCCACGTTGCGTTTTGGGGCATTTCCTGTCGCGGGCGCTAGGCCTATCCACACAAGTGAGGTATCATTTTTATCGGGAGACTTGGGGGAACGCTGGGTGGAAGGAAATTTGTGGCTCCTTTCTGATTCCAGAACTTTCTGTCACCAAAATATGAGGAAAAAGAGTTTTTTTATCCAAATTTTGAGGTTTGCAAAGGATTCTGGGTAACAGAACCTGGTCAGAGCCCCACAAGTCACCCCATCTTGGATTCCCCTACGTCTCTAGTTTTCAACAATGCACAGGTTTGGTAGGTTTCCCTAGGTGCCGGCTGAGCTAGAGGCCAAAATCTATAGGTAGGCACTTTGCAAAAAACACCTCTGTTTTCTTTCAAAAAATGTGATGTGTCCACTTTGCGTTTTGGGGCACTTCCTGTCGCGGGCGCTAGGCCTACCCACACAAGTGAGGTATCATTTTTATCAGGAGACTTGGGGGAACACTGGGTGGAAGGAAATTTGTGGCTCCTCTCAGATTCCAGAACTTTCTGTCACCGAAATGTGAGGAAAACGTGTTTTTTTAGCCAAATTTTGAGGTTTGCAAAGGATTCTGGGTAACAGAACCTGGTCAGAGCCCCACAAGTCACCCCATCTTAGATTCCCCTAGGTCTCTAGTTTTCAAAAATGCACAGGTTTGGTAGGTTTCCCTAGGTGCCGGCTGAGCTACAGGCCAAAATCTACAGGTAGGCACTTTGCAAAAAACACCTCTGTTTTCTCTACAAAAATGTGAATAGTCCACGTTGCGTTTTGGGGCATTTCCTGTCGCGGGCGCTAGGCCTATCCACACAAGTGAGGTATCATTTTTATCGGGAGACTTGTGGGAACGCTGGGTGGAAGGAAATTTGTGGCTCCTCTCTGATTCCAGAACTTTCTGTCACCAAAATGTGAGGAAAAAGAGTTTTTTTATCCAAATTTTGAGGTTTGCAAAGGATTCTGGGTAACAGAACCTGGTCAGAGCCCCACAAGTCACCCCATCTTGGATTCCCCTAGGTCTCTAGTTTTCAAAAATGCACAGGTTTGGTAGGTTTCCCTAGGTGCCGGCTGAGCTAGAGGCCAAAATCTACAGGTAGGGACTTTGCAAAAAACACCTCTGTTTTCTTTCAAAAAATGTGATGTGTCCACGTTGCGTTTTGGGGCATTCCCTGTCGCGGGCCCTAGGCCTACCCACACAAGTGAGGTATCATTTTTATCAGGAGACTTGGGGGAACACTGGGTGGCAGGAAATTTGTGGCTCCTCTCAGATTCCAGAACTTTCTGTCTCCAAAATGTGAGGAAAATTTGTTTTTTTAGCCAAATTTTGAGGTTTGCAAAGGATTCTGGGTAACAGAACCAGGTCAGAGCCCCACAAGTCTCCCCATCTTGGATTCCCATAGGTCTCTAGTTTTAAAAAATGCACAGGTTTGGTAGGTTTCCCTAGGTGCCGGCTGAGCTAGAGGCCAAAATCTACAGGTAGGGACTTTGCAAAAAACTCCTCTGTTTTCTTTCAAAAAATGTGATGTGTCCACGTTGCGTTTTGGGGCATTCCCTGTCGCGGGCCCTAGGCCTACCCACACAAGTGAGGTATCATTTTTATCAGGAGACTTGGGGGAACACTGGGTGGCAGGAAATTTGTGGCTCCTCTCAGATTCCAGAACTTTCTGTCACCGAAATGTGAGGAAAATGTGTTTTTTTAGCCAAATTATGAGGTTTGCAAAGGATTCTGGGTAACAGAACCTGGTCAGAGCCCCACAAGTCACCCCATCTTGGATTCCTCTAGGTCTCTAGTTTTCAAAAATGCACAGGTTTGGTAGGTTTCCCTAGGTGCCGGCTGAGCTACAGGCCAAAATCTACAGGTAGGCACTTTGCAAAAAACACCTCTGTTTTCTTTAAAAAAATGTGATGTGTCCACGTTGCGTTTTGGGGCATTTCCTGTCTCGGGCGCTAGGCCTACCTACCCAAGTGAGGTATCATTTTTATCGGGAGACTTGGGGGAACGCTGGGTGGAAGGAAATTTGTGGCTCCTCTCTGATTCCAGAACTTTCTGTCACCAAAATGTGAGGAAAAAGAGTTTTTTTATCCAAATTTTGAGGTTTGCAAAGGATTCTGGGTAACAGAACCTGGTCAGAGCCCCACAAGTCACCCCATCTTGGATTCCCCTAGGTCTCTAGTTTTCAAAAATGCACAGGTTTGGTAGGTTTCCCTAGGTGCCGGCTGAGCTAGAGGCCAAAATCTACAGGTAGGGACTTTGCAAAAAACACCTCTGTTTTCTTTCAAAAAATGTGATGTGTCCACGTTGCGTTTTGGGGCATTCCCTGTCGCGGGCCCTAGGCCTACCCACACAAGTGAGGTATCATTTTTATCAGGAGACTTGGGGGAACACTGGGTGGCAGGAAATTTGTGGCTCCTCTCAGATTCCAGAACTTTCTGTCTCCAAAATGTGAGGAAAATTTGTTTTTTTAGCCAAATTTTGAGGTTTGCAAAGGATTCTGGGTAACAGAACCAGGTCAGAGCCCCACAAGTCTCCCCATCTTGGATTCCCATAGGTCTCTAGTTTTAAAAAATGCACAGGTTTGGTAGGTTTCCCTAGGTGCCGGCTGAGCTAGAGACCAAAATCTACAGGTAGGGACTTTGCAAAAAACTCCTCTGTTTTCTTTAAAAAAATGTGATGTGTCCACGTTGCGTTTTGGGGCATTCCCTGTCGCGGGCCCTAGGCCTACCCACACAAGTGAGGTATCATTTTTATCAGGAGACTTGGGGGAACACTGGGTGGCAGGAAATTTGTGGCTCCTCTCAGATTCCAGAACTTTCTGTCACCGAAATGTGAGGAAAATGTGTTTTTTTAGCCAAATTATGAGGTTTGCAAAGGATTCTGGGTAACAGAACCTGGTCAGAGCCCCACAAGTCACCCCATCTTGGATTCCTCTAGGTCTCTAGTTTTCAAAAATGCACAGGTTTGGTAGGTTTCCCTAGGTCCGGCTGAGCTACAGGCCAAAATCTACAGGTAGGCACTTTGCAAAAAACACCTCTGTTTTCTTTAAAAAAATGTGATGTGTCCACGTTGCGTTTTGGGGCATTTCCTGTCTCGGGCGCTAGGCCTACCTACCCAAGTGAGGTATCATTTTTATCGGGAGACTTGGGGGAACGCTGGGTGGAAGGAAATTTGTGACTCCTCTCTGATTCCAGAACTTTCTGTCACCAAAATGTGAGGAAAATTTGTTTTTTTAGCCAAATTTTGAGGTTTGCAAAGGATTCTGGGTAACAGAACCAGGTCAGAGCCCCACAAGTCACCCCATCTTGGATTCCCCTAGGTCTCTAGTTTTCAAAAATGCACAGGTTTGGTAGGTTTCCCTAGGTGCCGTCTGAGCTAGAGGCCAAAATCTACAGGTAGGCACTTTGCAAAAAACACCTCTGTTTTCTTTACAAAAATGTGATGTGTCCACGTTGCGTTTTGGGGCATTTCCTGTTGCAGGCCCTAGGCCTACCCACACAAGTGAGGTATCATTTTTATCAGGAGACTTGGGGGAACGCTGGGTGGAAGGAAATTTGTGGCTCCTCCCAGACTCCAGAACTTTCTGTCAACGAAATGTGAGGAAAACTTGTTTTTTTAGCCAAATTTTGAGGTTTGCAAAGGATTCTGGGTATCAGAACCTGGTCAGAGCCCCACAAGTCACCCCATCTTGGATTCCCCTAGGTTTCTAGTTTTAAAAAATGCACAGGTTTGGTAGGTTCCCCTAGGTGCCGGCTGAGCTAGAGGTCAAAATCTACAGGTAGGCACTTTGTAAAAAACACCTCTGTTTTCTTTAAAAAAAATGTGATGTGTCCACGTTATGTTTTGGGGCATTTCTTGTCACGGGCGCTAGGCCTACCCACACAAGTGAGGTATCATTTTTATCGGGAGACTTGGGGGAACACTGGGTGGAAGGAAATTTGTGGATCCTCTCAGATTCCAGAACTTTCTGTCACCGAAATGTGAGGAAAAAGAGTTTTTTTAGCCAAATTTTGAGGTTTGCAAAGGATTCTGGGTAACAGAACCTGGTCAGAGCCCCACAAGTCACCCCATCTTGGATTCCCCTACGTCTCTAGTTTTCAACAATGCACAGGTTTGGTAGGTTTCCCTAGGTGCCGGCTGAGCTAGAGGCCAAAATCTACAGGTAGGCACTTTGCAAAAAACACCTCTGTTTCTTTAAAAAAATGTGATGTGTCCACTTTGCGTTTTGGGGCACTTCCTGTCGCGGGCGCTAGGCCTACCCACACAAGTGAGGTATCATTTTTATCAGGAGACTTGGGGGAACACTGGGTGGAAGGAAATTTGTGGCTCCTCTCAGATTCCAGAACTTTCTGTCACCGAAATGTGAGGAAAACGTGTTTTTTTAGCCAAATTTTGAGGTTTGCAAAGGATTCTGGGTAACAGAACCTGGTCAGAGCCCCACAAGTCACCCCATCTTAGATTCCCCTAGGTCTCTAGTTTTCAAAAATGCACAGGTTTGGTAGGTTTCCCTAGGTGCCGGCTGAGCTACAGGCCAAAATCTACAGGTAGGCACTTTGCAAAAAACACCTCTGTTTTCTCTACAAAAATGTGAATAGTCCACGTTGCGTTTTGGGGCATTTCCTGTCGCGGGCGCTAGGCCTATCCACACAAGTGAGGTATCATTTTTATCGGGAGACTTGGGGGAACGCTGGGTGGAAGGAAATTTGTGGCTCCTCTCTGATTCCAGAACTTTCTGTCACCAAAATGTGAGGAAAAAGAGTTTTTTTATCCAAATTTTGAGGTTTGCAAAGGATTCTGGGTAACAGAACCTGGTCAGAGCCCCACAAGTCACCCCATCTTGGATTCCCCTAGGTCTCTAGTTTTCAAAAATGCACAGGTTTGGTAGGTTTCCCTAGGAGCCGGCTGAGCTAGAGGCCAAAATCTACAGGTAGGCACTTTGCAAAAAACACCTCTGTTTCTTTCAAAAAATGTGATGTGTCCACATTGCGTTTTGGGGCACTTCCTGTCGCGGGCGCTAGGCCTTCCCACACAAGTGAGGTATCATTTTTATCGGGAGACTTGGGGGAACGCTACATGGAAGGAAATTTGTGGCTCCTCTCTGATTCCAGAACTTTCTATCACAAAAATGTGAGGAAAATGTGTTTTTTTAGCCAAAGTTTGAGGTTTGCAAAGGATTCTGGGTAATAGAACCTGGTCAGAGCCCCACAAGTCACTCCCATCTTAGATTCCCCTAGGTCTCTAGTTTTCAAAAATGCAGAGGTTTGGTAGGTTTCCCTAGGTGCCGGCTGAGCTAGAGGCCAAAATCTACAGGTAGGCACTTTGCAAAAAACTCCTCTGTTTTCTTTAAGAAAATGTGATGTGTCCACGTTGCGTTTTGGGGCGTTTCCTGTCGCGGGCGCTAGGCCTACCCACACAAGTGAGGTATAATTTTTATCGGGAGAAGTGGGGGAACACTGGGTGGAAAGAAATTTGTGGCTCCTCTCTGGTTCCAGAACTTTCTGTTACCAAAATGTGAGGAAAATGTGTTTTTTTAGCCAAATTTTGAGGTTTGCAAAGGATTCTGGGTAACAGAACCTGGTCAGAGCCCCACAGGTCACCCCATCTTGGATTCCCCTAGGTCTCTAGTTTTCAAAAATGCACAGGTTTGGTAGGTTTCCCTAGGTGCCGGCTGAGCTAGAGGCCAAAATCTACAGGTAGGCACTTTGCAAAAAACACCTCTGTTTTCTTTAAAAAAATGTGATGTGTCCACGTTGCGTTTTGGGGCATCTCCTGTTGCGGGCGCCAGGCCTACCCACACAAGTGAGGTATCATTTTTATCAGGAGACTTGGGGGAACGCTGGGTGGAAGGAAGTTTGTGGCTCCTCTCAGATTCCAGAACTTTCTGTCACCGAAATGTGAGGAAAACTTGTTTTTTTATCCAAATTTTGAGGTTTGCAAAGGATCCTGTGTAACAGAACCTGGTCAGAGCCCCACAAGTCACCCCATCTTGGATTCCCCTAGGTCTCTAGTTTTCAAAAATGCACAGGTTTGGTAGGTTTCCCTAGGTGCCGGCTGAGCTAGAGGCCAAAATCTACAGGTAGGGACTTTGCAAAAAACTCCTCTGTTTTCTTTCAAAAAATGTGATGTGTCCACGTTGCGTTTTGGGGCATTCCCTGTCGCGGGCCCTAGGCCTACCCACACAAGTGAGGTATCATTTTTATCAGGAGACTTGGGGGAACACTGGGTGGCAGGAAATTTGTGGCTCCTCTCAGATTCCAGAACTTTCTGTCACCGAAATGTGAGGAAAATGTGTTTTTTTAGCCAAATTATGAGGTTTGCAAAGGATTCTGGGTAACAGAACCTGGTCAGAGCCCCACAAGTCACCCCATCTTGGATTCCTCTAGGTCTCTAGTTTTCAAAAATGCACAGGTTTGGTAGGTTTCCCTAGGTGCCGGCTGAGCTACAGGCCAAAATCTACAGGTAGGCACTTTGCAAAAAACACCTCTGTTTTCTTTAAAAAAATGTGATGTGTCCACGTTGCGTTTTGGGGCATTTCCTGTCTCGGGCGCTAGGCCTACCTACCCAAGTGAGGTATCATTTTTATCGGGAGACTTGGGGGAACGCTGGGTGGAAGGAAATTTGTGGCTCCTCTCTGATTCCAGAACTTTCTGTCACCAAAATGTGAGGAAAAAGAGTTTTTTTATCCAAATTTTGAGGTTTGCAAAGGATTCTGGGTAACAGAACCTGGTCAGAGCCCCACAAGTCACCCCATCTTGGATTCCCCTAGGTCTCTAGTTTTCAAAAATGCACAGGTTTGGTAGGTTTCCCTAGGTGCCGGCTGAGCTAGAGGCCAAAATCTACAGGTAGGGACTTTGCAAAAAACACCTCTGTTTTCTTTCAAAAAATGTGATGTGTCCACGTTGCGTTTTGGGGCATTCCCTGTCGCGGGCCCTAGGCCTACCCACACAAGTGAGGTATCATTTTTATCAGGAGACTTGGGGGAACACTGGGTGGCAGGAAATTTGTGGCTCCTCTCAGATTCCAGAACTTTCTGTCTCCAAAATGTGAGGAAAATTTGTTTTTTTAGCCAAATTTTGAGGTTTGCAAAGGATTCTGGGTAACAGAACCAGGTCAGAGCCCCACAAGTCTCCCCATCTTGGATTCCCATAGGTCTCTAGTTTTAAAAAATGCACAGGTTTGGTAGGTTTCCCTAGGTGCCGGCTGAGCTAGAGGCCAAAATCTACAGGTAGGGACTTTGCAAAAAACTCCTCTGTTTTCTTTCAAAAAATGTGATGTGTCCACGTTGCGTTTTGGGGCATTCCCTGTCGCGGGCCCTAGGCCTACCCACACAAGTGAGGTATCATTTTTATCAGGAGACTTGGGGGAACACTGGGTGGCAGGAAATTTGTGGCTCCTCTCAGATTCCAGAACTTTCTGTCACCGAAATGTGAGGAAAATGTGTTTTTTTAGCCAAATTATGAGGTTTGCAAAGGATTCTGGGTAACAGAACCTGGTCAGAGCCCCACAAGTCACCCCATCTTGGATTCCTCTAGGTCTCTAGTTTTCAAAAATGCACAGGTTTGGTAGGTTTCCCTAGGTCCGGCTGAGCTACAGGCCAAAATCTACAGGTAGGCACTTTGCAAAAAACACCTCTGTTTTCTTTAAAAAAATGTGATGTGTCCACGTTGCGTTTTGGGGCATTTCCTGTCTCGGGCGCTAGGCCTACCTACCCAAGTGAGGTATCATTTTTATCGGGAGACTTGGGGGAACGCTGGGTGGAAGGAAATTTGTGACTCCTCTCTGATTCCAGAACTTTCTGTCACCAAAATGTGAGGAAAATTTGTTTTTTTAGCCAAATTTTGAGGTTTGCAAAGGATTCTGGGTAACAGAACCAGGTCAGAGCCCCACAAGTCACCCCATCTTGGATTCCCCTAGGTCTCTAGTTTTCAAAAATGCACAGGTTTGGTAGGTTTCCCTAGGTGCCGTCTGAGCTAGAGGCCAAAATCTACAGGTAGGCACTTTGCAAAAAACACCTCTGTTTTCTTTACAAAAATGTGATGTGTCCACGTTGCGTTTTGGGGCATTTCCTGTTGCAGGCCCTAGGCCTACCCACACAAGTGAGGTATCATTTTTATCAGGAGACTTGGGGGAACGCTGGGTGGAAGGAAATTTGTGGCTCCTCCCAGACTCCAGAACTTTCTGTCAACGAAATGTGAGGAAAACTTGTTTTTTTAGCCAAATTTTGAGGTTTGCAAAGGATTCTGGGTATCAGAACCTGGTCAGAGCCCCACAAGTCACCCCATCTTGGATTCCCCTAGGTTTCTAGTTTTAAAAAATGCACAGGTTTGGTAGGTTCCCCTAGGTGCCGGCTGAGCTAGAGGTCAAAATCTACAGGTAGGCACTTTGTAAAAAACACCTCTGTTTTCTTTAAAAAAAATGTGATGTGTCCACGTTATGTTTTGGGGCATTTCTTGTCACGGGCGCTAGGCCTACCCACACAAGTGAGGTATCATTTTTATCGGGAGACTTGGGGGAACACTGGGTGGAAGGAAATTTGTGGATCCTCTCAGATTCCAGAACTTTCTGTCACCGAAATGTGAGGAAAAAGAGTTTTTTTAGCCAAATTTTGAGGTTTGCAAAGGATTCTGGGTAACAGAACCTGGTCAGAGCCCCACAAGTCACCCCATCTTGGATTCCCCTACGTCTCTAGTTTTCAACAATGCACAGGTTTGGTAGGTTTCCCTAGGTGCCGGCTGAGCTAGAGGCCAAAATCTACAGGTAGGCACTTTGCAAAAAACACCTCTGTTTCTTTAAAAAAATGTGATGTGTCCACTTTGCGTTTTGGGGCACTTCCTGTCGCGGGCGCTAGGCCTACCCACACAAGTGAGGTATCATTTTTATCAGGAGACTTGGGGGAACACTGGGTGGAAGGAAATTTGTGGCTCCTCTCAGATTCCAGAACTTTCTGTCACCGAAATGTGAGGAAAACGTGTTTTTTTAGCCAAATTTTGAGGTTTGCAAAGGATTCTGGGTAACAGAACCTGGTCAGAGCCCCACAAGTCACCCCATCTTAGATTCCCCTAGGTCTCTAGTTTTCAAAAATGCACAGGTTTGGTAGGTTTCCCTAGGTGCCGGCTGAGCTACAGGCCAAAATCTACAGGTAGGCACTTTGCAAAAAACACCTCTGTTTTCTCTACAAAAATGTGAATAGTCCACGTTGCGTTTTGGGGCATTTCCTGTCGCGGGCGCTAGGCCTATCCACACAAGTGAGGTATCATTTTTATCGGGAGACTTGGGGGAACGCTGGGTGGAAGGAAATTTGTGGCTCCTCTCTGATTCCAGAACTTTCTGTCACCAAAATGTGAGGAAAAAGAGTTTTTTTATCCAAATTTTGAGGTTTGCAAAGGATTCTGGGTAACAGAACCTGGTCAGAGCCCCACAAGTCACCCCATCTTGGATTCCCCTAGGTCTCTAGTTTTCAAAAATGCACAGGTTTGGTAGGTTTCCCTAGGAGCCGGCTGAGCTAGAGGCCAAAATCTACAGGTAGGCACTTTGCAAAAAACACCTCTGTTTCTTTCAAAAAATGTGATGTGTCCACATTGCGTTTTGGGGCACTTCCTGTCGCGGGCGCTAGGCCTTCCCACACAAGTGAGGTATCATTTTTATCGGGAGACTTGGGGGAACGCTACATGGAAGGAAATTTGTGGCTCCTCTCTGATTCCAGAACTTTCTATCACAAAAATGTGAGGAAAATGTGTTTTTTTAGCCAAAGTTTGAGGTTTGCAAAGGATTCTGGGTAATAGAACCTGGTCAGAGCCCCACAAGTCACTCCCATCTTAGATTCCCCTAGGTCTCTAGTTTTCAAAAATGCAGAGGTTTGGTAGGTTTCCCTAGGTGCCGGCTGAGCTAGAGGCCAAAATCTACAGGTAGGCACTTTGCAAAAAACTCCTCTGTTTTCTTTAAGAAAATGTGATGTGTCCACGTTGCGTTTTGGGGCGTTTCCTGTCGCGGGCGCTAGGCCTACCCACACAAGTGAGGTATAATTTTTATCGGGAGACGTGGGGGAACACTGGGTGGAAAGAAATTTGTGGCTCCTCTCTGGTTCCAGAACTTTCTGTTACCAAAATGTGAGGAAAATGTGTTTTTTTAGCCAAATTTTGAGGTTTGCAAAGGATTCTGGGTAACAGAACCTGGTCAGAGCCCCACAGGTCACCCCATCTTGGATTCCCCTAGGTCTCTAGTTTTCAAAAATGCACAGGTTTGGTAGGTTTCCCTAGGTGCCGGCTGAGCTAGAGGCCAAAATCTACAGGTAGGCACTTTGCAAAAAACACCTCTGTTTTCTTTAAAAAAATGTGATGTGTCCACGTTGCGTTTTGGGGCATCTCCTGTTGCGGGCGCCAGGCCTACCCACACAAGTGAGGTATCATTTTTATCAGGAGACTTGGGGGAACGCTGGGTGGAAGGAAGTTTGTGGCTCCTCTCAGATTCCAGAACTTTCTGTCACCGAAATGTGAGGAAAACTTGTTTTTTTATCCAAATTTTGAGGTTTGCAAAGGATCCTGTGTAACAGAACCTGGTCAGAGCCCCACAAGTCACCCCATCTTGGATTCCCCTAGGTCTCTAGTTTTCAAAAATGCACAGGTTTGGTAGGTTTCCCTAGGTGCCGGCTGAGCTAGAGGCCAAAATCTACAGGTAGGCACTTTGCAAAAAACACCTCTGTTTCTTTAAAAAAATGTGATGTGCCCACATTGCTTTTTGGGGCACTTCCTGTCGCGGGCGCTAGGCCTACCCACACAAGTGAGGTATTATTTTTATCGGGAGACTTGGGGGAACGCTGCGTGGAAGGAAATTTGTGGCTCCTCTCTGATTCCAGAACTTGCTATCACAAAAATGTGAGGAAAATGTGTTTTTTTAGCCAAAGTTTGAGGTTTGCAAAGGATTCTGGGTAATAGAACCTGGTCAGAGCCCCACAAGTCACTCCATCTTAGATTCCCCTAGGTCTCTAGTTTTCAAAAATGCACAGGTTTGGTAGGTTTCCCTAGGTGCCGACTGAGCTAGAGGCCAAAATCTACAGGTAGGCACTTTGCAAAAAACACCTCTGTTTTCTTTAAGAAAATGTGATGTGTCCACGTTGCGTTTTGGGGCGTTTCCTGTCGCGGGCGCTAGGCCTACCCACACAAGTGAGGTATAATTTTTATCGGGAGACATGGGGGAACATTGATTAGCAAAACAAGTGTTATTGCCTCTTGTCTTTCTCTATATTTTTTCCTTCCAAATATAAGAGAGTTTGTAAAAAAGACATCTATTTGAGAAATGCCCTGTAATTCACATGCTAGTATGGTCACCCCGGAATTCAGAGATGTGCAAATAACCACTGCTCCTCAGCACCTTATCCTGTGCCCATTTTGGAAATACAAAGGTTTTCTTGATAGCTATTTTTATCTCTTTATATTTCAGCAAATGAATTGCTGTATACCCGGTATAGAATGAAAACGCACTGCAGGGTGCAGCTCATTTATTGGCTCTGGGTACCTAGGGTTCTTGATGAACCTACAAGCCCTATGTATCCCCGCAACCAGAGGAGTCCAGCATACGTAACAGTATATTGCTTTCGAAAATCTGACATTGCAGGAAAAAGTTACAGAGTAAAACGTAGAGAAAAATTGATGTTTTTATCACCTCAATTTCAATATTTTTCTTTTTCAGTTGTTATTTTCTGTAGGAAACCCTTGTAGGATCTTCACAAATGGCCCCTTGCTGAATTCAGAATTATGGGTGTGATTCTAACCCTGGCGGTCGGTGTTAAAGCGGCGGCCAACCCGCCAACAGGCTGGCGGTAAAAAATATGGAATTCTGACCCTGGCGGGAACCGCCAACACAGACAGCCACTTTAACACTCCGCCCGCCACGGCGGTACAAATAAACAGCGCGGCGGTCACCGCCAACAGCCAGGCGGCAGACAATGTACCGCCCACACTATCACAACTCACCAATCCGCCACCTTTTCCGGGGCGGGAGCACCGCCGATAAAAACACAGCGGAAACAGACTACGAACGGGAAAACGCTCACCACTACGCACTCCAGGAGGAAGGAGGACAGCATGGAACCCGAATTAAACATCCTACCTGCTCTCGTCTACCTTCTCATCTACCACGAGTACGAAGTCCGGCGCAGACGACAACGGTGAGTACTGCACCTACGACACACGGGAGGGGGGAGGACGAAAGGTTACGGGCACACACATATGCGACCCCCCCACCCCCCAACTATGTACACACCAATGCAGAGCAACAGGTCACAGTGACACCACCCAAACACCCCTGAAAAATGCTAGGACATAATCAAATTTGGAATAAATATTTATGTACCAAAAAGCTCCTGAAAATTATCGTACAACCATGAAAGATATTCACAAGAAAACAAATGACATACACATCAGTGTATAACTGAAGTAACAAGTCCTGCACATCCTACGAATTCATCATGTCCGTAGGGCAAAGTTTTGAGAAACAAGGGCAAAGCCCACACAGGAGACCTGAGTCCTTTGGAGAGAACACTGCAGGGGCATCAGATGTAAAAACTACAGGCACCTCAGGGGGAAGGGAAGGGGGGGGCACCACAGCCACATGAGTCCACGACGCCAGATCCACGAGGAGCCACCATGCCCACTGTACCATCCTGGGGAGTGCAAAGCCACAGTCTCTCAATGTCTCTACAGTGGGTGGGCTGCCCACTGTACCATCCTGGGGAGTGCAAAGCCACAGTCTCTCAATGTCTCTACAGTGGGTGGGCTGCCCACTGTACCATCCTGGGGAGTGCAAAGCCACAGTCCATCAGGTGGATGACAGTCTCCACTGGTCAAGGAGGAGGCATGGTGGGCACAGTGAACCATAAACAGTGATTGAGACGGCGGTGCCCAGCGGAGCGGTGTTTGAGAAGAAGGGCCCAGCGGAGCGGTGCTTGAGACGGCGGTGCCCAGCGGAGCGGTGCTTGAGAAGAAGGGCCCAGCGGAGCGGTGCTTGAGACGGTGGGGCCCAGCGGAGCGGTGCTTGAGAAGAAGGGCCCAGCGGAGCGGTGCTTGAGACGGCGGGGCCCAGCGGAGCGGTGTTTGAGATGAAGGGCCCAGCGGAGCGGTGTTTGAGAAGAAGGGCCCAGCGGAGCGGTGCTTGAGATGAAGGGCCCAGCGGAGCGGTGTTTGAGAAGAAGGGCCCAGCGGAGCGGTGCTTGAGAAGAAGGGCCCAGCGGAGCGGTGCTTGAGACGGCGGGGCCCAGCGGAGCGGTGCTTGAGATGAAGGGCCCAGCGGAGCGGTGCTTGAGATGAAGGGCCCAGCGGAGCGGTGCTTGAGACGGCGGGGCCCAGCGGAGCGGTGCTTGAGATGAAGGGCCCAGCGGAGCGGTGTTTGAGAAGAAGGGCCCAGCGGAGCGGTGCTTGAGATGAAGGGCCCAGCGGAGCGGTGTTTGAGAAGAAGGGCCCAGCGGAGCGGTGCTTGAGAAGAAGGGCCCAGCGGAGCGGTGCTTGAGACGGCGGGGCCCAGCGGAGCGGTGCTTGAGAAGAAGGGCCCAGCGGAGCGGTGCTTGAGACGGCGGGGCCCAGCGGAGCGGTGTTTGAGAAGAAGGGCCCAGCGGAGCGGTGCTTGAGAAGAAGGGCCCAGCGGAGCGGTGCTTGAGACGGCGGGGCCCAGCGGAGCGGTGCTTGAGAAGAAGGGCCCAGCGGAGCGGTGTTTGAGAAGAAGGGCCCAGCGGAGCGGTGCTTGAGAAGAAGGGCCCAGCGGAGCGGTGCTTGAGACGGCGGGGCCCAGCGGAGCGGTGCTTGAGAAGAAGGGCCCAGCGGAGCGGTGCTTGAGACGGCGGGGCCCAGCGGAGCGGTGCTTGAGAAGAAGGGCCCAGCGGAGCGGTGCTTGAGACGGTGGGGCCCAGCGGAGCGGTGCTTGAGATGAAGGGCCCAGCGGAGCGGTGCTTGAGACGGCGGGGCCCAGCGGAGCGGTGCTTGAGAAGAAGGGCCCAGCGGAGCGGTGCTTGAGACGGCGGGGCCCAGCGGAGCGGTGCTTGAGAAGAAGGGCCCAGCGGAGCGGTGCTTGAGACGGCGGGGCCCAGCGGAGCGGTGCTTGAGATGAAGGGCCCAGCGGAGCGGTGCTTGAGATGAAGGGCCCAGCGGAGCGGTGCTTGAGACGGCGGAGCCCAGCAGATCGGTGCTTGAGAAGAAGGGCCCAGCGGAGCGGTGCTTGAGAAGAAGGGCCCAGCGGAGCGGTGCTTGAGATGAAGGGCCCAGCGGAGCGGTGCTTGAGACGGCGGGGCCCAGCGGAGCGGTGCTTGAGACGGCGGGGCCCCCTTCAGCGGTGCCTATCCTCACGGCGGGGCCCTGTTCAGCGGTGCTCTTCTCCACGGCGGGCCCTGTTCAGCGGTGCTCTTCTCCACGGCGGGCCCTGTTCAGCGGTGCTCTTCTCCACGGCGGGCCCTGTTCAGCGGTGCTCTTCTGCACCGCGGGCCCTGTTCAGCGGTGCTCCTCTCCACGGCGGGCCCTGTTCAGCGGTGCTCTTCTGCACCGCGGGCCCTGTTCAGCGGTGCTCTTCTCCACGGCGGGCCCTGTTCAGCGGTGCTCTTCTGCACCGCGGGCCCTGTTCAGCGGTGCTCCTCTCCACGGCGGGCCCTGTTCAGCGGTGCTCTTCTGCACCGCGGGCCCTGTTCAGCGGTGCTCTTCTCCACGGCGTGGCCCTGTTCAGCGGTGCTCATCCAGCAGGTCAAGGGAGCCAGACCTGGCCTGGACTCCCTGCTTAGTCGCCTTCGGACCGTGACGTTTCTGGACCCTTCGGGGACAGACTCCTGGCCTCCTTAGTGTCCTCCTTCCCAGCTGGGATGTGACATGTGGGGTCCACCTTCTCCGCGCTCCTGCTGCCCTTCCGCTCCTTTGATGGGGCTCTCGGGCCCTTGCCTCCCCTAGATGGTGTGGGTGGTGAAGTGGCCGCACATTGCTCCTTGGGGGCAGCCCTGTCGGTCCTCGCACGGCGGCCCTTGTTTTTGCGGGTCCTCTTGCCGGGGGGGGGGCTGGACGTGTCCTTGCTGCTGATCGATGTGTCACTGCTGGCAAAGGGTGGGCTCCAGAACCCATGCACAACAGTGACACCCGAAGCTGGGCTGGTGGTGGCTGCGGTGCTCTTGGGACTCTTTGCAGATGGAGGGGGGAGCTCATCGGAGGGAAAGAGGTCAAGATTAGCCATGAAAAGTTTTTTAGGGCCAAGGTAAAGGGTAGGAGAAGTGGAGATGGAAGTGGAGGAAGAGGAGGTGGTTGTAGGAGAGTCAGGTGTGCTGTCATTGGGTGAAGGTGCTGGTGCTGTAGGCTGTCGTTAGGTGGATGTCTGTTGGGTGGGTGGCTGCCTGCGTTTGTGTGTCTTGGAAGAGGGGGTGACAGACACAGTGGGAGAGGACACAGGGGACGTGTAAATGGCAGTGGGGGTGGTGACTGCACGAGTGTGGACTGTACTGGAGGGTGAGGTGGTGATGGAAGCACTGGCTGATGTTGGGGTGCATGCAGGTGTGAGTGTAGACGTCACAGGGAGGGAGGAGGGAGAAGAGGAGGAGGGGGACACAGAGGTGGTTGTGACTGTTGGAATGTCTGCATCTGGGTGTTGCTTGGGTGAGTGTTTGTGGGATCTGTGGTGCTTGTGTTTGGATGAGCTGCTCTTGGGTGTTGAGGTGTGTGCAGGCTGGTCTGATGGTGTGGATGGGATAGGCTGAGGAACAGGAGACAGAGAAAGGCTGGAGGCAGTAAGAAGAGGGAGGCTGGAAACAGGGACAATGGCTGCCGTCAGTGCTGAGGCCAGAGCAGTGAACGCTCGTTGATGGGCAGCCTGACCCGAATGAATGCCCTCCAGGTACGCGTTGCTCTGTTGCACCACCCTTTGCACACCCTGGATGGCATTCAAAAGGGTCGTCTGCCCAACAATGAGCGTCCTTACCAGGTCAATGAGCTCCGCACTGAGGGCAGCAGGGGCAACAGGGGCAGGGGCTGAGGTTCCTGGGGCGAAGGAGACGCGCGCCTTCCTGGGCGAACGGGCACGGAGCGAAGACTGAGGGGCTGCTGGGAGGGCGGGGCTGGTGCGCTGGGTGGCGGCTGTACCTGTAGAGGCGGGGGGCACGGATGTTGCCGCCACCGCTAGGGAGCTCCCATCCGAGGACGTGTCGCTGTCGCTGCTCTCACCAGCGGTCCCCGTCGTGGTGCTCCCCTCGCCCTCCGGATCACTGGTGCCCTCGGTGTCTGTTCCTGGGCCCACCGGGGCCTTGTGTCCTGCAGCTCCCTCGTGCTCCGATGCCAAATCTCCTCCGCCTGATGATGCTAATGCACACATGCACAAGAAGATGAAGAGAAAGGGTGGGGGGAGAAAAAAGAAGACCAGGTTGAGTTCATGCAATGTCAACACCGTTGGCGGAGAGGACAGACACAGGAGCCTAATGCACTAATCCGCGCATTCGGGGTACACTACTCAGTACTACTGACTAGGACAACAGGCCAAGAGACGTCAAACGCGCACATGGGAGATGCTGGACCTTCAATGGCTGTACTTGTCACCCTACAGAGGTGGGGGCCGGGGGCACAGGGCCATGCCTAAGGGAGAGGACTACACTACAGAAAGCGCCCTGGCCTAATGTCACCCACAGCCCTCCTCCCCCACCCAGACTGCGCAGAAAGATAGGAGAATGTGCTGATACTCACCCCCTTGTGTCTGCTGTGATGTCTTAAAGAGCCCATCCAATTCAGGGTAGGCCACCGCCAGGATCCGGGACATCAGGGGGGTCATGGTGCGACTGGCACCCCTCCTAGGTTGGGAGGCCATCCCCAGCAGTGTTTCTGCGGTCTTCCTTGTTCCGCGGCGGATGTCCTCCCACCTCTTGCGGCAGTGGGTGCCCCGTCTGTTGTGGACCCCCAAGTTCCGGACTTCCTTGGCGATGGCACACCAAATCTCGATCTTCTGATGGGCGCTGACCTATTTGACATGTACAGGGTGGAAAGGAGGAAATCATCAATGACCTGCATGTTAGATGTGATTGCCCCCCCCCACCAACTTTGCCATATGGCACATGCTCTCATCTGTCGGGCGTTGCACTCCTCATTTGCCCCCCACCCCACCAACTTACATCCACCCCAATCCACACAGGCATAGCCCATTCCATGTGCACCCGGTGTACTCACTTGTTGGTCTGAAGGACCGTAGAGTAGCGCATACTGGGGGAGGACCCCATCCACGAGCTTCTCCAACTCTTCAGACGTGAAGGCAGGGGCCTTTTCCCCAGTCGCAGCAGCCATTGTATCTTCCAGACCGAGGTCACAGCAGCACTTGCAGTATAGGTCCTCTCCTGTGGATGATCAGGTCTCGAGTGATTAATCAGATAGAAAATGGCGGTCACGCCCGCGGCGGTGCGTACCGCGGCGGTGCGTCCCGCGACCGCCGGCGCACATCGTCATTGGCTCCTGAAACCCATAGGGTTCAATGTTAACAATGCGGCTTTGCGCCGCGGTCTTTGCCCGTCTACCGCCACGGTGTGCCCCGCCAGCGCATTGACCTCACATCCCATTGTCCCACTTCACAGGTCAGGCAGCCTCCATTTCAAGGGCCTACATGGCTTAATTTTGACTGCGACACACAGGCCTAGGCCTTGCATTGCCACACATACACGCCTTTCAACCCATTGCCATTCTTTAACTGTGCAAGCTGTCTGTACGTACCTGTGGTTTGCCTGACTCTGTGCTCCATGTTGTCCTTCCTAGGCACCGTCCGCTGGGACTTGCGAGGAGAAGGACGAATCCTCGCGTGTACCGACCGCTGGTGGACCTGTCGACAATGGAAGAACGCCATATAATACTTTGATACAGACTTGACCGTGCCACTATCCATGAACTGTGTGCCCAGCTGGAGCCAGCCCTGATGTCCCCCATCCGCCAACCCACAGGGATTCCCCCTCTGGTGCAGGTTTTGTCAGTCCTCCATTTTTTGGCAACTGGGTCATTCCAGACCACAGTGGCCATGTCATCTGGAATGTCTCAGCCTATGTTTTCAAAGATTTTGAGCAGAGTGTTGTCTGCCCTGATGAAACTCATGCGGAGCTACATCATTTTCCCAGAGGAGGGTGACTTGCCTACAGTGAAGGGTGATTTCTATGCCCTTGGACATATCCCCAACATCATTGGTGCCATTGATGGGACCCATGTGGCTTTGGTACCCCCAAAAGACGATGAGCAGGTGTACAGAAACAGAAAAAGTTATCATTTGATGAATGTCCAGGTGGTCTGTTTGGCTGACCAGTACATCTCCCATGCAAATGCCAAGTTCCCAGGGTCAGTGCATGACGCGTATGTGATGCGAAATAGCAGCATCCCCTATGTGATGGAGCAGCTACAGAGACAACGTGTGTGGCTAATAGGTGACTCTGGTTACCCCAACCTGCCTTGGCTACTGACCCCAGTGAGGAATCCCCGGACGAGGGCAGAGGAACGGTACAATGAGGCCCATGGGCGAACTAGGAGGATCATCGAAAGGACCTTTGGCCTCCTGAAGGCCAGGTTTAGGTGCCTGCATATGAGTGGGGGATCCCTGATGTACTCACCAAAGAAGGTGTGCCACATCATCGTGGCCTGCTGTATGCTTCACAATCTGGCATTGCGACGTCAGGTTCCTTTCCTGCAGGAGGATGGTGCAGATGGTGGTGTTGAAGCAGCTGTGGAGCCTGCGGAGAGTGAAGAGGAGGAAGACTCAGAGGACGACACAGACAACAGGGACAGAGTAATAGAACAGTATTTCCAGTAGCACACAGGTAATAATCACCCATGCCATTTTACATTTCCTGAAAGCCTCCTGCATCTCAACTTTGTCGATTTCCCCCCAGACCTATAAACATGATGTTTGATTTTCCCTTCCCTTTTCTGTGCTGTATGAGCCACTGCGTGACCTCGGCTTGGTTGGCCCATGGACTAATGCTAAGTTACCTCGGTATGTGTAATTCACAATGTTAATAATACGTAATTGATATGTAATGTGTCATACATTTGTAAATAAGACAGGCTGAGTCCTGATTGATTTCAGTGCAATGTGTGATTTATTATTAGTGCATAGATATTGGTACATGATAGTGAAACAGTGATGGGTGGGGGTGGAGTAATGTCCATGGCGGAGTCCAGTTCTCAGTCTCACAGGTGCATTGTCCATATGCCTGTGGCAGGATGGAGCAGGGGCAGTTCAAGGTTTGACAGGGTGGCAATGTGGAACAGTGGGAGGACTTCAGGGGGTATGTGATGCTGGCGGGGGACTTGACATCCTACTCTGTCGTTTTTTTTTATCTCAGGCTCCTTTTGCGGGGCAGTTGTTGTTCAGCAGGAGGTGGGGTTCTGGTGGGCTGTCGTTGTGGTGGGGCCTCCTGTCCACTAGCGCTGGCGGAGGTGGTAGGCTGTTCCTGTTCCTGGCTAGTGACAGGGGCCCTGTGTGATGCCACATGGTCCCGAAACGTGTCCTCTATACGGTTCAGGGCCTGGACTATGCTCCCTATAGCGGTTGAGATGTTGCTGAGTTGGTCGCTGAACCCCATGTAGCGTTGCTCCTGCTGTGCCTGGATCTCCTGGAACCTGGCCAGTACCGTCGCCATCGTCTCTTGTGAGTGGTGGTAGGCTGCCATGATGGTGGTGAGGGCCTCTTGGAGAGTGGGTTCCCTGGGCCTCTCCTCCCCCCCCCTGTCGCACAGCAGCCCTCCGAGTTGCCCTGTTTCCCTGGGCCTCTGTCCCCTGGACGGTGTGCCCACTCCCACTGCCCCCAGGTCCCTGTTGTTGTTGGGTTGGTGGGTTACCCTGGGGGCCCTGTAGTGGTAGACACACCGCTGCTTGACCTGTCCTAGAGACAGAGGCATGGGCCCGCTGGGTGGGAGCTGTGCTGTTGTTCCCAGAGGGGGTTGGGTCTGCAGTGGCCTGTGTCTGGGTGAGGGGAACCGACTGCCCAGAGGTCCCCGATGGTCCTGGCTGGTCGTCAGGTTCCAGGTCGACAGAGCTGCTGTCATCACTAGGGGCCTGTTCCGGGGGTGGGATGGACATTTCTGGTCCCTCCTGACCGGTGTGTTGTCGTTCGGGTCCTGCATGGGGTAAGAGGGTATGGTTATTGTTTCTGTCTGTGCATTAGCTTGCGTTTTATGGGTGCTCTTGTCCCCCAGTGCTGGCATTCCCTTGGGGGAGGTGTTGTGAGGGTGTTTTGTGGGGGGGGGGATGGGTATGTGCAGTGGTCATGCTTAGGTGATGGGTGTCCATAGTTTGGGGGTGGCATGCAGGGGTTGGTGTTGGGTGGGTTGTGCTGGGGAGACATTCTCAGGGATGATGTGTGCTGGGGGGTTGGGGGTGAGGGTGGGGGTTAGCATGCTGGGGGTGGGGGGGTGAAGTGGTTGGCCTTGTACTTACCAGAGTCCATTCCTCCGTGTACTCCAGCGAGGCCATCAGGATGCAGGATGTTGAGTACCTCTTGCTCCCATGTTGTGAATTCGGGTGGAGTGGGTGGGTGTCCCCCGCCAGTCTTCTGCACTGCGATGTTGTGTCGCGAGACCATCCCCCGTAGGTCGTTCCATTGTTTGCGGATGTCCTCTCGATTTCTGGGATGCTGTCCCACCGCGTTGACCCTGTCCACGATCCGCTGCCAGAGCTCCGCCTTCCTTGCTATGGTGGTGTGCTGGACCTGTGAGCCGAAGAGCTGGGGTTCCACTCTTATGATCTCCTCCACCATGACCCGGAGTTCTTGGTCCGAAAAGCGTGGGTGCCTTTGTGGTGCCATGGGGTGGTGTGTATGAGGTGTGGGGTGGTGTATGTGATGATGTGTGTGTTGGTGTGTGGTGCTTTGTGCTTCTATGTGGTGTGTGTGATGTTGTGGTGTGCCTCTGTGTGTCTGGCTCTCTATTCTCTGATGTGTCTCTCTCTCCTTCGTCTCTGGTTTTTGTTGGTAGGGGTTTGTGGGTGATGTGGGTGTGTGTTTTATATGGTATTGGATGTGTGGGAGTGGTGTGTGTATGTGTTTCAGGTGTGTGCCTTTCAAATTGTCCAATGTGGTAGGGGTTTGTAAAGGTGTGTGTATTTTGACCGCGGCGGTGTGTACCGCCAATGGAATACCGCGGTTGAATGACCGCCGCGTGGATTTGCGGGTCATAATGGGATGGGCGTATTTCTGTTGGCGTGGCGGTGGAGGTTTGGTCTTCTCCAGTTTACCGCTGGCCGCTGATGTGGCGGACTGCAGTGGAGGGCGGATTTTCGGAGGTTTTGCAGTTGTGGGTCAGAATGTCCGTGGCGGCTGACCGCGGCCGCGGCGGTATTGTGGCGGCCTTCTGACCGGCGGTAAGCGGCTTTTACCGCCGAGGTCAGAATGACCCCCTATGTCTACTTTTCAGAAATGTTTAGGTTTCCGGGATCCAGCATTGGTTTCACGCCCATTTCTGTCACTGACTGGAAGGAGGCTGAAAGCAAAACAAAATTGTAAAAATGGGGTATGTCCCAGTAAAATGCCAAATTTGTGTTGAAAAATTGGGTTTTCTGATTCAAGTCTGCCTGTTCCTGAAAGCTGGGAAGCTGGTGAATTTAGCACCGCAAACCCTTTGTTGATGCCATTTTCAGGGAAAAAAACACAAGCCTTCTTCTGCAGCCACTTTTTCCCATTTTTTTAAAAAAAACGAAATTTTCACTGTATTTTGGCTAATTTCTTGGCCTCCTTCAGGGGAACCCACAAAGTCTGGGTACCTCTAGAATCCCTAGGATGTTGGAAAAAAAGGACGCAAATTTGGCTTGGCTAGCTTATGTGGACAAAATGTTATGAGGGCCTAAGCGCAAACTGCCCCAAATAGCCAAAAAAAGACTTGGCACAGGAGGGGGAAAAGGCCTGGCAGCGAAGGGGTTAAATTGCAATGTTTGAGTTTTATGTCTAGTTTCTCTACTCCGTATGCTGGATGAAAATACACATTGACCTTGTTAAAAGCATTCCTGAGAAATGCTTTACAAAATCTGGTAGCCGAGCATTGGTTCCTCCCACGAGGAGGAGAGATAGGTAGGCATAATGGTAGCTCCCTAACACCAGGAATTAGGACATTTTTGTCATGTTTATTGCCCATCCAAAAATGTTTGTTCCATGGCTTGTTTAGGAGAGTAGAGGAGTTCCAGTGGCGTTGTTTTGCAGTGGATATGTGAACATTAGGGTTTGCTCTTGGATGCTCTGGCTAAAGATTGCTGTGAAGTGTGATGTTGTGTAGTGTTTTGCCGAGTTTTTGAAGTTTTGTGTGGTTGTAGCATTTTCTGCTAAGACATTAGGGGTCATTCTGACCCTGGCGGTCAGTGTTAAAGCAGCGGCCAACCCGCCAACAGGCTAGCGGCACAAACAAACAGCGCGGCGGTCACCGCCAACAGCCAGGCGGCAGACAATGCACCGCCCACCCTATCACGACTCACCAATCCGCCACCTTTTCCGGGGCGGGAGCCCCGCCGATAAAAACACGGCGGAAACAGACATTTCCAATGGAAAACGCTCACCTCGACACACTCCACGCAGAATCGGGACAGCATGGAACCGGAACTCCACATCCTCCAAGCCATTGCCTTCCTGCTCTTCTTCCAGGATCACGAACGTCGCCGCAGACGACAACGGTGAGTACTGCACCTACGACACAGGGGAGGGGGGAGGAGGAAAGGTTACAGGCACACACATACGCCACACACCCACCCCCACCCTCACCCCCACCGAAATACCTACACACCAATGCAGATTAAAAAGTCAGAGTGACACCCCCAAACCCCCAAAACAAAAATGCAAAGACAAAAGGCAATGATTGTAAAAATAGAACTATATAATAGCAATAATTAAGTATAGCGAACTTAGCAATATATAAAGAATTATTACACATCTAGAACTATATATATACAAGTAGCAAAAGTCCGGCACAGTTTTGCAAAGTTCAAATGTCCGTGGGCCAATGTGCAGCAACACATGGGCAAAGCCCACACACGAGATTGAGTCCATTGGAGAGAACACTGCTGGGGCATCACAAAAATAAAATACTGGCACCTCAGGGGGAAGGGAAGGGGGGGCACCTCAGCCACATGAGTCCACGACGCCAGATCCACGAAGGGCCTCCATGCCCACTGTGCCATACTGGGGAGTGCAAAGCCACAGGCTCTCAAGTCTCTACAGTGGGTGGATTGCCCACTGTGCCATCCTGGGGAGTGCAAAGCCACAGTCTCTCAAGTCTCTACAGTGGGTGGATTGCCCACTGTACCATCCTGGGGAGTGCAAAGCCACAGTCTCTCAAGTCTCTACAGTGGGTGGATTGCCCACTGTGCCATCCTGGGGAGTGCAAAGCCACAGTCTCTCAAGTCTCTACAGTGGATGGATTGCCCACTGTGCCATCCTGGGGGGTGCAAAGCCACAGTCCATCAGGTGGATTACAGAGTCCACTGGTCATGGAGGAGGCATGGTGGGCAGAGTGCCTCGTGAAGCCCTGCCCGACACAGAACCGGGCCTGCCAATGGGCCAGCGGTGCTTGACAGGAGGGCCCAGCAGAGCGGTGCTTGAGATGAGGGCCCAGCGGAGCGGTGCTTGACAGGAGGGCCCAGCGGAGCGGTGCTTGACAGGAGGGCCCAGCGGAGCGGTGCTTGAGATGAGGGCCCAGCAGATCGGTGCTTGACAGGAGGGCCCAGCTTAGCGGTGCTTGAGATGAGGGCCCAGCGGAGCGGTGCTTGACAGGAGGGCCCTGTTCAGCGGTGCCTGTCTTGGCGGGGCCCTGTTCAGCGGTGCTTCTCACGGCGGGGCCCTGTTCAGCGGTGCCAGTCTTGGCGGGGCCCTGTTCAGCGGTGCTTCTCACGGCGGGGCCCTGTTCAGCGGTGCTCCTCACGGCGGGGCCCTGTTCAGCGGTGCCTGTCTTGGCGGGGCCCTGTTCAGCGGTGCTCCTCACGGCGGGGCCCTGTTCAGCGGTGCTCCTCACGGCGGGGCCCTGTTCAGCGGTGCCTGTCTTGGCGGGGCCCTGTTCAGCCGTGCTCCTCACGGCGGGGCCCTGTTCAGCGGTGCTTCTCACAGCGGGGCCCCGTTCAGCGGTGCTCCCCACGGCGGGGCCATGTTCAGCGGTGCCTGTCTTGGCGGGCCCCTGTTCAGCGGTGCTTCTCACGGCGGGGCCCTGTTCAGCGGTGCTCCTGGCCCTGTTCAGCAGTGCCTGTCTTGGCGGGGCCCTGTTCAGCGGTGCTTCTCACGGCGGGGCCCTGTTCAGCGGTGCTCCTCACGGCGGGGCCCTGTTCAGCGGTGCCTGTCTTGTGTTTCGAGTGAACCACACCTGGCCAATACTTCCCGCTCAGTCAGCATCGGACCTTTCCGTTGCGGGGCCCTCCTGTGATGGAGTCCTGGGGCCCTGGGTCTCCTCCGATACCCCCGGAATGGGGCTGGTGGGGCCCTCATGGCCAGGTCGGCTGCTCCCTGCCTTTTGCGCTTTGCTGCCCTTGCCCTCCTTGGCAGACTCTCCGTGGCCCTTGGCTCCCTTACCAGATGTGGCAGGTGACAGTGCAAGGCCACCCTCCTTGGGGGCAGGCGTATCAGGCCTGTCGCGCCTGCCCTTCAGTTTTTTGCTCCTCTTCCCAGGGGGTGGGCTGGCTGTGCCTTTGCTGCTGGCCGATGTCCCTGCCCAAGGAAAGGGCGGACTCCAAAAACCAGGCACGACGTTCTTGGGAGTTGCTGGGCTGGTGGTGGCTGAGGTGTTTTTGGAACTCTTACGAGATCGAGGGGGTGGGTCAGGTGAGGAAAAGAGGTCCAGTTTAGAGAGGAATAGTTTTTTAGGAGCAATGGGAAGGGTAGCTGGAGTGGGTATGGGAATGGAGGAAGAGGATGTCGTTGTAGGAGAGTCAAGTCTGGTGTCTTTGGGTGCAGGTGCTTGGGCTGGAGGCTGACGTGAGGTGGATGGCTGTTGGTTGGGTGCCTGCCTGCGTTTGTGTGGTTTGGAAGCAGGGGTGACAGACACACTGGGAGAGGACACAGGGGACGTGTACATGGCAGTGGGGGTGGTGACTGCACGTGTGCGGACTGGTCTGGAGGGTGTGCTGGTGATGGGTGTACTGGCTGATGGTGGTGTGCATGCAGGTGTGAGTGTAGACGTCACAGGGAGGGAGGAGGGAGACAAGGAGGTGGGGGACACAGAGGAGGTAGTGGCTGTTGGCATGTCTGCATCTGTATGTTGCTTGTGTGAATGCTTGTGTGTTCTGTGGTGCTTATGTCTGGATGAGCTTCCCTTGGGTGTTGAGGTGTGTGCAGGCTGGTCTGTAGGTGTGGATGGGATAGGCAGAGGAACAGGGGAGTGGGACTGGGTGGAGGGAGTTAGAAGAGGGAGGCTGGAGACAGGGACAATCGCTGCCGTCAGTGCTGAGGCCAGAGCATTGAACGATCGCTGCTGGGCAGCCTGACCCGAATGAAGGCCCTCCAGGTATGCATTGCTTTGATGCACCTCCCTCTCCACACCCTGGATGGCATTCAAAAGGGTAGACTGCCCAACAATGATGGTCCTCAGGAGGTCAATGACCTCCTCACTGAGGGCAGCAGGGGTGACTGGGGCAGGGCCTGAGGTGCCTGGGGCGAAGGAGATGGCCGCCTTCCTGCCCGTGCGGGCACGGGCCGATGGCCGAGGGGCTGCTGGGAGGGAGGAGCTGGTGCGCTGGGTGGCGGCTGTACCTGTAGTATCGGTGGGCACGGATGTTGCCGCCACCGCAAGGGAGCTCCCATCCGAGGACGTGTCGGTGTCACTGACGTCTGCACGGGTCCCCGTGGTGGAGCCCCCCTCGCCCTCCGTCTCACTGGTCATGTCGGAGTCCGTTGCATGGCCCTCCGGGGCCATGTGAGATGCAGCTCCCTCTTGCGTCGATGCCACTTCTCCTCCGCCTGATGATGCTAATACACACATTCACAGAAAAACAAAGAAAATGGGGGGGGGGGTGGAGAAATAAGGACAAGTTGAGTGCATGCATTGGGGACACCGTTGGCGGAGAGGACAGACACAGAAGCCCCCTGCACTACGCTGCGCACTTGGGGTAAACTACTCATTCACTGGGACATGCCCTACAAGTCTATGGGCGACAACTGCCCACACAGAATACACAGGTCCATGAATAGCGTTATTAGGCACCCTACAGAGGTGGGGGCGGGGGCACAGGACCATAGCTCACGGAGGGGCCTAGCCTACAGAAATCGCCCTGGCCTAGGGATACCCACAGCCCTTCTCCCCCACCCAAGCACCTCCGCTGCACGCAAATATAGCTGAATGTGCTGGTACTCACCCCCTTGTGTCTGCTGTGATGTCCTTAAGCGCCCATCTAGATCGGGGTAGGCCACCGCCAGGATCCGGGACATCAGGGGGGTCAAGGTACGACTGGCACCCCTCCTAGGTTGGGAGGCCATCCCCAGCAGAGCCTCGGCGGTCTTCCTGCTCCCGCGGCGGATGTCCTCCCACCTCTTGCGGCAGTGGGTGCCCCGTCTGTTGTGGACCCCCAGGGCCCGGACGTCCGTGGCGATGGCACGCCAAATATCGATCTTCTGATGGGCGCTGACCTATGTGACATATACAGGGGGGGAAAAGAAACATCATCACTTTTCTGCACGCTCGATGTGAGTGGCCCCCCCTCCCCAAACTTGCCATGTGGCACATGCTCTCATCTGTCGTGCCATGCATTCGTAATTCGCTCCCCTCGCCTCCATCGTACATCCACCCCACTCATCACAGGCATTGCCCACTATGCATTGGCCCCCGTGTACTCACCTGTTGGTCTGGAGGACCGTAGAGTAGCGCATGCTGGGGAGGACCCCGTCCACGAGCTTCTCCAACTCTTCGGAACTGAAGGCGGGGGCCCTTTCCCCAGTCGCAGCAGCCATTGTCACTTCCAGACCGAGGTCACAGCAGCACTTGCAGTATAGGTCCTCTCCTGTGGATGCTCAGGTCTCGTGTGATTAAGCAGAGAGAAAATGGCGGTCACGCCCGCGGCGGTGCGTACCGCGGCGGTGCGTACCGCGACCGCCGGCGCACATCGTCATTGGCTCCTGAAACCCATAGGGTTCAATGTTAACCAATGCTGCTTTGCGCCGCGGTCTTCGACCACCACGGCGTGCCACGCCAGCGCAATGACCTCACTTCACATTGTCACACTTCACAGGTCAGGCAGCCGCCATTTCAAGGGCCCACATGGCTTAATTCCTACTGCGTCACACATGGCTAGGCCTTGCATCGACACTCATACAAGCCATTCAATCCAGAGAGATTTGTGTACTGTGCAGGCTGTGGGAACTTACCTGTGGGTTGATTGACTCTGTGCTCCATGTTGTCCTTCCTAGGCATCGTCCGCTGGGACTTGCGAGGAGACGGAGGAATGTTCCTGTGTACAGACCGCTGGTGGACCTGTCGACAATGGAAGAACGACATGTCATACTCACCTACAGACTCAACAGTGCCACTATACAGGAACTGTGTGCCCAGCTGGAGCCAGACCTGATGTCACCCATCCGCCAACCCACAGGGATTCCGCCTCTAGTGCAGGTGCTGTCAGTTCTCCATTTTTTGGCTAGTGGATCATTTCAAACTACAGTGGCCATTTCATCTGGGATGTCTCAGCCTATGTTTTCAAGGGTATTGTTCAGAGTGTTGTCTGCCCTGATGAAATACATGCGGAGCTACATCATTTTCCCTGAGGTGGGTGACTTGCCTACAGTGAAGGGTGATTTCTATGCCCTTGGACACATTCCCAATATCATTGGTGCCATTGATGGTACCCATGTGGCTTTGGTCCCCCCAAAAGACAATGAACAGGTGTACAGGAACCGAAAAAGTTATCATTCGATGAATGTCCAGGTGGTCTGTTTGGCTGACCAGTACATCTCCCATTTAAATGCCAAGTTCCCAGGGTCAGTGCATGACGCGTACGTCATGCGAAATAGCAGCATCCCTTATGTGATGGAACAGCTACAGAGACAGCGTGTGTGGCTAATTGGTGACTCTGGTTACCCCAACCTGCCTTGGCTATTGACCCCAGTGAGGAATCCCAGGACAAGGGCAGAGGAACGGTACAATGAGGCCCATGGGCGTACTAGGAGGGTGATCGAGCGGACCTTCGGCCTCCTGAAGGCCAGGTTTAGGTGCCTGCATATGACAGGTGGATCCCTAATGTAATCACCAAAGAAGGTGTGTCATATCATCGTGGCCTGCTGCATGCTTCACAACCTGGCTTTGCGACGCCAGGTGCCTTTCCTGCAGGAGGATGGTCCAGATGGTGCTGTTGTGGCCGCTGTGGAGCCTGCGGAGAGTGAAGAGGAGGAAGACGAAGAGGACGACACAGACAACAGGGACAGAGTGATACTGCAGTATTTCCAGTAACACACAGGTAAGAATCTACTCCTGCATTTTATTATATCTGTAACAGTACTGGCTCTCTACTGTCTGACCTTTCACCCCAATGTATGGTAACTTAGTTGTGAAATTGCCTTCCTATTTCAGTGATCTGGTCCCCACGGAGTGCCCTCTGGTTTATTTCCCCATGGACTACCGCTGTGTGACACTGGTATGTTGTCATCACAATGTAATTGGACATTTTTGGTTGGTTATATCGAATATATTTGGTTTAAAAAAATAAATAGCAGACTCCAGATGGTTTTTGTGCAATAATTGTGTTTATTGAAGTGCAAAAATTGGTGTATAGTTCAAAAAGGGTGATGGGTGATGGTGGAGGCATCTCCATGGCAGAGTCCAGACTCTCGTTCGCACAGGTGCATTGTCCATATGCCTGTGGAAGGTGGAGCAGGGGCAGTTCAAGGTTGGACAGGGTGAACAAGTGGGACAGTGGGATGACATCCGGGGGGATCCGTGCATGGCGGGGGTCTTGACATCCTACTCTGTCTTCTTCCTAGATCTCAGGCCTTTCTTGCGGGGTGGTTCATGTTCTGCAGGGGGTGGGGTCCGGGTGGCCCGTTGCTGTTGTGTCGGGGCCTCCTAACCACTAGCGCCGGCGGAGGTGGTGGGCTGTTCTTCCTCCATGCTAGTGGCAGGGGCCCTTTGGGGGGTCACATGGTCCCGCAATGTGGTGACAATCTGGTTGAGTGCCACCACGATTGTACCCATTGCGGAACTGATGCTGCGCAGTTATTCCCGGAACCCCATGTACTGGCCCTCCTGCATGGCCTGGATCTCCTGGAACCTGGCCAGGACCGTCGCCATCGTCTCTTGGGAGTGGTGGCACGCTCCCATGATGGTGGTGAGGGCCCCTTGGAGAGTGGGTTCCCAAGGCCTGTCCTCCCTCTGTCGCTCAGCAGCCCTCCCAGTTCCCCTTTGTTCCTGGGCCTCTGTCCCCTGGACGGTGTGCCCACTACCACTGCCCCCAGGTCCCTGTTGTTGTTGGGGTGGTGGGTTGCCCTGGGTGCCCTGTAGTGGTAGACACACCGCTGCTTGACCTGTCCTGGAGACAGAGGCATGGGCCCGTTGGGTGGGTGCTGTGCTGGGGTTTCCAGAGGGGGGTAGGTCTGCTGTGGCCTGTGGCTGCCTGAGGGGAACCGACTGTCTAGAGGTCCCCGATGGTCCGGGCTGGTCATCAGGTTCTAGGTCGACAGAGCTGCTGTCATCACTGGGGGCCTGTTCTGGGGGTGGGATGGACATTTCTGGACCCTCCGGGCTGGTGTGTTGGCGTTCGTGCCCTGCAGGGGTAAAAGAGTATGGTTATTGCTTCTGTGTGTGCCATGGCGTGCGATTTGTGGGTGCCCTTGTCCCCCAGTGCTGGCATTCCCTTGTGGGAGGAGTTGTGAGGGTAGTTTGGGGGGGGGGATGGGTATGTGCAGTGGTCATGCTTAGGTGATGGGTGTCCATGGTTTGTGTTGGCATTCAGGGGTTGGTGTTGGTTTGGGTGGGTTGTGCTGGTGAGACATTAGCAGGGAGGATATGTGCTGGGGGTTGGGGGTGAGGGTGGGGGTGTGGGTTGGCATGCTGGTGGTTGGGGGGGGTGAAGTAGTTGAGATTAGACTTACCAGAGTCCATTCCTCCGCCTACTCCAGCGAGGCCCTCAGGACGCAGGATGTTCAAGACCTCTTGCTCCCATGCTGTGAATTCGGGTGGAGTGGGTGGGGGTCCACCGCCAGTCTTCTGCACAGCGATGTTGTGTCTTGACACCATCGTCCGCACCTTCCCCCATAGGTCGTTCCAGCGCTTTCGGATGTCTTCCCGATTTCTGGGATGCTGTCCCACAGCGTTGACCCTGTCGACGATCCTTTGCCATAGCTCCGCCTTCCTGGCTATTGTGGTGTGCTGCACCTGTGTGCCGAAGAGCTGGGGCTCTACCCTAATTATTTCCTCCACCATGACCCTGAGTTCTTGGTCCGAGAACCTGGGGTGTCTTTGGGGTGCCATGGGGTGGTGTGGATGAGGTGTGGGGTGGTGTTTGTGGTGATGAGTGTAGTGGTGTGTGGTGTTTTGTGCGTAGATGTAGTGTGGGGGATGATGTTGGGTTCCTGTGTGTGTTGTGGTTTGCGTTCCCTGTGCTCTCTCTCTGTGTATTGCTCCTTGTCTCTGAATTTCGATTTGTGGGGGTTTGTGGGTGATGTGGGTGTGTGTTTTATATTGTATTGATTGTGTGGGAGTGGTGTTTGTATGTGTATCAGGTGTGTGTATTTGTAATTGTCCAATGTGGCATTGTTTTGTAGATGTGTGTGTATTTTGAGTGCAGCGGTGTGTACCGCCAATGGGATACCGCGGTTGAAATACCGCCGCGTGGATTCGTGGGTCGTAATGGCATGGGCGTATTTCTGTTGGCGTGACGGTGGAGGTTTGGTCATCTCCAGTTTATCGCTGACCGCTGATGTGGCGGCCTTCAGTGGAGGTCGGGTTTTTGGCGGTTTGGCAGTTGTGGGTCAGAATGACCCTGGCGGGTTACCGCGGCGGTGTTATGGCGGTCTTCTGACTTTTACCGCCAGGGTCAGAATGACCCCCATTGTGTTGGTTATCCGGTCTGTCGTGGCTTAAGATCCAGAGTTAACATACAGGTGTGAAAGACAGTTATTGTTTACAGTGTAAGGTGCTTGACGTGAGTCGCTGTGCCAATAGTATTCCTTATGTAAGTGTGGGTGGTTGGTATTAGTAAATCCTGAGTGCACGTCAACAAGAGTGAGATCCTCTGGTCAAGCTTAGTCGGAAAGTGTACTCTGTGCTACTTTTGAAATGTTTGGTTACCCTATCCTGTAGTGAGCAGACAGGTTGTAGGTTTTTGCTCACGATATTTTGCAATAGATTTGCTTGAAGAATGATAGTGATAGAAATTGTAAAGGGTGTGATTCTTGCACCTAGCACTTTAACACTTTACCCCGCAAAACGAGCTGTATGCCTTGGGAGCTCAGTATCCTTCTCAAAGTTATTAATAGGTTTGATAATGTGTTGTGAACTTTGTGAAGATTGTTCCCCTCAGATAGGCAGGTGTTAATCATGTAATAATCTAGGCAGAATGACACTTTAGGTAATGAGAATGCATGGCCCTGCACATTGCACTTTATAATGTTTTACCTGTCAGAATGAGCTGTCCTCCTTGGGTAATTAATGATATCTTAAATGTTTTTAAAAGGTATATGAGAATGTTATGGCATTTGTTTGAGTCTTAATGTGAAGAAATCTTACATTTTATACTGTTCATTTTTATATCAAGATGATGATAAGTGTCGGTGGATTAAATGTATTTAAGTGCTATGTATGGATTGTATGTGTTTGTAATTGTGTATGTTAAATGATGTCTATGTTATATTTCCCTAATAAATTATTTTTTAGAAATTAAAGGATTTGACTGACTGACTAAATAAAAATTAAATTGTGAATTGTTGAATTTGATTGAAAAATAAAGGGCCTGATTATGAGCTTGGCAGCCAGACCTCCAGACCGCCAGCCCGAACAACGCAGTCCCAGAAAGACAACTGTGGCGACAGCCTTCAGACTGCCATATTACAATGTATGCAGGTTGAACCACTGCCCTCTAAGAGAAATGGTGGGCCACCAGCTGTGCGGCAGCCTGCCGTCTTGGTGGTGCACACTCCATTGCCATCATGGCCCCAGGGAACCACCAAGCCTACTACAAAAACGCAGTTGACATAGCAGTTTCCTTGCAGTAGTTAGCTGACGGCGATTGGCAACTGCGGTGTGCATTCAACAAAGTAATAGACAAGTGCCCATTGGATGGATTCAAAAACAAAACAGCTGACATACATTGGCCCAGTGGACATACCTACAAGTCGTATTATAAAACACACCCCTTCTCAGACTATGGTCCTTTGCCTCTCCACTATAGCACCTCAAGAAAGAGACCAGAGACCACCGTTTTTTTATTGATAGGAAAGACATCCCTTTTTTCACCATTCCACTTAACACCTTCAATACACCTTTATCCCTTTACTCCCTATATTACTTTTCAGTTAAGTAAGTTCCTGTCACCCACTTTAATTTATATCCATGTCACATCCCAAAAAGAACCTGTTTTCGTGAAGATGAGTTGAGAGTTATGGTGGATGAAATCGTAAGACTAGAGCCACAATTGCTTGGAGCCTGAGTCCAGCATACTCCACTCCGTAGGAAAATGGAAATGTGAGAAAAGGTTTGTGGACAGAGTGTATGCTGTAGGCACCACCCTGCACACAATGGAGGACATTAGGAATATGTGGCATGACCTGAGGGAGAAAGTACATTCCCTCACCTCTAGGCAACACAGGGACGGCAATAAGACTTGTGGTGGTCCTTCCTGTGCCCCATTACAGCTCTTTTCCTGGGAGGAGAAGGTCTTGGCCATCCTGCATCCAGAGATCTTGACAGGAATACCTGTGGTAGCGGACTCTGGTAAGTTACAATGCAAAACCCGTCACAAATCTTCAATGTCCTGCATGCTCTCATCTCACCTTTTACTACTGTGCAGTTCATCTACTTTCCCAATATTCAATGCCCAGAATAGTAGAGATGTAAGCTTGCCAATGTGCATTATTATACATGACTTCACATGTATCAAACCCCTTTTACATGCCATATGTCGGAATGGGGGTCTGTAAGTATTTCAATATTAAAAGATCATTCCAGGACCCAAGGCGTGTGTCAACATGTAAATGTATGTTCCAACCTTACTGCTGTGTGGCAACAGATATGTAAGACTAACATTTGTCAAGTGTTGGGAAATAGAGAGAGTGACATGACTACACCGACCAGTCAGCCCTGTTTCTGTAACTCAAACAGGCATTTATGTTCTTACCCAAATACACCTGTTTGCCATCTCATGACTGATGTTTGTGCACCTAGGAGTTTAGCATTTGTGTAGTATTTGGAGCCAACAAGTGACATGTCTACAACTACCAGGAGGCTTAGTTTCTGTAACTCAAATCAACAGGCCATTCTGCACTTGCCCAAATACACATGCGTGCCATATCCCAAACAATGTACCCTCCCCTGGGGGTTTAGCATTTGTGTAGTGTGGAGAGTCAACAAGTGACATGAGACATGACTACAACTACCAGGAGGCCCTGTTTCTGTAACTCAAACTAACAGGCCTCTGTGCTCTTGCCCAAATACACCTGTTTGCCATCTCGCAACTGATGTTCTTTCACATGGGAGTGAGCAATCTACATATCTTGCTCAACTCAGAGATGTGTTTGTATACCTAGCTTGCTCTTGTCAGCAATGTCACCTTACCAAGTGTGTACATCAAGTATTCCTAAGGCATTAAGGGCCTGATTCTAACTTTGGAGGACGGTGTTAAACCGTCCCAAAAGTGGCGGATATACCACCTACCGTATTACGAGTCCATTATATCCTATGGAACTCGTAATACGGTAGGTGGTATATCCGCCACTTTTGGGACGGTTTAACACCGTCCTCCAAAGTTAGAATCAGGCCCTAAGTTGCTTCATTAGATTGGTAGTGACAGCTAACACATTGACTCAGCACTGCTCATATGATGACTACATCTATATATACAACACATTTGTATGTTTGCCCGTATATCACACAATGAGGCCTTGGAATGGTCAAATACAGGTTTCCAGTCCACTGTTTTGGCTAATCTGTTTGTAAGATTTCTTGTTAATTCCCTCATTAAAAGTGCAACTGATCACCACATCTATTGAGCTGCTTGAGTCTAATAGTTTCTGCAAGCTTCACACAATACCATGGTAATATAGCACAATCAGCAAACCTACCACTTAAGACTGTCCAAAGACTCTACTTACAGTTACACAACACATATGTATGTAGATTTCACACTTCAACCAATAACAATGTACTCTTTCTCAACAGGTCGAGCTGGCACAGCAATTGGTCATTACATTGTCTCCCAACCAGACTCCCAACCCACCTCTGGATGAAGCCCTTGGTGACGATGACACATCTGGACATGTAGACATGGATGACGCTCCTGGCCTATCTAGGCAGCCTGCTCAGACCGTGACAGTGAGTCTCACTGTGCGCAAAAGAACACTTCCCACCCCATTTGCTTCTACATCACAGACAACAATGTGCCCCAAACCTGTGTACCTAGCACAGTTGCTACCATCTTGTTCCCACCAGACATGGATCCTGAGATGGAAATCAATAGTCATGACACTGAGGGTCTAGGACCCAGTTAGAGTGGGTACCCTGTGCCAAGGGCATAGGCTCATGTGGGTAGGGTCCATTGGATGGATGCTGTGGGCCAGAGGAGTGCAGACACTAGGGCCACTCATGACCAGTATACCGTAAGTCAAGCTTTAGGGGTCTATCAGGAGTCACAAGGTGTGAGGGGCCATGTGCTGACCGAACTCTGGGAAATTAAACAAATGCAGAGGAATATGGACCAACATATGCAGTACCATAATTTTAACATGGCCACCCTAACAGGGATGCTGAGGGACATTCATACAAACCTGAGCAGGGCCTTTCCCCCAACATCTACCCCCTCCCGTGGGGGAACTACATCAAGCCCAAATACATCTTTGGCAGACACAGGAAGGGAGGCCCTGCCAGAGGATCAACCACAGACGCCCCTGACTCTGCAGCATCTAAACATCCCCACCCTTGCAAGCAGGGTCGTCCATGTAAAAATCCAGGAGGTACGGATGGCAAGACACCCACCACTGCCAACAAGAAACCTCATCCTTAATGTCCTCCTTTGTGTGTCACACATTCATTCTGTGGCCTGATCCTGAACCCAGTTCAATTTCTGATGGGAGGAGTACTCTGGACATTGGACTTCTGATGGTGTGGGTGTGGTATCTACTCCTGTGATTTCATTCACCAAGACTGACCCCTTCACTATTCATTTATGTTACTTTTGCCACAAGTTGTTTTCACCCTTAGCGCTGTAATGAATTCACTAGTTACAAACTCATTGTCTGCTGTCGTAAAGTTAACATTTGTCAATGTAGTTATATAAGAATATGTGAACCATACAATGGAAAAACAAACTACTTGTGGAAGCAAACTTCTGCCTGGAGAAGAGCTGAAGAGCTGAGGAGAAGTGCTGCCCTGCCTGTGACTGTGCTTTGCTGAGCTATCCTGCAGTTGCTGCTTCTGCCTGGTGAAAGGGGACAAAGACTGGACTTGTTGTGCATTCCTGCTTGTGAAGAAGTCTCCAAGGGCTTGTCCTGAGCTTGCCTCCTGTTGTAGAAGTCTCAGGGCCTCCAAAGACGTCCCCTGCCAGTACCTGGACTCTTTGCTGAGACTCCTGCCCTGCCAAGTGGTACCCTATCCAGTTCCTTGGGCCTTGACAGGTGAAGCTGGCACACCAAGATAGAAAATCCATGCACAGACCGCCATGCAGGGAACTTTCTGACACAACTTCCGAGACGCGGCTGAAAAAGCGACGTGCTGCCGGCTTCACAGCTGAAATCGATGCTCCACCTGCAGCGTGGCTGGAAGATCGATGCATGCGGCTGGAGAAACGACACGCAACACAGCTAACGGAGGCTGGTAACATCACAACCCACACAGCGCAGTAATGCTGATCCTGTGCGGCAAGGTTTTCTATGCAAACCTTGCTGGGTGCAGGAAAAACAACATAACGCCTGCCCAGACCCAAGTGCTTACCTGGATCGACGCATCGTTCTCCTGCGGAGAGAAAAAATGATGCGCGCCGACCAGACTGGAGAAGGAGGAAAAACGCACTGTCTTGCTTGCAGGTGAGAAATCAACGCATCGCAAACCTTTTTAGACACACACTCACCTAAGCGTGTTATTCTGACTCTACCCAGGTACTTTTTAATGCTAACAGTGTTTTTACTGTTTAGAAAAGGATTTAAGACTCTCTTGCTTTTGCAATTAATACTTGTGCATGTTGGATTTTTGTCATTTTGGTCTTGTTTTGTTTAGATAAATATTTCCTATTTTTCTAAACCTGTGATGTGTCATTTTGTAGTGTTTTCACTGAGTTACTGTGTGTGTTGATACAAATACTTTACACCTAGAATCTGAAGTTAAGCCTCCTGCTTGTGCCAAGCTACCAAGGGGGTGAGCAGGGGTTAACTGAGGGTGATTCTCCTTTACCCTGACTAGAGTGAGGGTCCTTGCTTGGACGGGGGTAACCTGACTGTCAACCAAAGACCCCATTGCTAACACTGAGCAATACACACCCTTGGAAAGTAGGGAATGTACAGTAACATGACTTGGGTAATATTACTGTTGGCATCAATATTTGTGCCTACGTTAGCATGTGTGCCTTGCACTTTTCTAGTATCACTTCCACTACTGTTTCGTACAAGATCTATCTGTCTTCATGGGATGATGTCTGATTCTATCACATATGTGTGCATGCCAAAATTCCTTGGGAAATAGTGTTATATGATGGGTATACAGTTAATGTGGTACCACAGACAGGAGTGTGTCAACATTGTTTGCTGGGTCACACATATCCTAACCCGTTACTCCATGTCATTTATCATGAACAATTGTGGAAGCAATGAAGGGCATGACATGTAGACCTAGAGTAATTACTCCCAATGTGCATTACCATGCTATTGATGTTGAATCATTTCGCTAAGTGCTTTGCACAGGTTCATTGGCTAAGGTTCATTACCTGACTGCTGACATGCATCAAGGAATGATATGCAGAAATGTTGGAATCATATCTGACTGTGTACACTCAGTAATCCAATGGAATCTATGTTTGCATAACAAAAAGATACAGCGCTGTGCCTTTCCACTGAGAAACATGCTAAAGGCCCTCTACAGATAATTGAGATTCCCTGAGCCAAAACAACATTCAATGGCCTATTGCCTTTTAGTTATGCAAAGTTGGAAGGGTGTTCTCAGCAGTACCAATCGAGACAGGTGATTTCACTAGGCCTAGCTGATTCATTGTGCTGTGGCTATTAATAGACAAATCTCCCAGGCATCTTGACCAGATTGCCTCCAGTGTACTTTTCTGTGCAAGATGTGCTATCTAGCAAAGCAATATTAGTACAACTTCCATGAGTCTATTATTTAAACAATGGACATATTGTGAAGTTACCATTAGTTTGTTTTTACAGCGTGACATGGGTGTTTCCATGTCACCTTCTTCCGGCTACTCTACTTCTTATTGCAGCATGGCTGGATTACTTACCCATCATTTCATCATGATGTGGTATTGTGTATATGAATATTTGGTGATTTCCGGACCTTGTGTTGAATTTGTGAGACTAAACTAGGCATTACCTTAAGGATTGATGCCAACACGTTACTGAGGGGTGCTACAAGAGCCAACCCATTCAAGGTGACAAGATCTCCTTCTTGATCCATGAGCATTGTGATTGGACAACTTTAATCATGCAATTGAAGTAGTCTGTGATTCTGATTGTCCTGTGGGCAATTGTTTACAGTTCATGTAGCATGCATGCATGTGGTGTTGCAAATGTTGAAGCCACTTTGGAGGAGCTTGTGGCCGGGGTCTACTGAACATTAAGGCAATATTCTGTAATCAAAGCTGTTGTTCAAGTGTGTTCAGGCACATCGAATAACCCTATTTGTATTTGTCATTTCAGCATAATCACAGGCAAGTGGAGGACACAGGAACACCATCAGAGGGGAAGCTGCTGGCCATTGTACCTCTGGTCATGAAACATCAGACATATAGGGCCCCAGTGGCCCAGAGGGTGAGGAGAGTGCCTCCTTGTTGCTCCCCAAGCAGTTGGCTGGGCCCGCTCCCACAAGAGGGTAGCCGTCCCCTTCATGCTATGCACCTCACCTGCTGCCCCTGTTACCCTGCTGCCCTAACTGAGGAGGCTATTGACCTCCTGAGGAGCATCTCTGTGGGTCAGACTACCTTTCTGAATGCCATCCAGGTGAAAGGCAATCATCTACAACAGATGTTTGCATACCTGGTCGGTATTCATAGTGCTATGTCTGGCCTACAGATAACTTTTCAGGCTCTGGCCTCCTCCCTCATAGCAGCCTTCCACCCACCATGATCCTCCCCCACCACTTTCCTCTTCACCATTCAATTATCTATTCCCATACCTGTACCAAGCACACTCACACATACGTAGGCATACACTTCAACAGCTACAAGGAGCACACATAAACACAAACACCACAAGACACAGAAGCATACAAGTACTCAACATACAATCACCCTACTCACACCTACCGCCACATACACCATACTCCAGACACCCCACCCACAGACCCACATACCACCCACATCATACTCCCAGACACTATCCCAACACCCACAGACACAGCTACCACTCAACCCATACCCCAAGATACCACCCTCCACACCCACAGACAGCTACCACTCACACCATACCCCTAGATACCACCCCAACAGGCATAGGTACAGCCACCACTCACCTCATACCTCAGACACCACCTAAACACTCACAGACACAGCCACCACTCACCTCATACCCCCAGACACCACCCCAACACCCACAGACACAGCCACCGCTCACACCATAGCCCCAGACACCACCCCAACACTCACAACCACAGCTACCACTTTTATCATACCTCCAGACACCACCTCATCTCCCACAGCCACAACTCACACCATACCCACAGACACCACCCCAACATCTGCAGAAACAGCCACCACTCACATTATACCCCCAAATACCACCCCACACAGACACATCCACTACTCCCACCTTACCCATCACAGCTCACCAAGAGACACAAATGCCCACAGTCACACATGCAACAGACACCAACAAAACACAAACACACACATGCACATACGCACCAGCACTAAGAACAGCCACACCTGACACATGCAATTCCTCAACCTTCCAACCCCTAATCTCTCCTAAACACCCTACCCATTATCCCCAAGAAAGTGACACCTGCCCCCGTAAATGCACCAGCACAAAGAACAGCCACACCCACACCTGACACAAGCACTTCCTCAACCTTCCAACCCCTAATCTCTCCTAAACACCCTACCATTTTCCCCAAGAAAGTTACACCTGCCACCCTGAAACCAGCCATACCCCTACAAAACCTAAAAAGAAGCCAACCCCTCCCAAAGTGAAGCCCACCCCTCCCAAGACCAAACCCACCCATCTGATACCCGACCGCAGCCCACCCAAAGATAATCATTAAAATGCCTGGAATAACCACTCGATGCCCCTTCCTCTGGCAATGATCTGTGTGGCAAGTTGTGGGGCACATCAGTGTACTCAGCACATTTAGTACAAGGACTGGCCATTGGCCTTTTCTGCATTTTTCGAGTGCTGAAAACAAACATCACTTGGCTGTTTTGCTGCATATTGGTCCTGCCATTACCCTTCTACCTTTTTGACGTTCATGAATGATCTGTGATGTATGACTAGTTGTGTTTGTTTCACCCTCATTGATGGTCCATTTGATGTGGTTGGTAAGATCTGACTTTGGAGCCAGTGCGGAGTCACCCAGGACAAGGGGGAATGTTTCATGGATGTGTGGGATGTAATCCAATTGGGGTGGCGTTGCATTGGGTGGTATTTCATATGGTAAGTATGTTATCTTGGCATGGCCCCTGTCTACATCTATTGGGTTATATCTCTCCCTGTGATGTAGATTGGACATGCATATTGTTAGAAATTGGGTTTTTGTTTGGCAGTCAGGTTACAAGCAGGAACCCTCACTCTAGTCAGGGTAAGTCACACACAATCCAAAATTAGCCTGTGCCCACCTTCTGGTAGTTTGGCACGAGCAGTCAGGCTTAACTTAGAAGGCAATGTGTAAAGTATTTGTGCAACAAATCATACAATAGAACAGTATAGCACCACAAAAATACACCACACAGTGTTTAGAAAAATATATAGGCCCTCATTCTGACCTTGGCGGGCGGCGGAGGCCGCCCGCCAAAGTCCCGCCGTCAGGTTACCGTTCCGCGGTCGAAAGACCGCGGCGGTAATTCTGACTTTCCCGCTGGGCTGGCGGGCGGTCGCCTTCAGACCGCCCGCCAGCCCAGCGGGAAAGAGGCTTCCACGATGAAGCCGGCTCGGAATCGAGCCGGCGGAGTGGAAGCTGTGCGACGGGTGCAGTTGCACCCGTCGCGTATTTCACTGTCTGCACAGCAGACAGTGAAATACATGTAGGGGCCCTCTTACGGGGGCCCCTGCAATGCCCATGCCAGTGGCATGGGCACTGCAGGGGCCCCCAGGGGCCCCGCGACCCCCCCCTACCGCCATCCGGATCCCGGCGGTCGGACCGCCGGGATCTGGATGGCGGTAGGGGGGGGTCGGAATCCCCGCGGCGGTGCAGCAAGCTGCGCCGCCGTGGAGGATTCAATGGGGCGGCGGTACACTGGCGGGAGCCCGCCAGTGGTGCCGGTCCGACCGCGGCTTTACCGCCGCGGTCGGAATCCCCATTGGAGCACCGCCGGCCTGTCGGCGGTGCTCCCGCGGTCCTCCGCCCTGGCGGTCTTTGACCGCCAGGGTCAGAATGACCGCCATAATATTTATCAGGATACTTGTAGGTCAAAACGAATAAAGATGCAATATGAATTTGTAAAGATATCACTGAAAAGTGATATAAAGGGGGTGATTCTGACTTCGGCGGGCGGCGGAGGCCGCCCGTCGAAGTTCCCCCGTCAAAATACCGCTCTGCGGTCCAAAGACCGCTGACGGTATTTTGAGGTTTGCCCTGGGCTGGCGGGCGGCCGCCAAAAGGCCGCCCGCCAGCCCAGGGCAAACCAACCTTCCCACGAGGACGCCGGCTCCGAATGGAGCCGGCGTAGTGGGAAGGTGCGACGGGTGCAGTGGCACCCGTCGCGTATTTCAGTGTCTGCACAGCAGACACTGAAATACTTTGCGGGGCCCTCTTACGGGGGCCCCTGACGTGCCCATGCCATTGGCATGGGCACGGCAGGGGCCCCCAGGGGCCCCGCGGCACCCCCTACCGCCATCCTGTTCCTGGCGGGCGAACCGCCAGGAACAGGATGGCGGTAGGGGGGTGTCAGAATCCCCCATGGCGGCGCAGCAAGCTGCGCCGCCATGGGGGATTCCAAGGGCAGCGGTAAACCGGCGGGAGACCGCTGGTTTACCCTTTCTGGCCGCGGCAGAACCGCCGCGGTCAGAATGCCCTTCGGAGCACCGCCGGTCTGTCGGCGGTGCTCCCGTGGCCGGTGACCCTGGCGGTCACCGGCCGCCAGGGTCAGAATGACCCCTAAAGTGTCTTAAGTCTTTAAAAAGCAAACAAAGGTGGTCATTCTGACCTCGGCGGTAAAAGGCGCCTACCGCCGGTCAGAAATCCTCCATAATCCCGCCGCGGTCGCGGAAACCCGCCACGGTCATTCTGACCCGCAGAAGGCAAACCTCCGAAAATCCGACCGCCACAACAGACCGCCAGACCAGCGGTCGGCGGAAAGGTGGAGGTGACAAAACCTCCACCGTCACGCCAACAGAAATACGCCCATGCCATTACGACCCACGAATCCACGCGGCGGTCATTCAAACGCGGTATTCCATTGGCGGGACACACCGCCGCGGTCAGAATACACACAAACGAACAAAACCCAGCCACATTGGACGATTTGAATCCCACACACCTGATACACATACACACACCACTCCCACACACACAATACAATATAAAACACACACCCACATCACCCACAAACCCCTACGCTAAAAAATTCGTAAAGAAGGCAAGAGCGAGACACCAGCATCCAAAAAATAACAGCCACAGCCACTCAACACCATCACCCACACACTATCCACACACAAAACAACACACACCACCACACTCAACTCACTTAAATACACATACTCCACCCCACACATCATACACACCACCCCATGGCACCCCAAAGACAACCCCGCTTCACAGACGAAGAACTCAGGGTCATGGTGGAGGAAATCGTTCGGGTAGAGCCCCAGCTGTTCGGCACACAGATACAATACACTAGCATTGCCCGGAGGACAGAGGATTGTCGACAGGGTGAACGCAGTGGGACAGCACCCCAGAAATCGGGAAGACATCAGGAAGCGATGGAACGACCTACGGGGGAAGGTGCGTTCCATGGTATCCAGGCACAACATCGCCGTGCAGAAGACTGGCGGAGGACCCCCACCTCAACCCCCACAATTCACATCATGGGAGGAGGAAGTCTTGAACATCCTGCATCCTGACGGCCTCGCAGGAGTCGGCGGAGGAATGGATACTGGTAAGTTGAAGCTTCAATACTGCTTCCCCCCCACCTGCATGCCAAATCAGACCCCAACCCTCACCCCCATCCTCGAACCCCACCCTCACCCCCACCCCCATCCTCACCCCCACCCTCACCCCCACCACCATCCTCACCCCCACCACCATCCTCACCCCCACCCCCAGCACACCTATTCCCCGCCAATGTCTCACCATCACAACCCACACATCCCAAAACCTAGGCCTGCATGCGTCCACTAAGCATGGACACCCATCACCAAAGCATGCCCAATGCATATACACATCTCCCCCACAAGCCACCCTCACCAAAGCCCCCACACACGAATGCCAGCACTTTGGGACACGAGAACCCACAGATACACCCATATGCCACACATTGAAACTATAACCATACCTCTATACCCCTGCAGGACCCGACCGTCAACACACCGCGGCGGAGGGGCCAGAATTATCCACACCCCCCACCCAAGAGGCCGTCAGCGATGACAGCAGCTCTGTCGATCTGGACACCGATGACCAGCCCGGACCATCGGGGACCTCTGGACAGTCGGTTCCCCTCACACAGGCACAGGCCACTACAGACCCTAACCCCTCTGGGAACACCAGCACAGCTCCCACCCAGCGGGCCCATGCCTCTGTCTCCAGGGCACGTCAATCTGCGGTGTGTCTACCACTACAGGGCACCCAGGATAACCCACCACCCCAACAACAACAGGGACCTGGGGGCAGTGGTAGTGGCCACACCGGCCAGGGGGCAGAGGCCCAGGGAAACAGGGGAACTCGGAGGGCAGCTGTGCGACAGGGGGGGGGAGGAGAGGCCCAGGGAACCCACTCTCCACGAGGTCCTCACCACCATCATGGGAGCATACAACCGCTCCCAGGAGACGATGGCGACGGTACTGGCCCGGTTCCAGGAGATCCAGGCACTGCAGGAGGAACACTATCGGGGGTACAGGGAGGACATCAAAGCCATCAACACCACCCTGGTTACCATGGTAGGGCTGCTGCAGGACCTCGTAAACACCAGGGCGGACACTGAACAACACCCAAGGGCCCCTGCCACTAGCCTGGACCAAGAACAGCCAACCACCTCCGCCGGCGCTAGTGGACAGGAGGCCCCCGCACAGCAGCAGCCCACCAGACCCCCACCTCCTGCAGGAGAAGAACCACCCCGCAAGAAGGCCCTGAGATCTCGCAAGAAGACAGAGTAGGATCTCAAGACCCCCGCCAGCAATGGATACCACCTGATGTCATCCCACTGTCCCACATTGTCACCCTGTCCGTCCTTGAACTGCCCATGCTCCATCTCTCCACAGGCCTCTGGACAATGCACCTGTGTGACTGTTACTCTGGACTCTGCCATGGACATTCCTTCACCATAGCCCCCACCCACTTGAAACCACCCATCCCATTTTGAGCACTTCAATAAACACCTATTTTGCACCAAAATATCTGGAGTCTGGCTGTGATTTCAATAGATTGTAATTGACATGACAGTGCAAATATGTCCTTGTACATGGTGAAGTCAACAAACAGCTGCCACAAAGCTGTAGTCCATGGGGAAACGAAGCACAGGACTCGTAGTGGGGACCCCAGATCTGAAATAGGGAGGGAAAAGCCAAAACTCAGTCATCATACACTGGGGCAAATAGACAGGCAGCAGAGATGCTGGAGAGTAGTTAACATTTACTAAATTATCTTTGAAATGTTACCTGTGTCCTATTGGAAGTACTGTTCAATGATTCTGTCCCTGTTGTCTGTTTCAGCCCCGTCGTCTTCCTCCTCGTCACTCTCCTCAGGTTCCACCGCTGCCACAACACCACCGTCTCGACCATCCTCCTGCAGGAAAGGCACCTGGCGGCGCAAAGCCAGGTTGTGAAGCATGCAGCAGGCCACGATGATGTGACACACCTTCTTAGGTGAGTACATTAGGGATCCACCTGTCATATGCAGGCACCTAAACCTGGCCTTTAGGAGGCCAAAGGTGCGTTCTATCACCCTCCTAGTACGCCCATGGGCCTCATTGTACCGTTCCTCTGCCCTGGTCCGGGGATTCCTTACTGGGGTCAGTAGCCACGACAGGTTGGGGTACCCAGAGTCCCCCACTAGCCATACACGGTGTCTCTGTAGCTGTTCCATCACGTAAGGGATGCTGCTATTCCTTAGGATGTAGGCGTCATGCACTGACCCTGGGAATTTGGCATTTACATGCGAGATGTACTGGTCAGCCAAACACACCACCTGGATGTTCATTGAATGGTAACTTTTTCTGTTCCTGTACACCTGCTCCCTGTCTCTTGGGGGAACCAAAGCCACATGGGTCCCATCAATGGCACCAATTACGTTGGGAATATGTCCAAGGGTGTAGAAATCACCCTTCACTGTAGCCAATTCGCCCACCTCAGGGAAAATGATGTAGCTCCTCACGGATTTCATCAGGGCAGACAACACTCTGGATAACACCTTCGAAAACATGGGCTGAGACATCCCAGAAGCAATTCCCACGGTTGTCTGAAATGACCCACTTGCCAAGAAATGGAGTACTGACATGACCTGCACCAGAGGGGGAATCCCTGTGGGTTGGCGGATGGGGGACATCAGGTCGGGCTCCAGCTGGGCACACAGTTCATGGATAGTGGCACGGTTAAGACGGTAGGTCAGGATAATGTGGCGTTCTTCCATTGTCGACAGGTCCACCAGCGGTCGGTACACGGGAGGATTCATCCGTCTCCTCGCCCAACCCAGCGGACGGTGCCTAGGAAGGACAACATGGAGCACACAGTCAAGCAACCCACAGGTACGTACTCACAGCTAGCACAGTATACGATTCTCTATGCAGTGAATGGCGTGTCTGAGTGGCTATGCAAGGCCTAGGCCTGTGTGACGCAGTTGAAATTGAGCCATGTGGGCCCTGGAAATGGCGGCTGCCTGACCTGTGAAGTGTGACAATGGGATGTGAGGTCAATGCGCTGGCGTGGCACACCGCGGCGGGCGAAGACCGCGGCGCAAAGCCGCATTGGTTAACATTGAAGCCTATGGGTTTCAGGAGCCAATGGCGAAGGGCGCCGGCGGTGGCGGGACGCACCGCCGCGGTACGCACCGCCACGGACGTGACCGCCATTTTCTATCTACTTATCCACTTGCGACTTGAACTTTCACAGGAGAGGACCTATACTGCAAGTGTTGCTGTGACCTCGGTCTGGAAGGGACAATGGCTGCTGCACCTGGGGAAAGGGCCCCTGCCTTCACTGGAGAGGAGTTGGAGAAACTCGTGGATGGGGTCCTCCCCCAGTATGCGCTACTCTACGGTCCTCCAGACCAACAAGTGAGTTTAATTCAATCTGGATTTGGGGATACTGGCTGGCTTGGGGGCCTGGCGGGGGGCCTGGCGGGGATGGGGGGCATGTAGGGCCTGGCGGGGGGCATGGCGGGGATGGGGGGGCATGTTGGGCCTGGCGGGGGGCATGGCAGGGGGCCTGGCGGGGATGGGGGGCATGTTGGGCCTGGCGGGGGGCATGGCGGGGATGGGGGGCATGTTGGGCCTGGCGGGGGGCATGGCGGGGATGGGGGGCATGTTGGGCCTGGCGGGGGGCCTGGCGGGGGGCATGGCGGGGATGGGGGGCATGTTGGGCCTGGCGGGGGGCATGGCGGGGGGCATGGCGGGGATGGGGGGCATGTTGGGCCTGGCGGGGGGCATGGCGGGGGGCCTGGCGGGGATGGGGGGCATGTTGGGCCTGGCGGGGGGCATGGCGGGGATGGGGGGCATGTTGGGCCTGGCGGGGGGCCTGGCGGGGGGCCTGGCGGGATGGGGGGCATGTTGGGCCTGGCGGGGGGCCTGGCGGGGATGGGGGGCGTTGGGCCACTGGAAAGGAAAATGCTGACAAACTTGAACGTGGTATTTCTCCCTCCCTGTACGTGTCACATAGGTCCGCGCCCATGAGAAGATCGGGATTTGGCGTGCCATCGCCAAGGAAGTCCGGACCCTGGGGGTCCACCATCGACGGGGCACCCACTGCCGCAAGAGGTGGGAGGACATCCGCCGCGGGACCAAGAAGACCGCTGAGTCTCTGCTGGGGATGGCCTCCCAACGTAGGCGGGGTGCCTGCCGTCAACTGAGCCCCCTGATGTTCCGGATCCTGGCGGTGGCCTACCCTGAATTGGATGGGCGCGTGAGGGCAGCACAGCAGACACAAGGGGGTGAGTACAAGCATTATCTACTCTGTTGTCGCGCAGTGGAGGTGTCTGGTTGGGGGAGGATGGCTGGGGGTCCCCCTAGGCCAGGGCGATATCTGTAGGCTGGGCACCCCCGTAAGCCCCTGTGTCCCCAGCCACCACCCTCAGTAGTGTGTCAGTACAGCCATCCCTGGGCCGTGTCATCCATGGGTGCAGTTGTCAACTCTAGGCGTGTAGGGCATGTTCCACGGAATGCGTAGCGGACCCCAAGTGCGCAACTTAGTGCAGGGGGCATCTGTGTCTGTCATGTCCGCTAACTGTACCGGAGATCCATGTACTCAATATCCCTTTATTTCTCTCTCCCCCCCCCTTTTTGTTTGTCTTTCTGTGCTTGTGTGCATCAGCATCATCAGGCGGAGGAGAAGTGGCATCGGGGCAGGAGGGAGCTGCATCTCACATGGCCCAGGAGGGCCATGCCACAGAGTCAGACTGGACCAGTGAGACGGAGGGCGAGGGGAGCTCCACGACGGGGACGACTGGACCCTGCAGCGACACGGACACGTCCTCGGAAGGGGGCTCCCTTGCGGGGGTGGCACCATCCGTGCCCCCCGCCATTACAGGTACAGCCGCCACCCAGCGCACCATCTCCGCCCTCCCAGCAGCCCCTCAGCGTTCGCCCCGTGCCCGCTCTGCCAGGAAGCCGGGCATCTCCTTCGCCCCAGGCACCTCAGGCCCTGCCCCTGTTACCCCCGCTGCCCTCAGTGAGGAGGTCATTGACCTCCTCCGAACGCTCATTGTTGGGCAGACTACCCTTTTGAATGCCATCCAGGGGGTGGAGAGGGAGGTTCATCGCAGCAATGCGTACCTGGAGGGCATTCATTCGGGTCAGGCTGCCCATCAGCGATTGTTCCAGGCTCTGGCCTCAGCACTGACGGCAGCCATTGTCCCTGTCTCCTGCCTGCCTCTACTAACTCCCTCCTCCCAGTTTCCTGTTCCTCTGCCTGTCCCACCCACACCATCAGACCAGCCTGCACACACCTCAACACCCAAGAGAAGCTCATCCAAACATAAGCACCACAGATCACGCAGACATTCACACACGCAACATTCCGATGCAGACATGCCAACAGTCACTACCACCTCTGTGACCCCCACCTCCTCGTCTCCCTCCTCCCTCCCTGTGACGTCTACACTCACACCTCCATTCACCTCACCATCAGCCAGTGTTTCCATCACCAGCACACCCTCCACTCCAGTCCGCACACGTGCAGTCACCACCCCCACTGCCATTTACACGTCCCCTGTGTCCTCTCCCACTGTGTCTGTCACCCCCTCTTCCACACCACACAAACGCAGCCACCCACCCACCCAACAGCCATCCACCTCACGACAGCCTATCCCTCCTGCACCTGCACCCAAAGACAGCAAACGTGACTCACCTACAACCACATCCTCTCCCTCCACTCCCATTCCCACTGTACCTACCACTCTCCATTGTCCCAAGAAGCTCTTCCTCGCCACTACTAACTTCTTTCCTGACCCTGAGCCCCCCCCTCCTTCTCGTCGGGGTAAGAAGAGCACCTCAGCCACCACCAGCCCTGCAGCCCCCTTGACAAGGGTGCAGGGGTATTGGAGCCCGCCAGCCCGCATGTCTGGATCTTCGCCCAGCAGCAAGGGGACAGCCAGCCCACCCCCTGGGAAGAGGAGCAGAAGGCGGAAGGGGCGCCGCAGGAGCCCGCCTTCTACATCCCCCCCGGACACCACCCAGAGACAGTCACCAGCCACAGCTCCAAAGGGAGGAAAGGGACACAGGCCCACGACTAAGGAGGGCAAGGGCAGCAAGTCGGAGAGGTCAGGCAGCAGGCCTGCTGCCCAGGAGGAGCCCACAACCCCCATAGCCGCTGCCCCGGGAGGAACCGGCACAGCTGCCCCGGGAGAGCCCACCACCCCCATAGCCGCTGCTCAGGGAGGACCCAGCCCAGCTGGCCAGGAGGGCCCCACCACCCACAGCCCAGGTGGGCAGTGAAGGAGCACCATCCCCGCTGCCCAGGAGGGCACCACCAGGCAATTAGCAGTTGGCCATAGACCGGCCGCCGTCTCAAGAACCGCTGAACTGGGCCCTTCAAGGCAAGGACCGCTGAACTGGGCCCGCCGTCTCAAGAACCGCTGAACTGGGCCCTTCAAGGCAAGGAGCGCTGAACTGGGCCCCGCCGTCTCAAGAACCGCTGAACTGGGCCCTTCAGGGCAAGGACTGCTGAACTGTGCCCCGCCGTCTCAAGAACCGCTGAACTGGGCCCTTCAAGGCAAGTAGCGCTGACCTGGGCCCCACCGTCTCAAGAACCGCTGAACTGGGCCCCGCCGTCTCAAGAACCGCTGAACTGGGCCCTTCAAGGCAAGTAGCGCTGACCTGGGCCCCACCGTCTCAAGAACCGCTGAACTGGGCCCCGCCGTCTCAAGAACCGCTGAACTGGGCCCTTCAAGGCAAGTAGCGCTGACCTGGGCCCCACCGTCTCAAGAACCGCTGAACTGGGCCCCGCCGTCTCAAGAACCGCTGAACTGGGCCCTTCAAGGCAAGTAGCGCTGACCTGGGCCCCACCGTCTCAAGAACCGCTGAACTGGGCCCCGCCGTCTCAAGAACCGCTGAACTGGGCCCCGCCGTCTCAAGAACCGCTGAACTGGGCCCTTCAAAGCAAGTAGCGCTGACCTGGGCCCCACCGTCTCAAGAACCGCTGAACTGGGCCCCGCCATCTCAAGAACCGCTGAACTGGGCCCTTCAAGGCAAGTAGCGCTGACCTGGGCCCCACCGTCTCAAGAACCGCTGAACTGGGCCCTTCAAGGCAAGTAGCGCTGACCTGGGCCCCACCGTCTCAAGAACCGCTGAACTGGGCCCCGCCGTCTCAAGAACCGCTGAACTGGGCCCCGCCGTCTCAAGCACCGCTCCGCTGGGCCCCGCCGTCTCAAGAACCGCTCCGCTGGGCCCCGCCGTCTCAAGAACCGCTGAACTGGGCCCTTCAAGGCAAGAACCGCTGGCCCTTTGGCAGACGTGGCAGGGCAGGATCTATCTCGGGCAGGGCTGCAGGATGTCCTCTGGCCAACTTGCCTCCTCCAGTGGCAGTGGGGTCTGTTATGGACTGTATGGACTGTGGCTTTGCTCTCCCCAGGATGGCCCAGTGGGCAGGCCACCCACTGTATGGACTGTTTGGACTGTTGGTTTGCTCTCCCCAGGATGGCCCAGTGGGCAGGCCACCCACTGTATGGACTGTTTGGACTGTGGCTTTGCTCTCCCCAGGATGGCCCAGTGGGCAGGCCACCCACTGTATGGACTGTTTGGACTGTTGGTTTGCTCTCCCCAGGATGGCCCAGTGGGCAGGCCACCCACTGTATGGACTGTTTGGACTGTGGCTTTGCTCTCCCCAGGATGGCCCAGTGGGCAGGCCACCCACTGTATGGACTGTTTGGACTGTGGCTTTGCTCTCCCCAGGATGGCCCAGTGGGCAGGCCACCCACTGTATGGACTGTATGGACTGTGGCTTTGCTCTCCCCAGGATGGCCCAGTGGGCAGGCCACCCACTGTATGGACTGTATGGACTGTGGCTTTGCTCTCCCCAGGATGGCCCAGTGGGCAGGCCACCCACTGTATGGACTGTATGGACTGTGGCTTTGCTCTCCCCAGGATGGCCCAGTGGGCAGGCCACCCACTGTATGGACTGTATGGACTGTGGCTTTGCTCTCCCCAGGATGGCCCAGTGGGCAGGCCACCCACTGTATGGACTGTATGGACTGTGGCTTTGCTCTCCCCAGGATGGCCCAGTGGGCAGGCCACCCACTGTATGGACTGTATGGACTGTGACTTTGCTCTCCCCAGGATGGGCCAGTGGGCAGGCCACCCACTGTATGGACTGTTTGGACTGTGGCTTTGCTCTCCCCAGGATGGCCCAGTGGTCATGGAGTCCCCTCGTGGATCTGGCGTCGTGTACTCAAGTGGCTGAGGTGCCCCCCCTTCCCTTCCCCCTGAGGTGCCTGTCCGATTTTCTTTCTGATGCCCCTGCAGTGTTCTCTCCGTGGAGTTCTTGTCGTGGGACTGGGCCTTGCCCCTTTGCACAGGAACCCTGTGATCCACGGACAGTGGTTGGACTACATTTAGTAGCTGTATATATTTTGTATATAGTTTATTTATTTATTGGGATTACTGGTGTCCATATTTCAATATATCTGCCCGTTTATGATCTCTTCTTTTGGTCTTTGCATTATTTCGGAGGGGGGTGGTTTGTGGGTTGTGACAGTGATCTGTGGGAATGCATTGATGTGTGTGTTGTAGTGGGTGTGGGTGGGTGGGTGTGTGCCGGTAATCTTTTCCCTCCCCTGTGTCGTAGGTGCAGTACTCACCGATGTCTTCCGCGCCGCCGGGCGTGCTCCTGGTATATGAGCAGGAATAGGAGTGCGGGGATGACCTGCAACTCTGGTTCCATGCTGCCGAAATCTCGCGTGGAGTGCGTAGAGGTGAGCGTTTTCCCGTTCGTAGTCTGTTTCCGCCGTGTTCTTATCGGCAGTGCTCCCGCCCCGGAAAAGGTGGCAGATTGGTGGGTCGTAATAGGGTGGGCGGTACATTGTCTGCCGCCTGGCTGTTGGCGGGAACCGCCGCGCTGTTTGTTTGTACCGCTGTGGCGGGCGGAGTGTTAAGTTGGCGGGCTGTGTTGGCGGTTCCCGCCAGGGTCAGAATTGCATATTTTAGACCGCCGGCCTGTTGGCGGCTTGGCCGCCGCTTTATCACCGACCGCCAGGGTCAGAATGAGGGCCAAAGTCTCTTTCAAGCACAAAGTACCTGGTTTGGAGTGGAAAATCTCTGCAAAGGGCCGCAGAAGAAGAGATACGTGGAAAAATGGTGTGTGCGTCGATTTCTCCCCAGCACACACAGACTTGCGTTGTTATTTTTCACGAGGGGAAGTCATGCGTCGTTTTCCGGCACGCGGACGGTCTCTTTCTGTGGGTCGCGGGGATTACCAGATGTCCCAGGTCTCTACGTGGATTCTCCTGCTTGTTTTCCGGCTGCACGTCGTTCTGCGGGGCTGTGCGTCGAAGTTTTGTTCTCACGGCAGGCGTCGCGTTGATTTCTGCTCTGGAGGTCGGGCGGCGTTGTCCTTGCGAGGCCGTGCATCGAAGTTCCGGTCGTCCCGAAGGCGTCGCGTCGATCAGCGGCGGTGTTCGCCGTTTTTCTCGCCGCGGAACAAGCTGTGCGTCGAAAATTTCGGCGCACAAAGCGTCCAAGTGAAAAAGAGAAGTCTTTTTGGTCCTGAGACTTCAGGGAACAGGAGGCAAGCTCTATCCAAGCCCTTGGAGAGCACTTTTACAGTCAGACAAGAGTTCAGCAAGGCAGCAGTCCTTTGTAGAAAGCAGACAGGTGAGTCCTTTGAGCAGACAGGCAGTTCTTCTTGGCAGGATGTAGTTTCTGGTTCAGGTTTCTTCTCCAGCAAGTGTCTGATGAGGTAGGGCAGAGGCCCTGTTTTATACCCAAATGTGCCTTTGAAGTGGGGGAGACTTCAAAGAGTGGCTAAGAAGTGCACCAGGTCCCCTTTCAGTTCAATCCTGTTTGCCAGGGTCCCAGAAGGGGGTGTGGCAGTCCTTTGTGTGGGAGCAGGCCCTCCACCCTCCCAGCCCAGGAAGACCCATTCAAAATGCAGATGTGTGCAAGTGAGGCTGAGTACCCTGTGTTTGGGGTGTGTCTGAGTGAATGCACAACGAGCTGTCAACCAAGCCCAGCCAGACATGGATTGTAAGGCACAGAAAGATTTAAGTGCAAAGAAATGCTCACTTTCTAAAAGTGGCATTTCTAGAATAGTAATATTAAATCCGACTTCACCAGTCAGCAGGATTTTGTATTACCATTCTGGCCATACTAAATATGACCTTCCTGCTCCTTTCAGATCAGCAGCTACCACTTCAAAAATGTATGAGGTCAGCCCCAATGTTAGCCTATGAAGGGAGCAGGCCTCACAGTAGTGCAAAAACGAATTTAGGAGGTTTACACTACGAGGACATGTAAACTACACAGGTACATGTCCTGCCTTTTACCCTAACAGCACCCTGCTGTAGGGGTTACCTAGGGCACATATTAGGGGTGACTTATATGTAGAAAAAGGGGAGTTCTAGGCTTGGCAAGTACTTTTAAATGCCAAGTCGAAGTGGCAGTGAAACTGCACACACAGGCCTTGCAATGGCAGGCCTGAGACAAGGTTAAGGGGGTTACTTAAGTGGGTGGCACAATCAGTGTTGCAGGCCCACTAGTAGCATTTAATCTACAGGCCCTAGGCACATATAGTGCACATTACTAGGGACTTATAACTAAATAAATAGTCCAATCAGGTATGATCCAAAGTTACCATGTTTAAAAAGGGAGAGAGCATATGCACTTTAGCACTGGTTAGCAGTGGTAAAGTGCGCAAAGTCTAAAAGCCAGCATAAATGAGGTCAGAAAAAGAGAAGGAGGAAGGCAAAAAGTTTGGGGATGACCTTGTCAAAAAGCCAGGTCCAACACATATCATGTACACAAGCTTGAAGTTTGTTTGTCCACACATGAAAGGGTTTCAAATGTGTTACCTTCCTCAACATTTGAATTGATGTGTCATTTTTAATCGGTGTACCTTCCACCTACTTTATCTAAGTGTATGACCCATGCTGTTAATGGTGTATTTGCTTTCTAGACTTGTGCTCACACATTTGTCCCATTGGCCCTCATTATGACATTGGCAGTAAATTCTGCTTACCACCACAGTGACGGCCACCAACGTACCGATGTGGTGGTGAATATCCGTTCGCTATATTATGACACACACCAATCCGACAGAATACTGCCACATACACAAATCCGCCAGCCCAAAAGTCAGTGTTAAACTGTCGGTACCATCACCCATACCATTATACCAACAAAACAACAGTCACTACATCATGACCCACGAATCACCACGGCTGACATTCAATGGCGGTAAACCATTGGCAGTACACACCGGCACGCTCAGAATGGACACCCAAATATTAAACTGTACAACATTGGCCAGTACCAAAAACACACCTGACATTAATACACACACCACCCACCCACCCACCCATAGCACTATAAAACACATACCCACATCACACACAAACCTTTACGAATACAAACTATTGCCACTGGACTGACACCTAGACCACTGCGACAACACACCACACACCACATACACCCATACATCCCTCACACACCCTAATACGCACACCCAACCACAGTACCCAACACCCACATACTTACACACACCACACAGCACTCATGTCCCCACAAAGGCACCTCCGTTTCACAGATGAGGAGTTGAGGGTCATGGTGGAGGAAATAGTCAGGGTAGAGCCACAACTGTTTGGTGCACAGGTACAGCAAACATCCATTGCCAGGAAGATGGAGCTATGGCTGAGAATGTTGGACAGGGTGAACGCCGTGGGACAGCATCCAAGAACAAGGGACAACATCAGGAAGAGGTTGAACAAACTACAGGGGAAGGTACGTTCCATAGCAGCAAGGCACCAACTTGCCATACAGAGGACTGGCAGTGGACCCCCACCACCTCCCCACAGCTCACAGCATGGGAGGAGCAGGTTTTGAGGTTTTGGCAATACTGCATCCTGAGGGACTCACTGGAGTTGCCAGAGGACTGGACACTGGTGAGTCAACATTTACTACTTATCAACCCCCATACCTGCATGCCATCTCACACCCTCACCCTCTCTCCCATCATTCCACTCCATCCCACACACTGCACCTACACATATGGCTAACCCCAACGCCTAGCCTTGCACGCAATACCAATGCATGGTCAGCCCTCCCAGCCCTGCATGGACACCCATCACTAAAGCATGCACAGCATAGGGGAATTGACAATCCTACAATACATCAACATACACAAACCAAGGGGCCAGGGCAACAGCAATGATAGACAGGAAGCTACGGATGTACAATATGTCACAGGCATGAAGCATAATACATCACTTACATCCCCGCAGGTGCCCCAGCCAATGTCAGCGGAGAGGAGGTGCCACGACAAACCAGTCCCCAAACAGAAGACGCCCCCAGTGATGACAGTAACTCTGGACTTCAGGATCTGGATCAACAACCTGGCCCATCAGGGTCTACTGGTCAGTCAGTCACCCCAGCCCACTCACAGTCCACCACAGAGCCTCCCCCATCAGTTTCTAACACCACAGCACCCACCCAGCGTCCCCACACCTCTGTCCCCAGGACATGCCAATCAGCAGTATGCCGACCTGTACAGGGACCCCAGGCCACACCTCACCTCAAAGACAATCAGGGGCCTGGGGTCAGTGGCAGTGGGCACACCACTCAGGCCACAGAGGCACAGGGGTACAGGAACACTGGGAGGACCTCTGTGCGTCAGGGGAAGGACAGGCGCAGGGAACCGACTCTCCAGGAGGCACTCACCAAGATGCTGGGGGCCTACGAACAATCCCAGGACACAATGGGCTAGATCCTTGACAACATGCAGGAGAACAAGCAGCTGTAGGAGGATCACAATCAGGAGATCCGGGAGGACTTGCAGGCTCTCAACACCACCATGATCTCCATAGCATGGGTGCTAGCAGACACGGCCGACATCATGAGGGTATCGACAGCATACCAGCAGGCTCCAACCACTAGCCAGTCTACTGACCAGCCCACCACTTCTGTGCAGCTAGTGGACAGGAGGCCCTGCCACAGGACCCACAGACCACCATCACCCCTCTCCCGACAGAAGGTTAACCACCCCATAAATGTTCCCTGGGACCCAGACAGAAGCCAGAGACAGTTGTCAAGACCAAGACTACCGCCAGGAAATGAGACTCTCCTGATTGTCCCCCTTGTGTCCCACCCTATCACCTTGTCCACTTTGAACTGCCATGGCTCCCCTTCCTATGGCCCCTTGGACACTGGACCCGTGCTACAAACAGACTGGAACAATACCCTGGACTTTCCTCTACCATCACCTCATTCCATTGCACTTTACCCTCAATTTTATAGCACTACAATAAACACCCTTGAACACAACTTGACTGATAGCATTTTATGTGTTGAGAATGTGCATTCAGGGTAACAGTCACATCTGGTGCAAATTATATGAACACTGTGATAGCATACAATTAATGACCTGCAACTGTCTGTAGTAATTACATCAGGACACTGTTGTCGTATCACCAACATCTGTAAAATGACAAGCCATAGGTGACAGTAAGTTTAGATTCAAAAGAAGTGAATGCCATCATGGTACAGTCACAGAAATGCAATCAATAATCAGAACAATGATCAATTCCAATGTCTCACCTCTGTCATTGGAAGTATTGACATATAACTGATGTTCTGTTGTCCACATCCTCATCTTCTGCCTCCTAATCCTCACTGTCCTCAGGGCCCACTGCTGCCACAGGGGCATCTCCAATCTCATCCTCCTGCAGAAAAGGCATATGTCATCCGAGGGCCAGGTTGTGCATAACTACCTGGCAGACCTTCCCGGGTGAGTAGCACAGAGATCCACCTGTTAGATGAAGGCACCTGAACCTGGCCTTCAGGAGGCCGAAGGTCCTCTCGATTATTCTTCTGGTTCTCCCATGTGCCTCATTATAACAGCTCCTGTCCTGACATTCCTCACAGGGGTCAGGAGCCACGATAGGTTTGGGTAGCCAGAGTCACCTGCAAGTATTGAGTGACAAACATTAGCCCAACACAATGCTATGGGGATAACACCTGAAGGCATACACTGACATACATTGGGTGGGGACTCTGGCTCACCTATCAGCCGCACCCTGTGCCTCTGTAGTTGGGCCATCACATTTGGGATACTGCTATTCCTCAGGAAAAAGGCATCATGCTCCGACCCAGGATACTTGGCAGTGACATGGGAGATGTACTGGTCCGCCAGGCACACCATTTGCACATTCAGTGAGTGGAAATTTTTCCGATTCCTGACCACCTGTTCATTCTAGCGGGGGGGACAAACGCAATATGTGTGGTCAATCGCCCCAATAATATTGGGGATATGCCCCATTGCATACAATCCTGCCTTCACAGTGGCCAAACCTTCCACCTGGGAAAAACAATGTAGCTGCACATGTGTTTCACCAGGTCGGACAAAACCCTTGCCAGCAAAACCCTAGCCACATTGGCTGTGACATTCCTGCTGCCAAGCCCACTGTCACTTGGAAACAACCTTTTGCCAAGAAATGGAGCACTGCTAGCACTTGCACAAGAGGGGGGATCCCAGCGGTATGACGGATGGCTGATATCAGGTCAGGCTCCAATTGGGCACAGAAGCTCTGTGATTGTGGCCCTGTCCAGTCTATAGGTAAGTATAATGTGCCTGTCCTCCAGTGCAGCCAAGTCCACAAGGGGTCTGTACAAGGGGGTTTGTCTCCTCTTCCTATTCACCCGCAGTGGTAGGTATCTAAGGGACACAAGAGTGAGTAGGTTGTCACTATTTGAACAATGGAACCACAACCTCAGTATACGTACAGCATCAATGTGATGGGACAGTGGGAATGGCAATGTATGTGCCATTTTAGGCAATGACGCAGTTATGGTTTATCTGATTGTTGTCCACCACCTTGAAATGGTGACTGCCTGTCCTGTATGTATGGACAGGTGGAAGTGAGGTAACTCCGCTGACATTGGCCGTCGTGGCGGAAGGCAGTCTTGCACCACCGTGCAATTCCTCATTGGCTAAAATGGGGCTCTATGGTGTACAGTGGCCAATGGGGATCAGCGCCAGTGGTGACGGTGTACACCGCAGCAGACGTGACAACATTTTCTATCTAAATCCTCACTTGTTTCCTGACTTTCCACAGGACAACAACTACACTGCATGTGCTGCTGTGACCTCTGTCTATAACCTACAATGGCCTGTGTGACCGGGGAAAGGGCCCCTGACTTCACTTCGGTGGAGTTGGAGGTCTAGTGGATTGGATCCTAACCCAGATTGAACTTCTGTATGGGCCTCAAGACCAACAGGTGAGTACACCCTGGGCACGATGCATGTGGGAAAGATGCATGAAGATGTGTGTGCAAGCATGTTGTCATCAGGGGAATGTCTGGTGGTAGTGTACATAGTGGGCGCCGGACAATGTGTGTGCCAATGGTGATGGAAACGTTATTGGTGGGCCATATGTGTGATTGGCTGGATTATATGTGTAATGGTGTCCTCCTGTCTGCATTCCCTCTGCAGGTCAGCGCCCATCAAAAGAAGGGATTGCGGCATGCCATCGCGAAGGACGTGCAGACCCTTGAGGTCTACAGCAGGAAGAGCACCCACTGCAGGAAACGGTGGGAGGACCTGAGACACTGGGCATGTAAGACCACGGAGGCCCAGCTGGGGTTGGTCTCACAATGAGGAAGGGGTGCCAGTCAGAACCTGACCCCCTGATGGCCTGCATACTGGGGGTGGCCTACCCAGATCTGGATGGGTGCTTGAGGACATCACAGCAGCCACAAGGGGGTGAGTGCAGTGGGCGTTACTACAATAAGGTGTAGGTGGCATGGGATCCGAGTGGTGCGTGTGAGTTAGTGGTTGCCCCTTAATGCCAGCCCAGACATTGCAGCGTGATCCAGCTGAAGGGTAATGGGTGTATGGCAAATGCAAGTAACCTAGCTTGTTTGCATTCCAAGTCAGTCAGGGCTTTGTGGGTTCCAGGAGGTGTGCAGTTGGCGGTGTTTGACCCTCGTCTTGCTGTGGCATCTAGCCAAATCAATGCCAGTGCAATGCATAGTGCTTAATCCTGATCCCTGTGTGTGACGGTGCTGTGTATGTCAACTGTGGTGTTGGTGCTGTATTTGACCCAGTGTTCCCTTTCTCTCTGTCCTCCCTTTTTTCTTCAGTCATCCTTTCCATGTGTGCATTAGCATCATCTGGTGGAGGACCAGGGGCACTGGCGACAGAGGGAATGGCAAACCCTCAGGACCCAGGAGGCAGAGTCCACTGACACCGAGGGAACCAGTGGGACGGAGGGCGAGGGGAGCAACACGGCGGAGACAGGAGGTGACAACACTGACACAGATAACTCCTCCGATGGAAGCTCCCTGGTTGTGGGGAACACTTCTATGACCACCTCAGTTGGAGGTACAGTTGCCACCCACGTACCAGCACCACCTTCCCAGTAGCCCCTTAATGAGTTGCCTGTGCTCGCTCACCCAGGAGGGTGAGCATTCCCTTCACCCCAGACACTTCAGGCCCTTCTCCAGTGAGCCCTGCTGCACTGCGTGAGGAGGCTATTGACCTCCTGAGATCTATCTCTGTAGGGCAGTCACCCATTGTGAATGCCATCTAGGGGCTTTCATCCCAGATGCAGCAATGCAATGCATTCCTGGAGGGCATCCACAGTGGACTGGCGGCCCAACAGAGATCGATCCATGATCTGACCTCCTCTCCGATGGCAGCCACTGTCCCTGTTCCTACTGTCCCCCTCCAACTACCACTTCCCAGTCCCAGTCTCCTCAACCCCAACCCTTCCCAAGCACACATACAGATAAGCATGCACATAAGACATCACACAAGAGTGGCACAGTCAAACACCCAGCACCACACTTCAGCCCACAAGCACGCAGGCAAATACCAGACAGTTGCAGACACAACCACATCCACATCCACATCCACATCCACTGCCTCCAGTCTCCCCCTCCTCCTCCACCTCCCTCGCAGTCACGCCCACACATGCACCTGCATGTACTGCTTCAACAGCCACCACCAGCATCACAACACCAAGCAGCACACCCACCTCACTGGCAGACACCTCCACAACATCCATCCACGCGTCCCCTGTGTCCTCTCCCACCCTGTCTGTCCCGCACCGAAAGGACACAAACACAGGCGCTCTCACACCCAACAGCTATCCACCTCACATCAGCACACTACCCATGCACCTGCACCCAAGTCCAGCAGACGTACTCCTCCAGCAACCACTCCCTCAACCTCCACTCCCATCCCTCCTCCCTCATCCTGCCCCACCATCCCTAAGAAGCTTTTCCTTGCCCAACTTGACCTTTTCCCTACCCCTCCCCCATCCTGCCCGTAATAGCTGTGTCCCAATGACTCAGCCCAGCACCTCAGCCAAACAGTCCACGGGGACAGTGGAGGCACCTCCTAGACATGGAGGCAAGACAGTGAAGGATCCCATTCCACCAGCCAGGAAGGGGAAGGATCCCACTCCACCAGCCAGGAATGGGAAGGATCCCACTTCACCAGCCAGGGTGGGGAAGGAAAGGTCACCTCCTGCCATGAAAGGGAGGAAGCCCTCACCTCCAACTGAGACACAGCCGCCCTCACCTCCAACAGAGGCTGCCCAGGAGGCCATTCCCCTGCTGAGAAACAGCAGCCCTCACCTCTTGCAAAGGCTGGCAGGGTACAAACACCACCAACAGCAGTGAGAACGGGGCCCTCATCCCCTGCTGAGACACGGCAGTCCAGGAGGCACCTCCCACAGCTGAGACACAGCAGCACTCACCTCCTGCAGAGGCTGTCTAGGAGGCACCTTCACCAGCTGAGCCACTGCAGCACTCACATCCAGCAGAGGCTGGCAAGGTACCAACACCACCACCGCCAATGGTCACGGAGCCCTCACCTCCAGCAACAAAAATTTAGCCCACCCTCAAGGGATTGCTTCCAGAAGCAGTGGGCAAGTCTCCGACCTCAGACACTGTGACCTTGCACTCCCCAGCATTGGGAAATGGGCATGGAGTCCCCTCCAGACCCTGTGGGCAAGTCCCCAACCTCCGAGACTGTGACTTCCCACTCCCCAGCATTGGGAAATGGGCATGGAGCCCCCTCCAGAAGCAGAGGGTAAGTCTCCGACCTCTGAGACTGTGATCTTGAACTCCCCAGCATTGGGAAATGGGCATGGAGCCCCCTCCAAAACCAGTGGGCAAGTCCCCGACTTCGGCTGAGGTGCCCCCCTTCCCCCTGAGGTGCCTGCCCACTTCAATGATGATGCTCCTACACAGTTCTGTGAGGATGTTGTCAGGAAACAAGTTGGGCCTTGGACTGTGCCCTGTGGCCAGGTGAGGACTTAGTACTTTGGACTGGGCATTGGCCCTTTGTGGACAATTGTATGGATCTCTTTGTTTTCAAATTGGTTCATATGATTGCTTTTGCCTTGCAAATACATTTTCAGTACGTCCGTACTCTAGTGTTTGTATTATTCTGCCATGTGTTGAGTGCCATTGGTTTACGTCTGAAGCTGGTTGTGTGTGTCTGGTGTGTGTCGTGCGTGCGTGTGTGTGTGTCACTCTCCTTTTCTTCCCTCCCTCAATCCCTTGTGTGCTAGATGGCTGTACTCATCATCGTCGTCTTCGTCGATGTTGGTGGTCCAGTTGGAGCATGGCGTAGAAGAGCTTCGGTAAGACTTGCAGTTCCGGTTCCATGACAGCGTTGTTCTTCTCTGTGTCTCTGAGTTTTTGGTCTTCTGTGCAGTGTTTCTGCCAGGCTTTTCATGGCGTAGGTTCCGCCCCGGAAATCGTGGCGTATTGCAGTATCATGATATGGTGGGCGGTACCTTGTCTTCCCCCTGGCTGTTGATGGCTACCACTGTGGTGCATGGTGTTAATGCCCTGGCGGATGGTGTGGTACATTGGCTGTCTATGGGAGTTATCATTGCCATCGACTTTATTTGGTGGTAATTACAACCAGCCTGTTGGTGGTATTTCTGCCACTTTTCACTCACCGCCAATGTCATACTGACCACTATAAAGCATAAAACTTGGTTATACTATTGGTTGTCCTTGATATTCATCAAGCCTGAGTAAATAGTGGTTTTGAGGCATGTGCAAAGTTAAATGTGTCCCAGGGGAGCAATGTTCCTGGGGTCCCCCTGATGTAACCATACCAATTCTGCAGGGATTTTTTAGATTGTGAGCTTTGACACACAAATTGTTCTGCATTCCATTTACCTTACATTTTGCTGCAATGTGGGTAATATGTGTGAGTCCATGACACACATTTTGCAGGGAATGTGTGTTTGGGTTCAATGACACATCCATATAGATACATATGTTATGTCACAATAGACCATAGCATGTGAGGGTGTTAATTCAATTTTTAGGTATGATATTGATGAGGATTTGTTGTTGTGTGACACAATGTTATGAACACATCACTATCCCTGAAACTGGGATGTGCACACATATCAAGTTTTGTAGAGTGTGGTGGTACAGTGTCAGTGATCTGGCCAAAGGGGGCATCATGGAGCTGTGATTGGGTCATATATATTGTGTACACCTCTGAACAGGGTACTCAAAATATATTTGGGGCACACAGCACAGTCCACATACCAGATCAATGGAAGCCTTTCGATTTGCTGTTGAGTTGGAGGAAATGGCTAAGTGTTTGGCTTACCATTGGTTGTGTTCAAGACAGCATCAATTGTTTGCGCCATCGAACAGCACAAGCAGCAGCAGGACATGAAGGATCAGCTTCATGGTGGCACAGGATGTGTGATGCTGCCTGCAAGTGAGTTTCTGCCTTATATCCCTCCGTTTCTGCCAGCTCAGATGTGGTGGTTGGGCCACCACAGTCACATCAGCAGAGAGGAACATCATAATTGGGCCAGCGTAAACACTGGTGGGCCACTCCCCGACAGGCGCATTGGCCTTTTTTGCCACTGACGCAGTCTAGTGTTGCTGGTAGTGTTAGCGGCACCTAGGGGGTCTTTCGTATAAGCAACCGCATGTATCATAATACAGTGGTTGGACCAGCAACACAGCAGCAGTCAAACTACTGTCACTGTTGTGGCAGTCCCCGGACCATCAAATTCAGGCCCAAAGATCTTTAAAACATTGAACAGTCTGATAAAAGGAGATACATTGATCCCGGTTAGAAAGGGAATAGAGAACCCACCTGAAGGCACTCCAGTTCATTCTGTTTAGTCCAAAAAGGTCTTCTTAGATGTTTGTGGCTTCAACAATGGCATAAGATTACCGAGAAAGAAGGTGCCTTACCATTTCCTTGCTCTGGAACATTTGATTTAAGAATCATTGAGAGCCTAGGGCAAGTCCTTTATGAGATGAAATCACCTCCAAGACCCGCACAGTATGAAGCATTTAATACTTGGGAACATATGGCTTATCAGAAACAGGAGGGATTAGTACAAGAATAGAGTAAGAAAAGCAATAAGGACAGTTGAAAAGGGAGGTGGGATGATCAACAAACAGCTTGGAGAGCAGACACCATTGAAGGAACTAGGTTGTATCCAGCCATTACTAATAAAGAAGGAGAAAGCACTAAACCAAAGAGTATGAAAAAGTCAGAAAAAGCAGAACAGATAGCAGAGGCAGATACTCAAAAGAAACCTGAAACTTATGAAAGTGATTCAGATGATTATTTAAAATATCAGCTATTATTAAATCATTTGCCTCCTCACAATTCTCAGCAGACCGCTAAGATTTCCTGGGCGGGACAAATGCCACGAAAAGCCTGGCGTAAACTACCCATTTAAAGGGATACACTCACTTCCTGGGACACAGAGGAGTCTGCGAATGCCATGGAACTGGAACTGGAAGTCCTGCTGAAGCTCTACCACCCGATGAGAGTCTAGGAGCAGGGATGAAGATGGCAACCATGAGTACAGCTGCCTAGCAAACACCCACACACACAACATACTCCATGCACACATACCACACACGTAGAACAATCCACTGAAAAATACAACATCCATATAAGCCATAAGAAAAGAAAGTCAGGACAAATACTTGTGATGGAACCACTGTATTTGGCCAGGAATATCGAGAAACAATACACATCAGGTAAACAAAAGGGCCATTGGCCAGTCCAAAAGTTTCCATGCCACTACACAGGGCAATGTGAGAGGCCCAACTTGACTCCTGACAGCCAAAGTGACTCCACTGGACAGAGGCATTAATGTTGGAGGCAGGCATCTCAGGGGTCTGGGTGTTTGAGGAGTGGGGGTTTTGATTAGGAAGCGGGGTCCTTGGACCTGGGTTTTGGAGGAGGTGTGCTCTTGCTCCCCTGTTTGCGGGAGAGGGAAGTGGGTCTAGAGTGGGGGTGGGACTGGCTGCCTTGTGTCCTGGAGTGGAAGTCTTCTTAGTGGGGAGTGGGACATTGGAAACACTAGGGGGGCAATGGGAGGACTGGGAGCTGGAGGGACTGGACTCGGGGAGCGGGACCTTTCGTTTAGGGACAAGGCAGGGTGGGTCAGGAGGAGGTCAAGAAAATGTTTCTTAGGTACAGTGGGGCGGACTGTGGGAGGAGGTGTGGGAGTGGAGGTAGAGGGAGTGGTCGTAGGATGTGTAGGTGTGCTGTCATGGGTTGTAGGTGCTTGTAAAGTGTGCATGTGTGATGTGGATGACTGTTGAGTGTCTGAATGGGAGCATTTATGTGTTTTGGGAGGAGAGTGGTAAGAGAGGGAGGGAGAGGATAAACAGGTCCTGTGCATGTATGTTGGGGTAGTGTCTGCAAGTGAGGTGGGTGTGCTGCATGTGGTTGTGCTGGTGGTGGTGGTGACTGCTCATGTGGTGAATGGGATGCTAGTCTGCGTGTCTGCTGTTCTGGTGACTGTGGGCAAGGCTGAACAGGTGGCAGGATCTGGGAATGAGGGTGCAGTGCTTGCAGGTGTGAGTGCTGATGTGACTGTGATGGAGGAGGTGGAGGGGGAGACAGTGGAGGCAGTGGCTGTTGTATGTGCTTCTGTGTGTTGGTTGGGTGTATGCTTGTGGTGTGATCTATGGTGCTTGTGCTAGTCTTTGGGAGTCCTGTCTGTTGTCTTGGGTGCATGCTTGTCTGATTGTGTGCTTGGGATGGATGGGGGAGAGAGCCGTGGGACTGGCTGCAGGTAGATGGAGGAGGGGGGGCGGAACAACTAGGGACACTGGCTGCCGTCAAAGAAGAGGCCAGAACCTGAAACAATCTTTGTAGGCCAGCCAAGCCAACGTGAATGCCCTCCAGGTAGGCATTGCATTGCTGCATCTGGTATGCCAGCCCCTGGATGGCATTCACTATGGTTGACTGCCCCACAGAGACGGATCTTAGAAGGTCAATAGCCTCCTCAGTGAGGGAAGCAGGGCTGACTGGGGTAGGGGTTGAGGTGCCTGGGGCGAAGGAGATGCCCACCCTCCTGGTTGAGCAGGCATGGGCAACTGGGTCGGGGGCTACTGGGAGGGCAGTGCTGGAACAGGGGTGGTGGAAGATGATGTAGCCGGGGTGGTCCCAGAGGGGTCCATCACTACCTGGGAGCTCCCATCAGAGAAGGACTCAGATTCAGAAGTATCAGCTCCTGTCTCCATGTGGTGCTCCCCTTGCCCTCCAACCCAGTCATCACCTCGGCATCAGTAGACACTGACACCTGGGTCCCGTGGGATGCAGCTCTCCCACTTGCCGGTGCCCCTACTCCTTCACCAGATGATGCTAATGCACAAAAGAACAGAAGAAGGAAAGGAGGGAAGGTGGGTGAGAAAGAAAGGGAGCACAGGCTCAATAACAGCAAAAACAGCACATATGCCATACACATAATAATGACTCACTACTAAATATGCAGTGACAACCAAAATGCCACACCATTGCCTGGGATCAACAGCTGTAAATAACTCAGAAGAAACCATCATCTGCACACCTACTGTTGTCGCGTAGGCTCTCATTATCCTAATGAGACTACTGGATTTTGAGCGGCAAGATCGTTCACAGTGTGGGGACTAAGGGCCAGATGTAGCAAACGTTTTGCGACTCGCAAACGGCAAAATTTGCCGTTTGCGAGTCGCAAAACGCGTGTCCCAATGCAGAAATGCATTTTGCGAGTCGTTACCGACTCGCAAAATGCATTTCAGACACGCAAATAGGAAGGGGTGTTCCCTTCCTATTTGCGAGTCGCATTGGGATGCAATACCATTTGCGACCGCATATGCGGTCGCAAATGGCATCGCAGTTACCATCCACTTCAAGTGGATGGTAACCCAATCGCAAATTCCCATGGGACCCCTTCCAGTTTGTGACTGGAGCCCAAAATATTTTTTCAGGGCAGGGAGTGGTCCAAGGGACCACTCCCTGCCCTGAAAAAAAACGAAACTAAAGGTTTCGTTTTTTTTTTAAGTGCAGCTCGTTTTCCCTTAGGGAAAACGGGCTACACTTAATAAAAAAAAAAACTGCTTTATTTAAAAGCAGGTCGCTAACATGGAGGTCTGCTGACGTCAGCAGGCCTCCATGTTAGCGAGTGCCTATACTCGCAATGGGGCCGCAATTTGTGACCCACCTCATGAATATTCATGAGGTGGGTCATTGCGACCCCATTGCGAGTTGCAGTCGGTGTCTGAGACACCATACTGCATAGCAATTTGCGACTTGCAAATTGCGAGTCGCAGGGACTCGCAATTTGCAAGTCGCAAATTGCTTTTTTCCTACATCTGACCCTAAGTCTGACCCACGGTGAAGGACCCTTGTCACTCTAAATCCGGGTTTTGCTCCGGCTAACTAGCAGTGCCTCACCTCTCCCAAAGGGAAGAGACAATTGGGCAGCCGAGCGCATGACATCTTAATACTTTCCAGGGAAGTTGTGGTCACTCAGGTCACAACCGGTTCTCTCATACACAGTGCGGTCTCATATATAAATGACAAAGGCAGTTTAAGTTTTAAAGATTGGTTTAATAAAACTACTGCATTCTAGATAGTAAAGCGTGAGCTGCAATAACCAGAACTATACAACACAGTAGGATTAAAATGGTAACGATGAGAGTGAAGCACAAGAATAAGGCTGTCATAGTGCAACTAGATTAGGTTCTCTCTAAGTTATAGTCTGAGCACAGCATGTAAAGCTCTAAGCCTGCCTTTCAGGTTCCCCCGGAGGACATCAACCCTCATACCCGAGCAAAGGCCTGTATTCTGCATCAGCATCTGCAACCAGGCAGTCAGCATCTAGGTTACTGGTCGGAATCTCCCTCTGACCTGTACTAGGACTAGAAAGTGTTTTTATAACTAACGCGCAGACGTTCTAAGAAAATGTCCCTACGTAAGGATATGTATTTTCTATGAACACTAGAGACTAAACTTCTACCACATTTACCGGCAATGTACCAGACTGTAGCCTTGACTGAAGCACAGAGTGAGCAAGAATGCATTGTTTGAGAACACAGTGCTGAACTAAGTTAAACAGTGTGATAGAATGAAACAAAAACAAGACCGTAAAACTGGCTACTGTAAATAACAGTGCGAGGTTGAATAAAACATATCTAGGGCAAAGTGCACAGAGGCCTAATATGTTAAGCTAACGCGCATGAAGCTATGTTAAAAAATGGCTACACTACACCCTCCCCTTGTCGGTAGAAAGTGGTTTAAGCCGAAGGTTAAAATGCCCTAAACTAAAATATAATTAAAACCCTATTGAATTTCAACAAGTTAAGAGGATACACAAGCATAGTAATTTGTAATTTAAAATATGAGCATGCGGCCAAAGCCGAATTCAAAGGATAATGTCAATTTTGAATAAGTCCAAATCAAGCATTGGTCATGGAAAGCAGGAAATTCTCCACTTCGGCAGATGACAAAACCGGAAAATCCACGCCAAAGACTATCAAGGAGCAGGTGTGTTCCAAAGCCCCAGTGTCAACCAAGGCGGCATCCTGTGCAGTGCCTCTAAACAAGTTAATATCAGCTTCCTCCAGGAAGGGTATCTCGTGATCAGCCTCTCTAAGCAAATGCAGCTGCAGCGCGCATGTCTGGTAATAAGCCCTTATCGAGAACATCAACAGATCAGCTTCAACCACTGGGGGGCGTCGCTGTGAGAGACAAACGTCCTGTGCATGTTCAAAGGAGCACCAACGGCACCGAAACACGGGCTGCACACAATCCAAAACCGGTCTGAATGACAGAGACCAGTTACACTCCAAATATTCCAAGAGTGTTGCTCCAAAGTACTGCATCATGCGTTCACGACACAGCTGCGCTGATGGGAGCGTCCACATTCGTCCTTGTTGCGGCGGGACAGCCATTGCGGAAAAAAATTAGCAACAGCAAAATGCCGGCTAATAAAGCCAAAGTTATCGTAAATTCCCCAAAAATGCTTCCGAAAATTGAATGAATAGCCAAAGGTTTTAAACCAAATATTGAGGAGAAGGTGTGAACAAACCCAATACCAACAGCTTTGAAAAAATGTGTCAATCCAGCCGTGCTGGAAGCATTAAATATACGTCCCACAAGTTCACCAAAGTGGCTCGGAAAGTTTGTATTTAACATGGACTGTATTTCCGCTGATGAGCTTGCCACCTGAAGTGCGTAGGTCGCGTGTGCAGATGTAAGGGCCACATGCTTCTGAAACAACAAAGCCTTCAGTCTGCTTAACTTGTCAAAATTCACCTTGGAAGTAGCAATGTGAGGCCAAATATCTGCTACCTCCCTAATTTTAGTGGGGGGAAACAACACGTTCCCGCAGCAAGTAACAACCTTAGTGACCGAAACAACAGAAACTATTCCGGCCCGCATGCCACAACAGTCTTCACTATTGAGGAGGACGTAGCTGCCATTTGAAAGCACCTGGAACGTGCGTTTAATCAAGGGGACTGGAACTCCCTTCAGATAGCAAGCCAAGTTCGCAACCGAGGCATTACAATCCCCATGCAAGGACAGCTGCTTAGAAATCATCGAATGGCTGACTGAAGTCTCACATTCACTGCCGCTAAGAAAGACCTCTTTCATGCCATTGAGGCACTTGTACAAGAAGGTAAGCTCCCACACCTCATGGATGTAACTATCTCCTAGCTTCTCATATCTGCCTACGGAACATGTTTTAAACAAGAAGTGAATTGTAATGTTGAAATAGGCAGATTAATAACACCATATATCAACTACTCCGCTGAGGGAATCTCGGCCATGGTAAAAGGCAATCTTTCTAACTTTTCAATGTTAAGCATGACATAAGTCGCCTCCTTCTTAGCCATTAGTTGTTGTCGCGTCAAATTAAAAGAGAAAAATATTTCCCTGGCACTGATGTGCTGCCACGGAACGCGACCCGCTTTCAATGTCTGAAGCGTCCAACCTAACTGCATAATGGACCTGGTCTGACTCTGTCAGACATATCAGATCGTATAATGTCTATAGCAGAAGAAACTATGGGGGTCATTCCGACCCCGGCGGTCAAGGACCGCCGGGGCCGGGGATGCGGGAGCACCGCCAACAGGCTGGCGGTGCTCCTCAGGACATTCGTCAGAACAGGAAAACCGGCGGTCTCCCGCCGGTTTTCCGCTGTCCTGCAGAATCCTCCATGGCGGCGCAGCTTGCTGCGCCGCCATGGGGATTCTGACACCCCATACCGCCATCCTGTTCATGGCGGGTCGCCCGCCAAGAACAGGATGGCGGTATGGGGTGTTGTGGGGCCCCTGGCTGCCCCTGCAGTGCCCATGCCAAAGGCATGGGCACTGCAGGGGCCCCCGTAAGAGGGCCCCACTTTGTATTTCAGTGTCTGCACTGCATACACTGAAATACGCGATGGGTGCCACTGCACCCGTCGCACATACCCACTCCGCCGGCTCCGTTCGGAGCCGGCTTCCTCGTGGGGAGGGGTTTCCCGCTGGGCTAGCGGGCGGCCTTCTGGTGGTCGCCCGCCAGCCCAGCGGGAAAGCCAGAACGACCTCCGCGGTCTTTCGACCGCGGAGCGGCCATATGGCGGCTCCCTCCAGGCGGGCTGCTGCCGCCGCCTGCGGGGGTCAGAATGACCCCCTATGTTGTTAATTGTATAAATGCGGTCGGACAAGGTGTGAATGCCATTATCCACAACAGCTAGTGCTTTTTTCAGATTTTCCTGATCTATCTGCCTTAACCGGGCTGCAGCCTCTTGTTGAAAAAGCTTCCATATTTCATTGTATACTTCATACAACAAACGCTTCCTATGTGGCGTCTTCGGGCCTGACAAAAAATCTTGTAAGTCAGTGTCATTACACAGGAGAGTGAGATGTGTCTTAACTGCATCTAGCGAGGATGATTTCAGCCATTGCTGGCACAATTTTCCCACACTATGGGGGTTATTCTAACTTTGGAGGAGGTGTTAATCCATCCCAAAAGTGACGGAAAAGTGACGGATTTACCACCAGCCGTATTACGAGTCCATTATATCCTATGGAACTCGTAATACGGCTGGAGGTATATCCGTCACTTTACCGTCACTTTTGGGACGGATTAACACTCCTCCAAAGTTAGAATAACCCCCTATATGTCGTAATTATTTCAGCATGTTCTGGTGATATATAGCGAGGGTCTGACCTGCTCGTTCGGAAACCCCCCGAGGAGGTGACAAAAAGTTGATGACACCCGTTGGTATCTACTGGCCACAATAACCACCCACCTGGACATGTCAATGAAGTGTTAAATGTACCATTCTGGACCCATTCAGTAAGCTCACCAAAGGTGGCATTTATGTATTTCTGTCAACTATTAATTTTTGCAGGGGCAGGTATACTGGGCATGTTTAATTCTCTGATTGTAGCTAAACCTAAGCAGCTGGTCTGCTGTACTGTTTCATTTAAAAAAATCATTTGAACAGGAATGAGACATGCTATAAACAATGTTTCTCTACCCTTGGTCTGACAATTTTTTGTTCCCCAAACACTTTTCAAATCAACATTTTTTTACCACTATTCATAACCTTAAATTGATAATCGGGAAAGAAAGGAATCCGAATATATGAATTCCGTGTTGGTCAGCAACATTTGTTTATCTTTTGTCGGAGTTAACTTAAAATAATATGACTCAGCATTCTTTTGGTGGTGCCCAGAAAAATACGTGAATTTATCAAAATAAGTTTTAGAACTCCCTTGCGAGGGAGTTGGGCAATGTTCCCATTGCGTATAGTCAAATATTGTTTTTGGACTAGTTGCTTTGTGTATGAAGAGGTGCCCATAATAATTATAGCAAAACATGTCACCATAATTGCCTCTAAACTGGTAAACATCTTCATTTTCATAGACAGTGTAATATTGCAATTCTGGCATCATTGAATCAACTGTCTTCACATCCCAATCATCAGATACAATGCCTGGTATTGCTACATCATTCATTGATAACTTTAGCACATACGGTATTTGAATTATTTCCGTGGGACCATATATATAAAATATTACTTTATCCCACACAATCCCATCTGGAATTGGCACTGCAGAAATGTTCACAAAGGACAAGTCTCTTCGAACCTTATGTGATGAAAAATGTGGTTTCAACACCTCCTCCACCTGTTCAACCGCTGATCTTTCAGGAAGAAAATGACCATGTATTAACAGGAAAAAGGTAATGACAAACCCAATCCAAAGAAAAAATGCTAGCATAGTCAAGAAAAGCCACAGATAGTTCCATGGAGAAACAAAATACGCATCTTTAAGCCAATACATCAGCTTACGTGGACCTGACAGGTCAGCAATCGAAGAGGCAAACGAGCCGATAGACCATCGTAGTTGTAGGCAAAGTAACCAGAGGCAGTTCGTGCAAAAGGCGTCGCCGTAGTCAATGGAGGAGTTGGTGTTTCTCGCGGTGGTACAGTATAGACAGCACCATCCGTCACATCTGTAGTTATGGTGACTTGATCAAATGTTTCTAAGTTGGTCGTTGTTAGTGGAACTAATGCAAGATCATCCACCCTCCCCAAGGTACCCTCCCCAGTGTTGGTATAGACAACCTGAAGCGGAACTTCTTCTCCAGTAGCGAGAGGGATTCGGGAACTACTGGACGTTCCTCTTGGTCGGCTGTGTAGAATCGGCCACATGTCGTAACTTGACATTGTCAATAGAAACAAAGCGGTACCGTGTATCCCCAACACAGGGACTGGTGCTCGATAAGAAGGGTCAAAATTCTTTTTTCACTGCGACCTTTTCACACACAAGATCCCCAACCCGGGGAATCCAGCTGGTGGGTGTTACTGGCACATCCTTAATTCCTGTGGAAGCAGCACTTTTAGAAGAGTTATCCTCACGGAACGGCTGTAATTCCTGTAAAACAGTGACACGATCATTTATGTCAAAAGGTGTCTCCGCCGCCTCCACACCAGGACCATCAAGATCCAGAACAAACATTTGTGTTCCGAACAGGCACTCATATGAAGTACGACCCCCCAGGGACCTTCTAGGCAGGTTGCTCTATGAACTCCATACAGGTGGGTTAGCCAACTACGACCCGTACCTAAGACTCTGGCTGTTAAGGTTTGAGGTTTAATCGCTCCATGACAGAATTTCCCTCAGGATGAAATGGAGATGAATACTGGAGCTGGACCCCCAACGAAGCCATGGTGTCCCTGAATGCCCTTGAGGCAAAAGCAGGGCCCTGGTCCGAATGGAATGCCGCAACTGCATATGCACCGACAAAGACTCGCAAATCTTTAATAACAGTCCGAGCGTCAGCCGAGTGTTGATGCCACACCCACACAAATCTGGAGCTAGAATCAACAGTGACTAGGATATATTTGTATGCACTATCCGGTGTTAGTGGACCACAATGATCCAGGTACACACATTGTAATGCTCTGTTTGAGATTAAGAGGGGTGTCTGCGGCGGGCGCTTAGCTGTTCAAACTTTAATTTGATGACAGATGTCACAACAAAGGACATACTACTTGGACTCTTTATAGAGACCAGGCCACCAATAGCGGGCCTGTAATAGCGAAATTGTGGCCGCCACGCCAGCATGTGCAGATGCCACTCCCTCATGTACTGCTTTAATCAATTGTGGTCTTACATCTTTATTGGGGATGTCGCGTACGCCTACGCCTGGAATCTTAACTTCAGCGTTCAGCATACTTCCCATAAAGTATTGGTATTTATTAGGAAATCCCTTAGGATAAGGCGTGCCATCAACCGTAGCTTTTATGGCAGCAATAATGTCTGTGTCTGGTTTGGAACTCAAACGAGTCACTGCAGCTACAGTTGCAACCGCCACTGCCGACTTTGCGGCTTCATCATCCAAAGTATTTCCAGCAACGTGTATTCCAACCGGCTGGTGTCCAAGTGAATGCACAACATGGACTTTGGGTAGCATCTCTTTCAGATCTGCTACCTTCCCCCACAGTAGTCTGTGTTTTATGGTGTTGCCTTTCAAATCTCTGAACCCATTCAAGCGCCTGTAATGCAGGTATTCATTAAAGGACTGGACGCAATAATACGAATCACAAACAACCAGTGTGAACTGTGTCGGATCCGTATGTTCTAATGCCATTAGTAGAGCTTTTAGCTCAGCCAATTGTGCTGTACAATCCCCTAAAGTCTGTGTATAAGTATGTTGGGGGCAGAATTTCTCCCCCTCCATATAGCCGCTCACTAATGCACATGCGGCAGAATATCAATAGGCAAAGTGTCAGCGGGAACTGGATATTCACCTTCATATTTTAGAAATTCCTGAGTTTGTAACTTGGGGTCAAAAATATAGTCTACATCAGTGGCTGTCAAGGACGTGGCCCATTGAATCCATCTTGGGTGTAGTGCTTTTGCGTTCGGGACGCTAGCTTTTGTAACAGCCTCAAGGGCCGGAATAGGAGAAACAACGATAATACGTTTTCCCTGAGCCAGAGGTCTCTCTTTAATAACAGCCTTCTGTACAGCAGTGAGAATTTTCTCTGGGTGCAAATCATTGCTCAGCAGTGGAATACAAGTGTGACTTGTATGCTATTGGGACTGTCTCACTTTCATTAAATGTGACATAAGTAAACCCTATGGCCCCAGCTATCACCCTGATGACCAAATGTGTCTTATTGTCCCGTGTGTGTAGATGTTTCGCTGCGAGCATATCTGCTTGTAACTCTCGAAGAGTATGTGTGTGTTCTATTGTCCAAAATTTGCTTGAAAAGTCAGGACGTATTAATTCATATAAAGACTTTATGCGTGTAGCATAATCCGGAATGTATGTTCTGCCAAAATTCAGAAAGCCCAACAATGATTGGAGTTTCTTAATCGTATTTGGTGGTTGCAATTGTGCACACCTTTCTAAGAATTGTGGCGCTAGGCTCTTCCCTTCATTCGACAGCTCATATCCCAAGAACAGAACGCTGAGGAAGGCAAGTTTTTATTTTTTAAAGTTAAATTTGTAGCCTATTTCGGCAAACCCTACAACAATACGGGCTACCCATCTTAAATATTGTAGCAAATCGTCATCCGTGAGATATATATCATCCACATATGACAACGCTTCAGGGTCTAACTCGTGCAAAATAGCAGTCACACGAGCCACAAACAGTCCTGGGCTGTTCGTATACCCCTGAGGCAAACAACAGAATTTGTTTCTGGGAGCCTAGTGCGCTAAAACTGGTTAAATCACGACTTTCAGGAGCTATATTCTGGCAAAAGAATCCATTCGAGATATCCAAAGTCGTTTTATATTTTTTACGCACAATGTTGCTCATTAATGCGGTGCTATGCGAGTTTTGTATAGCATGTGTATGTCCGTTCAAATGTCTGTAGTCTAAGACTATTCTGTATGAATGGTCCGGCTTTGCTACAGGAAATAAGGGATTATTCATCGGTGAGACCCAGGGTTCAATTACCCCCTGGTATTCTAATTGTGTAAGTATTTCTCTCACCGGTGCCATTGATTCATGTTTTATGGGATACTGTGGTTGTGGCTGAGGTTCACCTTTAATGGGAATTACATGATATGGAGAATCCCTGTCCCACCCTACGTGATTTATATATAAGGCAGGTGCCTGTGCAAGAGCCCATTGTATAGCATAGGACTCTGCGAGTTCCTCTGGAACAAGGGGCGAGAAGAAAGGTTTAATAACCTCCTCCCCAGCTGGGCAGGTGTGGACAAAATCAGGCGGCCACTCTTGTTCGGCCAGCAAAATGTCATATATCTTAACTACACGATACCAGAAGATTGCGTGTATAGTGCATTTAATGTCTCCTTCCAATTGTAGAGCTACTTTATACACCCTATTGGGTTCGGAGACACGCATATCGGCTGTTTCTACTTGTATAAAGTCATCAGTTGCTTTCACCTCCAGATGCTCTTGAAGATTCTGGCGAACTATTGTGACCTCTGCCGCGCTGTCTAGCAGTGCTAGAGCCCATTTCTTGTTCTTCAAGAGAACCCTCTTCCTGAGTGGCATGCCTAACTGCTACTGCAGCCACCTTTTTCTTTTTAAACTGTTGTTTTTGTTGTACTGGTTTCTTTTCCTTCTTGACAGAAACCTCTGAAGAGGGTTGTTTATTCCTGTCTCGGTTTCACGTACTCTGTTCGGCGCTCTGACTGCCCACCTTTCTCATTTCTCTTTTCCGATGAGTCCTGGAAGGAACGAGATTGGCATGTATCAGTATAGTGATATCTATCAGGCGTTTTTATATTATCCCTATTTCTGAGAATATACCTATTCTGCGGGTCCTCCAGTCGTGGAGATTCTCCCCTTTCTTTTTTAGGTGTCTGTTGTTTTTTCTCCCAGCGCTTCTTATTACCCTCAGGTTGTTGTTTAGTATTATCTTTATTACTTTTTCCCTGAAATTGAGGTTTTCGCGGTCTAGCCCCTAGGCTATATCGACCGATACTGGAATACGTTTCCGCTATTAATTTAGGCAGTTCCCGCTCCTGATCTTGATGCAGGACGTCACAAAGACGCATGCGCACTGCAAGCACAACTGCTTCCCCTTTAAGATTATTTAGGATTATCGAAGAAACCGTGGCAAAATTGCCCATCAGTTGCATTCCCAAATCTAGGGCTGGGGCAGCCCCATATTCATCTTGAATTTGTTTAAGCACTTCCGATAGGTTGGCTAGTGTCGGTGTACCGTGTGCTGTCGTATAGAGTGCGGCAAACACTGTGCCCCATGTATTACAGTGTTCCACTGAGGGAACCATCCCAAAGGGTAAACACATAGTTAATATCCTATGTTTGTCCTGAGGTCCAGTATGGGGAAATACTGCTTCCAGCGTATACATTTTTTGTGCCAGCCAAAATGGAGTCTCCTCTCGTTTTGCTGGAACTTTACCCATAATCAAGTGTACAGTCACCGGATTTATACCCGTAGTTACTGCGTGTGGTTGTGCAGGAGCAGCACGCGCTGGGTTTGTATTTAGTGTCTTCATCACAAATTTTACTAAGCATCTATATGTTGCCGTTAAGTCAGTATATAAACGTTGAACTTCAGCCACCGCCATATTTGCAACCGCAGGATGTGGTGTATATGTGGCCAATAAAGGCCAGGTAGGACCATCATTACTTAGTGGACCTAACCTTACTGGTAATATTGTTTGGGGTAGGGCACCATAAAGCCAATTATTATGTTCTTGATAAGATAGAGGTATCTCTAAGTATGTGTACGCCCTGTACTGTGCAGGCGCGTTCGCAACTGTATATGTATGAAATGTATTTGTGTTCCCATCGACTGCTGGAAATGTGACCCAAGAGTAAAAAAGTTCTGTTCTATAGGATGCGTGGCCGTCCACCACAAACGTGACTGGACCACCCTGGGCCCTAAGGCCATTTACTAGCAAAAGTGCTGTGAGCGGTTGTCTCATGTTAAGAGCTATTTATACAACTTGGGGATTCACCACTAGAAAGGCACTAAGAATTCAGAGAAGGCACACCAAGACGGGGTCTATCCTTTTAAGGTTCAAGCGTGAACAACCACCCACTGTAAAATAGGGTTACCTATATGGCAGTGGTGGAAATCCTCAGTACCACGGACGTCTCCGTATACGGAACTTAGGGGTCATTATATTATATGAGACCGAGATAAACCGGTGGACCCGGAAATTAGGGCCTGGCCCCACGTTGGGCGCCATGTCACGTAGGCTCTCATTATCCTAATGAGACTACTGGATTTTGAGCGGCAAGATCGTTCACAGTGTGGGGGGCTAAGTCTGACCCACGGTGAAGGACCCTTGTTACTCTAAATCTGGGTTTTGCTCCGGCTAACTAGCAGTGCCTCACCTCTCCCAAAGGGAAGAGACAATTGGCCAGCTGAGCGCATGACATCTTAATACTTCCAGGGAAGTTGTGGTCACTCAGGTCACAACCGGTTCTCTCATACACAGTGAGGTCTCATATACAAATGAAAAGGCAGTTTAAGTTTTAAAGATTGGTTTAATAAAATGACTGCATTCTAGATAGTAAAGCGTGAGCTGCAATAACCAGAACTATACAACACAATAGGATTAAAATGGTAACGATGAGAGTGAAGCACAAGAATAAGGCTATCATAGTGCAACTAGATTAGGTTCTCTCTAAGTTATAGTCTGAACACAGCATGTAAAGCTCTAAGCCTGCCTTTCAGGTTCCCACGGGAGGACACCAACCCTCAGACCTCAGCAAAGGCCTGTATTCTGCATCAGCATCTGCAACGAGGCAGTCTGCATCTAGGTGTAGGTTCCTGGTCAGAATCTCCCTCTGACCTGTACTAGGACTAGAAAGTGTTTTTATAACTAACACACAGACGTTCTAAGAAAATGTCCCTACGTAAGGATGTGTATTTTCTACGAACACTAGAGACTAAACTTCTACCGCATTTACCGGCAATGTACCAGACTGTAGCCTTGACTGAAGCACAGAGTGAGCAAGAATGCATTGTTTGAGAACACAGTGCTGAACTAAGCTAAACAGTGTGATAGAATGAAACAAAAACAAGACCGTAAAACTGGTTATTGTAAATAACAGTGCGAGGTAGAATAAAACGTATCTAGGCAAAGTGCACAGAGGCCTAATATGTTAAGCTAACGCGCAAGAAGCTACATAAAAAAATGGCTACACTACACTGTGACTCACTAATCCATGTCTGCCTGATGACAAAGGCACAGCTACACGTATTCCGTTATAGTGTCTGCACAACTTGCAATTACCAGGTCACACCACATAGGCAGTGGACATCAGAACATCACTTCAACAGTGGTGAGCCAGGATGTAGGCCCTTACTGAAGCATAAATACCAGCAAAATACTAATTGTACATGACACTCACTGTAGGAATGCAGACCTATAGAAAAATACCTACAAGGGCATACTGAGGCATACACTGACTATTACCTTGGCATCCAAAGACCATGGCAGGCATTAGGAAACAAATGTACACTGTGAGTACTCACCCCTTTGTGGCTTCTGTGCTGCCCTCAAGTGTCCATCCAACTCTGGGTTGGTCACCGCCAGTATGCGGGCCATTAGGGGGTCAGGTTCCGACGAGCACCCCTCCCTTGTTGGGAGGACTTCCCCAGCTGGGCCTCTGCGGTCTCCCAGGCCCAGCATCTCAGGTCCTCCCACCATTTTCTGCAGTTGGTGCTCCGCTGGCTATGGACCCCCAGGGTCAGCATTTCATTGGTGATGGCATGCCACAAACCTTTCTTCTGCTGAGCCCTGACCTGCATAGGAAACACAGACAGAGGGACAACATTACCTACACACTACATATAGTGGCAGCAATTGACTACATACTGCATTGATCCCACAATCATCTTACACATCACTCGTACCTCTGTGACCATATTGCTTGCAGCAAACAACACTCCCTAAAGGGCAAAGTGCATGCACACACATCCATCAACATACAGTAATGTCACATCCAAATTACCTAAATGGTGTTCACCTGTTGATCTGGAGGCCCATACTACTGTCCATACAGGGGTAGGACCCCATCTACAAGCTTTTCCAGTTCGTCGGATGTAAAGGCTGGGGCCCTATCCCCTGTAGCACCGGCCATTGTGGGTTCCAGACACAGAACACAGCAGCTCACACAGTGGAGTTCTTGATAGGGTGAAGTCAGGAGTCAAGTGACATGGGCTCCTGAAAAAGGCAGTCACGCACGCACTGGTATTCACCGTCACTGCCAGCGGTGATCATCATTGGCCCCTGTGCTCCATAGACTTCAATGTTAACCTCAGCAGTTCAGACCGCCCTCCCCATGACGTCAAACACCAGCGGAGTGAGGTCACTTCCACCTGTACCCTCCATGCAGGGCAGGCGGCTGCCATTTCCTGAGGATTGTAATCATGTTAGACAAAAAAATGTGCACCATAGGTAATGATGGTACACATCATGGCAATTCCTACACGTCATCGTATTACATTTGCTGAGAGAATCTGGCTCTTGAAAGAGAGCTCATACCAGTGCACTGCTTGCAGGAGAGTAGTTGACAAAACATGTAAAATGTGATGGTATTTATCACATCTCACATCTGCGACGACATTTGTGTAGCAGTATGACAGATTGATGAGAATGTCTGGTATCAGAAGTCCGTTTGCATGTAGAAATGACCAGAGCAGATCCCAATCATTGGTTGGCTGAAATGTATGAGACAGTTCTATTTACTGTGATGTTGTATGTTCCCATCCTTCCTGCTATCACACATTTGTGATGTTTTGTGTGTACAGATAGCAACCACTGCGGAAGAGGAGCCAGGCACCCATGTACAGACCCCTAGTTGACTTGGCTACACTGGAGGAACACCATACACTACTCACCTATTGTCTGGACAGGGCCACAATCACGCAACTGTGTCAACAATTGGAGCCAGGTCTCACTCCTGCTCTTTGTAGTCCTACTGCTATTCCCTCTATAGTACAGGTGGTGTCAGTGCTCCACTTTCTGGCCAGTGGATCATATCAAGTGACAGTGGGCTTGGCTGCTGGTATGTTACAGCCAATGTTTTCTAATGTGCTGAGTAGTTTTGACAGCCTTGCTGAAACACATGAGCAGCTATATTACTTTGCCCCAAAGTGATGATTTGCCCACTGTTAAGGCTGCTTTCTATTCAATAGGCCACATTCCACATGTAATTGGGACCATTGGCGGGACCCATATCGCTTTGGTCCCTCCCAGGATAAATGAGCAGGTGTTCCAAATTAGAAAGAGTTACCATTCTATAAATGTGCAGATGGTGTGCCTTGCTGATCAGTATATTTCTCATGTTACTGCCAAGTTTCCAGGATCTGTACAGGATGTACATGTTATGAAGAACAGCAGTGTCCCACAGATGATGGTACAAATACAGAGAGAGAGTCTGGCTCATTGGTGAGCATGATGTTTAACACAATGTATGACACAGTATGTTACCTGGTGTTGTCCTCTGTGCTATTGTATACATGTAATATGAGTTCCTGACTATTTCCAGGTGACTCTGGCTACCCAAACCTATCCTGGCTCTGGCACCAGTGAGGAATCCGATGACAGGGGCAGATAATCAATACAATGAGGCACATGGATGGACTTGAAGAGTCATCGAAATAATTTTTGGGCTACTGAAAGCCAGGTTTCGGTGCCTCCAATTTTCAGGTGGATCCCTACTCTACTCCCCTGGAAAACTCTGCCAGATAGTAGTGGCCTGCTGCATGCTTCACAATTTGGCCTTCAGATAGCATGTGCCATTCCTGCAGGAGGAGGGGGGAGACAATGCACCTATGGCAGCAGAGGAAACTGAAGACAGTGATGGAGGGAGATGGGGAGGAGGAAGAGGATTTGGACAACAGGACACATCTTATACACCAGTACTTCCAGTGACAGTCAGGTAAGACAATAGTTCTGTCCATACCACCATGTCAATGAAGAGCTGTGTGGCAGCTATGATGTACCAAACTCTAATGTGTGTAAACTGTACCCTGACACTGTTCCATCTATAGTAAGCCATGCCAGTGATGTGATGATTAGGAAAAAGCTGATTCAGCCTATGCACTAGGCCAGCTGTTTAGCAGTGTCAGATACATGCCCACGTCAAAATATGTCCTCATTCCATACAGTACTTTGCATTTGTTACTGGGTAGTGTGAGTTTCAGTATGCTTACACAATGGATCTGTGACTTAATCGTCCCTAACATCCCTGGCATACTGGCAACATGGCCTGGAGAAAATGGTGGTGTCCTGTTTGCGGCCCTTTTATCAGTTGTTTCTTGTCACCACTAGTGTATGGAGCCAAGTGCACTGCAAAATATTAAGTTGATGTGCCCAGATAAAATATAACTTTTATGTTACAGGGACTCATGTTGCTTTCCTTCTTTTTACTGCTCATTTGTATGTGACAAATGTTTTCCCTTTTTTCAGATGTTGGTGTGATCACTACAATGAAATCATGGATTGCCTACAGACTGCTTTCACACAGTTTGGTAGATGATAACTTGTGGCAAGCACTTACACTGGTAATGGGTACCCCAAGCTGAATGTATATTGATGGATTCACAATTTAGATTACATTTGCACAGGATTAAAAGGGGCCAAGACATTGCATATTGATAATATAATAGCACAAAATCATCAGTTGTGTTTAAGTGTGTTTATTGAGATTACAAATATGAGTGGATAGTGCAATAGATTAGGGAGATGGTGGACAAAATATTCAGTGTAGTGGCCCAGTTAGTTTGTAGCACAGGTCCAGTATTCATGGGGCCATGGGACAAAGGAGCAAAGGCAGTCCAAAGTGTACATGGTGTCTCATTGGCACACAAGGGAGACATTTTGGTGAGGCTCACTTCCTGACAGTGTTTTTGGTCTTGGCTACAGTCTCTTGAGGATATCTGGCTTGCAGGGAAAGTTTGCGGGGTGGTTCTTCTGATGCAGAGAGAGGGGTTCTGGTTGTCTGTGAGTCCTGTGGCAGGTCCACCTGTCCATTAGTTGCAGCAGATGTGGAGGGCTGGTCAGGCCACTGGCTAGTGGAAGGGGCCCGCTGGTGTGTTCTGTACTAATGCATGATGGTAGCCATATCACTAAGCACCCCTGCAATGGAGGCCATTGTGACATTGTAGGCTTGCAATTGCACCTCCTGGTGGTGTTCCCCCTGCAGCCTCTGGTTCTCCTGCAAGATGGTAATTATCTTTCCCATCCTGTCCTGGGATTTCTAGTATGCTCCCAGGACATGTCACAGTGCCTCCGGGGCAGTTGGTTCCCTGAGTTGGCCCACCCCTTGGTGCACAGATATCCTCCCACTGGCCCTGGCCCCCTGTGCCTGTGCCCACTGAACTGTGTACCCACTTCCACTGACACCAGGGCCTTCTTCGTCTTGCCTGGGAGGTGTTGACTTGGGTTCCTGCATAGGTGGGCACACTGTTGATTGACGTGTCCTGGGGATAGAGGTTTGGGGATGTTGGGTGGCTGCTGTTGTTGTGGAGTCCGTTGTGGGGTGTTCTGGGTTGGACTGGGTGTTGCAGGTGGTGTCTGACTGACCAGTGGTACCAGATGGGCCAGGGAGATCTTCCTGATCCAGACTTCCAGAGTAGCTGTCATCACTGGGGCCTTCTTCTGGAGGTGGACTGGGTTGACGTGGCACATGCAGCCAGCTGACATTGGCTGGGATACCTGTGGAAATGCATGATAGTTGTATACTTAATCCTCAGATACATACTTAACATTTATGGGTTTCCCTATGGTATGGGTGACGGTTTTCCACCTTTGGTTTGCGATTTGTGATGCATTGTGGGATTGGTAGTGCTTCATGATGACAATGCATTACTCAGGTGTGTGACTGATGACCTTGGAGAGGTGTGCTATCAGTGAGTTGGGCATGCAAGGGAGAATTGTTGAGGGTGGTTATGGAGGTGGCTCTAGGTTTGGGATAGAGTGGGTTGAATGGAGATAGGGTGATGGAGAGACATGCCATGCCGGTGTACGAGATGTTAGGGAAGTAATGCTGACATACCAGTTTCCAGCCCTCCAGCTATTCCAGTTAGACCCTCGGGATGCAGGACAGCTAAGACCTTCTCCTCCCATGCTGTCAACTGTGGGTGAGATGGTGGGGGTCCACTGCCAGTCCCCATGATGGCAATGTGGTTCTTGGATGCCATTGCACGCACCTTCCCCCGTAGGTCGTTCCACTTCTTCCTTATGTCATCCCTTGTGCGTGCATTGGTTTCCACTGAGTTCACCTTGCCCACAATTCGCCACCATAGCTTCCTCTTCCTGGCAATGGAGATCTACTGGACCTATGCACCGAACAGCTGTGGCTCTACCCTAATGATTTCGTCTACCATGATCCCCAACTCCTCATCATTGCAACAGGGTTCTTTTGTGGGGACATGCTGATTGTGTGTTTGGTGTACTGTGTGTGTTTTACAGATGGTGGTATGTTTGGTGGGGGTGTAGGTTGTGTGAGTATGTGGGATGCTGTGACATACTGATTGAGTGCAGTGAATTGTGTGTGTTTGGTCTAGTGGTATGATGTGTTGTGTGTGATGCATATAGGGTGTATAGGTGGCTGTGGTTTGTGTGTGCAGTTCTGGCAACATGTGGTCTGGCAACGTGTTTCAGATTTTTGGCTTTTTCAAAGAATTGTAGGTTGTGTGGGGTTGTGTTTTTATAGTGATGTTGGTGGGTGTGTATGGTGTGTGTATGTGTATCAGGTGTGGGTTTTTCAATTTGGTCAATGTTGGCTTCTGTTGTTGTTGAGTATTCAAATCGACCGCGGCGGTCCACACTGCCAATAGCTTGCCACCATTGAGGGACCGCTGTGGTGATTCATGGGTCGTAATTTGGATGCTGGTTTCTTGTAGGCGTGGTGGTGTGGGTGATGTGACCGACTCTCTCACAATCGTTGGCTCTGGCGGTGTTGAACTTATGGCTGTTTTCTGGCGGTTTTGTTCCTGTGGGTATTGATACGACAGGCAGATTGCTGCATCTGCGGCGGTCGTTCGGCGGCCATCACCACGGCCGTCTTCTGTAAAGAGAACCAAAGTCTTAATGAGTGTAGGAATGACAGTTCCACAGAATTCAATGGACTACATGAACCAAGATACATTGATAGTCCCAGTGACAATAGGTCCAGTTGTTCCTTTCTATGCTCCAGGCAAGACTGGGAATAATTCACACATGTTAAATTCCCGATGTTCAAAATGTTCACAATGGTTTTTGATCAAACAGTGCACAGGGATTTGTGACTCCAAGTGATTCAGAGACAGAAAGAATTAATTCTCTTCCAAGGCCATTGACCCATATACTTGTTTCAGATCTGACTTTACTGAAAAGTCAGACAGGATTTACCCCTGACGCAAGGTTATCTCAGAAATCCTCACCATATTTTGTGCCCAGACCAGAACAAACCCTGAATATTGGTTGTAGCACACCACATAGGAGGTTGTCCTTTAACATTCTAGAAGACATGTCTATTGCCACTATCCCAGAGCAAGTAATTGCAGGTCCTTCAAGAACACTATCATTGTCAAATACTCCAATAAATTTGCAAGGTTTTACTGCTTGGCAACTAAATCATTGGCTGAATAATTTGAGTCCTGCAGGTGCAACAGGAGGACCGAATTGCAGCACAAGAGCAGACCACACCCCAGAGAAAGACAGACCATTGGATATACCTATATTGAAATTAGAATTAAATGAGATGATATTGGGAATTGTAGATACATTCCAATTAGATGTTTACACTGAAGATGAACAGTGTTTTGTGTGCAAAGACATTACAAAACACACAGGACAAGGCTGTGAAAGATTAGCTAAAGTAGCTGAGAGATATGATGCTGATTTGGAGAAATGAAAACCCTTGAAGAGGAATTACATTATTCTTTAGTGATAAGGACATATTGAACATGAGACCTCCTGGAATGAGATTGCCGATTACAGAATCTATTTGTTACATTCAGAAATGGGGAGCTTTAGATAAGTGGGAAGGAAGGTGGGCAAAGAAAACTGATCAGAAGAAAACGAAAACAGATTTGTCTCTGGTAGGAGCAAGTCAAGGTAAGGGAAATGTGAAAATGTTTCCTATGAGAGAAATCCCTGATGTTCATGGACCTTGGACTAGAAGTGATATTCAGGGCCGTATTTATACTTTTTGGCGCACAACTGCGCCAACGCAGTTGTGCGTCAAAAAATTTAACGCCGGCTAACGCCATTCCAAAGTGCCATGCGGGCGCCTTATTTATGGAATGACGTTAGCCGGCGGAGCTGACTGGTGTGCGTCATAAAAAATGACCCACACCAGGCAGCGCCGGCGTAGGGGAAAATGGAGCTTGGGCGTCAAAGAATGGGGCAAGTCGGTCTGAGGCAAAAAATCTGCCTCAACCCGATTTGCGCCATTTTTTTTTACTCCCACCCTCCATTGACATGACTCCTGTCTTAGCAAAGACAGGAGTCATGCCCCCTTGCCCAATGGCCATGCCCAGGGGACTTTTGTCCCCTGGGCATGGTCATTGGGCATAGTGGCATGTAGAGGGGCACAAATCAGGCCCCCCTATGCCACAAAAAAAAAAAAAAATATACTTACCTTAAATTCCCTGGGATGGGTCCCTCCATCCTTGGGCGTCCTCCTGAGGTGGGCAAGGGTGGCAGGGGGTGTCCCTGGGGGCATGTGAGGGCACCTCTGGGCTCCTTCCGAGCCCAGAGGTCCCTTAACGCCTGCCCTGACCAGGCGCTAAAAAATTACGCAAAAGCGGCTGGACGTCATTTTTTTTTACCCGCCCGCTCCCGGGCGTCATTTTTGCCCGGGAGTATAAATACGGCGCACATGCCTCGGAGTAATTGTTTAGAAGGGAACGCCTACCTTGTATATCATTAACGCAAGGAAGGTGTCCACGCAAAAAAATGATGCAAACTCCAAGATCTTTGGCGCTAGACGGGTCTAACGCCAAAGTATAAATATGGAGTTAGTTTTGCGTCGGATTTGCGTAAAAAAAAACGACGCAAATCCGGCGCAAACAGAATATAAATATGCCCCTCTGTGTTTCACAAATGATTACCCAAAATTGAGAAAGAAACGACTGGAGTGGTATAAGCAAACAGAATGTTTTGTGAAACTTTCAAAATGCCTGCGGGAAGAATTGAATACTTTGTTTGGCATAATGGTTATAAGTGATTCATGGACTGAGTGTAAAGTTGTTGTTGATTGCCCTGATAGTGAACCTCCAAGAGAGCCAATGACAAATGCAGCATCTGAAGAGGTATCGAAAAAGTATTGGAAAGTAATTTGATTCCCCTAAAGATCTTGATTGGTTGTGAATTGACAGGGTGACTTAGGAATCTAAGGAGTCAATGCATTCCTATTATGAGAAATTGCTGCAGGCTCTTTAGCATTTCAGTGGTACTGAAATCATAGAAGATAAAGACTGGGGTCATTTTGTATTCAGGTTTGTACAGGGATTGAATCCAAACATAAATAATATGATTCAGTTTTATTGGCAGAACAACCCAATTGATGGGATCCTGTGGTATAAAAAATACTGCAGCAGTGAGTTGGAATTAAAGCAAAAAAAGCTAAAGGAGAAGTTGATGGTGATGAACTTGAAAGCTGCATATAAACCTACTCAGAATGAACAGTTTGCAGGGAATGGGGTGGTATGCCAGGAGTGCAACAACAGGGAGTCAATCATTTCCAGCAGCAAGGTGGAGGATGTTATACTCCTTAAGATCAAAGTGCAGTTGTGGATGTGCCAACTTTGAAGAGAACTAAATTGTGTCACATGTACAGCAAGTTGGGCCATTGGAGGAGGGAGTGTCCCCATAATGATACAAATAATCCGATACAGAGCAATGGAATTGGCAAGTGCAAATCAATACTCAGGTTCAAATGTAGAGAGTACAGAAACCCCGAATGCAAAATTCAAATGTGTCCAGAGACAGCAGATGCAATTTTTACAAGCCTGATGTCCCAATAAGAGACAAATGTTTTAAGTCAAAATTTAAATCAGGTTGCAAATGTAGATGTAGATCAGTTTACAGCAGAGTTTCCTTTAATTGATCTAAGTGTTGATAGTTTTTCAGACATTTTTCAGTTGAGATGCCCCAAGGAAGAACAGGAATGTATGCTAGGTGCATCCTTAGATGTGAATCAATGTGGACCATATGTAGATGGTGATGTAAATGGTCACCATGTGTCATTTCTGGTAGACACAAATGTCATACGCTTTACTGTGAGAACAACAGAAGTACCTAACCTACCCCTTTCAGTAAGGAGAATTCAAGTTGCAGGAGTTGCAAATAAACAATTGTCCAACCCAGTAACAGAATTTGTGCCTGTAAAAATAAGTTCCTTTGAGGATGAACACCAATTTGTGGTGTGTAATTCCAATCCTGTGAGTCTGCTTGGTTGTGACTTGCCATGCAAGTTGAATTGTTCCATCAGTTATACCCCATGTGGTAATGAGATACACACAAATGATGAAGGTGCAGCATTTAAAATAATGAATCAAACCCCAAGTGTCACATTGTGCCCAATGCTGACATAAAATGACCTAACCAAATATTTAAAATATACTGTGTCCCCTGAAGAATGGGACTTTTCAGGAAAAGAGGCAGGTCTTATTAAAGGAGTTGAGCATATGAAGATAGCTGTGAAACCAAATGGTGTGTACCTGAGAATACCTCTGTATAACATGACATCTGAAACAGTTGGAGAAAATACCTCACTGATCGAGTCCTTGATAGAAGAGGGAGTCCTAAGAGTAATAATAGGTAGCCCATGTAACTCTCATATTAAAGGACTGGGGAAGCCTAGTGGAAAATATCACATAGTCTAGGACCTGAGAAGAATAAATGAGATTGCCATTGCTTGCCCCAAGCTGCCAAACCCACCATTGATTTTATTCCAAATTCCATGTGAAGAAGAGTGGTTCACGGTGATTGACTTTTGCAAAGCATTCTTTTCCAGATTGTTGCATGAGGAGAGCCAGTTTCTCTTTGCATTTCAGGTTGACAGTAGTGTTTTGGCAAGGTGCCTCGTCCCACAAAGGTATACTGAGAATGTTCCATATTTGACCAGATCTTGAAAAAGAATCTGGAGTCACTTAAAATGCTCTACCATTCAGTTCTAGTTCAATATATTGTTGAACTAGTAGTGGCGTCAAATACTCAAGAAGCCTGTAGGAGTGATACTATTACACTGTTAAACCACTTAGCTGACAATGGACATAAAGCTTCCACTAAATTGCAGTTATGTAAGAAAGAAGTTTTGTACTTAGCTCACAATATCGAGAAAGGTGCAAGAGGGTGTTACAAGAAAAGATCTTTGTAATTCTGAAAATTAATCCCCCAAAGATGTAGAAAGAAGTCAGGATGTTTTTGGGAATGGTTAGCTACTGTCGCCAGTGAATTCCAAACGTATTCCTTTAAGCCAAGCCTTTGCAGAGGCTGACACACAAGGATGTGTCTTATCCCATACCATTGGATGACAACTGCCAATGTGCCTTCATGGAGCTGAAAGGAAATCTCTGTTGTGCCCCTGCTCTGGAAATGCCTGATTATTACAAATATTTTACTTTGTACTGCTGTGAGAGGGAGGGATGCATTCTCTCCATTTTGACTCAAATGCATGGAAATGCCAGTAGACCTGTGGCATATTTTTCTGCCACTCTTGATCTTATTGCTTCAGTTTTGCCATTTTGCCATAAAGCCACTGTTGCAGTCAGCAATGAACAGAGCAAAAGCATTGTTATGGATCATCCTTTGAATGTTTTTGTGACCCAACTACGTGGGAATTTTGTTCACCTGCACCAAAAGGCAGCATTTGACCAGTGCACATTTAACACACTATGAACAGGTCATACTGGCTGCACAAAACATTTCACTTAACTTCTATAATACTTTGAATCCAACAAATCTACTGCCATTGAATGTGAATGACAAAGATGTAAATGACTGTATTGATAAAACTGAGCACAACTGTTTAGATGTCACTGAACAATGCACCAAGCCAAGACCTGATATTCAAGATTTTCCACTTACTGAATCTGATTATGTAATGTTTGTTGATGGCTCCTATTTAAGAGACAATGATGATACCCTGGGAGCTTGTTATGTAGTTTGTACTGTCTCAGGTGTGGTCAACGCCTCCTGGCTTCAAGGAGTCTTTTCTGTCCAAGTAGCTGAATTAGTTGCTCATACGAGAGCATGCTGTGATTCTGAACAGCTGAAGGTGACAATTTTCACCAGTGGTTAATATGGCTTTGGTGTCGTTCACAACTTTGGCCATTTGTGGTCCCAGAGAGGTTTTATGACCTCTTCTGGTTTGCCTATCATAAACTGAGACAAAGTGAATAATCTTTTGAATGTGTTACAGTTGCCCGCCCATTTTGTGGTTGTTAAGTGCTCTGCACACTGCAACACCACTAATTATGTAACTCTCGACAACAGCTATGCCAATGAGGTGGCAAGGTACTGTGCTTTGTATTGTACTGCCTTTAATTGTGAGTACTCCAATGAGTCAAATGATGAAACCAGTCACAATCTTCTGTTAGCTGCTCCAGATAGCTGGGAGGAGTTTAAGAGATCGCAAGAAGTGTCAGAGGAAGAATAGAAAAGTAGGGTTGGAGCAGGTTGTGTCAAACAAGATGAAAAATATGTTTGGGTTTCAAGTGATGGAAGAGTTATGATGCATAATAATTTGTTAACACCTATGGTTAGGCATCACCATTGACCAGCTCATGTTGGCCATGATGCTTTGGTAGGACATTCAAGCAAACTTGGTTTAACACCAGATTCAGATTAATAGCAGAGGCCCTATGTCACAGATCTGTTACCTGTGTGCAATGGACTGAGATACATCTTAGTCGATGTTTGCATTTTCTCTCATCAGTTGAGGCTTGCAAAACTAGGACAAATGACAGTCTTACAGTTGCCAAACTGTTACTTAGAGAGTTGATTCTGATGTTTGGATTCATAACTTCTCTAAAGTCATACTGAGGAACACTCTTCAACAGTGAAGCCCTGAAATTATTAAGTACAGGATTACAAATTGAGCAAAGACTGTGTTGCAGGTACAGGCCTGAGGCTTCTGGATTGATGGAACAAGTTAATGGGACATTGAATTCCAGATTGGCCAAAGTGTGTGCTGCCACCTCTCTGAAATGGCCTGATACACTGCCTCTTGTTTTGATGAGTTTGTGCAGTATTCTAGGCAGAAACACTGGCCTATCCCCACATGAGATTATCCTGGGGCATGCTATGAGATTGCCAGCTATACCGCCGAATGCACTTGTGAACATCACAGATGTCTTGGTACTGTTTTTTGCAAAGGACTAGCTGACGTGGCTCGTTCTGTGTCTCATCAGGTTGGAGAACTTATTGGCCAGCTGCAGCAGAGCTCTGCCATGACTTGTGTCTAGGTGACTATGGCTTGGTGAAAAAGGATGCATGGAAGTCCTGCTAAGAATTGTGTTGGAAGGGGCCATACCGGGTTGTGCTGGTGACTACGACAGCTGTGAATTGTGTTGGTCTCCCCAATTCGGTACACATGGCTAATACTCACAAAGTTCCAGGCTCCCTACAGTACCTGTCCTGGAAGGGTTGGTTACAGTGAGATAGGAGGATCCAGGTCGTTAATTTATTGAGGATGCACAAGTAACCAGTACTGCACAATTGTGGTCTGAGGTGGGTCCGAGTGATTCAACAGCAGTGGTTGGTGCAAAAGGGTAGAGATAGAAACAGTTGGCTCAGCACAGTTCAAATGCTGACAAAGGGCCTAGTGCTGTAGCCAAAATAATTGTATCTGGAGTCAGATAGCCAGGTGAAAAAACTGTGCCAGTATTGCAAGTGTCTCCAATGATTTTAGAAGAAACTGAGTAATCTGGTCAGAGCGACAGTGATGTGGATAAACCAGTAGCAGATCAAAGAGAAAGAGAGTTCCTTGTCAAAAGTATGCAACACCTGAATGGAGATATTTTGCAGCAAATGATTGGGAGACCAAATTTACAACCTTTTGTTTTAACCATACATATCCAGTTGAACATTCTTGAATTCGTTCTTGTGGCAGACCTGAACTTTGGAATTTTGGTGGCACTTGATGAACTAAGACATTATGGCCCTCATTCTGACTTTGGCGGGTGGCGGAGGCCGCCCGCCAAAGTCCCGCCGGCAGAATACCGCTGCGCGGTCAAAAGACCGACGCAGTTATTCTGGGTTTCCCGCTGGGCTGGAGGGCGACCGCCAGAAGGCCGCCCGCCAGCCCAGCGGGAAACACCCTTCCATGAGGATGCCGGCTCCGAATGGAGCCGGCGGAGTGGAAGGGGTGCGATGGGTGCAGTAGCACCCATCTCGATTTTCAGTGTCTGCATGGCAGACACTGAAAATCTTGGTGGGGCCCTGTTACGGGGGCCCCTGCAGTGCCCATGCCATTGGCATGGGCACTGCAGGGGACCCCAGGGGCCCCACGACACCCCATACCGCCATCCTCTTCCTAGCGGCCAAAACCGCCAGGAACAGGATGGCGGTATGGGGCTCGGAATCCCCATGGCGGCGCAGCAAGCTGCGCCGCCATGGAGGATTCCCCAGGGCAGCGGAGAACCGGTGGTACACCGCCTGTTTTCCGTTTCTGACCGCGGCTGTACCGCCGCGGTGAGAATGCCAAAGGGAGCACCGCCAGCCTGTTGGCGGTGCTCCCGCGGCCATTGGCCCTGGCGGTTTTTACCGCCAGGGTCAGAATGACCCCCTATGGGCCAGATGTACCCAAGGTTTTTACCCATTCTGTGTCTATGGGAAAAAGTGTTCGTACATATGGCCCTATATCCTGGATGTATGTATTGGTGATTTTTTAACTACATAATAATTAGAGGCTTTTTGAACATTTGATAGAAAAACTTGATGAAGAAGATGTTTGCAACTAACATTGAATTTTGCTGAAGAGACAATTTTTGCTATTTGCTCACATATAAAGGACTGAAAGAGACAGTTGATATTTCGCCGCTGTTGTTATCATTTTTACATTTTTCATTTTTGATCTGAAATTAGATAACTCATGGAGTAAAACAGAAACAAGAGTAGTAAGCTTAAGTATGTATGTGTAGGAGTGTTAGTTGTGACAGTTATAATGATTAAATTGTTGTATATTGGATTGAGATGGCCCACACCTGTTAAATCAGGAAAGGTTAAATCCATAAGTGCTCCTAGTTCTACAAGCACTACAGCAAATAAAACATATGTGTTCAATTACAAAGATTTACTTGCAGATGATTCCAGAGGTGATTTGTCTAGAAATGTATATTATAAGCTACTCTATGAATGCCTTAATACCGCAGAAGTTAAAAATTGCTAAAACTACACCCAGTGGCCTTTATCAGTTACAGAGGGAATCACTTATCATAGTATCCTCTTGACTTATGGCATTTCCTGTAGTTTGTTGCTGACTCTTTTGTATCAGCAAGAGTACTTCCAGTATTATTACTCCAATTATCATTTGGGTTTCTCATATGTCCCCATCGTGGAACATTTGAGAAACATAGCTAAAGCTAAAAACATTGACACAGTTTGAACCTACGTTTACACTAGGTACAGTCTATGCCCAAGGAAACAATCTGACCTGTATTCTCATCGCAGTAGAAAAGATGTTTATAGGACACGTTGAACACAGGAGAAGAGCAATGCAAACTTAGGTAGAGAAGGGAGTAGAACTACATAGTTGGGGTAAAGAAGGAGGAGCTAATTTATTGGAAGGAAATCAAGGATACCTTGCCTTAGATTGGCAACATGTAGGAAAGCTGTGTGTGTATATAGACCTAAATGAAAAACTGAAAATAGTCTGTAGAGCCTAGTGGATGTAGACTGTAGACTGGTAGAGCAGGATGCCAGGTCTAACACGCTTGCTTCTCAATTCTCAGGAGTTTACACTACATGTAGCACAGCTTGCCAATACAGGATACAGGATAAAAGTTGTTCAATTCATGGTTGAAAGTAGATTGGTAATAAGAACACTATATAACTCTGACACTGTCCTTTTGTCTAGTTCACACAGTTACAGGTACTGTAGGATGGGTAATATCTGAATGTCAAACAGTGGGGTCCAAACCCTGGTCTGGAGATGATTAATTAATTGTTGATATTTCTAGGAGTCACAAGGTCTCAAATCATATTCTTTTCTGAAATCTTAGAAAGGTTTAGGCCTAACCTATTTTTGCAATTCCTCAAAAGTAATGTAAACAATTATTATACTTATGGACTCATATTACTGATTTGTCACCGATTTGGATCCCCTTATAATGGCATACATGTGCTGAAGCATGAAAAAGGAGTGTAATTCTAAGATATTATGTGCCTATCTCCATCCCAAGAAAACAGCTGTAATGATTGGGCTTTGTCAAAGAAAGGAATCTGAAATATTGGTGTACATTAGAAGCATGTTCACAAGATCTAGAAGATTCCTCCTCAGTTCTACCCAAAGAGGTGGTAAAGCATTTCTCAGGTATGCTTTTAGTGAGATCATTGAGTCTTTTCACACAGCATAAGGGGTACAGAAATTAAGCATACAACTCAAACAATACAATTCAATTGACAGTATGACCCGTTGACCACACAAGGAAAACTCCAATCTGGAATAAGGTAATGATTTTATTAGAGATTCAGGCTCAAATTTATGTAAATCATTCTCAGAACAAAACTATAAAGGTACAGAATCACCATGGGGTGAACAAGGCAACATAAAAGGCTTAAACAAACTAACATCAAAAGGACTAAGCACTTTTCAATACCAATACAAAACATTAAAAGAATGATCTGATGAGTAGTAAACAAGCACTCTTCAGCCCTTTAAGCATGAAGGCAATTTAAGAGTCATCTAGTTTAGCTGGCTAGAACAAAGGGAAAACCCTAAAAATGAGCACATTTCAAGCTAACATATGCTGGGCTCTGCGCATGAGGAAAAAAAGTGAAAAGAAAATAGAGGACAAAAAGAATTTGGAAACACACTGACACTTGGGTCCACATTAAACTTGGAGATGGCCGTTCCTTCTCCTGGAAAATTCCCACATTTTGTGGTGTGAAGCAGGGATGTGTGCTTGCTCCATTGCTTTTTAATTTGTTTATTGAGAACCTGTCACCTGCCCTCAATGCCGTTAATTTTCACTCCCCCCCCCAAGATTGGTGGCCTTCAAATTAGTAATTTGCTTTATGATGATGATGACCTGGCTATGTTCAGTTATACCAGATTAGGCCTGCAGGGGCTGCTTAACCAAGTTGCCCTTTATACAGCTTTGAACAATTTGGAAGTAAATCTGTTAAAAACAGAACTGATTTATTTTGGTAGAAAAGGGACATCAGAAAGCAACTGGTATTATAAAAGTAACAAACGTATTTCAGATTATTGTTATAAATATTTAGGTTTGCATTTTGAAGCAAGGGGTAGCTTTCTTGGGCAGAGAAAGGAGGTGAAATTAAAAGTCTTGGCTCTGCAGGTTTCTCTTTCAAACTTATTTAAAACCCTCAAGGGGGCAAATTTGGTGTCACAATTGGAAGACATGAAAGCAGATATCACACCCTCACTGACCTATTGTCAGAAAGTCATTTTGGGTAGAGGTACTTGTCTGTTAAATAGGTTAGCTACTGAGATATATAGGAAGGTTTTTCATTTACCGAAGTCTTCATTTCCTGTACAGGTTTGACTTGAATTTGGCCTTTTAGATCAGCAGGCAGTAAATACAGGTGCCTTTTTGGAAACTATGTCATAAGCTACTGAGAGTAAGAGGGGGCAGTTTGGAGTCAGTTTTATGGCGCGAAATTAGGGCAACTGAGGTAAAAAGGTCACACGCTTGTTTTTTGGCTGACTGTAAACAGTTACGGAGAGATGAGGATCTTTGGGTTAATAACCCATCACAGTCACTTTTTAAATTTGGTATTAAAAAGAATGTTCAGCTATGGTATTTCCACACAGATTGAGCTCTCCGTGCCAAACGTAAACATGCTTGGGCGGTAATCAATATGTATCGGCCAGCCACTCCAGCTGGCTATCTTTCTTGCTCTTATGGCATCCATCTGGAAAAGAAATTCATGACCTTTAGAATGAATGATTGTTTTTTTAAGCACTTATTGAAATGGCTGTCCCCTCTAAGGGGATGGTGTTATGTGTAGAGGCTGTGGTAGCTGGGAAGAATATTTTGAACATGTGATTTGTCTGTTCCCAGCTTTACGGAAGGAGCGTAGATCCCTTCTGCAGAATAAATGGAATCAAATGGGGGTTGGTTCCTGCCGACAGGCCGTCATAAAATCTTTGGATCCTGAAAATATGATGTTGAATTTTTTTGCTGACTAAATTCAGTAATGTTGCTCAGGTCAAGTTTACTAGGAGCACTGTGAGCAGTGATTGACGGTACATGAGAATTCTCCCGGCTCTTGCTCTTTACAGCTCTGAATCAATTCTGCACATTTGTTGAGTTTTTTTATGGCTCGTATTATATTGATGGCTGCAATTCCGTAATGGATTAATTAAAGCACGTAAGTACTTTAAGGTTCCACACAGTAGCCCACTTCATGTATAAGCTCATGGGGAGGATATATGATAACTAGGGAAGCACGTCATGGACTCATGAATTAGCATTAGTAACTAATATGTGCAATTTGTATTTTGTAGCTTGGATCTCTTGCTATAATTGAAATGTCCTGGTTTAATGTAAATGTATTTTGTCTTAGCTGATAAGTTTCCTGTTTTCTTTTGTACATGTATTGAATGTAATTGGGCATCCTATTGTGAGTATAATGTTGGGTATTAGTATTGTGTTTTATTGGTAATGTGAGGTTTTTAATCTTCTTATGTACCAGGAAGTGGGTGTGTTTTTGTATTGTCTCTGGGTTTAAAATTATAATGGATTTTAATATCTGTACAATAAAATGTACAACACAAGAATTTGGAAAAATGACATCTGGGGCAAAAGGTGACTAACCAAGGTAGGCAAAAAAGTAGGTAAAGAGTAAAGGCATCAGCAATTCAGAAGCTCAGTCAAGCGTCTTGTCCTTGGGTCAGGGGAAAATGTCTAACTCTCTGCAAAGCATTGAGAATGAAGGGGTAAGGCTAGAGAGGTCTGTACCTTGCAGAGTCCAAGTGGATACAGAAAAGAATGCCATGGCAAGTATGGCAAGCTGAATGCTTCTAATTGAGCTGGGGAACGGTACATTAAAGTCCAAAGTGACTGATGATTCATCCATCAGCTGCATAACACCAATCAGAAGATTTCACTATCCAATCAAAGTCCATCGCATGACATGGAACTGCAACATAGGTACATATTCCGAAGTCCATCATTGAGAAAGGCATCCATCTTAGCTCATCTGTGCGGGTTGAAACATTTGCATATAGTCCATTTCCACAGTTCCTCAATGTACTGGACTCAAGGTTACTAACTCAGGCTCACTAGGCGTAAAACAATAGGACATCTATTTCCAAGCTGGAGAAAAGTCACATTAGCAAGAATGACTATACATTTTTCTACATGTTTTATGAAACAGGGCCTAGCAGTCCTCATGTAGGCTAACTAAAGTGAATGAGTATGGCACATTCAATTATTCTACTTAAAGCACATATAACATTGAAAATTATGATTCCATCATTAATAAGATTTGACAGTGTTCATGTTACAATAAATTTAAAATGAAATAATTCTGTTAATACATGCCATTTGCAATAATGCAGAACTGCATTTTCAACATTTGCATGTATCATTGAAAACATTTCAATTTAGAAATTATTGTTGTAGTGAAAACTGTTAATTAGCATGATAAAGAAACACATGCAATCTAAACAAATGATTATACCTAAAGTTTTAGGGCTATACCACATCACTTAAAATCCCTATTCCACACTGAATGCATGTTCACATAGGCTTTCCGTTCACCACTTTACAGTTAATATGTTAGGACTTCAAATAACAAAATGCAGACTCTGTCACATATGGTTGATTGTGACGTCAAAGCATCAACTCCCCCTCTAATGGTGAATCAAACCATCTCATCAGATTACATTCTCTCATATCAATGAGACAGATCAAAATATTTGAGGTCGATCCAGGAAAGATTGTCTGGACTCCTCTAACTGCTTAATGTCACTGTAATAGAGAACCCTTCTAGTCTCCAGCTGAATTTCTTCATTTCTTTTTCCTCTCTTTGCTCTCATCTCTTTCAGCTTTTTGCATAACTTGTAAAGACTAAATGCAACTAAGGCATATAAATCTGTTATCAGTATAGGTCTCAGGATACTACCAACAATTCCTGTCCCTAAACTTCCAAACCAGTTTCCAACTGCTGAAAAAAACACGCCCTATTGATTACTAGGCACCTGTTGTCTTTAACTCCTTCAGGTCATTTTTCAAGTTTGTCATTTTTCGCAATGTACTTTCTCAGCTCCTTGCTATTGCCCAGTATACAGGTACAACATTGTTGAACCTGCAATACCTTGCAGACTCTGCCCTCTTCTGCAAGAAGGATGTCTAACACAAGTCGATTTTGTAAAACTATACATCTTACAGCAATAATTTCAGCATAAACTAACAAGAGGGTACCTGGTATAGCTGGAGATAGTTTATCTACAATTGTTGACAACTTCTTTATTTTATAAATATTAAGCATCACTCCCACAGATGGAATTATGGCACCACAAATACATCCTACTATCTGTGAAGCACTAGCACCTCTCGTGATCAGATGTTTGACATATCATCCCAAAAAGGATTATGGAAATGCTCAACATAATCAATCTTTGGAAAGACTTCTCCTAGATAACATGTTCCATACCGTCCTTTAGGTAGCTTACAATAAGTATTTTTCCCACAGATTAAATTAACTCCTGGTATAGCGGGCTCTTGTCTAGCTAACATGAATGTCCAGACTCTCTTAAACAATTCCAATTCGACTTGGCAAGTGTACCCATGTGCCAGGCCTAAACCTTCCTTTTCTTACACATAAGGTACCCCTAAGGTAGGCCCTAGGTAGCCCCATGGGCAGGGTGCAGTGTATGTTAAAGGTGGGACATGTACTGATGTGTGTTGCATGTCCTAATGGGGAAATACTAATAAATTCAGTTTTCACTGTTGCAAGGCCTATCTCTCTCAAAGGTTAACATGGGGGCTGCCTTTAAATACCCTTAAAGTGCAGTTCCCCTTTGAGAGCAGATAGAAATATGGAGTTTGGGGCCTTTGAACCCACAATTAAAAAATATATCTGTTAGTGAAGTTGGTATTTAGATTGTTAATTTGAAAATGCCTCTTTTAGAAAGTTGGCATTTTCTTGCTTAAACCATTCTGTGACTACCTGTTTGTGGATTCCCTGTCTGGTTCAGAATGACAGTTGGGCTGTTTGTGAATCCCCTATAGACAGTGACACAGAGGGAGCTGGGGTGCAGCTTGCATATCCTGATGAGTCATCTGGGCTAGAGTGGAGGGAGGAGTAATCACTTACACCTGAATGGGTTGTGCCTGCCCTCACACAATGATTCTCCAACCCCTTGGTGTGTGTATGGGGTGTGGCCTGGACAAGGCAGGATCCTAAAAACAACAGAGACTCCCCTTTGAAATGTGCCTACTTCAAAGGCAGAAAGGGGTATAAGGGTTGGACCCCAAACCCCAGACTTTAGATCACTTCTGGAATCAAGAGGAACCTCTGCCAAGGAGAAGAGGTGAAGAGGTGAGAAGTGCTGCCCCTGCCTGTGACTGGGCTTTGTTTGGCTATCCTGCAGTTGTTGCTTCTACCTGTGAAAGGGGACAAAGACTGGACTTTGTTCTGCACTCCTGCTTGAGAAGAATCTCCAAGGGCTTGGACTGAGCTTGTCTCCTGTTTTGAAGTCTCAGGGCCATCAAAGACCTCTTCTGTCAGCACCTGGGCTCTCTACTGAGACTCCTGCCCTGCCAAGTGGTGCACTATCCAGTCCCGGGGCCCTTGAAAGGTGGAGTTGGCAGAACAAGAGCTGAAATCCACTCACAGAACGCTGTGCGGGGACATTTTTGACACACCATCTGCAATGCCGCTGATAAACGAATCGCCACCTGTTTTACGTCTAAAATTGATGCTCCACCTGCATCGCAGCTGGGAGATCGATGCATCGTGGCTGGAGAAACAATGCAACACTCGCTTGAGGCTGCTGATATTGAAGCAAACCCCACGCAGTGCGGTTTTCAAACACCGTTTGACAGGATTTCTCACACATCGTCCCTGGGCATCAAAGTCAGCGTGAATCAACGCAGACCTGAAGTGCCTTGTCCGGAAATCGACACATCACTCTCTTGCAAGGGAGAAAAACGACGCATTGCTTACCAGACCAGAGAAGAAACTACGCATGGCCTGACTTGCAAATAAGGAATTGATGCATTGCTGACTTTTCTGACACATGCTCGCCCGTGCAGCTTTATTTTTGATGCAAACCAGGTACTTTGTGTAAAATCATTGTTTCCATTGTTTTCCATGGAGCAAGACTCTTATTCTTTTAAAAATTCATGTCTTGACTTGTGTATGTTGGATTTTTGTTGTTTTGGTCTTGCTTGATTTAGATAGATATTACCTATTTCTCTAAACTTGTATGGTGTCTGTTTTCTAGTGTTTTCACTGTATTCCTGTGTGTGTTGGTACAAATACGTTACATGTTTCTTTTGTGGTAAGCCTGACTTCTTGTGCCAAGCTAGCAAGGGAGTAAGCAGGGGTTATCTAAGTGTGTTTATCCATTGCCCTGACTAGAGTGAGGGTCCCTGCTGGGACAGAGTGCAAACTGACTGCCAACCAGAGACACCATTTCTAACAAAGCACATGATAAGGTTCTACAAAAATCTAAACTAAAATTCTTGTATTTCAAGATCTTAAACAATTGGTAATGGTCCCTGATAAAAATAAAAAAGGATGTTCTCCTTGAGCATGTTAATTGCTGGAACTGCTCTTTCACAGCTTGTTGTGTATGTCATATATTATGAGACTGCACAGTACTGCATACGTACTAGGAAGAGGTATGGGCTAAGTTATTGGAAGCTGAAAAATACCACTGCCAAAATCAGATAAGCTAGCTATTTTACAAGATTTATCAGTATTGGTTGTAAACAGAGGTGGATCGTCAAATCACTAGCAGCATCAAAACTGTGCACTCTGTGCCATTGGTATTCAGTAGTCATCCCTAAGGAATGTGTGGCTCCAAGAAATCCAGCGGATAGCAGTATGTGAGCAAATAACATGTAAGGTGTAGCGTCTTCCACAGTGCTGGAACATACACATGAACGATGCCACATTGGAGCTGCATTCAAATGTTGCATTACTCTTTGGCATACACTAACATAATGTGCATTATTTCATACATTCTGTTAAGCACACCTTAACACCTCCATTCCTTTGCATACTTTCTGTTCAGAGTCCATCCAAACCCACAAGGTCTCTAGTGCACACACTTTTCAAGATGCTAGATAAGATGAATGATAAACTTGAAACTTCCAATATAGTTTAATCACTATCACTCGTTCATGGGCTTGCCTTTCAAAAATCCTTTATTTTCATTGGTAAATGCTTTACGTTTATCCCTCCTTAGTGCTGGTTTGTTACCTTTGGCCATCAATGCTAATACATGGATAATTGCACTTTTGTAGATAACTTTGACTGCGAGCAAACTTATTTTTTCCTTTTGTCTCTCTTCGCGCACACAGCGGCGCTTTGAATCAGCCCGCTTGTGTCAGCTGTTTTATTTTCAGTTTGCGTGGCAAGAAAAGTAAAGTTAGGAATTTACAACACTAATAGCGCTCGCGAGCAGACGTGAGACCCATTACATTGCAAATACTTGTTGAATGTTGCTGCAGCAGCGGGGGAAGATGGAAATCAAGCTGTTTCTTTATGATTTTATACATTAATTAATGTCTTTTTATGTTTTGTGGTGGAATGCAGAATGTACTTGATCTAACCGGAGAGGTATGAATAGGGTGATTCTCTTCGTTCCGTTTTTATAATCAATGCAGAGCTTTCTCTCCACTATTCATCCCTATTTTTATGAGCGTATTATTTGAGATACCCGATAGGCCTCTTTCTGTTCTAACATTAGCTTAGTTATTTTTTCCTTTCCCTTAAACGTCCCCTTTCCGCACGACCACCATGCCCTGATCCGGATCCATCCTCCCCTTGCTCCTGGCGTTTTCCTATCCTTTGTTCTTTGCCTTCGTTCATATCTTTAGAAGTAGATACAGCACTGACTGGCTATGGTTTTCTTATTAAATTGTTATAATCTCAGAACTTATGCGCACGATCTCTCTGCTGCTTCTGTAATGCCAGTTTTAAAGTGTGTTATGCTTTATAACTGATCATGCAGTGCCTCAATAGACCCCGTCCCTGTATTCTTGTTTACTTTAATCAAATAAAACATTGATGCAAAAAAAGAAACTCCCTTTTTAAGTTTTACTTATCCAATAAACGTCAAGAACGTAATTAACTGTAAGATGACATCAACTACGACTAGACACGTAAGTACATGTGTGGTTAAGGCACAGAAGAAGGGAGTCGACTCGGTGAAGGAGGAGGTAAGTTGGGCTGGGACTGGGGCTGTTTTTTTGGGGTTTGTGTGGGGGGCTCGGGGTGATTAGGGTTTGGGGGGAGGGGGGACAGGGTTTAAGTTTTATGGGTGGGTTGGGGGTTTGGGTGATTAGGTTTTAGGGGCGGGGTGGGGACTCCGGGTATTTTTAGTTTTTGAGGGTGGGGTGGGAGGCTCGGGTGATTAGAGTTTAGGGGGGAGGAGGGTGGTCAGGGTTTAGGTTTTAGGAGTGGGTTGGGTTGGGGTGCTTAGGTTTTAGGGGCGGGGTGGGGTCTCAGGGTATTTTTAGTTTTTGGGGGTGGGGTGGGGGGCTTGAGGTGATTAGGGTTTGGGGGTGGGGTGGTCAGGGGTTAGGTTTAAGGGGAGGGTTGGGGGGTTGGGGTGGTTTAGGGTTTAGGGGAGGGGGGATGGGGTTGTGGTAATTTTGGGGTTGGGGGTTGGGGGTTGGGGTGGTTGTGGAGGTAGGGGGGTCGTAGTAATTTTTAGGGGTGGAGGGCTAGGGGGGAAGCCTGCTGGAACCATGCATGCTGATCACTAATGCCTTAACCAGGAATGCGTTTACAACGAAAAATCGTTGTAAAGGCATTCGTGGTGAAGGCATTAGTGATACCAATGAGTTTGTTGTTCCGAACTCGTTGTGGAGCCATGGGTGCTTGAAGCACTCGTGCTTTCGAAATATAACCCTTCTGCAAAGCCTTAGGACCTACTAAATTCAGCATCGGGGTAGCTGAGTAGCTTGAAGACTTTACTGTATTTTAAAGCCTTTCACTTTATAGCACCTGAACAGTGATGCTAAAAAATAATCTATTCTGGGCTTTAAACATAATAATTCAGCTAGTAAATTGCAATTACCCTCTGGTAGTTTTGAAACACTATTGTGTCTGTAAATGTAGGCATTGTGCATCTGTGTAAAACCTCATATTAATAAGATATTATGAAATATAGCCTTACAGACAGTAGCCGATGCAAGCTATTAATGTTCCCGAGCAAGAGTTGAGGGCCTCAGCCTAAGATGAGGGCCTATAACAAGGCAGGAGGCCTTTAACAACTGGTATAGCCGGAGATGGGATGGCTAAAGGCTATTAGAACTGTCCACCTACTGAGGGCAAAATGTTGTCAGTTAAAAAAGGTGAAATAGAAAGACAAGAATTGGAATGTTGAAGCAAAAGGCTTATACCATCCATTCATTGTAAGCCCTGAGGCACTTCATGGTCTTCAATGGAGCTCTCAACGACCAATGTTCTAATAATGTTTTCTTTAACAGATGTTACATGCCTGCTTGTACACCACCGTGCTGATGGTTTATCACACTATTAAGTTTACCTTAGAGTACAACTGATGCTTTACATTTGCTACAGATTTTGTAGATCATCAAAATAATGTGTCAGAAAGTACACGTTAACTTAGACTTTCGACTTCATGAACACAGTGTGGAGAAACCAAGGCCTGTATGAATAGCATGCATACGTGCTTCTCATTCATAGTATTTGTCCCCAGGTCTTAATTGATCATTTATTCTACCGGAAACAATGGTCTCGAAGAGGTTCAAACAGTTAAGGTTTTGGGGATTTGCTTCCACTTAGCCCGCATTATTTGGGATTTGCTTTAAATTAGCTCGCATTAATGTAAGACTCTGGACAGCGGGAAGTCATCATGCTCGCTACAGAGTCAGCATGTGTTTCCTTACCTTCCAATATGTGATTGACAGATTTGTATCTGAAAGAACACGCCCCAGGGCTCTCACTGACCTCTCCGTAAATACACATCCTGCTTGCTTCTTCGATCACATATTCCTCATTTTCAAACGACACTATTTAAATTTGTTTGCCTTAAGCATGTTCTCACTTAAATCCTCAAGACATTTGCATTAACCCCACTACAGTAATAAAGTTATGCAAGACCAAAAAGTTAGGTAATTGAAAACACAAAGCAAATAAACCAAACACACTGTCAGCAAGAAGACAAATAATTCTCTTTGGTATGAAATTGGTATTTTGAGATGTGGATTTTAAAATATCTTCTTTACTATCTGGAGATTAATGGTCTCGGCACACACACATATAACACCCCCGCCCCCAAAATTAACAATCGTAAATCAGCACTTGCAGAGTTACACCATCGAAGGTGTGCAGATGTGAAAAGCCTGGGAATTCAAATGCATTTTCACCTCAACGCATAAAAAACTAAGAACTGTTTATCCACAAATGAGCCTGGAGTATCCCAGTTACATTTTTCTCTCTGAGTAGAAATATTTCATCTCCTTGAGGGTCCTCCACTAGACCCCTGACATTTTCTTGTGGGGAATACATTTCTAGACATTTTTGGTGTCTCGATATGCCCAAAGTTTGTTTATGCGCCGAAACTTTCAAGGTCATACTTCATGAAACATTCACCCCCTGACCTTTAAATGTTCTACAATTGTTGGATACTACTGCAGGAAAAATTATTTTCAGGTCCAAGGTTGATTTTCATTCAAGCATGCAAATTAGATTTACAAGAGTCAGTTGGTCTTACACGAGAAAATGGTTTTGTTAAAAGGACCAGGTTAACACGATTTTATTACTGTAAATAGGTGTGACCTGCTCCAGGAAATTAAGGAGTATGCCCAAATATGGTTCACCTACTCACAGAAATATCTGTTATTCGAGCCTCGAGGTCCAATTCAGTAGTTTTGAAAAAAGTCAAACATAGGACCAAAGCAAAGTGTTCTGAATTATAAACAGCTGTTCCTCCCTGGTCCAGGGTGTCCGAATGTCATCAGTGGCTTTGATGAGTGCTGCGGTTCTTTCTGAATCCTGATTGGTTGTAGTCTAGCTGGTAGTAAATCTTGAGGTGCATTGAGAGTTGTTTTTCACAGCATTCTCTATCACTTTGGCTGGGTAGGGGAGCAGGGGAATTAGACGGAGGTTGCTCATTAGGTTCTGGTCCGCTGATGGTTTCCCATGGAGGGCATTGACTTCTGCCTGTTTCCAGACATTCAGGAATACGGCGGATGTGAAGGAGGTGTTCATGATGGCTGTGAGGGCTATACTGATTGGTGGAGCTCCCAGGTCGTAGACGTGGAGGGGGCATGGATCCTTCAGGGAACATGAGTGGATGGTCCACATGATAGTTGCTATGTCGGTTCTGGTGATGATTGTCCATTTGGACAGGGGGTCTTATTGGTTGGTGATGGGTACATTGGCAATGAGTTAACTGTGGTCATGTTGGTGTGCAATTTGTGGTAGATATTTGCGATTTTGCTGTGGAAGAAGTTGTTACAGAGTTCTTGGGAGGGGGCTATGTTTTTGACAGAGGATAATGGTGTGTGAAGTGCTTGACAATCAAGACGATCTTCTTGCATCTGTTGGAGTTTCCCTCAATGTGATACGCTAGCTTTCTTGCCTAGGTTTCTCTTAGTTGCAGGTGGTAGTACCTGAGTGCAACTTTGTAGCTGATTCGATCAATGATTTTGTGGCTGGCTCACCACAGTGCTGTTTGGTGCTACAAGGTCCTCTGTGAACCAGCTGCTCTAAACCTTTGCCTGCTGTGTTTGATGGGTGCAAGAGAGTCTGCACAGTTCTTAATGCAGTCATTAAAGGTGGTGATGTTTTTGTTGAGGTTGTCTGTGGGGTTGATCCATGCTGAGGGCTCAGAGCCAATCTGTTTCTGAGATTTTGCCACAGTTGGTAGGCTAGTAATGATGAGTGTGTTGACGGGAGGTGTGTTGATTTGAAAGAGAATGATGGAGTGGTCAGTCCATGTGGGCAGAGTTGAAGCTGCATTTGATACAGTCACTTGTGGTAAAGATTGGGTCTGGCGTGTGTCCTGTGGAGTATGTTGGATCTATAACCAGCTGAGTAAGTCTGATGTTGGCCAGGTTTTAGAGGAGTGCTGTGGAGCAAGGGTCAGCTCTGCCTCACAGGTGGGAGTTGAGGTCACTAAGGATTATGTAGGCTCTGTAGTTAATAATGAGGTGGACAATGTAGTGAATGATCAGGCTGGTGAATGTGGCTCGAAGTACGGTTGGTTGGTAGCTGAGGGTTCCATTCAGGGTGCATTCTTTGAGGATTTGCAGCTCGAAGTACAGGTGTTCCATGAATGGGGTAGCGTTCTCCATGGATGTTGAGCATCTGATGGATTCTTGTAGATGGCTGCAAGTGTTCCTCCTGGTTTGTGAATGCAGTCCGGTCATGCAATATTGTAGCTCGCTGGGAATGCCGGGGCGATGTCAGCTGCTGATGGGAAATTGAGTCAAGTTTCAGTGATGAAATGGTGGTCCAGTACATTGCTGCTCAGTAGGTCCTAGATTTTGGTTGAGTTTGTTGAGTGACTGTGTGTTGAGGAGCTTGCAGTTGAGTGAATGTTGTTTTCTGTGGTCTGCGGTGATGACTGTGGTTATTGATGGCATTTCTGGTGCCTGCATGGGGGGTGCTGGTAGGTAGCTCCAAGAGAAGTGTCAATAGTTCCAGGTGAAAGCTCCTACCGTGGTGTGTGGTGTGGAGCGACAGCAATGCGAGGAGATGCGTCCTGGGTTGAGTTAGTGCTGAGGAGTATCGCTGAGGGCTGATCAGACCAGGCATCCCAGGTGCAGATGGGCTTGTCTCCTGCATGCCAGCGACTCAAACACATGGGCCTCCTTAAAGTAGGTCTTGGGAATGGGGGAAGGAACACAGGATGGTGGGGAGGAAGAGACTGGAAGAATGTGGCAATTTTGGAGGTAAGGAGAAGGGGAGGCTGGAAGGAGTGTAAGAGGGGCAGAAGGCTCAAAAGTGAGAGAGAAAGTGCAAAAGCACAAAAGGCCCAAGAGGACATACAATGTCACAAAAGAGCAGCGAATGGCAACAAATTGACCAATGATAGCACAAAATGTCACAATAAAGTAAAGGTTTGCACAACAGAACGTAAAAGAGCAAAGAGCAGAAGAAAGGAGCACAAAATAGCAAAAAAAGAGTGTAAAGGAGCCCAAAAGAGCACACAATTGAGAGGGACACAGATGTCAGGTCACAGGGGTGAAAAAAAGAGCAGAGGAACAGAGAGAAAACAGCGTTGAAAACAGAAAGCAGAGGAACAGAGAGAGCTGAAGGAGTGACGTGTGATCCTCAAAGTGATGGAGGCAATCTGAAAGGGCCTTGATTGTTCAGAGGAGCGGTCCAGGTAATTGTGGATCTGGGCCTAGGCATCTCTCCCCCCTTTTTTATATACGGCACTGCAATAATATAGAATAGGAGAGAGGCCCTAATTTTCCTGGTTTCCAGAGAACATTTCAACCTAATCTCTAGGTTCAAGAATTATTGGGGTTATTCTCCAAAGTGTCAGATACATATATTAATCTCTGAACATGTAGATCCTCTCTCAGACATCCTTTACATGATATGCACGACTTCCTCTGTGCTGAAACTTAACTGAAGACAAACATACAGTGACAGTCAGAGATATTACTGACCCACTTTGGATGTGTGCTATTAGTAATCAGTACAAAGAACATTGCTTAATCCAGAAATATTAGGTATAAAACATTTTATTTATTCCATAACTCAACAATATAAAAAAGATTTTAAGAAGCGATCATACATATATATTGCCATCATCAGAAGACTTCCAACGGCTAACTTATACAGCAACCTAAAGATTATGCATAAACAGTGAGTACATTAGGCCTAATACAACTCTACTATTTTGTGAATTTTGTGGGAGGGTCCATTCCCAGTGTGGGAAACAAACACTAACCTGAGGGATAATTAACAGTACCCGGATGAAAATGGGAATCTCGTTTATCCTCCATTACAGCTAAAGCATATTCTTTCTCCTCAAGATCACTGATAGCCTGTTGCCCCACCATGTTCAGTATGCCCTTTACCCAATGGTATGTTAAAAAAAAAAAAAGAGGCTGTTAACAAAGAGTGGGTATTTGAGATGGCAAAGCTCATACCTTTTGCGTTTGGTGCCTGCTGAACAATAACTTGCCTTTCAATGTGCTAATATATATATATATATATATATATATATATATATATATATATATATATATATATGTTAAGAAACTATAACTCATTGCTCAAAGTTACTTTTTGGCATGAGTTATAGTTTCTTCAGATAAGTAAAACTAAAACTAAAACTATAACTGCTGTTTTCAATGGTTTCGTATGCCTGTAACCTTTGTTTTTTTTTTCAGTGAATTTCTATGTTTTTTTTAAACACACACATTAATTTTTGTGTCAGGTTGTGGCAAGCCAATCAGGGTCTTACTTTTCCCCAGGATTTCCCCAAGATCCCAGGAGGATCTGAGGAGGATCCAGGAGGATTTAAGGAGTATCCGCTTCACGATAGATAACATTTTTGTTTTCATTTAATTACTAGAAAACTACTGAATATATTTTCACCAAATCACAAAAAGGTCTCTTTCGGAACCTAGAGCTATATATTTTTTGGGAAAATGTTGTGAAGATTAGTCAACCTGTGGCAAACATATAGGCACGCAAAAAAACTGGTGACTGCCACTAGGTAATATATATATATATATATATATATATATATATATATATATATATATATATATATGTAATAAAGCACCAGATTTAAGAGGCCTAGTGCCTCCTTGCACCACGTTTACACCTTTTCTTTAACGCTAATGTGGCCCAACAAGGACAAATTCCTTGTTGGGCCACATTAGCGTAAATGGGGGAACGCCGCCCCTTGCATACATTATGCCTGGCGCAGGGGATCGCCCCCTTGCATACATTATGCCTGGAGCAGGCAGAATGTAGAGCAAGTGTTTACAACGTGGTGCAAGCATGCATTGTGCCACTTTGTAAGTATGGTGCAGGGAAAATGCCACTTTAGTGCCGCCTTAACCTCAAAAAAATCACGCTGTGGCGGTGCTAAGATGGAGCTAGGGACTCATAAATCCGCCCCTAAATATTTATTTTTGATATTTAAATATTTGTTTTAAACACCTAACTATAAGATAATTTTACCCCTTGGCTTATGCAGTGAATTTCTTTTTTTAACTAAGCTAAGATTTTATTATCACACCTAACTATAAAGTTAGCCAGATCCTACACCCAACCCTGCCAATAGAGGAGGGGAGTTCAGGTGCAGGCCCGGTCCCTTGCCCCTAGCCTGGCCCGGCACCCAATGTGGCCACAGCTGCTCATACCCCTATGTGGTCCAACGCACAGTTTCATTCTTTTAGTATTGTTTTCCTCAGGTACAACGGTTCTCTCTTGGTACCTGCCATGCAAGCATCTTCAGTGAAACTTGCATGGTGCTACAGTACTATAGGGTGGAAGCTTGTACCACAGCTACTTTATTTCTGAACATATATATATATATATATATATAAACTCAACTGGGACAGTCAGCTACAAAAAGTAATTCCCTCTTGTCCCATAAATTGCCAGGAAACATAAATCATCAATTAATAGAGCTCTTTCCCCAGTACTCGAGGTGTATCCCGTGGTGGCTTTGGGTGCCGTACTGTTTGGGGTGGAAATTTGGAGTTTGGCCGATTCATCAAGGCTCACAACTACAGAGAATAGGCTCATTAGGTCCTTAGTGAATGTTCAATTTAGTGCTCCCTTAATACCATTAAGGTGGAATTTAAACTTGAAAAGAATCGACTAAGTTGCATGCCTTAAAGTGTTAACCTATAGGGGATAGGATCTGGTCAACTACAGAGTTGACGCCGTGCAATGTAGCCCTGCAGGATTTAATTTCTCTAGACAAGAATTGTATTATTTCTTAGCTGCATACTGTAAAATCCTTATGCAGCAACCTAAATATAACAAATGTGTAGGAGGAACCCGATACAATGGGCAGGAGTACAGCTAAGTGAATAAAGGGTATTTACTGGGAATATGTTCTGGAAAGAACACGGTGCAAATCAAGATCCAAGGGGCTTGTAGATAAGTCCCTGAACCATAAACCTTTCCCTCAATTTGAAGACTACCTGGACAGGGTTATCCCAGCAGAGGCTAAGTCCTTTTATATTCACTTCCACTTAGGCACATTGTCATTGAGATCTTTCACTGCTAAGTGGGACTCTGGTGACCCGGGGCATGGGATGGTACAAGAATTGGCTCTTGGCTCATGTCCAGCATTATGCATTTTAGCCTGTGGTGTCATGTTTTAGCTCTTTGTTTTTAACTGTAACCTTTGCTCAATATTATGCACTTTAGCTTGTGTGGACTTGCTTTTGTTTCAGTTTTTTCTGTTTGTTTTTCACCTGCAAATTATTTATGTGATTTCATATGCATTTTACGTTTTCTTTTGTATTTTGTTGTGTGAAATCATAGCTTTATTTGGATTGCTACATGTATCAATGCTATTTGTTTTTTGTGATGAAGTATTGCACTTTTGTGCCTCTTGTGTCTAAACAGCTCAAATAAAGTAAATATTATGATGATGATGAGTAAGTGCTTCCTCATTGGATAAATATATAGTGCACATTCTACTCTACCACTAGGTAAAGAACCACAAGGTAAGGCCTTCAGTGACCAAAGACTGGTGTAATTTTGTAAATGTCACAGTTCCTCGAGCGTCTCCCTACTGAAATCTGTGCTAACATGAATCTTCCTATAGAGAAGACGGTAAGTCTACAAAGAGTTGAATCTCCACCCCACAAGGGTACTTCCTCTTAATTTCATGAAGTAAGTGCTTCTTGATTAGTGGAGATATGCTCATGTTCCTCTGCATCACAAATGCGTGTTGGACTTTTTGTTGGAAAAATGATGGAGGGCCAATGCATACCACCAACCTATAAGGGGCGAGGCCAAACAGAAAGATCTTCAATGTCATTTTGCGCATTTGCACACCCTTGGTAATTGAAAGGATGAAGGCTGGACTCTGCTCTCACTAGGAAAGCTAATAACATGAAGTAAGTGCTTCTTTCAGGGATGGAGATGTGCTTATATTCCCCTGCATCACAAATGCTTGTGGGGCATTTTGGTAAGCTGTCCATCAAACTGGAAAAATGCAAGAAGACCGACGCATATCACTAATCTCTATGGGGGTGGGTCAAACGGGCAGAGCTTTGAGGTGGTTTTGCTAATTTGCATACTCCTAGTAATTAAAAGGATAAAGGATGGACTCTTCATTCACCAGGAGAGCTCATTACATGGAATAAGTGCTTCTTTGTTTGGTGGAGATGTGCTCATATTCCCCTGCATCACAAAGGTGTGTCAGGCCTTTTAGTAAGCTGTCCGTCTAGCTGGAAATAATTGAGAGGACTGATGCATACCACAAACTTAAACGGAGCGGGGCCAAGCAGACGCTGGTTTGAGGTCACTTTGCGCATTTGCATACTCATAGTAATTAAAAGGATGAAGGATGGACTCTGCTCTTGCCAGGAGAGCAATAGAAAGATCCCACTCGTCACTGTCACAACAGAAGAGAATGTGCTTCAGTCAAGCAATGATGCAGAAGCATCGTTGTCAGATTGGATCCTCACCTGCTTATTTCTCCAAGAGGAATCCACAGTTGTGCACTAAACTGTGGACTCATATAGACCGTTGGGGGAGCCTCAATTCCCCCCATGGTCCCATTGGCGCACAAGCAGGGAGCAGAAGAAAATGCTACTCCTTGCGTGCAGAAGCAATTGTTTCATCTGTTTTACTGCTCTCTTGACAGTGGGCAGGAAAACAAATGAAAAGTCCACTCCCAGCGGCAGAAGCAATTTTTATGCTCATTGGGAGTGGAGTTACAGTTTGATCTAGCTTGGCAGGAGCTTTCATAGCTCCCTTCAACCAACAGCGGTCCCCTGGGCCACTGGGATGGGGCCACATGCGCCCCTCTCTGCATCATGTTTCATATTGTTCCCCAAGGACCTGGCCCACCCAAGGGCTAAACATTAAACAGGCACAGGAAATCACACTTGTTTTTTAAAAAAAATGTACCCAGATTCTAGGATCCTCCATGACTTGAAGCAAAAATAAATAAAAAAATGCTTTTTGGCCCAGGTGGTGTCCCTTGGAGACCCCAACCCCAGTCTTGGGAGTTCAGGCTATTCCTACCCTGCCATCTTTTCTTTATTTTTAACTTTTTTTTGGGACTTGGTTGAGTCTGAGTCCCAAAATGGCTGCTAAACTTTCTGGTTGAAGTGTTGGCAGCCAAATAGATATCACCTTGGGACTGTCGGATCTGCAGACGATCTGCGTCCCAAGATATCTATATTTTATTTTTCTTTAATAACTACAAAACTAATGATCGGATTTGCCCCAAATCACAAAAAGGACTCCTTCTAGACCAAGAGCCACCTGTCTGTCAACTTTGTGTACTTCCCTCAAGCGTTTCTGGCTGTAGTAGTGTCTAAAATCTCTATGGGAAATTGCATGGGGGAAAGGAGTTTTGGGGAGTCACCCTTTTCTCAACCTCCACTTGACGAATCACCCCAAAACACTCAACACAGCAGGTGAAGTAAGTGGGTAGTGTACTAATTTCATGAAGGTTCGTCAAACAGCACCAGAGTTATTGGCAATACAATAAAAGGCTTTTACTATGGAAACTAGGTCCTAACTATAACTACCTACTGCCAGTAGGTTTCATATATATATATATATATCGATCAAGTTTATTACTACTTTTAATACTCAAGCCTGGGAAATTAAACGCATCCTAATGAAATATAGGAATATTCTTAAAATTGATGAATATCTAGCGGACTCAATAAGACAGCAACCTCAGGTGACCTTTAGAAGATGTGCATCCCTAAAAGATCATTTATGTAAAAGCCTAGATCAATCATCTCGGGTGAATAAGGAATTCATTGTGCAGAGCTTTTTTACATGTGATAAATGTAAAGCCTGTAAGGGCAGCAATAATTGCCGTAAGATCCAGTTATCTAGGAATTTGCACCCCTTTGTTATTAGAAAGCACCTCAGTTGTAATACTGAATATTGCGTCTACGCTTTATGCTACCCGTGTAATAAGTATTATATTGGTAGCACGATTCACAAAGCAAAGAAAAGAGTATTGAAACATATGAGAGCTATAACCAATGAAGACAAAACATGCCTGATCGCAAGACACTTTGCAGTTGCTCATCAGAAAAATAGGGATCTGTTGAAATTTTGTGTGTTAGACAGTATTCCTGTCAGTATAAGAGGTGGCATTAGAGAACTGGAACCTAGACAATTAGAATCTAAACTCATCATCAAATATTCTACTATTGTTCCATATGGATTTAATCAGGATGAGGAACTTTCAGTTCATCTTAGTTCTATTTAGATACGGGGGCATTTAAAAAAAAAAAAAAAATATATATATATATATATATATATATATATATATATATATATATATATATATATATATACATATATATATATATATATATATATATATATATATATATGCTGCACATAAAATTTGAACGATGGCACTCCATGCAGATTACTGTCCTTTATTTATATCCAAAATTTCATATCAATCCATGTAACTCAGAAATCACAGATTTAGGGCGACGCGTTTCAACCATCACGGTCTTCCTCCTTGGCCCTCCAAGTATTCAAGTCATGTGACCCATTCTACTCTTTATATAACCACTGATCCATTGCATAGATGTAGAAAAAATCTTTTTTTTTTTTTTTTATTATTATTTTTTTTTTATATATTACCGTGTGCATTCTACGTCTATTTTGATTTTGAAATATTAATTACCCAAGTACCCAAATCATCTCTAGTATTCACCATTTTTCATCCAACCTTCAAAGTTAACCTAATAAACAATGTGTCAATATCTTCAACATTGTTTTTGAACTGGTGGGGTGACAGGGTACTACACACAGACATGCACACTCACAAACAGCTACACACACACTCACACATACACAGTACACACACTACAGCCAACACATGTCAAAATCACACACTTACACACTTACACACGGAAACACAGCACATGACCAGTCACATATATAACCACACAAAACCACAACACGTCACAACACCACACCATCATCAATACATTGGCAAGCACTCACAATAGACACTACCCAGGGACACATCACATATACAATACAACTTACAACCAACAGGGAATGAACACACACAACCGTACAACTTACAAATTGACATACACATCACACACAGCACATTGTATCTATCATACTATACACTGAACATGCACAGTCAAAGCACACAAAGCCACACAACACAGCAACAAACACATGTCAACACAAACACCACTCAGTACTATGCCAACAACATGTTTCGAACAGACACATTCCCATCACACAACACACACTCAATCACTGTGGGACAAAAGCACTGTACACAACCGCACATACTGCCCAAACAATACAGGTAGCACAAGCACCCCCCACACACAAAAACTGACACACAACCAATATCAGCCAGGAACAACTCCACACTGGGAAAAGAAATGCATGACAGAGATATAATGTCAAAACCAACAGCAGGTTGGTTATAATATATTCATGAGTGAGTCATTTAAAACTCAAAGGCCATAGGCCAGTCCATAGTCAAAAGTCCCTGTGCACACAATGCACATATGGTGTCCCAAACTTGACTCCTGACTGCCATGTAATTTCCACAGGTAGGGGCACCAAGGGGTAGGCAGGCACCTCAGGGATTATCTGGGGGAGGATGGGGGGAAGCTGGGCTTAGGCTTGGGAGGGGGCCCTTTGGGATTAGGCTTGGGGGTTGGTGTAGGCTTAGGGGAGGGTTGAGTTGCCTTGGGAGAGGTAGACTTCTTGGGGGGGAGGGGCATTGGTAATTGCAGAAGGGGCAGGGGAGGCTTTGGAGGGGGAAGAGATTGACTTGGGGAGGGAAACATAATGTTTAGGGGACTCACAGGGGGAAAGGAGTAGAGAAAAGGGCAAGCTCTGAAAGGAAAGCTTTTTTAGAGACACAGGAATGGTCATAGCAAAAGGGTTTGTGTGTGGATGGAAAGGGAGTGGTTGTCTGAGGTGTTAGTGTGGATTTCTTGCCTGCATGTTTGTGGGGGTATGCTTGTGTGTAGTGGGTGTCTGCAGCTTGGTGAGTGAGGGCAGTTATGTGCCTTGGGATGGGGGAGGTGCTGGGAGATGCCATGGTGGGTGGGTGACTGTTGGTTGGGGTAGTGATGCAGGTTTGGTGGATGTGATGCATGTAGGAGTATCAGTGGTTGTGGTATCAGCAGGTGTGGTGACTGGGACAGATGTCTAACGGACTGTTATGGTGCAATCTGTGGGTAGGATAGGTGTAGAGGCTCGATCTATGAATGTTGGTGTGGTGTCTGCAGGTGTGTCAGGTGTGCTGTCTGTGATGCTGGGGGTGGTGGGTGTGTCAGGGCAGGTTGTGACTGTTGCTCTGTGTGCATCTGAATGTTACTTGAGTGCATGCCAGTTGTGTTTCTTGTGGTGCTTATGTTTGTCTGAGCTACCCTTGGATGTTGAGGTGGATGCATGGCAGTCTGTTTGTAGGCTTTGGCTGGGCCTGGGAAGAGGGGTTTGGGATTGGGAAGAGGAAGGTGGAGAGGGGACTGTAGACAAAAGGTGACTGCTGCCATCAGTGGTCAATGTGGAGGCCAGAGCCTGAAAGGATCTCTGTAGGCCAGCCAGTGCACTGTGAATGTCCTCTAGGAATGCATTACTCTGTTGGATTTCAGTTGCCAGTCCCTGGATGGCATTCACAATGATTGACTGACCCACAGGACGGTGGTAGAAAGGGGGTGGGAGCCAGAGATGGTGCTGGGGTAGTCCCAGATCGGTGCACCCCCACTACAGACTGTCCACTGGAGGATGATTTATAACATGATGATGTGGATCCTGTCACCCCCATGGCACTCCCCTCACCCTCTGGGCCACTGGGTCCCTCTGTGTCGGTGGTATCATGACTTGAGGTTCTGTGGCCAGCAGTTTCCCCACTCAGCTGTGCCTCGTCTTCTTCACCTGCTGATGCTGATGCTGGTAAACCGAAAGAGAGGTAGGGTCATCATATTCTTTTCAAACACTAACATCTCACTGTACACATCAATCACATTACAATGACTAGTACAACATCCCCAAGCAGGACTAGGTTAGCGCCAACATCATGTCACAACTAGATACCATCTACACCCCTATATTACAACAATGTCACACACCAGTTAAGCCACCTATCGCACACCTACTATACCATCATATCAGTAGAGCTATCACAATAACCATTCCATGACAACCTGACTTGCCAACATGATTCTGAGTCCCTAATCACAGTCAACCAACAACCAAGCAATGGGAAATAATGGAACCAAACATTTCATGTAACATACAAGCCCAAATCATTTTATGTCACAGAGTCCACAACCTTCACAATTGACATTTGCAAACATGCAACAACTATATTTGCCTCTTCCTAAATTGGTGTGTGATAGGGTCTATACACATGTCATCAACACATGTCCCAAAAGTCATGTAGGAAAGGATTATACATACTGTGATGAGTTATTCATCTTAGTCATTCTCCACTTGTAAACAAGGTCATATATGGGCCTACTTAGCCCACAGGATTTACTCACAGACAAACATTCCAACACCTTAAATACAATGGGCACCTGTCATTGGCATGAAGGCCACATACAATACAACTAATCATGATGAGTGGCAAAATCAATAGACCATATTTCAAGTTTCAACATCCGCAACCACAATTCAGACATGAGTAATCTTACATCTGTATAGGAATATTACAATGCCATAGCACAATTAAGTGCATACTAAAATATGTCAAAACACATCCATAGCGAAAGTAAGCATGTTTAAGTGGCATCACAATGTTGATATATGGCAGAACCTAACAATGTAAACATGATGTTGGCAAAAACCAGTGTAGCTAGTACCTATTAATAAGATGTTCATAACACTTTGGAATAGGAAATTTCTGTGCCGCCACTTACCATCCAAAGAACATGTACATGGTACAAATATACTGAGCTCTCATTTAAATTGCACTAGGAGTCTAGCAATCTAGTTATACCACCATGGTTTCCAACATGCAGATTGTCCATTCTGATGAAACATTACAAGTGCCAATGTATAGTTCTCACTTACCAATGGGAACACCTCCTAACAGGTCTGAGTGAGGGTAGCAAGTGTGGCATGTGAAATGTCAGATTGGGATCACAGCTTCACAGCAAGTTTATACTCATTTGAAACCTCAGTAATAGTAGGACTGTTTTCAACGTGTTGGACTCTATTTTGCACATAGATATGGATCAAGGGTCATTGGAATGGACAGAGGGCAAAGACCTGGCCAAATTACCATCAGGATATTGGGAGTATGGATCTGTAGGTGGCAAGGATCAACCAGCAGGGTATAAGGAGCAGTATAGTGGTAGACATATGACACAGTCACATGTGCATCATCATGTGCTACTGTACAGAAGGGATAATATAGGTGAGTAATGTGTCCCTATACACAATACTATGTGCTCACCTATGTACCAATGTTGAGGACTCTATATATAAGTGTTCCTAGGAGACATTTTAGCTTTTGCACTTACCACATTGTCACAGATTAGAGTCTTTCACATCATACACTGACCTGGCAGAGGGATGTAAATTAGTGTAGTCAGTACTTACCCCATTGTGGCTGCTGTGCTGCCCTTAAACCCTCAGTCAACTCAGGGTAGGCCACCACCAATATGTGGGCCATTAGGGGGGTTTAAGGTTCGGTTGGGCACCCATTCCTCCTTGGGAGGACATGCCCAGCTAGGCCTCTGCAGTTTTCCGGGCCCAGCGTCTCAGGTCCCACCACCGCTCCATACAGTGGGTGCTCCACTGGCTGTGAATCCCTAGGATCTGCACTTGCTTGGTGATGTCACACCAGATCCCCTTTTTCTGATGGGGGTTGACCTGAATGGATGACACAGACAAGGGGAGAAATTGATGCCCACGTGCTTCATACCAAAACAAGTAGGCTGAAAATCATGTCAGTGCAAGTAGCCAAACATACTCTTCCTCACACTTCAAAGTATTTTCCAAGTCACCATCTGCAGCCAGGCCATGTGTGAAATGGAGTCAGGAATACAATATGTATAACTAGTGCCAGGTTTGGCTTGAAACATATGACTAGACCACACGAATGTCCTTAAAATAGTATATCTCAAAATCCATTTGTCACATCAACATTGCTGTTAATGCTGTAATGAATATTTGTGGATCAGGGTACATACATCACATGCTACTTACTATGTATCAGGGGTAACAGTCTTTCTCTGCACATGTGCTCATGTCATCTACCCACACATGATGGCTCAAGCCTTCATTGCTGCACGTCATCTACATCATCATATACCCTACCTTTCACCCATTGGTATTGCGTTGGACTCACCTGTTCCTCTGGTGCACCATATAGCTGTTCATGCAGGGGTAGGGCCTCCTCCACAAGCTTGTCCTGCTCTTTCGGAGAGAAGGCGTTGGCCCTATCACCTGCAGGACGTGGCATGATTTCTCCCACAGGCAGCACACAGAAGCTTCTGTGGCAGCAGTGTCAATAGTCAAGTGAGGGATTGTGCAGAAGATGGCGATCACGTCTGTCACGTATAGGACCACACTGCTGGCAGACATTGCCATTGGCCCAAGTCAGCCAAAGGCAGAAATATGTTCCAATGGCAATGTCTACTGCGGTTATAACTGCCTACTGCCATGACAACATCTGCTGGCAGAGTCAGGTCACATCCTGATGGCCTGCACAGTAGGTCAGGCAGCTGCCATTTTAGGGTTCAAATATGTACGATTAAGTAATGAAAGGTGCGTCATTTACTGAAAAGTCATATCTATGCTAATGTGTTAAGTGTTGGTTTTCTGTTTACAAGTATCAATGTGCATGTTATTAGTGGGAGAAGTGAAATTAGGTATTTTGGATTAGGTACATGAAACAGTGTTGTCACCATACTAATGACAATCGGAAGATAGTATAGATGCAACAAAAAAGTGTTTCTTGTCAACTAGGATGATGTAACCTTTACTGTCGGTGACATGTATCTCCATTTAGAGATTATGCAAATATTTCGGGGATTTGAATACAATATGCTATCATATTTTGCCTAGCTATGTGCTGAATACCACATATTCACTGTTTCGTGTGAGATGATTGAGATATATGTGGTGACGTTGGTATGAGCATTCTTATGATGTATAGACTGAGGCATTCACATACAATCTGGTGTTGTCCCATATAGTTACTCTGACCTGAGAAGAGCAAGAGAACCTCCAGTAAACTGTCTACTAGCAGACCTCCAAACCGTGGAGGAGTGACATGTAATCCAAATATATCACCTGGATAGGCACACAATTATGGATCTATATCATCAGTTGGCGCCATTCGCAATCCCAATTGCATATCGCCCATCTTTCAAATCATTTCAGTGCTGCACTTCTTGGCCACTGGGTCCTTTCAGAATACAATGCCCTAACTGTAGGGATGTCTCAGCCCATGTTCAGTGTGATTTTGAAGGCTTTACTGTCTGCATTGTTAAATCACCTGGACAGATTTCCCCAACGTGAAGATTTGGCCCATGTAACAGCAGATTTCTATTCTTTGGGACACATTCCACATGTGGTTGGAGCCATAGATGGCACCCATGTAGCCTTTGTTCCCCCAGGTGCTAATGAACAGGTATATAGGAACAGGAAAAAATGTGCACTCCATAAACGTCAACGTGGTATGTTTGGCTGACCTATACATTTCACAAGTTTGTGCTAGGTATCTAGGATCACTCCATGATTCCTTCATCATGTGGAACAGCAATATCCCATTGCTAATGACACAACTATATATAGAGAGGGCCTGGCTGGTTGGTAAGTCATATATGTCATTTGTGTCTGTACCTTTTTTCCTGCTACCATATATGTGGATGTCCAAGATTAAAGTTTGGATTGGTGTCACTATACCTTACAGGGGATTCTGGCTATCCAAATCATCCTTGGTTATTGACACCAGTGAGGTACCCAACCATGCCAGGGGACGTCTGCTTCGATGAGGCCCACGGAAGGACAAGGCGTGTCATGGAGCAGACCTTTGGGCTCCTGGAGGCAAGGTTTCACAGCATAGACAAGTCTGGAGGAGCCCTCCTCTACTCATACTACAAGGTATATCAAATACTTGTTACCTGCTGCAAGTTCCACAACCTTGCCCTGACACGTCAGATACCATTCATACCAGATGAGGGGGAGCCGGCAGATCCTGTGGCAGATTTGCCAAGTGAGGATGAGCATGATGAGGGTAAAGCTGGAGACATCAGGGCAGATGTCATCAATCAGTACTTCAACTGACTCAAGGTATGTGATGTGATGCTACAATAGTGATTCCATGGGGCATTGTTTATGTTCTGCATGCCATATAATGTTCTATTTAACACCATCAGTGAGGACTCGGATATCCATGCAGATTGTTACTTTGAGATGTGTACAGAACTGCTATGTATAAAGCTACTGTTTTGGTAATGCACAATCAAAGTCACATTTGTAGTTTTGCATTGAAAATGTGATCTTTATGTTCCACTCTGGCTTATACCTAATCTTTGTCAATCACAGATTTGCAGTTTGGCTGTTTGGCTGATCCTCATTTGGCAATCTCAGACACTGTCCAGGGCAGATGGAATTTGCAGACTGACATGAGAAGTGGGCTTGGATTAAACCAGGTACTGTGTTGCATGAGATTTGTGGTGTATGTGTTCTATCCCCAGACTGCCCGGACAGTGGGATGGTAGTATACATTTCCTCAAAAAAGACCTGTTTGGTGTTGGAGGTGGCTCAAATGTGCTATGTGTGTATCCATTGGTGTCTAACACATGTCATAATGTGGTATCCAGACCCTCAACTATCATTATGGTTTGTGTTGTATGTGTACTAATTTGTGCATAGCTGTCAGTGTGTTTCCTTTTTGCAGACCAATGTGCATGTGTCTGAAGACTGCCATAGGTCAGTGGCAAGCCTGACCATGGTAACTGGAAGGTTCCATGACTGTGGAGATTAGTACAGACCTCTGTCTGATTCATGGGATATGGTCATTTGGAGGGTAAGGTATTGGTTTGTGATGAGGCTTTAGCTGATGATAAATTGAACCAATCTGTCTGTGTCCTGGTATGGTGAAAGATTGATATGTCCCTAACTTCTGTATTCTGTGGTTTGGTAGTGAATGATACCTAAGCTGAAACACTGAAGTCCACAGCAGTACTTCGCTGTGTGCTGATTGCCATTCTCCAAATAAAAATGTGGAGATGTACAATACAGGTGATTTGTGTATTGTCTATGTTACAATCCCAAAGCAATATGTATCATGGTTATCCAATACACATGTGATTACCATGATAAGAATTTAACATTGGAGAGGAACATTTTGCTACATTAGTTGTCACACATGACAGTTGTATATAGCTGATACATCACAACTACACATGATCTGTGGTTAATTGTTATTTATTGTGTAGTGCACAACAAAATGATGATTTGAAACAGAAATAAAACAAAGTTAACTGTAAAGGGTTCAGTCATGGTGGATGAAATAATCAGGGCAACTGCTACACCATTTGGAAACACAAGTCCAGTGTCCTTGTACCATAGGTAAATGGTGTTAGGATTCAGAACAGTCAACAAGGCATATCACTGACACACAAGGGGAATCAATAGGAGAGGTACACTTCCTGGTTGTTGGTTTGATCTTGGCATCTGATCTTCTCCTGGATGTCTGGGTGGACGTTCACATTTGCAATGGGGGGTCTTTTTCTTCAGAGGGTGAGGTGTCTGAGGCATTCCCCTGGCAGGCCCTCAATTCCACTAGCAGCCACGAATATAGAAGGGCCTGATGTCTCATTGCTAGAGAAAGAGGCCTGATGTTGGGTGCTAAACCTATTAAGGGTGGTGTTCATGTCCCTCAGCCGCCCAGCAATAGAAGCCAGGATGACATTGTGGGCCTGCCACTGCTGCATGGCTTCCTGGTGGTTGTCCCTCAGCAGCTGTTGGATCTCCCCCATCATGGTCAGTACCTGGTCCATCATGCCTTGGGAATTTTGGTAGATTCCCAAGACTTGGGAGATGGTCTCCTGGTCAGTTTTGTCCCTTGGAGCCCCCATCGTCTGACCCACTCCTCTCTCCCACTCACCCTACCCCACATACCTGTGCCCCTCGCACTGTATGCACACTTCCACTGGTGGCAGCACCATCATTGTCAAGGGTGACTTTAGGAGACTCTAGTACCTGCACTGGGGGGCACATGATGGAAGACATGGTTGCCTGTGATGTAGTTGCAACAGGGCTGGGAGGAGGGTTTGTGGGCAGGGTGAGTGAGACAGTTGTTGAATGACCATGTGTCCACGATGGGCTAGCTTCATCCTCAGTGTCCAAATATCCAGGGGTGATTTCCTCACTGGGGCCTTCATCCAGACTGGTAGCGTCAGTCTCCGTTGTCCTCTTCATGTTGGGGATGGCAAGGTTACCTGTAGGAGAAGTGGAACACACAGTTCCTGTAAGTGATGCCACAAGTGATATATACATTAGACAACTAAAAGTGATATGTGAGATGCACACACTGCCATTACATGGCCCCCTGAAATGACAATGACAGCTGCTACTAAATCTGGGTTAGTGCAATGTGAGACTCAGAGATTTGTAATTGCATACAGCATGCTCCAAGCTCTTGCAGTATGTTGATGTTTAGATGGCTGCTGATACCCTCATATCTTGTCTAAGTAAATACATGACAATGCACATTTCTCTCCTAGAAGGTGTATGGCATTGTTGAGTCCATGAGCTGGCACACAATATAGGAGTTACCATTTGAGCCAGGCCTCTGTCTGGATGTACTGCAAGTGCATCCAATTTGCCATTTTGTTGTCTCCCCGGGTGAGTATATGACATTATAAGGGAGCTTTTCTCAGAGGACATTTTGGCATGGGACACAGCTGTAGCTAGGATTTGCTTGTAATGGTACTGGTAGTGGGCCATTGCATAGCTGTTATTACCTTGAACTGTTAAATGTTGGACCATTCAGGGTGGGTTACTTTGATTGATAGTTGCACATACAAGACATTTCAAATTTAGTGCTCTGTTCTAGTATTCTTAATGGTAGAACTGTGCCTTCTGGGAGTTGTAGTGCTGTCAGTTCCTAGTACTTCACATGCCCTTCCCAAACACTGTTGGCCCAGGTGAGTTTACTTGACACGTGGCATGGCAGAGAGGGGTATTTGGAAATTTAGACAGAGGGATGGAAAGTGGTTTGGTCACTGGGGTGGGGAAAGATGATCAGTGAGCATGCAAGACAAAACTGTTTGGTAACATGAATGTTGTTGTTACTTACCGGACTCCACTCCCCAGGTTTTCCTGTGAAGCCCTCAGGATGCAGAATGTTCAAGACGTTCTACTCCCCTGATGTGAACTGTGAAAGAGAAGGTAGGGGCCCACCAAAAGTCTTGAGGACCGCCAGCTGGTGACTGGATGCCATGGACCGTACCTTCCTCCTGAGCTTGTTCCTTCTCTTCTCTCCGTCCTCCCTTGTTTGTGGGTAACTGCCTATAGCACTCACCCTGTCGACTATCCTTTGCCACAACTCCATTTTCCTGGCTATTGATGTTTGCTGGACCTGTGATCCTAATATATTTGGCTCTACCCTGCCAATTTCGTCCACCATGACCTAAAACTCATCATCAGTGAAACATGGATGTTTGTGTGGGGACATGATAGTGGTGGTAAAGACGGTGAGGTAGTGAAAAAGGATGAAAATGTTTTAGTGATGAGGTGTGGGTGTTCTGATGTAAGTGGGTGGTGATTGTTGTGTATTGTGTGTTTTGCATATATTGTGCAAGTGTGGGATGAGTGCTGAGTGAAATGTTTTGTTTAGCTAGTTCTTTTTATTTTTGCTAGTCTCTGGCTGTGAGTGGTGTTCTGGTTGCAAAGGATTGTGGGTCAGCATGTGAATGTGTGTCAGGTGTGGGGTATTCAAACTATCCAATGTGGTGCAGTGTTCTAACTGATGTGAGTTCAGACCGCTGCAGTTCACATCGCCAATGGTTTTCTGCCATGGAGAACCATTCTTGTTATTTGTGGATCGTAATGTGATTGGATGATTTTTGTCAGGCTGGTGGGCCTGGTGGTTGAACCACCTTTTTTCTGTCCACCATTATCCTGGCGGTTTCAGGAAATTGGCTGTTTTTTGGCAGTCTGAGCTGTGTACCTCTTAATATGGTGGTCAGATGACAGTCAGACCAACAAAGTCGTAATGAGGCCCTATATTTTTAACTTATGACAACATTTGCACAGATTAGCGGAACTGGCTATGTTTCAGCCTTTTAAGTTTCATCTAGATTCATCGTGGGTTAAAGGTGGTCAAAAAGAAAAGGGAGTTTGCTATCCTCTGCAGAAAAAGAATAAACAAAATTACAACAAACTTGGCATGAAGCTAGAACTTTTCACAGAGGTGTGCATTTGCTTGGTTTGGTGTAAATCGGCTTGGTATTCTTTAAGCAATTAGTTTTACAAAAATAATTGCTGATAGGGTTTACGGATGTTTCATGCATGAGTTCTTCTGCAAAAAGTATAACATTCCTCTAGCAAAAAAGACATTAGCTAAGGCTATGTGGGGAATAAATGTCCAGCCTCCCTCTTCTGGAGGTGTGTACAGTGGAACAAGTGCCTTTATTAACAGCTATGGAGATTGGCCACTTTGACTCTTTTTATTTTGTCATTATACCCTTCTACTAGGTTTCTATTGGTCCTTGATACTATTTGGAAATTAACTTATAATACTTTTCAACAATTGAAAAAGGGGTACATCATTATGGAATCTGAATGCTGTATAAGATACTGATGGTTAAGACCACCTGTTCAGGTGGGCCAACCTGTAACTTGCTTTGCCACCATTATATCTTTTGAAAAAAGAGCTACAGCTGTATATCACTGGTCTATGAAGAGTTTAAGGACATGTTTAGCAAAAAGGTTGCTAATGAACTTCCACTATGTCTCACATGTGATAGTGCCCTTGACTTGAAACAAAAGTCTTTGATTCCACATCCATGCATTTATCATCTGACACAAAAGCAAGATGTATTACTAAAAGGAAACCTAGAATTGAAATTGGCAAAGAGATTCATACATCATCTGTCTGTGCTGCAGGGGCACTCACTTCCCAGTCCTGATGACAGATATCAACCCTGTGGGACTGTGCAGAACTTGATCCGAAACAATCTGATCCGAAAAACCTCTCATCTGTGTTCTATTAGACCAGGTTAAGAATTCTAAAGTTTTTATTTCCAAATCAGGCCTTAGAAAAGTTTGTTATCTTAAAAGAATTAAGAAGGGGGTGAGTGTAAAATAACATTTAGGCCCTCATTGCAACCCTGGCGGTAAATCCCTCTTACTGCCGTGCAGAAGACCGCCAACATACCGTGGCCATGGTGGAAACCCGCTACAGGTATTACGATCCACATCTCGTAATCCGCCACAATACAGACACCCACACAAGTCCGTCACACCAAAGGTCAGTGATAAACTGGTGACACCAAAACCCAAACCGTCACGCCAACAAGAATACGCCCACACTATCACAACCCACGAATCAACGCAGTGGTCTTTCAACTGCGGTAATCCATTGGCGGTATACACCGCCACGCTCAAAATACACACACACTTACAAAACACAACCACATTGGACAAATCGAAATATACACACCTGATATACATACACACACCACACCCACACAGCCACACCACTATAAAACACACACCCACATTACCCACAACCCCTTACAATGACATTTTTGTGAAGAAGCACAGAGAGAGAAAAGCTAACACTACACCAGCATCCACAATCACATCACACCATCACTCATACAACATCCACGCACCTCAAAGAACACACCCCAACACAACATTTCACACAGCACAACAAACATCACCTCACACATCACCCACACCACATCATGGCACCTCAAAGACACCCCAGGTTTTTTGAGGAGGAGCTCAGGGACATGGTGGAGGAAATCATCCGGGCAGAGCCATAGCTTTTCGGATCACACGTGCAGCACACCTCCATTGCTAGGAAGATGGAGCTATGGCGGAGAATCGTTGACGGGGTCTACGCAGTGGGACAGCATCCAAGAACACTGGATGACATCGGAAGAGGTGGAATGACCTACCTGGAAGGTGCGTTTCGTGGTATCCAGACACCAGATTGCTGTACAGAGGACTGGCGTTGGATCCTCACCTCCTCCCCCACAACTAACAACATGGGAGGAGCAAGGCTTGGCAATACTGCATCCTGAGGTCCTCGCAGGAGTAGCAGGATGACAGGACTCTGATAAGGCAAATCTTAATTACCATATACCCCCACCCCACCTGCATGCCATCACATACCCACACCCTCCCCCTCACCCCCATCACTCCAACACCTCACATATGCCTCACTATCACAACCCAGCCATCCCAAAACCAAGCCCTGCATGCAACACCAAAGCATGGACACCCATTGCCAAAGCAAGTTCAGTACAGACACCCACACAGACCCCAAAACACTAATCACACAATGACAAACACAACAATGGAAGCACAGGAGTAGAGGGTAACTCACCCAATGCACAAGATGGCACACACAGATACTAAAACTATGCATTTACACCCCAACAGGACCCATACCCAACGTCACCGGACAGGAGGTGCCAGACATATCCAGTCCCCCCCCCCAGAAAAGGCCCACAGTGACAACATCAGCTCTGCACGCCTGGCTCTAGATGACCAGCCCAGCCCATCAGGGACCTCTGGAAAGTCAGTTCCGCTGCCACAGTCACAAGCCACCACAGACCCTCCCCCCTTAGGGGACACAACCACAGCACCCACCCAGCGGGCCCATCCCTCTGTCCCCAGGACACGTCAATCAGCAGTGTGTCCACCACTACAGAGACCCCAGGCATACCCACCAACCCAAGACAATCAGGGACCTGGGGTCAGTGGCAGTGGGCACACGGTTCAGGGGACAGAGGCACAGGATAACAGGGAAGCTGGGAGGACTGCTGTGCGACAGGGGGAAGACAGGCCCAGGGAACCCACTCTCCACAAGGCACTCTCCAACATCATGGGAGCATACCATTATTCCCAGGAGACCATGGGCACGGTACTGGCCAAGTTTCAGGAGACCCAGCGGCTTCAGGAGGAACACTACCTGGGAATCAGGGAGGACTTGAAGTCCATTAACACCACCCTGGTCACCATTGCAGGGGTGCTGGCAGACCTGGCCAACACCAAGAGGGACACAGTGGCACACAAACGGGCCCCTGACACTAGCCTGAACGATGAAAAGCCCTCCACCTTCGCCAGCGCTAGTGGACAGGAGGTCCTGCAACAGGACCAACAGGCCACCAGCACCCCCCTCTGCAGAAGGAGAACCAGCCCACAAACGGTCCCTGAGATCCATGAACAAGACAGAGAACATTGCCAAGAACCCCGCCAGGAAATAACACTCTCCTGATTGTCACCCTTCTGCCTCACTTTGTCACCCTGTCCACCTTAAACTGCCATTGCTCCCCTTCCTATGCCCCCTTGGACAAAGCACCTGTGAGACCAAGAGACTGAACTCTACCATGGACATTCTTCCACCATCACCCCAGCCCATTGCACACCCCCTCCACTTATTTGCACAGAAATAAACACCCTTAAATCACAAGTCAATCTGGAGTCAGTCTGTACTTTTACAAATGTGTAATTGGAACCTTTCGGAAATATAGCAATGTCAATGTTAATGTTCACATACCAATGCTACACAGTTGTTGGGCAGTAGTAAACATTGCAGAGGGCACAAATTGGGACCCAGATCTGTGAAATGGAAAGGCAAAATGACATGTCAGGGTCCATACACAGAGGTAAAAAGTCAGATTTATGCTATGTCCTACAGTAGTATGAGATGTGAGAAGCAGTGCCATCCTCTTACCTGTGTCTCACTGAAAGTATTGCATGATGATGTGTTTCGGTTGTCTTCATCTTCTTCTTCTGCCTCCTCTTCTTCACTGTCCACAGGCTCCACAGCTGCCACAAGACCAGCATCAGGCCCATCCTCCTGCAGAGAAGGCACCTGGCGTTGCAAAGCCAGGTTGTGCAACATACAGCATGCCACGATGATCTGGCACACCTTCTTCAGTGAGTAGTACAGGGAGCCATCTGTCAGATGGAGGCACCGGAATCTGACCTTCAGGAGGCCGAAGGTGCGCTCTATTATCCTCCTAGTTCGCCCATGTGCCTCATTGTAGCGTTCCTCTGCCCTTGTCCTGGGATTCCTCACTGAGGTCAGTAGCCATGACAGGTTGGGGTAACCAGAGTCACCTGCAAATATCGAGGGACAACTGTTAGACATCCTCCAACCATTAGTGACTCTCCCATACCTAGACACCTATTTAAACTGTGTGGGGACCTTGGGCTCACCTATTAGCCGCATACAGTGCCTCTGGAGTTGGCCCATCACATCAGGAATGCTGCTATTCCTCAAAATGTAAGGGTCATGCACAGAGCAAGAATACTTGGCATTCACATGGGAGATGTACTGGTCTGCCAAACACAGCCATCTGCACATTCATAGAATGGTAGCTTTTGCGGTTTCTGTACACCTGATCAATCCTGCGGGGGGGGACAAATGTCGCATGTGTACCATCAATGGCACCAATAATGTTGGAGATATGTCCCAGGGCATAGAAGTCACCTTTCACTGTGGGCAAATCCTCCACCTGAGGGAACACGATGTAGCTGCGCATGTGTTTCAGCAGGGCAGATAACACTCTGGACAACAAGTTAGAGAACATTGGCTGTGACATCCCTGATGCCATGGCCACTGTTGTTTGAAAGGACTGACTGGCCAGGAAATGGAGCACTGACAGGACCTGCACTAGAGGGGGGATTCCTGTGGATGGCGGATAGCTGACATCAGGTCTGGCTCCAACTGGGCACACAGTTCATGGATTGTGGCACGATCAAGTCTGTAAGTGATAATGATGTGTTTGTCTTCCATTGTTGACAGGTCCACCAGGGGTCTATACACCGGAGGATGCCGCCATCTCATCACCTGCCCCAGCGGACGTGCTCTATGATTGAGAACAGTGATCAGAGGGTCAGCCAACACTGAGGTACTAAAACAACAACTTTATTGCACACATTTGTCAATCCGCTATGTGCCTATCTTAGTGTGTATGCAAGGCCTAGATATGTGTGACGCATTTAAAATTAATGCCATGTGGTGCCCTGAAATGGCGGATGCCTGACCTGTAATGTGGGACAAGGGGATATGAGGTAACTGCGCTGGCTTTGTACACCATTGCAGTAGGTGGTCGAAGACCGTGGCGCAATCCAGCATTGGTTAACATTGGACCCTATGGGTCCCAGATGCCAATGACGGTGTACGCCGGCGGTGACAGTATGCTCCGCCGCGGACGTGACAGCCATTTTCTCTGTGTTCACTCACTTGATACATGATCTTCAACAGGAGAGGACCTACACTGCAAGTGCTGCTGTGACCTCAGTCTGGAAGCGAAGATGGCTCATGTGTCTGGGGAAAGGGCCCCTGCCTTCACATCAGAGGAGTTGGATAAACTGGTGGATGGGGTCCTCCCCCAGTACACGCTACTCTACGGTCCTGCACACAAACAGGTGAGTACACTGTGAGCATGCTGTATGGGCAATGCCTGTTTTGAGTGGTGTGGATGGCAGATGGGGGGGAGGATGAGGCGTGCATGATCCGACAGTGAGTGTATGTGCGTCAGGGCAAGGGTGGGAATGTGGGCCAATGACTGTGACGGTTCGGACAGTTAATGTTGTACCTTTTCCCCTGTACCATTCATGTAGGTCAGTGCCCACCAGAAGCAGGATATACGGCGTGCCATCGTCAAGGACATCCGGGCCCTGGGGGTCCACCACAGACGGAGCACCCACTGCCGTAAAAGATGGGAGGACATTCGACCGCTGGAACACGAAGACGGCAGAGGCCCAGCTGGGGATGGCCTCCCAATGTGGGAGGGGTGCCTGTCGCACCATGACCCCCCTGATGTTCCAGATCCTGGCGGTGGCGTATCCGGAGTTGGATGGGCGTTTGAGGGCATCACAGCAGCCACAAGGGGGTGAGTACAGTCACATCCATCTGACTCTGCGTGCATTGGAGGTGTCTGGGTGGAGGAGATGGGCTGTGGGTTCCCCTAGGCTAGGGCGAGCCTTGTAGGCAAGGACCCTTTGTGAGGCAGGCTAAGTGGCACCCCAACCCCACCAGTAGTAAGAGCCATCTACACCTAGTCAGGCACCTGTGACTTCCATGTGTACAGCAATCGGGCATAGGCCATGTACCCCATGTCCCTGTGAGGAATTAGGGAACTCTAAGTGCATGGCGTTGTGCAGAGGGCTGCTGAGTCTATAGTGTCCACCAACGGTAGCGGTATTGCATGTATTGAACATGTCTTTCTACTTTCTTTCCCCACCTTTTTGTGGTCTCCCTGTTTTTGTGTGCATTAGCATCAGGCGGAGGAGCTGTGCCACCGGAGGAGGAGGGAGCTGCATCCCACATGTCCCTGGAGGGCGAGACTACGGAGTCAGAATTCACCAGTGGGACGGAGGCCGAGGGGAGCTCCATGGCGGGGACTGGTGCAGAGATCAGTGACACCGACACCTCCTCTGATGGGAGCTCCCTTGCGGTGGCGGGCCCCTCTGTGCCCCTGCATCTACAGGTACAGCTGCCACCCCCCTGCCAGCACCGCCCTCCCAGCAGCTCCTCAGTGTGTGCCCTGTGGCCGCTCACCCAGGAGGGTGGGCATCTCCTTCGCCCCAGGCACCTCACGCCCTGCCCCAGTCAGCCCTGCTGCCTTCAGTGAGGAGGCCATTGACCTCCTGAGATCCCTCACTGTTGGGCAGTCTACCATTCTGAATGTCAGGGTGTAGAGAGGCAGTTGCAACAGACAAATGCATACCTGGAGGGCATTCATTCTGGCCAGGCAGCCCAACAGCGAGCATTTCAGACTCTCGCCTCAGCACTGATGGCAGCCATTGTCCCTGTGTCCAGCCTCCCCCCTCCAACTTCCTCCACCCAGACCCAATCCCCAGTACCTCAGCCTATCCCAAGCACACCATCAGACAAGCATGCACACACCTCAACACACAAGGGTAGCTCTGGCAAACATAAGCACCACACATCCCACAGGCACTCACACAAGCAGTGGGAGTGGCAAGACAGCTGCGCCACAATCCAAGGTGGGGAAGGGCCTGAAAAAGAAAGACAAGTCAACGTCGCTGTCAACCTGCATGGTGGAAAAGACTGCCACCGGCACCGCCACATGCACCGCCGCCCCGGGCACCGCCGCCAGCACCCAAGATACTGAGCCCTTCACCAGCACCGCAGACACTGTGCCCTTCAGCAGCACCGCGGTCAGTGAGCCCGCCACCAGCACCGCCGCCCATGACACCGCCGCCAGCACCAAGGTCAGTGAGCCCGCCACCAGCACCGCCGCTCATGGCACTGTTGCCAGCACCGAGTTCAGTGAGCCCCCCACCAGCACCACCAGCGGCCACGCACATCCTGAGCCAGTGGCACCACCGCAGACATGGCTGCCATCCCCAGTGGTCATTCGTACGAGGCTGGTGGTAAGTTCCAGGAGCCTGGGCAGCTTCCATGTTGCCCCACCGTCAGTGGAGTATCACATCCACTACCTCAGTCCTTGGCAGGATGAAGCACTCTGGGCACAAGGCCCTCTCCAGAACCAGTGGAGAATCACATCCACTAACTAATTCCTTGGCAGGATGAAGCACTCTGGGCACAAAGCCCCCTCCAGAACCAGTGGAGAAAGGCATCCACTACCTCAGTCCTTGGCAGGATGAAGCACTCTGGGCACAAGGCCCCCTCCAGACCCAGTGGAGAATAACATCCACTATCTCAGTCCTTGGCAGGATGAAGTACTCTGGGCACAAAGCACCCTCCAGAACCAGTGGAGAAAGCCATCCACTTACTCAGTCCTTGGCAGGATGAAGCACTCAGGGCACAAGGCCCCCTCCAGAACCAGTGGAGAATCACATCCACTACCTCAGTCCTTGGCAGGATGAAGCATTCTGGGCACAAAGCCCCCTCCAGAACCAGTGGAGGAAGACATCCACTTGAGAGACTGTGGATTTGCACTCCCCAGGATAATGCAGTGGGCAACCCACCCACTTGAGAGACTTGAGAGATTGTGGCTTTGCACTCCCCAGGATAAAGCAATGGGCAACCCTCCCACTGGAGAGACTTGAGAGACTGTGGCTTTGCACTCTCCAGGATAAAGCAGTGGGCAAACCACCCACTTGAGAGACTTGAGAGACTGTGGCTTTGCACTCCCCAGGATACATCAATGGGCATGGAGCCCCCTCGTGGAGCTGGCGTTGTGCACTCATCCGGCTGAGGTGCCCCCCCTTCCCACTGAGGTGCCTGTTTTTTTTTTATCTGATGCCCCTGCAGTGTTCTCTCTGATTCGATCGGGTATCTTGTGTGGGCCTCGTCCATGCATTTTGGGCCCAGTGGTCCACAGACTATATTGGTGCAGTACCTGGACTTGAATTCTTGGGGTACATATTTGTTTATAGTGTATATATATTTTTAAATAATGGATTTTACATGATTACAGTCGTTCAACTCATTACCTTTTGTCATTGCGTTCTTCCAGGGGGGTGTACATGTAATGTTTCAGCATATATTGGTGTGTGTTTTTCTTGTGGGTGAGGGTGGGGGTGGGGGTGTTGCGTGTTGTGTGTGTGTGTCACTCTCTTTGCCCTCCACCCTCCCCTGTGTTGTAGGTGCAGTACTCACCGTGATCGTCGCCACCGTCGGTCGTGCTCCTGGTAGACGAGCAGGAAGACAATCGCAGGGAGTATTTGGAATTCAGGCTCCATGGCGTCCTGGTTCCTCGGGGGTTATGTAGAGGTGAGTGTTTCCCCTTCCAAGTCCTGTTTCCGCCGTGTTTTTATTCATGTTGAATCCGCCTCTGAAAAGGTGGCAGATTGGCCTGTCATAATAGTGTGGGCGGTACATTGTGTTCCGCCTGACTGTTGGCGGTGACCGCCATGGCGGTCGGAGTGTCAAAGTGGCTGTCTATGTTGGCGGTTTCTGCCATGGTGGTAATCCCATATTCTTTCCGCCGGCCTGTCGGCGGTCTTACCGCCGCTTTAACACAGACCGCCAGGGTTGTAATGAGGGCCCATATTGGACAATTCAAACAACACACACCTGACACCCATACACACACCACACCACTATAAAACACACACCCACATTACCCACAACCCTTAACAAATGCAAACCGTTGGCTTAAGACAGACACCAAGACCACAGACAAAACCAGACCCACACACTACTTACACCCATACACCACTCACGCACCCCACATCACACACCCCAACCCATCACCCTACACACCTCACACAACACCCATGGTACCACAAAGGCACCCCCGATTCACAGAGGAGGAGCTACGGGTCATGGTGGAGGAAATCATCAGGATAGAGCCACACCTATTTGGAGCACAGGTGCAGCAGACACCCACTGCTAGGAAGATGGAGCTATGGCGGAGAATCTTGGACAGGGTCAACGCCGTGGGACAGCACCCAAGAACAAGGGATGACAACAGGAAGAGGTGGAATGACCTACGGGGGAAGGTGCGTTCCGTGGTAGCAAGACGCCAGATAGCTTTACAGTGGCCTGGCGGTGGACCCTCACCTCCTCTTCCAAAACTAACAACATGGGAGAACCAAGTCTTGGCAATACTGCATCCTGAGGTCCTGGCAGGAGTAGCAGGAGGACTGGACTCTGGTAAGTCAAATCTCTATTGCTATCACCCCCCTACCTGCATGCCATCACATAACCCCATCCCTGCCCTCACCCCATCACTCCACCACCTCACATACACCCCACCATCACCACCCACCCATCCCAATACCTTGCCCTGCATGTAACACCAATGCATGGACCCTCATCACATACCTGCATGGACACACATCACTAAAGCATGCACATTAGAGACAATCACCTAGCCCACAAAACACTACTCACACAAGACAAAGCTGAGAGGGCAATCACAGCCATAAAGGGCAACACACCCATGCACATGATGTCACACGCAGAAACAATAACACTGCATTTACCTCCCCACAGGTCCCCCATACAACGTCACCCAAGAGGAGGTGCCAGCAACATCCTGTCCCCCCATAGAAGAGGCCCACAGTGATGACAGAACCTCTGGTCACCTGGATCTGATGACCAACCTGGCCCATCAGGGATCTCCGGACAGTCAGTTACCCAGGCAACGTCCATGCCACCACAGAGTCTCCTCCCTCAGGAAACACCACCACAGCACCCACGCAGAGGGTCCATACCTCTGTCCCCAGGACACATCAATCAGCAGTGTGTCCACAACTACAGGGACCCCAGGCAACCCCACAAACACAGGACAATCAGGGACCTGGGTTCAGTGGCAGTAGGCACACGATTAAGGGGACAGAGGCACAGTACAGCAGGGAACCTGGGAGGATTACTGTGCGACAGGGGGAGGACAGGCCCAGGGAACCGACTCTCCACAGGGCACTCACCAACATCCTGGGAGCATACCACCATCATTCCCAGGAGACGATGGGCCAGATACTGTACAAGTTGCAGGAGACCCAGCGGCTGCAAGAGGGACAGTACCTGGGGATCAGGGTGGACCTGAAGGACATCCACACCACCCTGGTCACCATGAGGGAGTCAGTGGCACACCATAGGGCCCCTGACACTAGCCACACCGATGAACAGCCCTCCAACTCCGCTGCTGCTAGTGGACAGGAGGCCCCGCCACAGGGACAACAGGCCACCAGTACCCCTCCCCCTGCAGAAGGAGAACCACCCCGCAAACGGTCCCTGCGATCCAGGCAGAAGCCAGAGCACATTGCCAAGGCCCCCGCCAGGAAATAAGACTGTCCTGATTGTCATCCTTGTGTCCTACTCTGTCACCCTGTCCACCTTGAACTGCCATTGCTCCCCTTCCTATTCCCCCTTGGACAATGCACCTGTGATACAAATAGACTGGACTCTATCCTGGACTTTCCTCCACCATCACCCCAGCCCATTGCACATACCGCTCTACTTATTAGCACTTAAATAAACACCCTTAAATCACAAAACAATCTGGAGTCAGTCTGCACTTTCACAATTGTATTATTACAACTTCTTAGACAAATATCAATGTAAATGTTCATTTGCACATACCAAAGTATGACAGTTGTTGGGCAGCGGTAAACATAGCAGAAGGCAGAATTAGGTACCCAGATCTGTGAAAAGGAAAGCCAAAGTGAACTGTCAGGGTCCATACACAGAGGTTAAAAGGCTGACTTATACAGTGTCCTACAGTAGTCAGATATGAGATGAGCAGTGCCAGTCTCTTACCTGTGTCTCACTGGAAGTACTGCATGATGATGTTGTTTGGGTTGTCAATATCTTCTTCCTCTGCCTCCTCTTGCTCACCGTCCACAGGCTCCACAGCTGCCACAAGACCAACATCAGGGTCATCCTCCTGCAGAAAAGGGACCTGGTGTCGCAAAGCCAGGTTGTGCAACATACAGCATGCCACGATGATCTGGCACACCTTCTTCAGTGAGTAGTATAGGGAGCCACCCGTTAGATGGAGGCAACAGAATCTGGCCTTCAGGAGGCCAAAAGTCTGCTCAATAATACTCCTCGTTTGCCCATGTGCCTCATTGTAGCGTTCCTCTGCCCTTGTTCTGGCATTCCTCACAGGGGTCAGGAGCCATGAGAGGCTGGGGTAACCAGAGTCACCTGCAAATGTCGATGGATATCTGTTAGACATACACCAACCCTTAGGGACTAACCCATACCCAGACACCTATTCATACTGTGTGGGGACCTTGGGCTCACCTATTAGCCACACATGCTGCCTCTGGAGTTGGGCCATCACATAAGGGATGCTGCTATTCCTCAAAATGTAAGCGTCATGCACAGAGCCAGGATTCTTGGCATTCACATGAGATGTACTGGTCTGCCAAACCCACCATCTGCACATTCATTGAATGGAAGCTTTTACGATTTTCATTCCTGCGGGGGGGACAAATGCCACATGTGTACCATTAATGGCATCAATGATGTTGGGGATATGTCCCAGGGCATAGAAATCACCTTTCACTGTGGGCAAATCCTCTACCTGGGGGAAAACAATGTAGCTGCACATGTGTTTCATCAGGGCAGATAACACTCTGGACAACAGGTTAGAGAACATTGGCTGAGAAATCCCTAATATCATGGCCACTGTTGTTTGAAAGAACCACTGGCCAGGAAATGGAGCACTGGCAGGACCTGCACTAGAGGGGGGATACCTGTGGGATGGCGGATAGCTGACATCAGGTCTGGCCCCAAATGGGCACACAGGTCTTGGATTGTGGCACGATCAAGTCTGTAGGTGATGATGATGTGTCTGTCTTCCATTGTCGACAGGTCCACCAGGGGTCTGTACACCGGAGGATGACGCCATCTCATCATCTGCCCCAGCGAATGTGCCCTATGGAGGAGAATGGTGAGCAGAGGGTCATGTACCACATAGGTTGCACAAGGGTTTCTGCACTAATGTGAGTAAATCCGTGTGTGGCGTTGTCTGTCCGTATTTCTGCCCAAATGTGCTGTGGCGCAGTTAGGTGTCCTGCCATGTGCCACCCTGAAATGGCGGCTGCCTGACCTGTAAGGAGGGACAAGGGGAAATGAGGTAACTGCGCTGGCATTGTGTCGAAGACCGCTGCGCAATTCAGCATTGGTTATCATTGGGCCCTATGGGTTCCAGGAGCCAATGACGATGTATGCCGGCGGTGACGGTACTCACCGCCACAGATGTGACCGCCATTTTCTATCTGTTCACTCACTTGATACCTGACCTTTAACAGGAGAGGACCTACACTGCAAGTGCTGCTGCGACCCGTGTCTGGCAGCAACAATGGCTCAGTGTCTGGGGAAAGAACCCTTGCCTTCACTTCAGAGGAGTTGGAGAGACTAGTGGATGGGGTCCTCCCCCAGTACACGCTACTCTATGGCCCTCCAGACAAACAGGTGAGTAAACTGATGCGTGGGACATGAATGTATAGAGTGGTGGGATGGAAGAAACATGTGGGGGGGCTGAGGCCTGCATTTGAGGATGGTGAGTGTTTGTGTGTCAGGGCATGGGTGGGAAGTGGTGGGCAATGAGTATGGCAAACCGTACGGGGGAGTAATTTCCTTTCATCCTGTACCTTTCCTCTTGGTCAGCGCCCACCAGAAGAAGCGTATTTGGCGTGCCATCACCAAGGAAGTGCGAACTCTGGGGGTCTATCATAGACGGAGCACCCACTGCCACAAGATATGGGAGGACCTGCTCTGCTGGAGCAAGAAGATGGCTGAGGCCCAGCTGGGGATGGCCTCCCAACATGGAAGGGGTGATCATCGCACCATGACCTCCCTGATGTTCTGGATCCTGGCGGTGGCATATCCGGAGTTGGATGGGCGCTTGAGGGCATCACAGCAGCCACAAGGGGGTGAGTACAGTCTCATTCAGCTGACTCTTAGTGCTTTACGAGGTGTCTGGGTGGAGGATGTGGGCTGTGGGTTCCCCTAGGCCAGGGCAAACTTGGTAGGGTAGGTCCCTTGTTAGGCAGGCTCTGTGGCACTCCAACCCCAATAGTGGTAGTGGCCATCTACAACTAGTCAGCCTCCTGTGGGTTCCAGGTGTGCAGCAAATCGGGTTAGGTATAGTCCCCCATGGGCAGGTGATTTCCCTACTAACTGCTAGTGCATGGCCTAGTGCATAGAGCTGCTCCCTGTGTGTTGTGTATGGCAACGGTAGTGGTGTTGCTGGCATTGACCATGTGTCTCCTCTGTCTCTCCCCCGCTTTTTGTTTTGTCACCCTGTCCTTGTGTGCATTAGCATCATCTTGCGGAGGAGCAGAGGCACAGGAGATGGAGGGAGCTGCATCCTGCATGGCCCAAGAGGGTGAATGTATGGAGTCTGAAAGCACCCGTGGGAATGAGGGCGAGGGGAGCTCCACGACGGGGACAGAAGGGGACACCAGCAACAGCAACTCCTCCTCTGATGGGAGCTCCCTTACGGTGGCGGGCACCTCTATGCCCACCGCAACAACAGGTACAGCCACCACCCCCCCTACCAGCACCGTCCTCCCAGCAGCCCCTCAGCATGTTTCCCTTGCCCGCTCACCCAGGAGGGTATCTCCTTCGCCCAAGGCACCTCAGGCCCTGCCCAAGTCAGCCTTGCTGCCCTCAGTGAGGAGGCTATTAACCTCCTGAGATCCCTCACTGTTGGGCAGTCAACCATTTTGAATGCCATCCAGGGTGTCGAGAGGCATTTGCAGCAAACAAATGCATACCTGGAGGGCATTCATTCTGGTGTGGCGGCCCAACAGAGAATATTTCAGGCTCTGGCCTCAGCCGGGATGGCAGCCATTGTCCTTGTGTCCAGCCTCCCCATCCAACTTCCACTACTCAGACCCAATCCCCTCTACCTCAGCCTATCCCAAGCACACCATCAGACCAGCATGCACACACATCAACACACAAAAGTGGCTCAGGCAAACATAAGCACCACACATCCCACAGGCACTCACACAAGCACCATCCCCATGCAGACACACCAACATCCACTGCCTCCACTGTGTCCCCCTCCTCCATGTCCTCCACCTCCCTCCCTGTCCTCTCCCAGTGTATCTGTGAGCCCTCCTCCCAAAGTACACAAACGCCGGCACACACCCACTCAACAGCCATCCACCTCGCAACAGCCTCCAACCCATGCACCTTCATCCAAACTCAGCAGACATACACCTCCTACAACCACTACCTCTTCCTCCACTCCCAAACCCCCTCCATCTTCCCGTCCCAGTGTGTCTAAAAAACTTTTCCTGGCTAACATTGACCTCCTCCCTACACCTCCCCCCTAGAGCCCACACCAGCACCTCACTCACCAAATCGTCGTCCACTGTGGTCACTGCAAGTCCGGGAGGATCGAAGAGGGCACCCATCAGGGCTGCCAGTGTGCCACCTACTGTAGCCAAGGACCACCCAATTTCGCCACCTGCCAAGGTAAAGAAGGGGCCAACATGCAGAAGAGAAATGCCGCACCACTCACCCAGCAGGGCCTCATCCAGAACCAAAGAGGACAGTGCCAAGGTCCCAGCAGAAACTACCAAGGTGGGGAAGGGACACAAAATCAAAGGAAGGTCACCTCAGGGCACAGAGCCTCCAGGTGAGGGACTGGTGACCCCCATTTCTCATGACAGGCCAGCAACCTGTACCACGGTTAGCACCGCCGCAACGACCGCCACCTGCACTGCCACCTGCACCGCCTTCTGCACCACCACCTGCACGGCTGCTGCCACAACTACAGTCACCAGCATCATCCCCAGTGGGCAGCCGTCCGAGGCTGCAGGAGACGGCCTGGTGTCTCCCTCCACTACTACAGACACCTGCACCACAGGCAGCACCGCCAGCATCTCCGCCGCAGACACCGCCTCAGCCACTGCCACCTGCCCCACGACGTGCCTAGCCAGTGCCACTACACCGGACATCAGCATTATCCCCACTGGCATCTGATCGAGGGTGCAGGAGGCGGCCTGGTGTCTCCCTCCACTACTACAGACACCTGCACCACAGGCAGCACCGCCAGCATCTCCGCCACAGACACCGCCTCAGCCACTGCCACCTGCCCCATGACGTGCCTAGCCAGTGCCACTACAGCGGGCATCAGCATTATCCCCAATAGGCATCTGTCCGAGGCTGCAGGAGGCGGCCTGGTGTCTCCCTCCACTACTACAGACACCTACACCACGGGCAGCACTGCCAGCATCTCTGCCACAGACACCGCCTCAGCCACCACCACCTGCCCCGCGACGTGCCCAGCCAGTGCCACTACAGCGGACATCAGCAGCATCCCCAGTGGGCAGCCGTCCAAGGCTGCAGGAGACATCCTGGACCCTGCACAAACTACATGAAGCACCACCACCAGCACTGGCACTACCAGCAGTTTGCAGCCTAAGTCATCACAAGGTGGAGTGTGGCTCTGCCTCCATGGATTATAATGCTTCCTGTTACCTGAAAATCTCGTGGCTCAGACACCCAGGTGAGGGAATGGGAACTGCCACACCCCAGGTGCAGCATCACTGGGCACCAAGCCCCCTCCAGAACCAGTGAAGAAAAGCATCCACTAACACAGTCCTTGGCAGGATGAAGCACTCTGGGCACCACGCCCCCTCCAGAACCAGTGGAGAAAAGCATCCACGAACACAGTCCTTGGCAAGATGAAGCACTCTGGGCACCAAGCCCCCTCCAGAACCAGTGGAACATGTCACCGACTTGAGAGACTATGGCTTTGTACTCCCCAGGAGCAAGCAGTGGGCAAACCACCCACTTGAGAAACTGTGGCTTTGTACTCCCCAGGAGCAAGCAGTGGGCAAACCACCCGCTTGAGAAACTGTGGCTTTGTACTCCCCAGGAGCAAGCAGTGGGCATGGAGCCCCTTTGAGGAGTAGTGATGTCCCATCATCCAGCTGAGGTGCCTGTTTTTTTTTCGACCTGATGACCCTGCAGTGTTCTCTCCGTTTTGAGGCAGTTGACATGTGGGAGCTTTGCCCATGTTTTTTGGGACCACTGGTCCACGGACATTTGATGGGATAGTGTACGGACTTGTGTACTTGCTGTAAATATTTGAATATACTGATTATTTACTGTTCTCTTGGGCAATCTGATTGTTCGAATATTACGCTCATGAAACTCATTTTGTTTGGTCCTTGCGTTCTACCAAGGGATGACGAGGTGTATCTGTGATGTGATTTGATATGTGTGTGTATGTTGTTGTGGGTGGGGGTGTTGCGTGTGTATGTCACACTCTTTTCCCTCCTCCCCTCCCCTGTGTGCTAGGTGCAGTACTCACCGTGGTCGTCGATGCTGTCCTTCGTACTCCTGGTAGATGAGAAGATACACCAACATTGGTAATACCTGTAGTTCGGGCTCCATGGCGTCCTGGTTTCTCGTTGGGTGTCTAGAGGTGAGTGGTTTCCCTTCTGTGTACTGTTTCCGCCGTGCTTTTGATGGCATTGGTACCCCCCAGAAAAGCTGGCGGATTGGTGCCTTGTAAAAGTGTGGGCAGTACATTGTCTTCTGCCTGTCTGTTGGCGATTACCGCCGCGGTGATTGTTTCTACCGCCGTGGCGGTCGGTGTGTTAAAGTGGCTGTGTTGGTGGTTTCCGCCATGGTCGTAATTCCATTTTTCTTACCGCTGGCTGTGTTACCGCCGCTTTATCACTGACCGCCAGGGTTGTAATGAAGGCCATATTCTATCTGTGGCTGTGTTGGTGGTTTCTGCCATGGTCGTAATTCCATTTTTCTTACCGCTGGCTGTGTTACCGCCGCTTTATCACTGACCGCCAGGGTAGTAATGAAGGCCATATTCTTTCACAGATTGGTATAGCAAGATAGAGACTGTCACACAGAGTCTCATAGCTAGAGGGTCGCTGTGATGTCCACTCTCATAGAAAGACACACAGACACTCTCATACTCACTCTCACACACAGAGAAACACTATCACACCCACTCTCACATCCAGGCAGACACAGACACACTCCCTCAAACCCAGACAGAGAAGCTCACGCTCAGTTTCACAGCAATATAGATGCTCTCACATGTACTGTCACACCCAGAGACACAATCTGACACTCACCCTCACACCTAGACAGCTACTCACACACACACACACACTGTCATAGCAAGATAGAGACTCTCACACCCACTCTCACAACTAGAGAGATGCTGTTACATCCACTCTCATAGCAACACACAGACAATCACTCTCACTTTCACACTCAGAGAGACACTCTCACACCCACTCTCACATCCAGACTGGCCCTGTTATAGTTAGGAAATAGAATTAAAATAAAACAAATTAAAAAACGTTAGAAATTCTCTGAAAAAAGCAGAAGGTTACAGGGGTATTGATGCGTGAGTGGGTGCGTGACTGCCTCTATGGGTGAGTGAGTGGTTGAGTCATTTGCAGTATGGACTATTAAAACAGTTGGGAACAGCTAATGTTTAATCAACAATATACCAATGATAGAGATGTTAAATCAGACAACAGAATAGCATTATTTTTTTCTCACCATCAAGAAAAGTCTGCACAATGGGTTCCTTTAGTTAAAAATGTGTATAGCAAATCATTGCACAAGTCATTTGGGTTTTGCCTTCTTTTTCTGTAGATATGTTTTGCTCCCAGAGTGTGGCCTGCTTTCTTCAATACAGTAAACATGCTCTCTGTGAAGTGAAATCCCTTTTACAAGACCTAGATTAAGTACACAAGACAGCTGTTAGAAACCTACTACTTGCTGATGCAACATACTAGTAGTTTGCAGAACATCTACTCAATGTTCCTTCATATTAAGTAGGTGACTTGGATTGGTTTCCTCCAAAAAGTTGACCATCCCAGTTTCTCACTCCAATTTCTTTCCATGCTTTGTAAATTCCTGTCCTATTAAAAGGAAAGTTTGGAAGGCAACGGATAGACCATAATTGCCAGAGCATTGGAACATCCATCCTGTCTTCCATGTATCGAAAACAAAAAGAGCTAAGGAACCAGTGAATCAATCAGAAACAGTTGGAGGTCATTCTACATTTGCAGTTGAAGACATACTGGAATCAAGATATGGATGGGGGTTTTGCAGTATTTGATTGCCTGAAAGGGATATGATGGAGCAGGCAGATCATGGGTAGCTGCCTCCTTTGTACATGTTCTTCATCTGATAAGACAATTCAATGGTCAATTCCTACAATAGCTTTCACATAAATCAAATGGGTGGGGGTCTTTGTTGGGGGTATATGGTCATGACCAGATCTGTGAGGCACTCAGATATGACCACTATACTTGTTGATTCACAAAACATCAGGAGAAGACAGTGCAGGAAGACAGAGAAATGGAGATTGTGGAGGGCTGGCCAGTAGTGGCCCATTCACTTGGACCCAGACAGATTACGTGAAACTTCAAGCGCAGACTAGCACCCGGGCCATTCACAGGAAGGACCTGAGGAAAGGTGATCCCTTTCACGGGAATTTAAGAAAATGCAGTAGTAGTGGTTAGTTGCCTCAGAAATGCTTAGTTGTTGGTTCCTATATCATAGTTGAATAATTGTATTGCCTTTCATGCATCTTGATTACTGATCTCTATTCCTTCCCTGTTTCCTCCCCTCCTGCTGTTACCGTGGTATGAAGCTCACATACTACTCTGCTTATAGAGTTTGCCTACTCTACTTTGCTGATGACCACACTTGCTAGAGTTTTCCTTGGTATTCTCCAGTCTGAGTGTCCTGCTGTCCCAACAACATCTAAAACCTGGCAATAACCTCAAGTCCAAGTCTTGCAGAGCTTATCACACAGCCCGTCTGGCTGCTTGACAGATGACACATTTTGAGGTCTCAACCTCCCCATCTTATAGTCCTTTTCCAGACTCCAAATGTTATTTAGGGTCTAAGTCTTTGAAAATGTTTGTTGGGGTTCTGCTTCTTTTGGAGTGTACATTTTTCCTTCTCTTTTTCCCTCTTGAAAGGCTGTCTGTCACCGCAGAAAAGACTCCAAAGCTCATTGTCCCACAACACAGTTTTTGTGAGTGAGCAGATTTCACACCTGGACGTCAGCCACAGTGATAGATGCATCAAAGGTTTGATCCTTGGGTCCCATCCCTACTCATTATGATTCTTGTTATCAGCCCCATCACCTTCCTGAGATGTATCCAGGCCTCTTCATTGTGATCTATCACTGAATCAATGAGCACCCTTTTGAAGAGTAAATGGGAGTCTTTTCTTTCCTGCTCTAGTGTGTGCCCCCCTCAGCACACAAGAATATAGCAGTACACAAATCTGTCTGGTGGGATTCCTCTACTCCTCATCTCTTCACCAGGCAGGCCTTGGGATTTTAAAATGGAACCGAGGGTCCTCCATGTAATGTACCATTGCAAGCACACTTACACTCAGGGCCCAATTCACAAAAGGTACCCCCAGTAGGGGCGGAGGTCCTGCAGTCATGTTGGGGGTCCTGCACTCATTGCTGGACCTCCATGCAGCAGTAATCCATTGCGTAGGCCCCTCCACGACTGTGAGGCCCCTGAGGTGACTGCAGGGCCTCATCCTGACTGTGGGGACCTTTTGGGAAGTAGGCCCTGTGTGTGCATTCACAGCACACATACTGTACAGCACAGTTACCTCCATGCATTGTGCCACTATTAACACACATACATTCATCACACACATTCAATCTGCATACAGTGTTTAGTACTGTAACCTCGCTGTATTGTACCAGTGTGTGCTATTTGCAAACACACACATGCTGGTACACACACTCTCCATTTGCGCTGCACAACACTTCATCCTTCATGTATTTTACTTTGTGCAAGCACGCATTCACCCTGAACATGTATTTCATTGAGCATGTACTGCTCAGAACTACATCTCTCATGTAATGTATCCTCGCAGTCATACATACACTCAGCACATGCACTAATCCCACATATACTACACAATACTGCTCTACCTCAGTACTGTACTGTATTGTACCCTTTCCCAGGCACACGTATATCCAGCACAGAGAGTGTACTCCTGCACTATACAGCACTCCACATCCACCTGAAGTAGGCCAAGGGTGAGTTAGACTGGCCATTGTCATGGCTCACACACATGATCTGTGCTTGCCTATGACTACAAAATGAGATTTTGGTATCCAGACAATAGTACAGTTGGGTACTCTAGGCAGGGGTACACATATGTTACCATGGAGAGGACAATTCCATCCCAACAACTACTCTCCCTTTCCAGGGGAGGATCCAGCAGCTTGTTTGTTGTTAGTCTATCTGAACTGTGGGAAATATTCACTGAATTCATTAAACTCTTGTGTGGCCTATTCTCAAACTGGACCTAAAGAATACTGCCACTGACCCAATGGCCTATGGGCCTGATTTAGGTTTGATGGTATTTTCTTTTAACATTACAGGCAGTATTCATCCATAATTATTTTTTGGCTATCCTATTGGTATTTATCTATATTTATTTTGTGTGTTGAGAAAATGGTGAGTAACACGCTTAACAAATTACTGATTGATTGATTTATTAATATGGTATATTTCCATATTTATTTATCTGATAAATATGCACTCATACTTTGATGCCTGTGTGGTTTTAGCAAATTAAGCAGCTAAATATAGTAAACCAATACACCCACATATAAATACCAGCATTATACTACAAATACATATTACCATATGCTTGTATTTAGGGAAATCTCAACCTGTTTTTTTAACTTCCCAGTCTGTCTATCTGCCCAGCTGTTGTTTTGGAATTTACAAAAGACAGAATGGAGAGTCACTCACAACAAGCACCATTTTCAGTGTTTTTCCACTTTTAAAAATAAACACTGGCAGGAAACATTGTTTTCTGTCTGTATTTATCTGTAAACATCAGTAAAACGGACAACTGGAAGCCTAGATTACAATTTCCATAAGATATAATGGAATCGTAATATGGCAGATGGGATATCTCTCACATTTGTGACAGAGTAACCCCGTATGCTGAGATCAAAATCTCGCCCTATGTCTCTTTGCCTCAGCAAGGAGCTAGATAATCCTTTGAAAACAGTCAACATTTTATATTTTTGTGAAGTAAACATACTTACAATATATAGGAGGAGTAGATGTGAAACCTGTGGGAGATCCTATATGTCTTTAAGAAGCTGAAAAATACACAAAATGTATAATTCAGCAAGAGGTTGTTTATTGAAGTTCTCCCTTGGCAAATATTCCTTGGTGTGTAGTGTAAATCCCTGTTCACACCATTTGCAAATGCAAGGAAGTCTGGCACGCCACAGTCAGGAGACCACTGAGAAATAAATGAGGGTCAAGCCTGCATGAAGAAGCCTGAAGGGAATTACCATAGTATAGAAAAAATGATAACAATTTGACAATCGTCGGAGTTCAGCCTGTGCTACCGTTCAGCTGTTTGTGGATAAGGATATCTGGCACACAAAACAATAGAAACCTCAGGATTGATGATCTTGAAAAGATATGGTAGTGGTACATTTCCATACAGTCATGGGTTGATAAATGCAACCAAAAGAGAAAACCTTAGACCAGCACTTCACTTTAATTTACTTTCCAAATACCTCAAATGCACTGCACCCAGTGTATCACCTGTGGTCACCCTGAACCCAGAAAACCTTACATGTCTGTAGTCCCCACGCTAAGAACATTAGGAGAAATACAGATTGAAATCAAGCATTGTCACAGAGATGCTCCTAGGAGAGGACTCTGAAGAAAACCAGCATGTTTTGGAAAAATAAATACTAGATTTCTGCCATATGCTATGTTCAGAGATTTCTACAGGACTAAGGAAGTCTGGCACCCAAAATTAGAAAGTTTAGGATGTGTATATGTTGAAAATATATGGTTGTTATAAGTTTAAATATAAGTCAGGGGGATACCTGAGACCAAACATTATGTGACCCAAATCAGCCTTTTAACTTTCATTTGCTTTCCAATGTTTCCATATCCTGAACATCCAATTGATACTACCAGTATGCTCAGGAGACTTAGAAGTGCATAAATGGGAATTATGCTTTGGTGGGCATATGTTTCTGCATGACAGAAACTGAGGGAAATTACCATGTTTGAAAAGCAAACTTCTAAGAACCTGATAAACAACATGTTCACCTTGTTCTACCAACCAGGGTGTCAGAGAGTCTGGGGTACACCATTAGATTCCATTTGTTTCAAATGACAATTGTACAACAAAGGGTGATTCTTTAACCATTTACTGATCTGTGCCAACATTACAACATTGATTGTGCATAATACATTCCATAAGTAAAACACACACATATTTGATATTACCAGACTACATTTAAAGCATAATTTCCTTCATTCCAGGATTTTAATTCATCCATCTGAGAAATACAATACAATATAGAGCAAATGTGTTAAAAAATGTTATAGAGCATCACAATTTTCACTACATCTTCAGCCAGTAGTGATATAGCATTGCAGGTTTTGCACACATGCATTAAATTGAATGTACTGAGAAAAAAACATTTGTAGTGGGACAGAGACCAAGGAGAGGCATGTGGTTGAACAACCTGAGAAGAGAGGTGCAAACCTGCCAAAAGTGGGTTAACAGATAAGCTGTTTTGCACCCTTCCAAGAGATAGTTAACAGGACTGACAAGACAGAAGACTATTAACTTTGATAAACTTCTATCTGCATTGTGAGGCCTTTGGAGGGATGTCTCCAGCCTTATCCTAAATCTCTGGACCACGAAGGTGCTCCAAAGGTTTAGAGAACTAGGCTCCTGCTGACTGCAAAAAGGACAAATACTATAACACCTGTCACCTGCTGAGAAATGCTCTTGTTAGTTGGGAAAGTGTGGAAAATCCTAAGGATTGAGGGAGAACATTAAAACACAGATGTAACTGAACATGTAGCTGTAGACCTCATTGGAAGCCATAGAAAGCCTTTCATAGCAACACCCATTAGCCTGGTATTCAAGAACAACTCCCTGAATGTTTAGTGACTTTTTTGTGCACTGGACAAAAGTTCATAAATGAAACGCAACAGATTATATTGGTTGTTAAATATACTTATTCCATAAGTCAAGGTGGAGCAATTCCCTTTACGATATGTCCATCTACATTATAATACAAAGTTGTATAATTACCATTTTATTTACTAGCAAAATATCCCTATTTGTTCTTCTACCAATTTCATTATTAAACCAATTTCATACCACACTATATTCATCTTCCTTCCATTATCCCACCCTTCAAAATTGTTATCTCCATTCCACTGTGCACCCTAATAATCTGCCACTAGACCTGGTTATGAGGTGGATCTTTATCTAACCAACCCTTTGCAATGCAAACCCTCTCAATGATAATTGCTGTGAGGACCATCCCTCACATACCACTTGGAACATTCCTTGAAATAACAAAAATAATCAAACATATTGATGGTCCACATGTTACCTCCATGACAATTCATAACTCCTTAAAAACTACATTCCAATAATTATTAGGCTGGAGCAAAAACAAATATATGGAGGACATCTGTGTGTTCTAATCAGAAGTGAGGGCACTTTGAATTTGATCTACATACCTATTGTACATCTTCTGTGGGGTATAGCAAAAATTGTGAATGGATCCATACTTTACATGGACTTTTCAAGTGAATTGTGCTCCAGCCTAGCACAATAGACAATTTACTTTTTAGTAAAAGGTTTATAGAACCTTACTGGCAATATTTCTGTTTGCCTACCTTGATTATCATCCAAAGTTAAAATGAATTATTATGTAAACATTCAATACCTACGTCCCATTCCTGTGAGAAAATCTTTTCCTTAAAGGGGATTGAGTCCAGAAGAGTTTTCCATCTCTACGATGGACAATAAATTCTGGAAATATTTTAAAACTCTAGATGAAGGAATATTGACCATTTCTACGCCTCTAAATGGCACAAAAACTAAATTTTTCTATAATTACCAATGTAATGGAATGTAGATGTCTATCATGGACTACATGCAGTATGGGGAAATTCCTCCAAAAGGAAGGAGATTCCACATAAGTATGCTGAGGGTAGTTAGACAAGCACCTCGTTTGTAGACCAGTTTTACCAGACCAAGAGGACAGCTTGAAGGATCTTACGTCTATTTTTCTGTGTGCCACAGAATCATACTAGGCAAAAGTGATAGAGCACTCAAAGCATCAAAATAGCTTTGGCCATGTCGGGAGGTGATGCTGGTCTCTTTAAATAATTAATCTATGCTGTACAAAAGAACCAATATCAGTGCTAATTTCTTGGCTTAAAACATTGTACTTGTAATAAACAGCCTACAGGGTCTATATGTTTTGCAAAGTTTAGATCCTGTATTTTTCTTGGGGATAAACTACAGTGCTGATCTGGTTCCCTAATTGACACAGCTTTAGAAGCTGTTTTAATTAAGGTCAGAAATTAAGTTCAGAAAAGGGTGATCATTCTTCTACAAATATTTCATAAAAAGCTGCTGGTATCAAATGTACCAAAGAAAGTTTCCTAGTTGGCAGACCCGTAAAAGCTTCAAGTACCTCAAGTGTAGAAGGTTTCTTCCGATCATTAGAGACTTCCTTCGATAACAGCTTAAAATCCATCATTTTAACAAATTTCTCCAGCTTATGTCATGAAAAAGGCCAATATAATGTCTTATAGAAGTTCCTACAACCTATATATTTTTACTTGACTCTTACCTTCATCCTTTAGGCATCTGTAATGCATTGAATGACTCTATGAGTCTTCCTTCCTTTCATTCACTTGAACAACCATTATATTCAAGTTAAAAGTTTGTGGACTTGTGTAGCACTGCGAAAGATGACAGAGGGCTTGTATGGAGGTATCCAGCGTATAAAACTTTTCCTTAACTAGTATTTTGTGTTCTAATGGTACATGTGTCCTTGTAAAATTGTATAGTTCTGTGGCCCAATTGTCAGCTGAATTTCACCTTCCCCAATTCAGCTGCTTAGATCCCTGCTACTCTAACCATAGGTGCTTCTTTACAACAAGCACCTGGACAAGAGATTTGTTCCTTTACTTTCTGTTGGATACCCTGTCCCTTCCATTTTCTTTCCACTATATTCTAATCGTAGATTGTACTCATTGGTGAGTTACATAATGACATTTAACATTGCTGCCGGTAATCAGCATCACAAGCCCACCTTAGGGAAAGCTATACCTACATCTCCTTCCACATAATCATCCCTAATTTCACACAGTAAAAGGTATAGGAAGAGGTGAGGCAACTCCTGAATTCAGTCTCTGCTTCTCCAGTGCAAAATATTTTTAACCATACTGAAAAACACTAATTAATACTGTCAGGTTCCTCGCTTATAGAAACAAAGGGTATGGAAGCATGAGGCAGTGACGGTTTTGACTTGGGTCATCATATTGAGTTTCCTGTTGATGGCGATCCAGAGGTTCTTGGCTTGGATAATGAGGGTGGGCAGCAGTCTTAATTCTGTTGGCCACCAAGTGGAGACCAACGGTGAAGTGGTGATCTTGAGGATCACAATTTCAGTCTTTTTGGTGTTCAGCTTCAGCCAGTTGGTCTTGATCCATCAGCGATTTCAGTCATAGGCATTGACTGTAATCCAGATACTCTGTGTCTTGTCTGTGAGGGAGAGAAAGATTTGTGTGTTGTTGCCGTAGGAGAAGATGTTGTTGTTGTGAAATCAGGTGAATGTGGCTATTGGGATCAGGTATGCACTGAACACGGTTGGACTCAGTGAGAATGCTAGTGAAACTCCTCAGGTGAGATTGCGTGAGTCTGAGGTGTACAGTGCCAGGATGACTGACTTTGTCTTTCCAGTCAGGTATGAGCAGAACCAACGGAATGTGTGACCTTGGATTCCAATATCATGTAGATGTTAGATGTAGATAGGGTGAGTGACCATGTCAAATACTGCAGAGAAGTCCAGGAGAATGAGGTCCATTGGGTCTCCTCTGGCCAGAGTCATACGGATGTCATCCTTGGTGGCGATGAAGGCAGTTTCTATGCTTTCATTGAATTTGAAACCAGACTGAGGCCCTCATTGCAACCCTAGCAGTTGGTGATAAAGCGGGGGTAATACCGCCAACAGTCTGGCGGTAAGAAAAATGGAATTATGACCACGGCCGAAATCGCCAACACAGACAGCCACTTTAACACTCCGACCGCCACGGTGGTAGCAACAAACACCTCTGTGGTAACCGCCAACAGCCAGGCAGAAGACAATGTACTGCCCACACTATTATGACACACCAATCCGCCACCTTTTCTGGGGTAGTACCAATGCCATCAAAAGCACGGCGGAAAATGTACACAGAAGGGAAACGACTCACCTCTTGACACTCAAGGAAGAACCACGACGCCATGGAGCCCAAACTGCACATATTTCCAATGCTGGTCTACCTCCTTCGACACCAGGAACACGAACAGCAGTGAAGACGACCACGTGAGTTCCGCACCTAGCACACAAGGGGGGGGGGAGGAAAAAAGAGAGTTACACACACACACAACACGCAACACACAAACAGATGAAGTAACATTACATATACGCCCCGTAACCCTCAGAAATAATGCAAAGACAAAAGGAATTCAATAAAGTGAGTGTAATATAACAAATTCAGATAAATACGTCCTGAAAGCACAAAACAGTATGTACCATATATACAAATGGAGGGACAAAGTCCACTCCAAAATGTCAGTGGCCCAAAGGGCCATAACACATAGGCAAAGGCCACACTTGACTCCTGCCTCAATACGGAGAGAACACTGCAGGGGCATCAGGTCAAAAACACACAGCTACCTCAGGGGGACGGGGATGGGGGGGGGCACCTCAGCCAGAAGATGGTACAAGGCCACTGCTCCTGGAGGGGGATACATGCCCTCTGCAATGTCCTGGGGAATGCAAGGCCACAATCTCTCAAGTGGCTGGTTTGCCTACTGCTTGGTCCTGGGTAGTGCAAAGCCACAGTCTCTCAAGTGGATGGCTTCTCCACTGGTTCTGGAGGGGGCTTTGTGGCCAGTATGCTTCATCCTGGCAAGGAGGGGGTGAGTGGATGCCTTCTTCCACTGGTTCTGGAGGGGGCTTTGTGCCTAGTGTGCTTCATCCTGGCAAGGAGGGGGTGAGTGGGTGCCTTCTTCCACTGGTTATGGAGGGGACTTTGTGCCCAGTGTGCTTCATCCTGGCAAGGAGGGGGTGAGTGGATGCCTTCTTCCACTGGTTCTGGAGGGGGCCTTGTGCCCTTTGATGCTGATCCTGGATGGGGCAAGGTCACAGCCTCTCACCTGGCTGTCACACCTACAGGTGTTTCAGGGGCCAGGACGCACTACAGCCCATGTAGTCATGACTACACACTGCTCGCCGGCAGTGATGGCTGCTCAGTGGATGGCAGTTGCTGTGCATGTTGCGGGGCTGTCAGTGGTGGGGGGAGGCTCCAGCCCTTCCGTTGCAGCCTTGGACGGCTGCCCACTGGGGCTGCTGCTGCTGGCAGTGCTGCTGGTAGCGGTGCAGGTGGCGGTGCTGGCAGCGTTGCAGGTGGCGCTGCTGTCAGTGGTGGGGGGAGGCTCCAGGCCTTTATCTGCAGCCTCGGACGGCTGCCCACTGGGGCAGCTGTTGCTGGCAGTGGTGCTGGTGGTGGTGCAGGTGGCAGTGCTGCTGGCAGTGCAGGTGGCGGTGCTGGCGGCAGAGCAAGTGGTGGTACTGTCAATGGTGGGGGGAGGCTCCAGCCCTTCCCCTGCAGCCTCGGATGGCTGAAGTGCCATGGCTGGTGTTGTTTGCCCAGAATGTGCCCCAGCACCAGGCACCAGATCCATCCTGCCTTCAGCGTCAGTTCCTTTTATATTGGCCTTGGCAGCTGTTGTCCCCTTCCTACCCTTGGCAGATGGTGGTGCCTCCTTGGTTCTGCCAGTTGGTGTTCCCTTCCTGCCCTTGCTGGCTGGTGTTCCCTCCTTCCCCTTGCTGGCTGGTGGTGCCTCCTTTCCCTTGCTGGCTGGTGGTGCCTCCTTCCCCTTGCTGGCAGTGTCCCCTTCTTGCTCTTGCTAGATGGTGGCCCTTTCTTGCCCTTGGCAGGTGATGCAGGCACACTGGCTATGCTGACGGGTGCCTCCTTGGAGCCTCTCACACCTGCAGTAGCTGCAGAAACTACAGTGGCTGTGGACTGGATGTCTGAGGTGCTGGGTTGGGTTCTGCCCACCCTGGAACAAAGTGAAGGATGGAGGGGGCAGGGAATAGGTCAAGGGTGGTGAAGAAAAGCCTTTGAGGGACACTGGGGCTGGAAGAGGGTGAAGGGTTGGGAGTGGAGGAAGAGAGAGTGGTTGTAGGAGGTGTCTGTCTGCTGTGTTTGGGTGCAGGTGCATGGACTGGATGCTTTTGTGAGGTGGATAGCTGTTGGGTGTCTGAGTGCTTGCGCTTTTGTACTTTGGGAGGAGGGGGCACAGACACAGTGGGAGAGGACACAGGAGACGTGTGCATGGATGTGGGGGTGGTGACTGCCAGTGAGGGGCGTGTTGTGATAGGTGTGCTGGTGATGGAGGTAGTAGATGAGGATGTAGTGAATGCAGGTGTTAGTGGAGACGCAACTGGGAGGGAGGTGGGCGAGGAGGAGGAGGGGGACAGAGTGGAGACAGTGGATGTTGGTGTGTCTGCATCTGGATGGTGCTTGTGTGAGTGCCTGTGGGATGAAGTGTGGTGCTTGTGTTTGCCTGAGCCACTTCTGTATGGTGATTTGGGTGCATGCATGTCTGAAGGTGTGCTTGGTATAGGCTGGGACTGAGGGAAAAGGGACTGGGTAGAGGAAGTTGGAGGGGGGAATCTAGAGACAGGGACAATGACTGCCATCAGTGGGTTGGCCAGATCCTGGAATGCTCTCTGTTGGGCCGCAATGCCAGAGTGAATGCCCTCCAGGTATGCATTTGTTTGTTGCATATGCCATGCTAGACCCTGGATGGCATTCAGTATGGCTGACTGACCAACAAAGAGGGATCTCAGGAGGTCAAAAACCTCCTCACTGAGGGCAGCAGGGCTGACTGGGGCAGGGCCTGAGTTGTCTAGGGCGAAGGAGATGCCCACCCTCCTGGGTAAGCAGGCACGGGAAACTCGCTGAGGGCCTGCTTGGAGGGTGGTGCTGGTACACGGGTGGCGGCTGTACCTGTAGTTGGGGGGGCACAGAGGTGTCCACCACCACCAGGGAGCTCCCATCGGAGGAGGAGTTGCTCTCAGTACTGTCCCCTCCTGTCTCCGCCGTGGTGCTCCCCTTGCCCTCCGTCTCACTGGTGCCCTCACCGTTGGTGGTTTCGGCCTCCAGGCCCATGCGGGATGCAGCTCCCTCCATCGCCGGTGCTCTCCTCCTCCGCCAGATGATGCTAATGCACACAAGGACAAGGTGACAAAACAAAAAGGGGGAGGGAGAGACAAAGGATACACTTGGTCAATGCCAGCAGCAACACTACCGTACGCGTATACAACTCACAGGGAACAGCCCTATGCTCTAGGCCATGCACTACCAGGTACAATGCTAGTCACCAGGCCATGGGATACAATGCCTAACGCCATTAGCTGCACACCTGAAACGCACAGGACCCTGCCCAGTAGTAGATGTCCACTAGCATTATTGTGGTTGGAGTGCATCTGAGCTTGCCCATCATGGAACCTACCGTGCCATGTTCGCCCTAGCCTTAGGGCACCCACAGACCCACATCCCCACCCAGGTAACACCTTAACGCGCGCTAAATCATTATTCTGAATCTGTACTCACCCCCTTGTGGCTGCTGTGATGCCTTCAAGCGCCCATCCAACTCTGGATAGGCTCCGTCAGGATGCGGAACATCAGGGGGGTCAGGGTACGACGGGCACCCCTTCCTCGTTAGGAGGCCAGCTCAACTGGGCCTCTGCCGCCTTCCTTGCCTTGCAGAGCAGGTCCTCCTACCGTTTGCGACAGTGGGTGCTCCGCCTGTCAAAGAACACCAGGTCCGCACCTCCTTGCAGAGGTCCCACCAAATACCCTTTTTCTGATGGACGCTGACCTGCAGAAAAAGATACAAAAGAAAAGGTATGAGTCATACTGTCCGGACTGTTATACTCATCGCCCACCATATCCCTCCCATCCCCTTACGCACATACATTGCCCACCGAACATGTAGCACTCTGCCAAGGATCCCTCAGCGCCCCCCTTACACGAGGCTTACACACACAGCACTCCATACAATCATGCCCCACGCATCGTGCTCACAGTGTACTCACCTGTTGGTCTGGTGGACCATAAAGTAAAGGGTACTGGGGTAGGACCCCCATCCACCAGTCTTGCCAATTTCTTGGAAGTGAAGGCAGGGGCCCTTTCCCCAGACACTCGAGCCATGGTCGCTTCCAGACACAGGTCACTGCAGCACTTGCAGTGTAGGTCCTCTCCTGTTAAAGGTCAGGTAGCAAGTGAGTGAACAGATAGCAAATGGCGGTCATGTCCGCGGCGGTGTGTACCATCACCGCTGGCGTACACCACCATTGGCTCCTGGAACCCATAGGCCCCAATGATAACCAATGATGTGTTGCATGGCGGTCACCGACCTCCTCCGGCAACAGTGCACAATGTCAGCAGAATTACCCTATTTCCACTTGTACCTCCTCACAGGTCAGGTGGCTGGCATTTCAGGGGGGCACAGGCCATGGCATCTAACTGCGTCACAGCAGACATAGGCACATCAACAGACCTACACGTTCACATTGAGTTTCTGTAAGAAAAGCAAGGCATATTAATCTGAGTATATGTTTGAATATGACCATCTGCTGACCGTTTTTCACCCGAGAGTTCAAGCGCTGAGGATGAATAGGAGATGGAGACATACCCCCGTGTACAGACCCCAGGTGGACCTGGGGACAATGGAGGACAGCCAGATTATCCTAACCTACAGACTTGATAGGGCTACAATCCAAGAGCTGTGTGCCCAATTGGAGCCAGACCTGATTTCAGCTATCCGCCACCCCACAGGTGTCCCCCTCTAGAGCAGGTCCTGTCAGTGCTCCATTTCTTGGCAAGTGGTTCCTTCCAAGTGACAGTGGCCATGGCAGCTGGGATGTCACAGCCTATGTTCTCAAACGTGCTGACCAGGGCGTTGTCTGCCCTGATGTAACACATGCACAGCTACATCGTATTCCCCCAGGTGGAGGATTTGGTCACAGTGAAAGCTGAATTCTATGCAATGGGACATATCCCCAACATCATTGGTGATATTGCCTTTGCCCCCCCGAGAAATGAACAGGTGTTCAGAAATCAAAAAAGCTTTCATTCTCTGAATGAGCAGATAGTGTGCCTGGCAGAGCAGTACATCTCCCATGTCAATGCAAAGTATCCTGGCTCTGTGCATGATGCCTTTATCTTGAGGAATAGCACCATCCCATATGTGATGGTTCAACTCCAGAGGCACAGGGTGAGGCTAATAGGTGAGCCCATGGTTCCCACCAAGTGTCTGTTGGTGTATGGTTGTGGGTTTGGCCCTGGCTAACAGGTATCCCTCGATATTTACAGGTGACTCTGGTTACCCCAACCTCTCATGGCTACTGACCCCAGTGAGGAATGCCTAGGACAAGGGCAGAGGAACGTTACAATGAGGCACATGGGCGAACAAGGAGGATCATTGAGTGCACCTTTGGCCTCCTGAAGGCCAGATTACGGTGCCTCCATCTAACAGGTGGATCCATGTGCTACTCACCCAAGAAGGTGTGCCAGATCATCGTTGCATGTTGCACAACCTGGCCTTGAGATGCCAGGTGCCTTTTTTGCAGGAGGATGAGGCTGGAGATGGGTGTGTAGTAGCAGTGAAACCTCTAGACAGTGGAAGAGGATGTGGACAACAGAACTACTATAATTCAACAGTACTTCCAGTGACACATAGGTAAGACAGTGTAACTTCACCTTCCATTGCAGTTTTGTGTTGGACATTGTACATGGCAGCCTGATTTTCCCAAATCTATGGCCACTTACTGTACCCTTTGGCATCTCTATTTTCAGATATCTGTGCCCCACTCTGGCTCCTGATGTGTTTACTGCTACCCAGTACAGGTCATACCTATGTAAATATAACCGTACTTTTGAATTGCAATGTTTACAGCTTGTTAAACTAATACATTTTTCAATCAATTGACAGACTCCATACTTGTATTAGTTCCAAGGGTATTTATTTATGTGATAATAAGTGTAGGGGGTATTGCAATAAGCTGGGTTGAAGGTGGAGGAATGTCCAGGATAGAGTCCAGTCTATTGGTATCACAGATGAATTGTCCAAGGTTTCATAGGGAGCGGGGCAATGGCATTTCAAGGTAGACAGGGTGACATAGTGGGACACAAATGTGACATTCGGGAGAGTCTTATTTCCTGGTGGGGGTCTTGGCAATGTTTTCTGGCTTCTGCCTGGATCAAAGGGGCATTTTTTGTGGTGGTTCTCCTTCTGCAGTGGGGAGGGGTACTGGTGGCCTGTTGTTCCTGTGGCGGGCCTCCTGCCCACTAGCGCTGGCGGAGGTGGAGGGCTGTTCATCGGTGTGGCTAGTGTCAGGGGCCCGTTGGTGTGCCACTGGCTTCCTCATGGTGTTGGCCATGTCTGCCAGCACCCCTGCAATGGTGACCAGGGTGGTGTGGATGTCCCTCAGGTCCTCCCTGATTCACAGGTACTGTCCCTCCTGCAGCTGCTGGGCCTCCTGCAACTTGGCCAGTATATGGCCCATGGTCTCCTGGGAATGGTTGTATGCTCCCAGGATGTTGGTGAGTGCCTCGTGGAGAGTCGGTTCCCTTGGCCTGTCCTCCCCCTGTCACACAGCAATCCTCCCAGCTTCCCTGTTGTCCTGTCTCTCTGTCCCCTGAACCGTGTGCCTACTGCCACGGACCCCAGGTCCCTGATCGTCCTGTGTTTGTGGGGTTGCCTGGGGTCCCTGTAGTGGTGGACACACTGCTAATTGACGTGTCCTGGGGACAGAGGTATGGACCCGCTTGGTGGGTGCTGTGCTTGTCTTTCCTGAGGGGGGAGGCTCTGTGGTGGTTTGGGACTGTGGCTGGGTCACCGACTGTCCAGAGGTCCCTGATGGGCCAGGTTGGTCATCCTAATCCAGTCATGCAGAGCTGTTGTGATGGGTGTCCATGCAAGTCTGTGATGGGGGTCCATGCATTGGTGTTGCATGCAGGGGTTGTGATGGTGGGGTATATGTGAGGTGGTGGAGTGATGGGGGTGAGGGTAGGGGTAGGAGTTTGTGATGGCATGCAAGGATGGGGATATTAGTAATAAAGATTTGACTTACCAGAGTCCAGTCCTCCAGCTACTCCTGCCAGGCCCTCAGGATGCATGATCGCTGTTAGAAATGGGGTCTCTGGTTGACAGTCAGGTTACCCCCTGTTCAAGCAAGGACCCTCACTCTAGTTAGGATAAAAGAGAATCACCCTGAGCTAACCCCTGCTTACCCCCTTGGTAGCTTGGCAGAGCAGTAGGCTTAACCTCAGAGTGCTGGGCGTAAAGTATTTGTACCAACACACACAGTAACTTAATGAAAACACTACAAAATGACACAACACCAGTTTAGAAAAATAGGAAATATTTATCTAGACAAAACAAGACCAAAACGACAAAAAATCCAACATACACAAGTCAAGTTATGATTTTTTAAAGGTTTAAAATAAAAAGAGTCTTTAGGTAGTTGTAACACCACACTAGCGCTGCTAGCGTGAAAATGTACCTGGTTTGCGGCAAAAATAACCCCGCACGGGCGGTGTGCGTCGAAAATAACCCTGCACGGGTATATGCGTCGAAAACAGCTCGGCACGGCGAGGCGCGTCGAAAAAGCCAGCCACGCGACGGTCCGAAAGTCCCGCGGCGCTGGTTGCGATCTCTCAGCCTTCGTCAGCGATGCTGCGCGTCGTTTCTCCTGCTCCGGGCGTCGATTCTCCGGTCGCGTTTCCTGCAGCGTCGTTTCTCAGCTGCGGAGCCGGCGTCGCGTCGTTTTCTCAGCCGCAATCGGATTCGCGTCGATCTTTTCTCCGCACGGTGCTCGGTGCGTGTATTTTTGTCCTTAGGCTGCCAGCCTCTCCTTTCAGGGTCCCAGGAACTGGAAGGGCACCACAGAGCAGAGTAGGGGTCTCTCCAGAGACTCCAGGTGCTGGCAGGAAGAAGTCTTTGCTATCCCTGAGACTTCAACAACAGGAGGCAAGCTCTACATCAAGCCCTTGGAGATTTCTTCTTCAAGATGGAAGGCACACAAAGTCCAGTCTTTGCCCTCTTACTCTGGCAGAAGCAGCACTGCAGGAAAGCTCCACAAAGCACAGTCACAGGCAGGGCAGCACTTGTTCCTCAGCGATCAGCTCTTCTCCAGGCAGAGGTTCCTCTTGATTCCAGAAGTGTTTCTAAAGTTTGTAAGTTTGGGTGCCCTTCTTATACCCATTTTAGTCTTTGAAGTCACCTTTCTTCAAAGGGGACTCACACCTTTTTGTGAAATCCTGCCTTGCCCAGGCAAGGCCTCAGACACACACCAGGGGGCTGGAGACAGCATTGTCAGAGGCAGGCACAGTCCTTTCAGATGAGAGTGACCACTCCACCCCTCCCTCCTAGCAGAGATGGCTAATCAGGAAATGCAGATCACACCCCAGCTCCCTTTGTGTCACTGTCTGGTGTGAGGTGAAAAACAACCCAACTGTTAAACTGACCCAGACAGGGAATCCACAAACCAGGCAGAGTCACAGAATGGTTTAAGCAAGAAAATGCTCACTTTCTAAAAGTGGCATTTCCAAACTCACAATCTTAAAATCAACTTTACTAAAAGATGTATTTTTAAATTGTGAGTTCAGGGATCCCAAACTCCACATGTCCATCTACTCTCTAGGGGATTCTACACTTTAATCATATTTAAAGGTAGCCCCCATATTATCCTATGAGAGAGAGACAGACCTTGCAACAGTGAAAACGAAATTGGCAGTATTTCACTGTCAGGACATATAAACCACATTACTATATGTCCTACCTTATCCATACACTGCACCCTGCCCTTGGGGCTACCTAGGGCCTACCTTAGGGGTGCCTTACATGTAAGAAAAGGGAAGGTTTAGGCCTGGCAAGTGGGTACACTTGCCAAGTCGAATTTACAGTGTAAAAATACACACACAGACACTGCAGTGGCAGGTCTGAGACATGATTACAGAGCTACTTATGTGGGTGGCACAACCAGTGCTGCAGGCCCACTAGTAGCATTTGATTTACAGGCCCTGGCACCTCTAGTGCACCTTACTAGGGACTTACTAGTAAATCAAATATGCCAATCATGGATAAACCACTTACATACAATTTAAACAGGAGAGCATATGCACTTTAGCACTGGTTAGCAGTGGTAAAGTGCTCAGAGTTGAAAAGCCAACAGCAACATGTCAGAAAAAAATAGGAGGCAGGAGGCAAAAAAGTCTGGGGATGACCCTGCATAAGCAAAAGTCCAACACGACCCCCTACCAGCCTAAAGCCAGGGGAGAACAATCAATACCTTGATGTACTTCCCTGATTGGGGCGATAGAACAGGGACCCAGGCCCACAACAGCAGGGGCATGTTCCAGTTCTACGCCTTCCTGACTCCAGTTGGATCCCTCTGTCCATACTCTCAGGGCCCACTAAGCTAACCCATGGGGAACCCTTCTCCACATCTACAGACACCATCTGTGCAACACCTAACTTTACTTTGCTCACAGATGTATTGCAATGGGCAGATAGTACCACGAGGGCCAACACAGTGGTGTTGCCCACTCCACCCCCGGGGTGTGACTCTCGTCCTCCCCCCCCCAGGGGCAACTCTGTCCACCAGGACAGCAAGCCACAGTGGCCCCAGACAACTGTCAGGGATGAGAGCCCGACCTCAGGCCTCTCTAACCACTGTGACTGTGGAGAGTGGGGGGTGGTAGCCCCAGGTGCCTGGCACCCTTTGACCACTCTCTCTTCCACCAGGTCAGGGATGTTAACCTGACCCTGGTCCTCCCCTCTGGGGCTCTGTACCCTCCCCGCAGAAGCGGCACCCCCAGAGTCAAAAACTGTCAGGGTGCTTGTAGAAGCAGTCCTGCACAATTCTTCCATCAGTGCAGGGAAGTTAACCTGCAACTGATCCTCCAACCTGGGGTCTGTACCTTCAGGTTGGACCAGGGCCAGGGGTGAGGCTTCCCTCCCCCTGCCCTCTCTTCTGGGGTCCTGAACCACCCAACTAGGAGTGACCCCCCCAGAAGACAACATGGTAGGGGCACTGTTAGCAGTAGCCCCTTCCTCCAGGTCAGGGGGGACACCCTTAACCTGGCCTCCCAATCCAGGGTCTGTACCCACAGACTGGATCACTGCCTGGCAAACCAGGACTTCCTGGGGGGCATACCTACCCCCTACCAGGTCAGAGTTTACCCTCTGAACCTGGTCATCCAACCCAGGGTCACCACCCTGCGGTTGAACCACTGCCTGGCACACCAGGACTTCCTTGGGAGCACACCTACCCCCTATCAGGTCAGAGTTTACCCCCTGAACCTGATCATTCAACCCAGAGTCACCACCCTGCGGTTGAACCATTGCCTGGCACACCAGGACTTCCTTGGGAGCACACTTACCCCCCATCAGGTCAGAGTTTACCCCCTGAACCTGATCATTCAACCCAGAGTCACCACCCTGCGGTTGAACCATTGCCTGGCACATCAGGACTTCCAGGGGAGCACACCTACCCCCTACCAGATCAGAGCTTGCCCCCTGAATCTGGCAATCCAACCCAGAGTCACTACCCTGCGGTTGAACCACTGCCTGGCGCACCAGGACTTCCTTGGGAGCACACGTACTCCCCATCAGGTCAGAGTTTACCCCCTGAACCTGATCATCCAACCCAGAGTCACCATCCTGCGGTTGAATCATTGCCTGGCACACCAGGACTTCCAGGGGGGCACACTTACCCCCCTCAAGGGACACAGTGTCCCGAAGGGCCACACAAGAGTCTGGTTGGCGCAGGTCTCCTGACCTCTGCCCATCTGACAGAGTCTGGATTCCCCCCAACCCAGAAATGGTCTTACCAAGGTCATTCATGGGGGGCTCTGCTCTCAGAGCTGACCCCTGACCCTCCAGGTTCTCCACTGGGGTCCGCAACCCCCTCTCAACCCTCTGTCTGGACTTCTGCACCCCCTCACTAGGAGTGGTACTGCCAGACACCAGAACTGGTGGGACGCTGGCTACAGCCGCCCCCCCAAGTTCTCCTGACACTGTGGGGTCTCCCTCAACAGATGGCCCTATGGTACAGGCTAGGCTCCCCTCCTGGTGTTCCCGCAGGGAACCCTCTAGGACCTGGGACCGGATCTCGGGCACCTTGGGCCTCAACCCATCCCCATTCCCTCTCCTCTGAGACTGGACATGGGGTCCCTCACCCATCCCACTACACTGGGACCTACCTGGGACACTACAATCCTTCCCTACCTCACCTGGTTGGGAACTACCTAGACCACTCCTCTCAGGAGCACCCCCAAATGCCTCTTCAGACTCTCTGGTACTCACCCAGAAGTCTGCCTCCATTGTAAGCTCCCTGGGGTCAGAGAACTCACACTCCACCTGGTGTTGGCATAGCTCTGGAAAATAAGGACTAGACATATGCTCTCCAGCAATTACATCACTCAGCCCCTCACATGAATTAACCAAAGTACCCTTCACCCAACCATCCAGTGACTCTGCTTTGAAAAAGCACCCCACATCACCCTCCTGAGACTGGTGAGACAGTACCTGACTGTCCCTGACACTCAACCCACACTCTTCTGGGATGTTTTCACACTCCATAACCAGGACTTCTACCTGGGGGGAACCCCTCTCCCTGTCACTCTCACTTAGAGTCAGTAGAGTGTCCCTCCCACCAGTAGGAATATGACTCCCCATGCCAGTTCCCCAATCCACCTCAGGGACCCTGTGCATCACTGGAGCTACCTCATACCCCTGAACCTCCTGGCGTGTGTTAACTCCCTCCTTCAAGTAGGGCACCACATCTCTGGGCATGTGCACTTCTTCAGCAGTACTGGATACAAGATTTTTGCTGCCACCATCTGAACTGGACTCAGCCCTCATGGCCTCCAGCTTCAGCTCTTCACAGCTCAGCTCTTGAGCTGCAATCCTTTCTTTTTCCAGGACTAAGGCTCTCTCCTCCTCAGCCCTCTCAAGCTCTGCATCTAGCTCTTCCAGACTCCGGATTCGAGCTAGGAGCCACTCATCTCTTTCTGTTTCCTCCTCTTCGGAGTAGTCATCCTCCTCAGACTCATTTGGTGGTGTTGCCTGACAACGTTTCAATTCATACTGAAACAGGGCTGACTCAAGATCCTCCCTTCTGGATTTCTTGTTCACAGCCAGTCCCCTTTCCATGCAAAATGCTTTAAGCTGCCACTTTTTATACATAAATAGGTGCCAGAAATTGACTTCCATTCTGCAAAGGCTTCACAACCAAAAACCAAAGTCCAAAAATATTATCAATACTTCCAGGAGGACATCAGAGAACAAAAAGCAGAATCACAAGACAAGTAGTATGTGGTCACGTAGTGGTCTGAGATCAAAACAGTAGTGTACACTTAATTACTGTATGTCAAGTACAAATACAAGTCCAATCCCGACCGCTGGTCACCAATGTTAGAAATGGGGTCTCTGGTTGACAGTCAGGTTACCCCCTGTTCAAGCAAGGACCCTCACTCTAGTTAGGATAAAAGAGAATCACCCTCAGCTAACCCCTGCTTACCCCCTTGGTAGCTTGGCAGAGCAGTAGGCTTAACCTCAGAGTGCTGGGCGTAAAGTATTTGTACCAACACACACAGTAACTTAATGAAAACACTACAAAATGACACAACACCAGTTTAGAAAAATAGGAAATATTTATCTAGACAAAACAAGACCAAAACGACAAAAAATCCAACATACACAAGTCAAGTTATGATTTTTTAAAGGTTTAAAATAAAAAGAGTCTTTAGGTAGTTGTAACACCACACTAGCGCTGCTAGCGTGAAAATGTACCTGGTTTGCGGCAAAAATAACCCCGCACGGGCGGTGTGCGTCGAAAATAACCCTGCACGGGTATATGCGTCGAAAACAGCTCGGCACGGCGAGGCGCGTCGAAAAAGCCAGCCACGCGACGGTCCGAAAGTCCCGCGGCGCTGGTTGCGATCTCTCAGCCTTCGTCAGCGATGCTGCGCGTCGTTTCTCCTGCTCCGGGCGTCGATTCTCCGGTCGCGTTTCCTGCGGCGTCGTTTCTCAGCTGCGGAGCCGGCGTCGCGTCGTTTTCTCAGCCGCGATCGGATTCGCGTCGATCTTTTCTCCGCACGGTGCTCGGTGCGTGTATTTTTGTCCTTAGGCTGCCAGCCTCTCCTTTCAGGGTCCCAGGAACTGGAAGGGCACCACAGAGCAGAGTAGGGGTCTCTCCAGAGACTCCAGGTGCTGGCAGGAAGAAGTCTTTGCTATCCCTGAGACTTCAACAACAGGAGGCAAGCTCTACATCAAGCCCTTGGAGATTTCTTCTTCAAGATGGAAGGCACACAAAGTCCAGTCTTTGCCCTCTTACTCTGGCAGAAGCAGCACTGCAGGAAAGCTCCACAAAGCACAGTCACAGGCAGGGCAGCACTTGTTCCTCAGCGATCAGCTCTTCTCCAGGCAGAGGTTCCTCTTGATTCCAGAAGTGTTTCTAAAGTTTGTAAGTTTGGGTGCCCTTCTTATACCCATTTTAGTCTTTGAAGTCACCTTTCTTCAAAGGGGACTCACACCTTTTTGTGAAATCCTGCCTTGCCCAGGCAAGGCCTCAGACACACACCAGGGGGCTGGAGACAGCATTGTCAGAGGCAGGCACAGTCCTTTCAGATGAGAGTGACCACTCCACCCCTCCCTCCTAGCAGAGATGGCTAATCAGGAAATGCAGATCACACCCCAGCTCCCTTTGTGTCACTGTCTGGTGTGAGGTGAAAAACAACCCAACTGTCAAACTGACCCAGACAGGGAATCCACAAACCAGGCAGAGTCACAGAATGGTTTAAGCAAGAAAATGCTCACTTTCTAAAAGTGGCATTTCCAAACTCACAATCTTAAAATCAACTTTACTAAAAGATGTATTTTTAAATTGTGAGTTCAGGGATCCCAAACTCCACATGTCCATCTACTCTCTAGGGGATTCTACACTTTAATCATATTTAAAGGTAGCCCCCATATTATCCTATGAGAGAGAGACAGACCTTGCAACAGTGAAAACGAAATTGGCAGTATTTCACTGTCAGGACATATAAACCACATTACTATATGTCCTACCTTATCCATACACTGCACCCTGCCCTTGGGGCTACCTAGGGCCTACCTTAGGGGTGCCTTACATGTAAGAAAAGGGAAGGTTTAGGCCTGGCAAGTGGGTACACTTGCCAAGTCGAATTTACAGTGTAAAAATACACACACAGACACTGCAGTGGCAGGTCTGAGACATGATTACAGAGCTACTTATGTGGGTGGCACAACCAGTGCTGCAGGCCCACTAGTAGCATTTGATTTACAGGCCCTGGCACCTCTAGTGCACCTTACTAGGGACTTACTAGTAAATCAAATATGCCAATCATGGATAAACCACTTACATACAATTTAAACAGGAGAGCATATGCACTTTAGCACTGGTTAGCAGTGGTAAAGTGCTCAGAGTTGAAAAGCCAACAGCAACATGTCAGAAAAAAATAGGAGGCAGGAGGCAAAAAAGTCTGGGGATGACCCTGCATAAGCAAAAGTCCAACAATCGCCAAGACTTGCTCCTCCCATGTTGTTAGTTGTGTGGGAGGAGGTGGGAGTCCACTTCCAGTCCTCTGTACAGCTGTCTGGTATCTTGCTACCACGGATCGCACCTTCCCCGTGGGTCGTTCCACCTCTTCCTCATGTCATCTCTTATTCTGGGGTGCTGTCCCACAGCGTTGACCCTGTCCACCACTCTCTGCCATAGCCCCATCTTCCTAGCAATGGACTTCTGCTGCACCTGTGATCCGAATAGCTGTGGCTCTACCCAGATGATTTCCTCCACCATGACCCTTAGCTCCTCCTCTGAGAACCTGGGGTGTCTTTGTGGTGCCATGGGTGTAGTGTGAGTGGTATGCGTTAGGGTGTGTGGGGTGATCTGTTAGGGTGTGTTTTGTGTGATGTGTGGATGGTGTATGGGTGTTGGTGTTCTGATTCAGTGGGTGCTCCTGGCGTGTCTCTCTCTCAGTAGTCAATTTTGTTTTGTCATAAAGGGTTGTGGGTAGTGTGGATGTGTGTTTTATATTGGTGTGTGGGTGTGGTGTGTGTATGCGTGTCAGGTGTGGGTAGTTTGAGTTGTCCAATGTGATGTTGTTTTGTATGTGTGTGCGAAATTTGAGCGTGGCGGTATATACAGCCAATGGTTTACCACGGTTGAATGTCCGCTGTGGTGATTTGTGGGTCATAATGCTGTAGGCGTATTTCTGTTGGCGTAACTTTGTGGGTTTTGGTACTGCCATTTTATCGCTGACCCTTCAAATGGTATGAAGCAAAACAAATTCCTTTGAGGTTAAAGAGAACTGAACAGAAAACTTGGCAAACTTTGAGGGTGAAGCAAAATAAGAGGTATGAATTTCACAACTGTATTTGCGAACATAAATATGCTACATCATCTTTACAGTAAAACAACTATTACAGATTGCATTAGACACCAATACAAACAGGCAAGGCAAACTCTTTTTGACAAATTTTGGCAGCATAGGAGTGGCAACTAGTCATTGACACATTAGTAATGATCTGAAGAAATGTCATTGATATTTGGAATTACATTTTGCTGAGTAGTCACACAAATCTGGGAAATGTTGCACTTCATCGAATTTTCTAAAAGCCAAAACCAGACCTCCTCTGCAAGACAGGTCATCAGGATGCAGGAAATTGTGTTTCTCCTTGAAGTAGTTGAAGGAAATACATGACATTGGGCTGTATCATTTTCTGTCCCTATTACTGGATGTCCCACTGGAAGAGAACAGATTGTGAAGCTAATCTTCAGGAGTTGTACATTTCTCTCAAAAACGAATTATGGACATCATAGGCGTGAATGTGGAATAGAAAAGTGGCTGGTTAGGACATTTGTCTTGCTACTGTAAGTCACACAACTAAGGAAAGACTAGAGGTTGTGTTACTGTTTTTAGTTAGAATATAGTTTGTGATAATGTAGATTCGGTCGATTACAGGGATGTGTATATGAAGTTGATGTATTGTTTTAGTCAATAGGTTGTGTGTTGTATATGTAGTTTATTCACTAGATATATTTAAATTTAAAGTGTTTGGGGTGGGTGACAATGTGAAATATTTTGATTTGCAGATCCAGAACGGATCCCTGAACACTGCACATTTCGGGATTTGCTTTTCGGGAAACCTGAGTATTTTTTTTTTTTTTTTTTAGTTTCTTGGAAATGAGGATTGTGGGGTTACTTAAGAAGTGTTTAATTTCTAATATCTGTAATTAAGAATGTGTAAGGCGTTCAAATTTTATATATATTTGTAATTAACAAATTGTATAATATGTCAAATCTTTTCTGGGAATATATTGTAATGATTGTTTTGAAAGGGTAGCTTCTTTTAATTGCTATCTTGTTTGCATGTTATACTTTATTATGTATGTGATGTTGGATATAGTGCTTTTGTTTTTGGAAATATGTTTTCATTTTTTGGCTTTGCCTTTAGTAAGATCATTGGCCCTCATTATGACACTGGTGGTAAATCCTGCTTACCGCCACACTGACTGCCGCCAACTTGCCACCACGGTGGCAGATATCTGTTCAAAATATAATGACACACGCACACCAATCCGACAGAGTACATCTACATACAGAAATCCGCCAGAACGAAGGTCAGTAATAAACTGGCAGTCCCAAAACCTACACCGTTACACCAACAGAACAGCGCCCATCACATTATGACCCACGAATCACCACAGCATTCAATGGCAGTAAACCGTTGGCGGTACATACTGCCGCGCCCAGAATGGACACCCACAGACAAAACAACACTACATTGGACAATTCAAACAATACACACCTGACACCCATACACACTCCACACCCACACACCCGCACCACTATAAAACACACACCCACAGTACCCACAACCCCTTACGAATACAAATCATTGGCACAAGACTGACACCAAGACTACTGCGACAACTAGAGCCACACACCACCCACACCCATACACCCCTCAAGCACTCCACATCACACACCCCAACATGTTACCCAACACACCCTCACCAACACACATCACATAACACCCATGGCACCACAAAGGCACCCCTGTTTCACTGAGGAAGAGTTACGGGTCATGGTGGAGGGAATTGTCAGGGCAGAGCCACAGCTATTTGGAGCACAGGTGTAGCAAATATCAATAGCAAGGAATGGGGAGCTATGGCAGAGAATAGTGGACAGGGTGAATGTCATGGGACAGCACCCCAGAACAAGGGACGACATCAGGAAGAGGTAGAATGACCTACGGGGGAAGGTATGTTCCATAGCAGCAATACACCAGCTCGCTATACAGAGGACTGGCAGCGGACCCCCACCTCCTCTCCCACAACTAACAGCATGGGAGGAGCAGGTACTGGCCGGAGTTGGAGGAGGATTGGACTCTAGTAAGTCAACTTTCAACAATTATCACCCCCCATACCTGCATGCCATCACACACCCTCACTCCCATCACTACACTCCATCCCATACACTCCACCATCACATCACACTAATCGCAATGCCAAGCCCTGCATGCTGTACCAATGCATGGACACCCCTCACAGCCCTGCATGGACAATGATCACTAAAGCATGCACAGCATAGGGAAACTAAAAATCCCACCATACACCAACATACACAAGTAAAAGCTGGCAGGACAACACCACCCATAGAGGGGAAGCCTGGGATCTACAATCTACAATGTGTCATACACATGAAGCATAAGACATCATTTACATCCCCACAGGTAAAAAAGCCAATGTCACTGGAGAGGAGGTGCCATCACTATCCAGTCCCCAACAGAAGAGGCTTACGGTGATGGCAGTAACTCAGATGGACGATCTACCTGGCCCATCAGGGAATACTGGACAGCCGGTCACCCAAGCCCAGCCACAGACCACCACAGAGCCTCCCCCATCAGGAACCAATATCACAGCACCCACCCACCATCCCCAAAACTCTGTCCCCAGGGCACGTCAATCAGCAGTGTGCCCAGCTGTACAGGGACCCCAGACCACACCACACACACAAGACAATCAGGGACCTGTGGTCAGTGGCAGTGGGCACACCGTTTAGGGGACAGAGGCACAGGCCAACAGGGACACTCTGAGGACTGCTGTGTGTCAGGGTTAGGATAGGAGCAGGGAACCAACTCTCCACTCTCGAGATACTGGGAGCATACCAACATTCCCAGGGCACAATGGGCCAGATCCTTGACAACGTCCCGGAGAACTCACAGCTGCAGGAGGGACAGTATCAGGGGATCAGGAAGGATTTTCAGGCCATCAACAACACTCTGATCCCCATAGCAAGGGTGCTGGCAGACATGGCCAACATTATGAAGGAGGCAGTGTCACACCAGCGGGCCCCTGACATAGGCCAGTCAACACATTCAGTTTTGAGGAAAATTAACTCTGGCACTAACTTAGTCTGTGGCAAATACTGTAGTATTTGTTTGGAGTATTTGATGCTAACAGTGCAATGAAAGCAATGGAAAGTTTTATCAAATGGTATGAAGCAAAACAAATTCCTTTGAGGTTGAAGAGAACTGAACAGAAAACTTGGCAAACTTTGAGGGTGAAGCGAAATAAGAGGTATGAATTTCACAACTGTATTTGCGAACATAAATATGCTACATCATCTTTACAGCAAAACTTCTATTACAGATTGCACTAGACACCAATACAAACAGGCAAGGCAAACTCTTTTTGACAAATTTTGGCAGCATAGGAGTGGCAACTAGTCATTGACACATTAGTAATGATCTGAAGAAATGTCATTGATATTTGGAATTACATTTTGCTGTGTAGTCACACAAATCTGTGAAATGTTGCACTTCATCGAATTTTCTAAAAGCCAAAACAAGACCTCCTCTGCAAGACGTGTCATCAGGATGCAGGAAATTGTTTTTCTCCTTGAAGTAGTTGAAGGAAATACATGACATTGGGCTGTATCATTTTCTGTCCCTCTTACTGGATGTCCCACTGGAAGAGAACAGATTGTGAAGCTAATCTTCAGGAGTTGTACATTTCTCTCAAAAACGAATTATGCACATCATAGGCGTGAATATGGAATAGAAAAGTGGCTGGGTAGGACATTTGTCTTGCTACTTTAAGTCACACAACTAAGGAAAGACTAGAGGTTGTGTTACTGTTTTTAGTTAGAATATAGTTTGTGATAATGTAGATTCGGTTGATTACAGGGATGTGTATATGAAGTTGATGTATTGTTTTAGTCAATAGGTTGTGTGTTGTATATGTAGTTTATTCACTAGATATATTTAAATTTAAAGTGTTTGGGGTGGGTGACAATGTGAAATATTTTGATTTGCAGATCAAGAACGGATTCCTGAAGACTGCACATTTCAGGATTTGCTTTTCGGGAAACCTGAGTATTTTTTTTTTTTTTTTAGTTTCCTTGGAAATGAGGATTGTGGGGTTTCTTAAGAAGTGTTTAATTTCTAATATCTGTAATTAAGAATGTGTAAGGCGTTCACATTTTATATATATTTGTAATGAACGTATTGTATAATATGTCAAATCTTTTCTGGAAATATATTGTAATGATTGTTGTTTTGAAATGGTAGCTTCTTTTAATTGCTATTTTGTTTGCATGTTATACTTTATTATGTATGTGATGTTGGATATAGTGCTTTTGTTTTTGGAAATATGTTTTCATTTTTTGGCTTTGCCTTTAGTAAGATCATTGGCCCTCATTATGACACTGGTGGTAAATCCTGCTTACTGCCACACTGACGGCTGCCAGCTTGCCACCACGGTGGCAGAAATCCGTTCACAACATAATGACACACGCACACCAATCCGACAGAGTACATCTACATACAGAAATCCGCCAGACCGAAGGTCAGTGATAAACTGGCAGTCCCAAAACCTACACCGTTACACCAACAGAACAGCGCCCATCACATTATGACCCACGAATCACCACAGCATTCAATGGCAGTAAACCGTTGGCGGTACATACTGCTGCGCCCAGAATGGACACCCACAGACAAAACAACACTACATTGGACAATTCAAACAATACACACCTGACACCCATACACACTCCACACCCACACACCTGCACCACTACAAAACACACACCCACAGTACCCACAACCCCTTACGAATACAAATCACTGGCACAAGACTGACACCAAGACTACTGCGACAACTAGAGCCACAAACCACCCACACCCATACACCCCTCAAGCACTCCACATCACACACCCCAACATATTACCCAACACAACCTCACCAACACACATCACATAACACCCATGGCACCACAAAGGCACCCCCGTTTCACTGAGGAGGAGTTACGGGTCATGGTGGAGGGAATTGTCAGGGCAGAGCCACAGCTATTTGGAGCACAGGTGTAGCAAATATCAACAGCAAGGATTGGGGAGCTATGGCAGAGAATTGTGGACAGGGTGAATGTCATGGGACAGCACCCCAGAACAAGGGACGACATCAGGAAGAGGTAGAATGACCTACGGGGGAAGGTATGTTCCATAGCAGCAATACACCAGCTCGCTATACAGAGGACTGGCAGCGGACCCCCACCTCCTCCCCCACAACTAACATCATGGGAGGAGCAGGTACTGGCCGGAGTTGGAGGAGGATTGGACTCTGGTAAGTCAACTTTCAACAATTATCACCCCCCATACCTGCATGCCATCACACACCCTCACCCTCACTCCCATCACTACATTCCATCCCATACACTCCACCATCACATCACACTAATCCCAATGCCAAGCCCTGCATGCTGTACCAATGCATGGATACCCCTCACAACCCTGCATGGACAATGATCACTAAAGCATGCACAGCATATGGAAACTAAAAATCCCACCATACACCAACATACACAAGTAAAAGCTGACAGTACAACACCACCCATAGAGGGGAAGCCAGGGATCTACAATGAGTCATACACATGAAGCATAAGACATCATTTACATCCCCACAGGTAGAAAAGCCAATGTCACTGGAGAGGAGGTGCCATCACTATCCAGTCCCCCAACAGAAGAGGCTTACGGTGATGGCAGTAACTCAGATGGACGATCTACCAGGCCCATCAGGGACCACTGGACAGCTGGTCACCCAAGCCCAGCCACAGACCACCACAGAGCCTCCCCCATCAGGAAAAAAATATCACAGCACCCACCCACCATCCCCAAACCTCTGTCCCCAGGGCACGTCAATCAGCAGTGTGCCCAGCTGTACAGGGACCCCAGACCACACCACGCACACAAGACAATCAGGGACCTGGGGTAAGTGGCAGTGGGCACACCTTTTAGGGTACAGAGGCACAGGCCAACAGGGACACTCTGAGGACTGCTGTGTGTCAGGGTAAGGACAGGAGCAGGGAACCGACTCTCCACTCTCGAGATCCTGGGAGCATACCAACATTCCCAGGGCACAATGGGCCAGATCCTAGACAACGTCCCGGAGAACTCGCAGCTGCAGGAGGGACAGTATCAGGGGATCAGGAAGGATTTTCAGGCCATCAACAACACTCTGATCCCCATAGCAAGGGTGCTGGCAGACATGGCCAACATTATGAAGGAGGCAGTGTCACACCAGTGGGCCCCTGACATAGGCCAGTCATCTGAACAGCCCTCCACTTCCGCTGCTACTAGTGGCCTGGAGGCCCAGCCACAGGACCAACATGCCACCAGCACCCCTCCCCCTGCAGAAGATGAACCACCTCACAAACGTTCCCTGCGAACCAGACAGAAGCCAGAGACACTTGCCAAGACCACCGCCAGGAAGTTAGACTCCCCTGATTGTTCTCCTTGTGTCCCACTCAGTCACTTTGTCCACCTTGAACTGCCATTGCTCCTCTTCCTATGTCCCCATGGATAATGCATATGTGCTCCGAACAGACTGGAACAATACCTTGGACTTTCCTCCATCATCACCCCATCCCATTGCACTTTCCCTCTATATATTAGCACTACAATAAACACCCTTGGATAAAAATCAAATTTGAGTATGTCATGTATTTCAAATATGTATTGATTGAAACAGCTAGAACCATTGCAAATAAACTGTTCATAGAATGAGCATAGAATTAATGACCTGTAGCTGGATGTTGTGATCACACCAGGAGTAAATCACCACTATCTGCAAAATTAATATCCAGAAGTAACAGTAAGTGGGCAAAGAAGTGGGAAATGCCAGCATACCAATGCCAAACAGAATACAACCAAAGTCACAGAAATGTAAAGTTGCACTGTTTCACCTATGTATCATTGGAAGTACTGATGTATCACCAATGTTCTTTTGTCTTCATCCTCATCCTTTGCCTCTTCATCCTCACTGTCCACAGGGTCCACTGCTGCCACAGGGGCATTTCCAGTCTCCTCCTCCTGCTGAAAACGTACATGTCATCTGAGGGCCAGGTTGTGCAACATGCAGCATGCTACTACTATCTGGCAGACCTTCTTGGGTGAGTACACAGGGATCCACCTGTCAGATGGAGGCACTGGAACCTGACCTTCAGGAGGCCAAAGGTCATTTCAATGATCCGTCTGGTTTGCCCATGTGCCTCATTATAACGTTCTTCTGCCCTTGTTCTGCCATTCCTCACAGGGGTCAGCAGCCATGATAGGTTTGGGTAACCAGAGTCACCTGCAAATATTGAGGGACAACATTTAGCCACACACTATCCTATATGGCCAACACCATATGCATACACCAACATATACTGGGTGGGAACCAGGGCTCACCTATTAGCAACACCCTATGCCTCTGTAGTTGGGACATAACATTTGAGATTCTGATATTCCTCAGGACAAAGGCATCAGGCACCGACCCAGGATACTTAGCATTGATGTGGGAGATATACAGGTCCGCAAGCACACCATCTGAACATTCATGGAGTGGAAACTCTTACGATTCCTGAACACCTGTTCATTCTAACAGGAGGCACAAATTCAATATGTGTTCCGTCAATTACACCAATTATATTGGGGATACGTCCCATTGCATAGAATCCGGCCTTCACAGTGGCCAAATCATTAACCTGGGGAAATGCAATGTAGCTACACCAGTGTTTTATCAGGGCAGATAACACTCCTGTCGAGAACATTGGCTGTGACATTCCTGCTGCCAAGCCCACTGTCACATGGAAAGAACCAATTGCCAGGAAATGGAGAACTGATAGCACTTGCACAAGAAGGGGGATCCCAGTGGGGTGACGGATAGCAGATATCAGGTCAGGCTCCAATTGGGCACATGGCTCTGTGATTGTGGCCCTGTCCAGTCTAAAGGTGAGTATTATGTGCCTGTCCTCCAGTGTAGCCAAGTCCACCAGGGATCTGTACACCAGGGTATGTCTCCATCTCCTATTTATCTGCAGCAGTAGGTGTCTAAGGGACAAAGGAGTGAGGAGGCTGTCACAAACTGAACAATGGAGCCACAACAGCAGTCCGCAATGTGCAAACATGTTATGGGACAGTGTATGTGCCTATTTATCCTGTGACGCAGCATTAATCCACAGACTTGTCCCCCCTCCCCTGAAATGGTGTCCGTCTTTCCTGTGTGGAGGGACAGGTGGAAGTGAGGTAATGCCTCTGACGTTGTGTGCCGTGGTGGTAGGCAGTCGTGAACCGCAGTGCAATTCCACATTGGCTATTATTGGGCCCTATGGGGTACAGTGGTCAATGGTGATCCATGCCGGCGGTGACGGTATGCACCGCCGCGGACGGGACTGCCATTTTCTATCAGATTCCTCACTTGTTTCCTGACCTTCCATAGGAGAGGACCTACACTGCATGTGCTGCTGTGACCTGTGTCTGGAACTTACCATGGCCCGTGTGACCGGGGAAAGGGCCCCAGCCTTCCCTTCTGAGGCATTGGAGCGACTGGTGGATGGGGGTCCTACCCCAGTACGGACTGCTGTATGGGCCTCCAGACCAAGAGGTGAGTACACATTGGGCACGATGCATGTGGCATGATTGCATGTAGTTGTGTGTGAAGGCCTCGTGTAAAGGGGGTGGGTGGATGTCTTCTTTGCAGTGTACACGTTGTGTGCTGGGGTATGTATGTGCCAATGGTGATTGAAATGGGGATGGTGGGCTATTTCTGTTACTGGCTGCACTGTTTGTATAATGGTGTTCTCCTGTCTGTATTGCCTCTGCAGGTCAGGTCCATCAAAAGAAGGGAATATGGCGTGCCATCGCCAAGGACGTGCGGACCCTGGTGGTCTATGGCAGCCGGAGCACCCACTGACGCAAACGGGTGGAGGACCTGAGACGCTGGGCACGGAAGAACGCAGTGGACCAGCTGGGGATGGCCTCCCAATGAGGAATGGATGCTCGTCGGACCCTGATCCCCCTGATGGCCGACATACTGGCGGTGGCCTACCCTGAGCTGGATGGGCGCTTGAGGGGATCACAGCAGCCACAAGAGGGTGAGTACGGTGGCCATCATTGAAGCTCACAGAGCTAGACAGAGGAGCGTAGGTCCTCTCGTGGCTAAGGGTTTGATTAGGAAATACTAGTCTCCTAGCTTGTTAGTATTCACTACTGGTCAGGGCTGCATGGGTCCCAGGTGTGCTGCAGTTGGCGGTGTGTACCCCTCCTCATTCCTTGTTGAGTAGCCATTTTACTGGCAGTTCAATGCATAGTGCGTAGGGCTGTTCCCTGTGTGTGAGGGTGCTGTGTACACCAACTGTGGTTTTGGTGCAGTCATAGACCCAGTGTATTCTTTGTCTCTATCCCCCCGTCTTGTTTTGTCATCCTGTCATTAGGTGCATTAGCATCAGCTGGCGGAGAAGCAGAGGCATCGGCGACAGAGTGAGCTGCATCCCACAGGACACTGGAGGCAGAGTCCACCGACGCTGAGGCCATCAGTGAGACGGAGGGCGAGGGAGCACCATAGCAGAGACTGGAGGGGACAATACAGACTCATAGACCTCCTCCGATGGGAGCTCCCTTGTGGTGGCGGACACCTCTGTGACCACCCCAGCTATAGGTACATCCGCATCCCCCTGTACCAGCACTGCCCTCCCAGTAGCCACTCAGAGAGTTGCTTGTGCCCGCTCACCCAGGAGGGTGGGCATCTCCTTCACCCCAGGCGCCTCAGGCCCTGCCCTAGTGAGCCCTGCTGCAGTGAGTGAGGAGGCTATTAACATCCTGAGATCCATCTCAGTAGGGCAAACAACCATTGTGAATGCCATCCAGAGGCTGGTAGCCCAGATGCAGCAATCTAATGCATTCCTGGAGGGCATTCACAGTGGATTTGCGGCCCAACAGAGATCGATTCAGGCTCTGGCCTCCACTCTGATAGCAGCCATTGCCCCTGTTTCAACCGTCCCCCCTCCATCTTCCACTTCCCAGTCCCATTCTCCTCACCCCAACCTATCCCAAGCACACAGCCAGACGAGAGTGCACAGGCAAACACAAGCACCATACTTCATCCCACAGGCCCTCACACAAACACCATCCAGTTGCAGACCCAACAACATCCACTATTTCCACTGTACCCCCACCTCCCCCTCCACCACTTCCCTCCCAGCCACGTCTACACTCACACCTGGATGCACTAAACCATCATCCACTACCAGCATCATCACCACACCAAGCAGAACACACACCTCACTGGCAGACACCTCCACAACAGCCATGCACACGTCCCCTGTGTCCTCTCCCACTGTGTTTGTCCCCCCTCCTAAAGTACACAAATGGAAGCACTCAGACACCCAAAAGCCACCGACCTCACAACAGAATACAGCCCATGCTCCTGCATCGAATCTAGTAGACAAACACCTCCATCAACCATTCCCTCATCCTCCACTCCCATTACTCCTCCCTCTTCCTGCCCCAACGTCCCTAAAAGGCTTTTCCTTTCCCAACTTGACCTCTTCCCTAGCCCTCCACAACCCCCATCCTGCACGTGTGGGATGGGTAGCAAGGACCCAGCCAAGCACCTCAGCCAAACAGTCCACGGGCCCAGTGGTAGCAACACATACTTGTGGTGGAAAGGATTCCAGGCCAACAATACTGAAGGGGAAGGAGCCTGCACTAGCCACAAAGAAGGGGAAGGAGCCTGCACCAGCTGCAAGACAGGGGAAGGAGCCTGCACCAGCTGCAAAAAAGGGGAAGGAGCTTGCACCAGCTACAAAAAAGGGAAGGAGCCTGCACCAGCTGCAGAGAAGGGGAAGGAGCCTGCTCCAGCAGCTGTTACAGAGCCCCCACTGCCAGCCATGGTTGTGCAGCCATCAGAGAATGCTGGGGCTGAGCAGGAGTCTCCCACAACCACTGCCACAGTGCAGCCATCGGAGGGTGCAGGGGCTGAGCAGGAGCCTCCCACAACTACCACCACAGTGCAGCCATCAGAGGGTGCAGGAGCTGAGCAGGAGCCTCCCACAACCTCCACCACAGTGCAACCATCGGAGGTTGTAGGGGCTGAGCAGGCATCTCCCACAACCACAACCACAGTGCAGCTATCACCACCGGCGAATGCCATATAGTCCAGCCTCCAAGGGCTGCTGTGTGGCCTGCCCCCTCCAGAACCAGTGGGCAAGTCACCCACTCCAGGGACTGTGGCCATGCACTCCCCAGTACAGAGCAATGGGCATGTTGCCCCCACCAGAACCAGTGGGCTTGTTTCTGCATCTGGCTGAGATGTAACCCCTCCCCCTGGGATGCCTGCCTATTTGCCAACTGATGCCCCTGTAGTGTTTTCTCCATATTGGGGCACGATTCAAGTGGGGCCTTGTGGCCCTTTGAACTATGGACTAGGCACTGTCCCTGTACAGATCTGTTTAACATGTAAATCGGATTGTTGAATTTATTGTTGGACTAATTACAATCATTTTCATAAATTCCTGTTGCCTTGACATTATTCTGCATATTTTCATGATCAAATTTTTTTGTAATGCATGTGATTGTGTGTATGGTGTGTGTGTGTCGGGTGTGTGTTTGCGTTTGTGTGTCACTCTCGTTTTCCTCCCACCCTCCCTTGTGTGCTAGACGGCTGCACTCACTGTCATCGTCTTCGCTGGCGTTGGTGTTCCAGGTGGAGCATAACATAGAAAATCATCGGAAAAACTTGCAGTTCGGGTTCCATGGCGGTGTGGTTCTTCCCTGTGTCTCCAATGGTGAGTCCTTTGACTTTTGTGCTCTGTTTCCACCAGGCAAGCTTTTGAATGGTGTTGGTACCTGACCCAGAAAAGGTGGCGGATTGCAGGGTCAAAATATGGGCAGCACTTTGTCTTCCACCTGGCTGTAGGTGGCTACTGCCGTGGTGACTGTTGTTTTCACCCTGCCAGTCAGTGTGGTACATTGGCTGTCTATCAGAGATAACACCGCCATGGTCATAATTTGGTGGTAGCTACCACCAGCCTGATGGCGGTATTGCCACCACTCAATCACCCACCACCAGGGTCGTAATGAGGGCCATTGTGATTTATATGTTTTTTCCTATTTGTATAAGGAGGCATATATTTTTCATTTATAAACAAATGGTAGTCCCAAAAAGAACAGGAAAAACATTCATTGGGTAATTTGATGGTCACAGTTCCGTATCTAGGTGATGAGTTTCAGTTTTGCGTATTTTTTTTTGCATTAATGTTATTTTTTGCCTGTTGGGTTGAATTATGGTGGAGGCTATTCATGCTAAACAATCAGGGCCTTGCATATTTTCAAATAGTTTTACGGTGCGGGACAGCATGTCATGTATGTGCTTTGTTTGGATGTTTTAGAACGTAGCGTTCGGTTGAGGGCTTTTTGTCTGAGATCACAGTAGCTGTGTTTGTTTACAATATTAAAGTAAATTGATAAAGGGTTGGGTTCATTTGAAAAAGTTGTGTCAACCTTCTGTCACATTGTGTTTTTTGGCTTAATGTACTTTGGACCTTAGTTGTTGGATATGCCGTGACTGTTGCGTTTAACCCCTTCTGTGCCGCGGACGTAATGGTTACGTTCTGCGGCACAGTGCTGCTGTGCCCAGGACGTAACCATTATGTCCTGGGCACACAGCCTAGAGGGAGCGCTAGCGCTCCCTCTGTGGGGTTCCCCAACACCCCCCCAAGTCAGGGATGGAAGGGGAAGCCCTTCCCCTTCCACCCCCACCCCCCCACCCCCCCTGTGACGTCAGCGCGCGAGCACGCGCTGATTGTCACAAAGCCTCCCCCATCGCGCTGGAAGCTGAGCATTGCATTTCTCTTCCGATCACGTGGGGGAGGCCGGGAGAGGCTTCAAAGGGAAGGAAAGTTATTTCCTTCCCTTTTAACTCTCTCTCTGCGTTTTGGCAGCCGGATTGAAAGCAATCTGGCTGCCAAAAAGCCCACTAGACACCAGGGATGTCTTTTTAAAAATGAAATGGACATAAGGGAGCGACCCCTTGGGCAAGGGTCGCTCCCAGGGGGGTCATTTTTCTTAAGGCCTTTTCTGCCCCCAAGGGGCTAGAAACCTCTAGGCACCAGGGATTATTATTATTATTATTATTTTTTTAGAGGTGTGGAGCGACCCCTTAGGCAAGGGTCGCTCACATAGGGGGCAAATTATATTTAGGCCATTTCTGCTCCCCTTGGGGGCAGATTGGCCTATTTTTATGAGGCCAATCTGCCCCCAAGGGGGACAGAAACCACTAGACACCAGGGAGTTTTTGTTTTGTTTGTGAATTTCAAGTAAGGGTCGTTCCCCTGGGGGGAAAATTTATTTTAGGCCATTTCTGCCCCCCCAGGGGGTCAGATCAGCCTATTTTAATTAGGCCGATCTGCCCCCAAGGGGGGGAGAAACTACTAGGGGATTTTTGTTGTAGTTGTTGTTTTACAGATGGGGAGTGTCCCCTTAGGCACGGGTCGCTCCCCTGGAGGGGCAAATTGTATTTCGGCCATTTCTGCCCGCTTTGGGGGCAGATCGGCCGAATTTAGGTCAATCTGCCCCCAAGGGGGGCAGAAACCACTAGGCACCAGGGATCTCTTTTTTTGAGCTGTCACGCAAGGGAGCGACCCCGTATGCAAGGGTCGCTACCCGGGGGATTGGGGGGAGCAAATTTATTTTAGGCCATTTCTGCCCCCCCTGGGGGCAGATCGGCCTATTGTTATTAGGCGATCTGCCCCCGGGGGGGGCAGAAACCATTAGGCGCCAGGGCTAAAAAAAATTGTGTGTTTTTTTTTTGTTTGTTTTTTTAGAGATGGGGAGCGACCCCTTAGGCAAAGGTCGCTTCCCTGGGGGGGGCAAGTTGTATTTAGACCATTTCTGCCCCCCTTGGGGTCAAATAGGCCGATTTTAGGTGAATCTGCCCCAAAGGGGGCAGAAACCACTAGGTATTGGGGATCTTTTTTTTTGCGCCGTCACGCAAGGGGAGCGACCCCGTAGGCAAGGGTCACTCCCCTTGGGGCAAATTTATTTTAGGCCATTTCTGCCCCCCCCCGGGGCCGGCTGAGCTAGAGGCCAAAATCCACAGGTAGGCACTTAGCAAAAACACCTCTGTTTTCTGTGAAAAAATGTGATGTGTCCACGTTGTGTTTTGGGCCATTTCCTTTCGTGGGCGCTAGGCCCACCCACACAAGTGAGGTACCATTTTTATCGGGAGACTTGGGGGAACGCTGGGTGGAAGGACATTTGTGGCTCCGATCAGATTCCAGAACTTTCTGTCACAGAAATGAGAGGAAAAAGTGTTATTTTGGCCACATTTTGAGGTTTGCAAAGGATTCTGGGTAACAGAACCTGGTCAGAGCCCCACAAGTCACCCAATCTTGGATTCCCCTAGGTGTCTAGTTTTCAGAAATGTGCTGGTTTGCTAGGTTTCCGCAGGTGCTGGCTGAGCTAGAGGTCAAAATCCACAGGTAGGCACTGTTTTCTGTGAAAAAATGTGATGTGTCCATGTAGTGTCTTGGGCCATTTCCTTTCGTGGGCGCTAGGCCTACCCACACAAGTGAGGTACAATTTTTATCGAGAGACTTGGGGGAACGCTGGGTGGAAGGAAATTGGTGGCTCCTCTCTGATTCCAGAACTTTCTGTCACCGAAATGTGAGGAAAATGTGTTTTTTTAGCCAAATTTTGAGGTTTGCAAAGGATTCTGGGTAACAGAACCTGGTCAGAGCCCCACAAGTCACCCCATCTTGGATTCCCCTAGGTCTCTAGTTTTCAAGAACGCACAGGTTTGATAGGTTTCCCTAGGTGCCGGCTGAGCTAGAGGCCAAAATCTACAGGTAGGCACTTTGCAAAAAACACCTCTGTTTTCTGTCAAAAAATTAGATGTGTCCACGTTGTGTTTTGGGGCATTTCCTGTTGCGGGCGCTAGGCCTACCCACACAAGTGAGGTATCATTTTTATCAGGAGACTTGGCAGGATGCTTGTTGGAAGGACATTTGTGGCTCCTCTCAGATTCCAGAACTTTCTGTCACCGAAATGTGAGGAAAATTTGTTTTTTTAGCCAAATGTTGAGGTATGCAAAGGATTCTGGGTAACAGAACCTGGTCAGAGCCCCACAAGACACCCCATCGTGGATTCCCCTAGGTCTCTAGTTTACAAAAATGCACAGGTTTGGTAGGTTTCCCTAGGTACCGGTTGAGGTATGGGCCAAAATCTAAAGGTAGGCACTTTGCAAAAAACACCTCTGTTTTCTGTAAAATAAATTGGAATGTGTCCACGCTGTGTTTTGGGCCATTTCCTTTTGTGGGCGCTAGGCCTATCCACACAAGTGAGGTACCATTATTATCGGGAGACTTGGGGGAACGCTGGGTGGAAGGAAATTTGTGGCTCCTCTCAGATTCCAAAACTTTCTGTCACCGAAATGTGAGGAAAATATTTTTTTTTAGCCAAATCTTGAGGTTTGCAAAGGATTCTGGGTAACAGAACCTGGTCAGAGCCCCATAAGTCACCCCGTCTTGGATTCCCCTAGGTCTCTAGTTTTCAAAAATGCACAAGTTTGGTAGGTTTCCCTAGGTGCCGGCTGAGCTAGAGGCCAAAATCTACAGGTAGGCACTTTGCAAAGAACACCTCTGTTTTCTGTCAAAAAATGGGATGTGTCCACGTTGTGTTTTGGGGCATTTCCTGTCGCGGGCGCTAGGCCTACCCACACAAGTGAGGTACCATTTTTATTGGGAGGCTTGGGGGAACATAGAATAGCAAAACAAGTGTTATTGGCCCTTGTCTTTCTCTACATTTTTTCCTTCCAAATATAAGAGAGTGTGTAAAAAAGACGTCTATTTGAGAAATGCCCTGTAATTCACATGCTAGTATGGGCACCCCGGAATTCAGAGATGTGCAAAAAACCACTGCTCCTCAACACCTTATCTTGTGCCCATTTTGGAAATACAAAGGTTTTCTTGATAGCTATTTTTTACTCTTTATATTTCAGCAAATGAATTGCTGTATACCCGGTGTAGAATGAAAACCCAAGGCAGGCTGCAGGTCATTTATTGGCTCTGGGTACCTAGAGTTCTTGATGAACCTACAAGCCCTATATATCCCCGCAACCAGAAGAGCCCAGCAGATGTAACGATATATTGCTTTAAAAAATCTGACATTGCAGGGAAAAGTTACAGAGTAAAACATAGAGTAAAATTGCAGATTTTTTCACCTCAATTTCCATATTTTTTTTTTTCAGTTGTTATTTTCTGTAGGAAACCCTTGTAGGATCTACACAAATTACCCCTTGCTGAATTCAGAATTTTGTCTACTTTTCAGAAATATTTCGGTTTCTGGGATCCAGCATTGGTTTCATGCCCATTTCTGTCACTGACTGGAAGGAGGCTGATAGCACAAAAAATCGTAAAAATGGGGTATGTCCCAGTAAAATGGCAAAATTGTTTTGAAAAATTGGTTTTAATGATTCAAGTCTGCCTGTTCCTGAAAGCAGGGAAGCTGGTGATTTTAGCACCACAAACCCTTTGTTGATGCCATTTTCAGGGAAAAAAACACAAGCCTTCTTCGGCAGCCCCTTTTTCCCATTTTTTAAAAAAAAACGAAATTTTCACTGTATTTTGGCTAATTTCTTGGCCTCCTTCTGGGGAACCCACAAAGTCTGGGTACCTCTAGAATCCCTAGGATGTTAGAAAAAAGGACGCAAATTTGGCGTGGGTAGCTTATGTGAACAAAAAGTTATGAGGGCCTAAGCGCAAACTGCCCCAAATAGCCAAAAAAAGGCTCAGCACAGAAGGGGGAAAAGGCCTGGCAGCGAAGGTGTTAACTAAACCGGCTGGCTTATTTACAAAGAGCTTGCACTGCCAATGCATAAAAAATGTTGAGACATAGGCAGTGCAGTCAGTACTCCATATTTATAAAGGTGACGCATTTAGGCTGATGCATCACTTTCAGCCATCCTGCATCAAAATGTTTCTGCACTGCATCTGGCTGCATCACGCAAGTATTAATGTATGCAAGGTAGGCATTCCTGCATAAGTTGCACCGCAAAACAATGCATGGATATTTACAAGTAAATTGAAAAGTGGCACATCGGATAGGAGTTTACGGCATGTGTACAAATGTATCAAAATTCCTGCTCATTGGTAAACCAGGTGTAGGAAATGGTGCATTGGTGTTGGAATATAAGGAGAAGTCATACAGATCAGTCTAGTAAGCTCAACTACAACATGGAACTCCTCATTTTGCAGCTCGGAGTGACAAGGAGAAGACCACAAACCCCACCACCCCAACCACACGCACCTCCCTCACACCACCACAAAGGCTGCGCAGGAGAAAGGAGCACATTTTCAACAGCGGGTTAGCTTCTTTGACCTCAGGAAGGACAAGGTGATCACCCACTACTGGCTACAGAGGCAATCAATTGTCCAATTTCTGCATCAGATAGCACCTAGGCTCCACCACCAACTCTGAGGTCCAGCAACATCCTGCCACAGGTGAAGGTCATGACTGAACTCCACATGTTGGTGTAGGGTCTTTCCAGATCACCACAGCCAGAGTGGCTGGTATCTCCTAGCCATCCTTCACAGCTTCCGACAACAGTGTCCTGCATTCCATCATATACCTAAAACCATAGTACCTCCTCTTTCCGAAAACATGGAACAATTACAGCTTGAGATAAAGCAAGGCTTCTATGCTGTCACCAGTTTTCCACATATGCTGGCTGCCATGGACTGCACATGTACAACTTGTTTCACAAGCAGCTGCATCATCACACATATACTTGAACTGAAAACACACTCACTCCATAAATGTCCAGGCCATCGTAGCTCATCGTGGCCTGTTCACCAATGTCCTTGCCAAATATCCTGAGAGCGTGAATGATTCCTACATCTTCTGCCACTCCATCATAAACGAGAGATTCCAGGATGGTTAGTATGGGAATGACCTACTGGTTGGTAAGTATATGTGAAGTACATGACCCAATGGGCATATCTGTTGTGTGATAACTCACACAGTGCACATTTGGGAGGGGGTGTACTTGATACTTGTACCATTCATCTGGGCAGATCTGTCATGCTAACCTCAAATGCACATGTTGAAAGACATGCAAAGCCACTGTGTTTGTCTGTCAAAAGTATGTTGACTGACTTTTCTCCTTTTGTCCTTTCAGCTGACCGAGGATATGGTCTGCAGGTCTGGGTAATTACCCTGTTAGCACATCCCCAGATTGAGGTTCAGCACAACTACAACAAACTACAACAAAGAACTGTCCAAAGACCAGGGGCATTGCTGAACAGGCCTACTCACTGCCTTAACAGTCTACAAAATTATACTTGGGTGCTGTATCTTGCACAATATCTGTGTGTGGACAAATGTCCCATGGGGCCAGTTCCATGATGTACAAGAACCAGTGGAGGAAGATGATGATGAAGATGATGACAGAGGGGAAAATATTGGTACCTGGGACTCCTCGAAAGTTCACTATAGTCCAGAATGTCTTTACAGAGGACTGATCATGTTGGATAGGAAAATATGCCTGTCTCAAATATTTTGGCAGCATAGTCTGTAAAAATGTAAATACATTAATGTAGACTACACATGTGCATGAACTTTCATTTTACAGTCACTGTAAATATCCATAGATTGATATCATCTATGTGTATTTATCCAATAAGAAATGCAAGTAGTTATGTGTATTTTACACCACAGAACAACATCATGTGGTCAAAAACGCGTGTGCACCTCAACAACTGTTGCCAAATGCATGTGCATGGGTGAATCACAACAAACAATTGTGTCAATGCGCAATATTGAGCACGTGTACTTAGTATATTTGGTGCAACTGTGCACTGATTTTCAGACGCCCCATCACATTTCAAAGGATGTGTAAATGACAGCAGTGTGCAAAGACTCAGTGTGTGTGTTGCACATAATCACATTTTTCACTGTGTCACAGTCATGGAGGGCAGAATAACGGCCTGATTGTCCCTTGACTGTGAACAGAGGCATATAGTATGGTCATGGGCACACAATGCAACACAGTAAGTCCACATTTGCTACACAAAGGTTTTTCAGCACGTAGCAGTGTTGCATCTAACATAACACATACAATTATTGCTTCAAATACTGTGCAAGTGCAGGACTACTTAGCTAACCACAAAGCAACTGCACTTCAACCTATAGGCAAGGATGTAACTGTCACGTACAGAAATGGTTGTGACTGTGTCGTTTAGTTGTACATTGAAACTAACAATGCTGTGACTTCAAAAGCTCCTTACATGTTAAAACCTATGTGAGACACTCAGACCAAAGTAAATTTACCAATTTAACAAAGTAGGATAGTAAAAGTCATGAACATTGTTAGAAATGGGGTCTTTGGTTGACAGTCAGGTTACCCCCTGTTCAAGCAAGGACCCTCACTCTAGTTAGGATAAAAGAGAATCACCCTCAGCTAACCCCTGCTTACCCCCTTGGTAGCTTGGCAGAGCAGTAGGCTTAACCTCAGAGTGCTGGGCGTAAAGTATTTGTACCAACACACACAGTAACTTAATGAAAACACTACAAAATGACACAACACCAGTTTAGAAAAATAGGAAATATTTATCTAGACAAAACAAGACCAAAACGACAAAAATCCAACATACACAAGTCAAGTTATGATTTTTAAAAGGTTTAAAATAAAAAGAGTCTTTAGGTAGTTGTAACAACACACTAGCGCTGCTAGCGTGTAAATGTACCTGGTTTGCGTCAAAAATAACCCCGCACGGGCTGTGCGCGTCGAAAATAACCCTGCACGGTTATATGCGTCGAAAACAACTCGGCACGGCGATGCGCGTCGAAACAGCCAGCCACGCGACGGTCCGAAAGTCCCGCGGCGCAGGTTGCGATCTCTCAGCCTTCGTCAGCGATGCTGCGCGTCGTTTCTCCTGCTCCGGGCGTCGATTCTTCGGTCGCGTTTCCTGCGGCGTCGTTTCTCAGCTGCGGAACCGGCGTCGCGTCGTTTTCTCAGCCGCGATCGGATTCGCGTCGATCTTTTCTCCGCACGGCGCTCGGTGCGTGTATTTTTGTCCTTAGGCTGCCAGCCTCTCCTTTCAGGGTCCCAGGAACTGGAAGGGCACCACAGAGCAGAGTAGGGGTCTCTCCAGAGACTCCAGGTGCTGGCAGGAAGAAGTCTTTGCTATCCCTGAGACTTCAATAACAGGAGGCAAGCTCTACATCAAGCCCTTGGAGATTTCTTCTTCAAGATGGAAGGCACACAAAGTCCAGTCTTTGCCCTCTTACTCTGGCAGAAGCAGCACTGCAGGAAAGCTCCACAAAGCACAGTCACAGGCAGGGCAGCACTTGTTCCTCAGCGATCAGCTCTTCTCCAGGCAGAGGTTCCCCTTGATTCCAGAAGTGTTTCTAAAGTTTGTAAGTTTGGGTGCCCTTCTTATACCCATTTTAGTCTTTGAAGTCACCTTCCTTCAAAGGGGACTCACACCGTCTTGTGAAATCCTGCCTTGCCCAGGCAAGGCCTCAGACACACACCAGGGGGTTGGAGACAGCATTGTCAGAGGCAGGCACAGTCCTTTCAGATGAGAGTGACCACTCCACCCCTCCCTCCTAGCAGAGATGGCTAATCAGGAAATGCAGATTACACCCCAGCTCCCTTTGTGTCACTGTCTGGTGTGAGGTGAAAAACAACCCAACTGTCAAACTGACCCAGACAGGGAATCCACAAACAAGGCAGAGTCACAGAATGGTTTAAGCAAGAAAATGCTCACTTTCTAAAAGTGGCATTTCCAAACTCACAATCTTAAAATCAACTTTACTAAAAGATGTATTTCTAAATTGTGAGTTCAGGGATCCCAAACTCCACATGTCCATCTACTCTCTAGGGGAATCTACACTTTAATCATATTTAAAGGTAGCCCCCATATTATCCTATGAGAGAGACAGACCTTGCAACAGTGAAAACGAAATTGGTAGTATTTCACTGTTAGGACATATAAACCACATTACTATATGTCCTACCTTATCCATACACTGCACCCTGCCCTTGGGGCTACCTAGGGCCTACCTTAGGGGTGCCTTACATGTAAGGAAAGGGAAGGTTTAGGCCTGGCAAGTGGGTACACTTGCCAAGTCGAATTTACAGTGTAAAAATACACATACAGACACTGCAGGGGCAGGTCTGAGACATGATTACAGAGCTACTTATGTGGGTGGCACAACCAGTGCTGCAGGCCCACTAGTAGCATTTGATTTACAGGCCCTGGCACCTCTAGTGCACATTACTAGGGACTTACTAGTAATTCAAATATGCCAATCATGGATGAACCACTTACATACAATTTAAACAGGAGCACTTGCACTTTAGCACTGGTTAGCAGTGGTAAAGTGCCCAGAGTAACAAAAACAGCAAAATCAGAGTCCAGCACACATCAACAACCTGGGGAACAGAGGCAAAAAGTTAAGGGAGACCACGCCAAGGATGAAAAGTCTAACACGTGTCCCCCCCAGCTAAAAGTGGGGAGCAACTACCCAACCTCATGGGAGTTCTCATCACTAAGGCGGAAGAACCTGGACAGACCATCAGCATTGGCGTGCTCTGTACCGGGTCGATGTTCCACCGTAAAGTCCATCCCCTGTAGGGAAATGGACCACCTCAACAGTTTTGGGTTCTCACCCCTCATCTGCATTAACCATCTGAGGGGTCTGTGGTCGGTCTGAACTCGGAAGTGAGTCCCAAACAAGTAGGGTCTTAGCTTCTTCAGTGCCCAGACCACAGCAAACGCTTCACGTTCTATGGCACTCCACCTACGTTCCCTGGGTAGTAACCTCCTGCTAATGAAGGCTACGGGTTGATCTAGGCCCTCTTCATTCAGCTGTGAGAGTACTGCTCCAATACCATGCTCTGAGGCGTCTGTCTGTACAACAAACTCCGTGGAGTAGTCAGGTGCCTTCAGCACAGGTGCTGTGCACATGGCAGCCTTCAGGGCATCAAAAGCGTTCTGGCAAGCCTCTGTCCAGATCACTTTCTTGGGTTGCTTCTTAGAAGTCAACTCAGTTAAGGGGGTAACAATGGTACCATATCCCTTAACGAACCTCCGATAGTATCCTGTGAGACCTAAAAAGGCTCTCACTTCAGTCTGAGTCTTGGGAGGCTCCCAAGCCAGAATCGTGTCAATCTTAGGCTGTAGGGGTGCCACCTGGCCACTCCCCACCTGGTGTCCTAAGTACACAACAGAACCCTGCCCTATTTGGCACTTGCTCGCCTTAATAGTGAGGCCTGCCTTCTGCAGGGCCTCTAACACTCTCCAGAGGTGTTGCAGGTGTTCCTCCCATGTGGAACTAAACACAGCAATGTCATCCAGGTAGGCGGCACTGAACTCATCCAGTCCTGCCAACACCTGGTTGACCAACCTCTGAAAGGTGGCAGGGGCATTCTTCATCCCAAAGGGCATCACATTGAAGTGGAAGTGCCCATAGGGGGTAGAGAATGCTGACCTCTCCTTTGCCCCTTCAGTTAAGGCAATCTGCCAGTACCCAGATGTTAAATCAAACGTACTGAGGTACTTGGCAGCTCCTAACCGATCAATGAGCTCATCAGCTCGGGGGATGGGGTGTGCGTCAGTCTTGCTGACCGCATTGAGACCCCGGTAGTCCACACAGAACCTAAGTTCTGGAGTGGCACCAGGAGCAGTAGCCTTTGGGACCAAGACCACTGGGCTGGCCCAAGGACTGCTGGAGTGCTCAATAACCCTTAGGGCTAACATTTTGGAGACTTCCTCCTTAATGCAAGCCCTCACCCTGTCAGTCACCCTGTAAACCTTATGTTTAACAGGTGTACTGTCCCCAGTGTCCACATCATGTGTGCACAGGTGTGTGACTCCTGGGATCAGGGAAAACAGTGAGGCGAACTGTCCCAGCACGTGGCGACAGTCCCTCTGCTGTTCCTCAGTCAGGGAGGGGGAGAGGATCACTCCCTCCACAGACCCATCTTTCTCTCCTGCAGACAGGAGGTCAGGAAGAGGCTCACTCTCTTCCTCCACCCCGTCATCTGTCGCTAGGAGCATGGATAGCTCAGTTCGCTCAAAGTGTGGTTTGAGGCGGTTGACATGTAGGACCCTCAAGGGGTTCCTGGGGGATTGCAAGTCTACCAGATAGGTGACCTCGCTCTTTCTTTCCACCACCTCAAAAGGCCCAGTCCACTTATCTTGGAGAGCCCTAGGCTCCACTGGTGCCATGACCCACACTTTTTGTCCAGGCTGAAACTCAACCAGAGTGGCATTCTGGTCGTACCACCGTTTCATGTCCTCCTGGCTTGCTTCCAGGTTCTCCTGAGCGAGACTCCTGAAGCGGGCAGTCTGGTTTCTTAGTGCCAGCATGTAGCTAAATACATCCTGGGGTGGTTTACTAGGAGCTTTCTCCAAAGCCTCCTTCACCAGACTGAGCGGTCCCCTCACAGGGTGGCCATAGATGAGCTCAAAGGGGCTAAAGCCAAGTCCCTTTTGAGGCACCTCCCTGTAAGCGAACAGAAGGCATGGCAAGAGGACGTCCCACTTACGCCTCAAGGGCTCTGACAGGCCCTGAATCATGCCTTTCAAGGTGCGGTTGAATCTCTCAACCAGACCATTACTTTGGGGGTGGTAAGGGGTGGTGAACTTGTAGGTTACCCCACACACCTTCCACAGAGACTTCATATAAGTGGATATGAAGTTTGTACCCCTATCAGATACTACCTCCTTGGGGAACCCCATGCGGGTAAAAACCCCCATCAAGGCACGTCCCACCACGGGGGCGGTGACCGTCCTTAGAGGAATAGCTTCTGGGTACCGTGTGGCATGGTCCACCAAGACCAGGATGAACCTGTTGCCCATGGCTGTCTTGGGATCCAGAGGCCCCACTATGTCAATTCCTACCCTTTCAAAGGGAGTACTGACTACCGGTAAAGGTTGGAGGGGAGCTTTGCATTTCCCCCCACTCTTGCCACTTGCCTGACAAGTCTGACAAGATCTACAATAAGCAGCTGACTGCTTGTTCATCAAGGGCCAGTAAAAGTGGGAGACAAGCCTCTTATAGGTCTTGTCCTGCCCTAGATGTCCTGCCAAAGGCACATCATGAGCCAAACCCAGTAGGAAGGTCCTGAAGCCCTGGGGTACCACCAGCATACGAGCTGACCCCGGCTCAGGAACCTTAGGCTCACTATACAGGAGGCCATCCTCCCAATAAATCAGGTGAGTACCTGGCGCCCCGCCAGCCGCCTGGGCTGCAGCCTGCTGCCGCAGTCCCTCAAGAGTAGGGCACTCCTTCTGCGCTGTGCAGAATACTTCCCTGGTGGGTCCCCCTTCCTGCTGCCACTGCGACAGCTCGGGGACCTCCCCCAGTTCAGCCACCTGTTCCCCTGTAGGTTCCGGGGCATCACCCTCAGGCTCTGCCTCCTCCCGGACCGTGGGAACTTCTGGGGCGGGTTTCCCGCGCCTCCTGCCTTTCCTCTTCTTGGCGGTCCCCTGGGCCACTGTTTCAGGCTCCAGGGGCTCTTGACTACCCTGATTGGCTGCCATAGACCGGGTGGATACGCATACCCACCCAGGCAGACCCAACATCTCCAAGTGAGACCTGTGTTCCACCTCCTTCCAAGGGGAATCTTCCAGGTCGTTGCCTAGCAAACAATCAACAGGCATGGTTGGACTCACAGCTACTTTCCAGGAACCTGAGACCCCCCCCCATTCAAAGGGAACCTGCGCCACTCTGCAGAGGCGCTCAGAATTGTCTACTGCAACTACTTGGTGAAGTACCCGGGGATCAATCTGCTCTTCAGACACCAGGTGACTCCTCACTGTAGTCACACTGGCTCCAGTGTCTCTTAGAGCCTCCACCCTCTGTCCATTGATGGTCACCCATTGCCTGTACTTCTTAGTGTTATCAGGCACTAGGTTTCTCTGGACCATCTCACTGTCCCCTAGTGAGACAAGGGTCATTTCTGCTGGTTCCCACCCACCTGAAACCAACTCCTCCCCAAGCGCTACACTGGCCAAACCCTGGGACGGTGCACCAGTGGGTGCCGGTGTACTTTTGGGGCATTTGGGGTCCCCCCTCACATGACCCACCTGGTCACATGAATAGCACTTACGTAGGGGACCACCTGCCATTGGCTTCCCTTTGGAGAACCATGGCTTCTTTTCACTGGGGGGTTGGGAATCCTTACCCTGGGAATCAGTTTGGGGCCCTTTAGAGAACTCATCCTGTTTGCCCTTACCCCCCCCTTTCTTCTGAGAGGGACCCTGCCCACCCTTGGCGTGGTCTCCCCCATACCTCCTTTGGACCCTGGTGCTCTCCCAGCGGTCCGCTTCCTGTGCAAGCTTCCTGGGGTCAGTCAGCTTGCTGTCAATGAGGTGCTGGCGCAGCTCTGGAAAACATAAACTGTACAAGTGCTCCCAAGCAATTAAATTGTAAAGCCCCTCATACGTGTTTACCTTACTGCCCTTCACCCAACCATCCAGTGACCTGCAACAAGAATCAACACATTCCAACCATGTTTGGGATTCCTTTCTCTTGTAGGATCTAAACTTCTCCTTGTACTGCTCAGGGGTGAGACCATACCTGGTAAGTAAGGCCTCCTTCATGGCAGGGTAGGTGAGACTCTGAGCATCCCCTAAGGCCGTCAGTGTGTCCCTCCCCTCTGCCTCAAAATGCTTCCACAGGGCTGCCCCCCAATGAGCTTCAGGGACCAGGTTCATGTGGAGAGCTGACTCATAACCCTTGAACCACAAGTAGATATCATCCTCCCTCTTATAATCCCTCACAAGGTCTTTTGGGATGTGTACCCTTCTCTCAGGCTGCACTGTAGAATTGCTGCCACCATCCCTACTGGACTGACTCCTCTGATCCATCTCTTTTAAACTGAGCTCATGAGCCAGGTTTATCTTCCTTTCCTCAAGGGCCAGCTTTCTCTGTTCCACCTCAAGGGCCAGCTTTCTCTGTTCCACCTCTAGACTGAGCTTTTTCAGCTCCAACTGGTACTCCCTCTCTGCCTGTCTGTCCTGTAACTCTCCAGGTGTCAGACTCTTGGAGGACACACTGCTACCTGCCCTGGAGATTCTCCCCTGAGACATAGCAGGCCCACCCACTACATCAGTGTGAGTGACTTGCAACTCCTCTTCCCCCTCTGGCTCCTCATCTGTGTGCCCCTCAGCTGCTTTGGCTGTCACCCAGGCCCTCAGCGCCTTTTGCAGCTCATCCTTCTTGGATGAGCTCTTAATGGGACAGCCAACATTACTACAAAACTGCTTCAACTGAGCCACTTTGTAGCTCTCCAATTTCTCCAAGTCAAAAGCAGCTTCAGCTAGGGCATCTCCAGACTGAGACATGATGAGAGGTTAAAAAAAAATATGCACAGTTCCAAAAACAGAAAAGCAAGTTCTCAAATGAAGTTTCAGAAAAGTCAATCACGGGATCAGCGAAAAAAAAGAAACTGAATGCAGAGAAAAACAGTCCAAGTAAAAAAACAAAAATCACAAGACTAGTAGTATGTGGTCACGTAGTGGTCTGAGATCAAAACAGTAGTGTACACTTAATTACTGTATGTCAAGTACAAATACAAGTCCAAATCCCGACCGCTGGTCACCAATGTTAGAAATGGGGTCTTTGGTTGACAGTCAGGTTACCCCCTGTTCAAGCAAGGACCCTCACTCTAGTTAGGATAAAAGAGAATCACCCTCAGCTAACCCCTGCTTACCCCCTTGGTAGCTTGGCAGAGCAGTAGGCTTAACCTCAGAGTGCTGGGCGTAAAGTATTTGTACCAACACACACAGTAACTTAATGAAAACACTACAAAATGACACAACACCAGTTTAGAAAAATAGGAAATATTTATCTAGACAAAACAAGACCAAAACGACAAAAATCCAACATACACAAGTCAAGTTATGATTTTTAAAAGGTTTAAAATAAAAAGAGTCTTTAGGTAGTTGTAACAACACACTAGCGCTGCTAGCGTGTAAATGTACCTGGTTTGCGTCAAAAATAACCCCGCACGGGCTGTGCGCGTCGAAAATAACCCTGCACGGTTATATGCGTCGAAAACAACTCGGCACGGCGATGCGCGTCGAAACAGCCAGCCACGCGACGGTCCGAAAGTCCCGCGGCGCAGGTTGCGATCTCTCAGCCTTCGTCAGCGATGCTGCGCGTCGTTTCTCCTGCTCCGGGCGTCGATTCTTCGGTCGCGTTTCCTGCGGCGTCGTTTCTCAGCTGCGGAACCGGCGTCGCGTCGTTTTCTCAGCCGCGATCGGATTCGCGTCGATCTTTTCTCCGCACGGCGCTCGGTGCGTGTATTTTTGTCCTTAGGCTGCCAGCCTCTCCTTTCAGGGTCCCAGGAACTGGAAGGGCACCACAGAGCAGAGTAGGGGTCTCTCCAGAGACTCCAGGTGCTGGCAGGAAGAAGTCTTTGCTATCCCTGAGACTTCAATAACAGGAGGCAAGCTCTACATCAAGCCCTTGGAGATTTCTTCTTCAAGATGGAAGGCACACAAAGTCCAGTCTTTGCCCTCTTACTCTGGCAGAAGCAGCACTGCAGGAAAGCTCCACAAAGCACAGTCACAGGCAGGGCAGCACTTGTTCCTCAGCGATCAGCTCTTCTCCAGGCAGAGGTTCCCCTTGATTCCAGAAGTGTTTCTAAAGTTTGTAAGTTTGGGTGCCCTTCTTATACCCATTTTAGTCTTTGAAGTCACCTTCCTTCAAAGGGGACTCACACCGTCTTGTGAAATCCTGCCTTGCCCAGGCAAGGCCTCAGACACACACCAGGGGGTTGGAGACAGCATTGTCAGAGGCAGGCACAGTCCTTTCAGATGAGAGTGACCACTCCACCCCTCCCTCCTAGCAGAGATGGCTAATCAGGAAATGCAGATTACACCCCAGCTCCCTTTGTGTCACTGTCTGGTGTGAGGTGAAAAACAACCCAACTGTCAAACTGACCCAGACAGGGAATCCACAAACAAGGCAGAGTCACAGAATGGTTTAAGCAAGAAAATGCTCACTTTCTAAAAGTGGCATTTCCAAACTCACAATCTTAAAATCAACTTTACTAAAAGATGTATTTCTAAATTGTGAGTTCAGGGATCCCAAACTCCACATGTCCATCTACTCTCTAGGGGAATCTACACTTTAATCATATTTAAAGGTAGCCCCCATATTATCCTATGAGAGAGACAGACCTTGCAACAGTGAAAACGAAATTGGTAGTATTTCACTGTTAGGACATATAAACCACATTACTATATGTCCTACCTTATCCATACACTGCACCCTGCCCTTGGGGCTACCTAGGGCCTACCTTAGGGGTGCCTTACATGTAAGGAAAGGGAAGGTTTAGGCCTGGCAAGTGGGTACACTTGCCAAGTCGAATTTACAGTGTAAAAATACACATACAGACACTGCAGGGGCAGGTCTGAGACATGATTACAGAGCTACTTATGTGGGTGGCACAACCAGTGCTGCAGGCCCACTAGTAGCATTTGATTTACAGGCCCTGGCACCTCTAGTGCACATTACTAGGGACTTACTAGTAATTCAAATATGCCAATCATGGATGAACCACTTACATACAATTTAAACAGGAGCACTTGCACTTTAGCACTGGTTAGCAGTGGTAAAGTGCCCAGAGTAACAAAAACAGCAAAATCAGAGTCCAGCACACATCAACAACCTGGGGAACAGAGGCAAAAAGTTAAGGGAGACCACGCCAAGGATGAAAAGTCTAACAAACATATATATACTTCAATAAGACATTTCACTGTCCAAATGATCGATCAAGGATCAGTTCTTGATGCATTTTCCAGTCTTTATAATTTATTGATGAATATTTTCTGGTACTCAGTACTCAGCCAATTCTTAAACACAATGCCCAGTTGATCAAATTCTTGAACAATCAGCCAATTCTTGAACACAATGCCAACACGTGTTTCGTCTTGGGGAAGATACCCCAACAACTTCTTCAGGGCTGAAATTTCACCAAACAGAGCACTTGAGTTGGGAAACAAAATGCTGGAATAACACAGTAAGCACTCTCACCCAAACTGAAAAGATGAGTGAAAAAGAAGCAGAAGCAGAAAAATCCCTGGACGCCCAAATTGGAAAAACAACTACTGGAAAGTGAAAGGGACCAAATTCACAGCTACTCAGTGTGACAGAGAAAATATTGTCTGCAGCATCCAACCCCTTGTCTCACCTAGTGTGACATATCCCTAAATATCGTAGTGAAACGGCCATTAGACAGAGAGGTGCAAAATATGAAGCGAAATCCCTCCTGGACATATTCCATCCCCATGCAAAGAAATATATTTCAAAAGAAACGTCATGTTCACCAAACAAAAGCGTGTCTATCCCCATGCTCATATAAAGTAAAACAGTCCACAAATAACTTGCTTAAGAACAAGATTAGAATTCTAAAGTTCGTTAGCCATCCAATGTCGTACATATCTTCCTGTAACCTCTGTTTTTATGATATTGAAGACCCCTAGTGGCTAAAATTCCAGAAATGCAAATGATAGGTGCCGTTATAGATTTGCAAAAGAAACACCGTGTGCATCATCTACGAGCGTGTCCACCCCCACGCATGCATAAAGCAAACGGTCTACAATACCTCGCTTAATAATCAAATATAAAGAAACCCTGGAGTCCATACACCCGCAACTGCCGTGTACATTTCACTGTATCCTCCGTGACTGTAATATTGGAACTCGCAAGTAACTACAAAACAGAAAACGTAAATATGGAGCGCCGTAATAAAAAAAAATGTTTTTCTGAGATACCAACTCATGCCATGTGAAAGTCACCATTCCAACTCTCAGCAGAACTAAAAACGTATGTATCTACTATTGTCATGTGTTGTGTCTCGCTCGCACTTTTGGTGAAAAAAGGGATGCTTTAGGCAGAAATGTGATGCATTCACACAGGAAATGAAGCAACGGCTCCGCCATGCTGCAAAGCAGAAACTGTGAATTGACTTTCACTTTCACTTACAGGCTTCATTGTCTGTGCTAGATATTGGAGTTGTTTGTAGTGTGCTTTTGAGAAGTGGTCCGTTTTTTGGTCTTGTTATGTTTGTCCCCTTGTTGTCCCTGTTGTGTTTTTAAACTATCCTTTGTGTAGTGTATATTATATATTGTATAGTAGTGAGTACTGTATTGGGGTTTAGGTGATTAGGGGGAAGGGTTATTTTTTTTTGTGTGTATTTAGGGTGGATAGTTTGGGTGTTGGAATGTCGGGCAGAGCGAGAAACACTTCAGAGGACAAATTTAGTGGCCTGCTCTGGTTGTTGGCACATTACCTGCCCAAAATGATCAGGACTGGAGAAAGTGTGAAGCGTTGAGAGAAGGTGCGGTACCAAATGGATCATATCATCAATGTCCAGTGGAGCGTCCACCAACTAAAGCACTGTTGGGTAGATGTTGTTAGGCATGAGGCCGATCTCCTTGGTCACCTGGGGATTGAAGAGGTGGCTTGAACGCTAAGTCTGTATATACATTGACCTTGTCACTGTGTGCCATTGCACACATATTTCATGTTTTATCTTCAAATCTAGACTCATATATGTTTTTGTAATAGTATGGCTTACCATGGGGAAAAACACTAAAATAAACATTAACGGCCAGAGGAGCCTGTTTTCAGTGGCATGACTATTACAGAAAAAGACCATGCCGTGGCTGTCAGGCCCATAAATGTTGTGTGATCCATCCACCATTGTGTAGGGAATAAAGTCACACAGCATGCTATGTCTTTACTGACTCTAGACTGTGTGGGCCACCTGGCATTTATGTTGCAAGAGAGGGTACTCACATGTCATCAAGCAACCGTTTAGACAAGGTGTTTGCTTTACCACTCATAGTATCACACCTACGTGTGTTGTGGGACAAATTGTCTTAATTCCTTGTTGAGCCTGTACAGGCCTTGAATGCTCATTGTAAATTTCCAGTGCACTGGTCACCTGTAAGGAGGGAAGGGTAGAAGATAAGTAAGCATCAGTACTCTCAAATGTGCGTATGTTTGAGAGGAACAGGTATTTATGTGAGCAGTCCCCAGCATTTCTGAGTGATGTCGGTCAAATTGGAGTGCTCACATATCCCTCAAGTCGAGGCAGCCTTGAACCCTGTAGAAACATATGGGAGTCCTGAACCTTGTCTTCACTCTGTGCAACTGATATGTGATGTGCCTGGTAACATCTGGCTACTCTGCAACATGGCAGACATATATTGATCATTAGAACATTCCAACTTTGCCTAATACTACATGTCCAATGTACAGATAATTTGTGAAGTCAATGTACTGTGCTTCATATCTACACACTGTACATGTTCATCTTTAACGGAGAAATGTACTATGTTCTTGTCTTCTAGGTGGGCCTGACCCATACACCTGTGGCAAAGTGGATAGCTTGGAGGATCCAAATGCTACCAGTGATTGTCACCTGATGGTTTCTGTGCTCTGTAAGGATTGTGGGTGGCCATGTATGTAGTTTGCAGGGAGATGTGTAAGTGGGATCATCAGTCGGCACAGAAAGTATCCCTGGCATGTAGGTACCTAACAACAGTAGGACGTAGGAAGTAGGAGTAGGATGGTTGTATGAAAGATGTTGCGATGGAAGTGGATGTGAACATTGAAATGGAGGCTCAAACTTTTATCTGCCTGTCTGATGCACATTGTTAATGTAGGCCTCCAAATGGCAATGTACAGTCATTCTTCTGTAGCCTGGCCACACAGGTTGTGTTAATTCCTAAATCACTGCAGACAGATCTGTCATGAGTTGATGTGGGACATGTCACCATTCACACATGCTGTTACATGCCTGACTCATGCCCTCATCTACCAAAAGCCCCATGATGGACACACAATCATACCCATCTGGTGTTTACTGTGGAATAAGGGCAATGTGTTCAGTACCACAGGCATGCATGCATAGTGTTTTCTGCATACAGTCCCTTTCAGAGTTGACTTACAGATGTTGTTGCCCTTACTGCCTCCCCCATTGATTGTCCCCATCAAACCTGTTCAGGCAATTACCTGCAATGTACAGGACAGCATTCTCATGGATTATTGTGGGTACACTAGCACATCCAAGTGCTCGATTACAGTAGGATGCTGTTGCTTGCAACATTCAGACTTATTTGTGGATCTTCATTACATCCTTGAATGTCAAGTTTGCAATAACCAATGCTTGTTAAATGTCTCATTTATTATGACCAATGCTTGTGGATTATGCACATTGCATTCCACCTGCTCCAACTGTAACTGCTAAAACATGTTCTCTTCACAATGTGATCTGTATTGAACATGTGTCACAATCAGGAGGATAATTGCTGATTTCCTTATCAAGCAACCAACTGCCTTTCCACCTGCTCCAACTGTAACTGCCAAAACAAGTAATCTTCAAAATGTGATCTGTATTGAACATGTGCCTCAATCAGGAGGAACATTTCTAATTTCTTTAACAAGCAATCAACTGCCCAAAGGCACATGTGCACATTTGACTATTTAAGGATGCTTGTGAGTCTGAGGCCTTGCTTAGCTTCGTACCTATTGCTCTGCTCACCTGTTTCCAGTCAAGTCAAATTCCTTGTCCTCCTGCCTGCCTCCAGTCAAGATCCAGTGCACATCAAGTTTCTTGTTCTCCAGCCTGCCTCCAGTCAGGTTCTAGTGTTTCTCATCCTATGACCAGCTTACAGTCGAGCTCCAGCATTTCTCGTCCTCCAGACAGACTCCAGTCGAGTTGCAGCGATTCTTGCCCTCCATCGGCTTCCAGCAGAGTCCCAGCTCTCTTCTTCCGTCTTCTGCCGAGGATCCCATATTTCCTGTAAAAGAGAGAAAATAAGAAAGGTGATAAAACCCAGTTTGGGTTCTTCTGAAATTTTTAAGTAAGTTACTTCATTTCAAGGTAAAGAAAAACATAATTGCTTAAATGAAACAAAACAGAGATCTAGCTTTTAAATAATTTAACACAATAAGAACTAGTGTGATTTATGGCTTGGCTGGAAATCCAAGATACCGCTAAACAGACATTATGGAAAGACGTATTTCCTGTAACAAGCGCTCCCCTGAGAATTAGAAGATTGGAAATAGAGAAGGTTTATCAAAACTATTATTGGACACAAAGAAGCCCTTTAGACAAGTTGATTGTTTTTGAGTTTGGACATTGCTTTAGAGACTCTGAAAGTATTGTAAAAAGAGGAAGAGACATGTTCAGCCTTGTAAAAATGTATGCACAATGTGTGAACAGTAGCTGACATTATACACTATATAATTTTGTAATAGTTTATGCAACTTCAATGTATTAAAGAAGTATTTTTTTGGCAGCCCAGAATCCTAAAAACCAAGATCCCAGTATTTAGGGAAATCAGAAGTCCTGACGCCTAACATGACACGCAGTCCTGGGTCCAGCAGCCCGATTCTGCAGTCCATGAAGCAGAAGCTGGTATTTTCTCTTTTTCTCTTCCAGAAACCCACTTTCCCTTGAGGATTGCAAGAGGGTAATGTACTCTTCATCACGGACACGTTAGTCCTCACTGAGATTGGAGAATTGTCATCGCCCCATCAGAATGCCTGGAATTCAGGTGAGTTGATCACACAGAACATAGGTATGAGATATGAGATCCAGAGCATTCATGCACACACCCATCATATGAAATAAGTATGAGCTGATGTGCACCTAGCTTATATTTCGTAGTGAAATGTATGGAGAGACACTTGGCCATGTAAAGGATCACATGCAATATTTAGGAAGTCATTACGTGGTCTCAGTCAAACTGTTCCAGATACATCCCTGAGTCAACATTGGAAGGGTGACAAACAGGTCTGTTGATTTGGAGCTCGCTAGCCATACTACCTTAATGTTACAACTAGCTTCCTTTGAGTCATGCTCTGCTGCAATGTATGTTGCCTAGTGTTCTTGTCATATCAGTGAAGATTTGCTGAGGCACATATGTGTACTTGCTGCACATTACTCATCTCACAAAGGTTTTCTGCCATATTTTATGTCCCAATTGCATGCTGCCTGTCAATACTCAGGGAGTACCTATAGGAATCATGTGTACCCTTCCATGCGTGCACAATATAATTGTTCCAAAACATGAAATTTACATGTCTAAACATTTATGATGCCAGACATAGCCATTTCGTGTACCTAGAAGGACAACACATTGCCACTTCAGCATTGCAATTGTAGGAAAGAAGCATATCTATAATGATAGTTGGTCAGGCTATGTCCCATGGAGATCCATTTTAATGTATGGGCATACTATTTGTGACTCTAACACTTGTTCATGCATGTAGTTGGCAATAAATTTGATAACTTCAGCCAAGTCTAATAAATATGTCCTTCCTCTCCAACAGCCAACATGACCCAGGAATAATAAGGCCCTCATTACAACCCTGGCGGTATATGCAGCTTACCGCCGTGCTGACGGCCGCCAACATACCACGACGGCGGCGGTATACTGCTACAGGTATTATGACCCACTCAAAGAAATCCGCCACTATACAGACACCCACCAACATCCGCCAGCCCAAAGGTCAGTGATAAACTGGCGGTACTCAAACCCACACCGTTACGCCAACAGAAACACGCCCACAGTATCAGGACCCACGAATCACTGCGACGGTCTTTCAACCGCGGTAAACCATTTGCGGTACACACCTCCCAGACTTGCTGCCCCTTCCCAGTTCCTGTTTAATTTAACTTTTCTAAGACATTTTAGCATAGTATAGGGTAGTTTGTAGAATTGGTATAGTGTAAGTAAAGTTTAATGTTTTTATAGATTTTAATGTTTTATAGTTGCTAGTTAGGGATATAGCAGCCCCTCCCCCCTCTCCCATTCACTGTTTCCTCTCCCTCCTCCCTGCTGCCACTCCCTCCCACCTCCCCTCATATGGCAAGCCCATTTGCACCCATCCATGCCCGGACCGCGCCCAGCACCAGTCCCTCTGGCCCACGCGCCCCCGCACCACCAATCACCGCTACACAGCCAGTGACCTCCACGCCCTCAATCCAGGACGCTCCACCATCTGCTTCCAGTCCACTCCGAAGCACAACAATGGACCCTTCTCTTGCAGAGCCTGCAACTTCACTTGCACCCTAACCACCAAGCTCTGATACAGAGCTGCTGACAACCACCTCAGCTGCATTCTGCTCAAGACCCGCTCCGTCCACAAGCATGTAGTCGAACTATGGGACCTACTGACCTCATTATCACCTGACGTTACATTTCTCACCGAAACCTGGATGAATTCGGCCTCGGAACCAGACATAGCCATAACATAGCCATAGCCATACCTGAAGGCTACAAGATCACTAGAAGAGACCGCACCAACAAACCAGGGAGAGGAATCGCCAGAGTCCACAAAAGCACCATCAGAGTCTCCACCAGCTCCCACAACACCATCAACTCCGCCGAGCATCTCCATTTCAAAATCCACGTCAACACCAACACCACCCTCAGAGGAACACCGGTCTACAGACCGCTAGGCCCCCGACCTCACTTCTGCAACAACATTGCCTCAACTGACTACATCCTCCTTGACGACCTGAACTTCACCTAGAAAACAACAACAATATCAACACCACCAACCTACTCGACAACCTCGCCAACCTTGGCCTCAAGCAACTCGTCACGTCGCCCACCCACACCGCAGGACACACACTCGACCCCATCTTCTCAGCCAGCAACCACGTCTCCTTCAGCCACACTACAGAACTCCACTGGACCGACCATCGCTGCATCCATTTCTCCTTCCAGAAGCCGGTCACTCACCACCTCACCACTCAACCCCCCCGCCGCTATTGGAACAGAATCTCAACACAACAGCTGATCTCCACCCTCGCCCAGGCACCTCCTCCTAGGACCCGGGACACCAACTCAGCCACCACCAACCTGCATCAATGGATAGATGACTGCGCCAACACCCTTGTGCCATTCAAACAACCCTCGGACATCCACCACAGATCCAAGGCCAGCTGGTTCACCCCCGACCTACAGGCCTCCAAACGGGAATGCCAAAGAATGGAGAAGACGTGGCGCCTTGTAACTACCGAATCCAACCACATCGCCCTCAAGACTGCCATCCGCAAACATCACCAGCTGATCCGCACCACCAAAAGAACCTACTACAAAAGCCGCATAGACACCAATGCTCACAACAACAGAGAGCTCTTATGCATCATCAAAGAACTCTCCAACCCCAGGCCCTGCTCCTACGAACCCCCGCCATCACAGGAGCTCTGCAACTCCCTCGCCACTTACTTCTGTTGAAAGATCGAAGACATCTACAACAGCTTCAAACCCCAGACCCACCAGCCAACCACAGACAGCCACAAGCTTAACGCACCAAGCAACTTTAACCCTCTATGTGCCTGGACCCACGTCAACAATGAAGACATCATCAACACCATGGCCTCCATCCACTCCAGCTCCCCCTCGGACCCCTGCCCACACCAGATCTTCAACAAAGCCAGCGACATCAGCACCCCCCATCTCCGTGCCATCTTCAACAGCTCCTTCGAGACAGCCACCTTCCCGGAGAGCTGGAAACACGCCGATGTCAACGCCCTGTTGAAGAAACCGAAGGTGGACCCAGATGACCCTAAAAACTACCGGCCCATCTCCCTCCTCCCCTTCCCAGTGAAGGTCATTGAGAAAATCATGAACAGCCAACTATCCCACTTCCTGGAAGATAGCAAAGCGCTCAATACCTCCCAATGCGGATTTCGCAAGAACCACAGCACTGAGACCGCACTCATTGCTGCTACAGATGACATCAGGACCATGCTCAATGAAGGCGAAACCACAGCGATCATCCTCCTGGACCTCTCTGCAGCCTTCAACACCGTTTGTCACCACACCCTCCGAACACGTCTCCACAACGCTGGGATCCACGTCAAGGCCCTCGAATGGATCTCTTCATTCCTCTCCGGCAGAACCCAGAGATTCCGCCTTCAGCCTTACCTGTCCGAATCCTCCAAAACCATCTGTGGCATCCCTCACGGATCCTCCCTCAGCCCAACACTTTTAAACGTTTACATGGCTCATCTCGCCAACATCGCAAGATCCCACCACATCAACATAGTATCCTACGCAGACGACACCCAGCTGATCATCTCCTTCACAAAAAACCCTACAACAGCAAGAAACAACCTCCACAATGGACTTCAAGCCATCGCCAACTGGATGGAATCAAGCAACCTCAAGTTAAACACAGACAAAACAGAGATCCTCATCTTCGGCAGCAACCCCTCCGCTTGGAACGATTCCTGTTGGCCTACCTCCCTAGGAGCCGCACCCACACCCACCACCTAAGTACGAAACCTGGGAATCATCTTGGACTCAGCACTCAGCATGACTCAGCAGGTCAACGCAGTCTCCTCTTCCTTCGCGTGCTCCGCAAGATTTTCAAGTGGATTCCCATCAAAACCAGAAAGACTGTCACCCACACCCTGGTGAGAAGCTGACTGGACTACGGCAACGCACTCTATGCAGGAACCATGGCCAAACTACAAATGAAAATGCAACGTATCCAAAATGCCTCTGCCCTACTCATCCTCGATGTCCCACGCCGCGACCACATCTCTGCCCACCTCAGAGACCTACACTGGCTACCCGTATCGAAGAGGATTACCTTCAAACTACTCACCCATGCACACAAAGCCCTCAACAACACAGGTCCGGCCCACCTCAACGACAGACTCACCTTCCAGTCCGCCAGCTCCACTCCGCCAGCCTCGCCCTCGCCTCCGTCCCCCGCATTCGCCGCACCACTGCCGGTGGAAGATCCTTCTCTCACATTGCCGCCAAGACCTGGAACTCCCTACCGATCCACCCTACCGCTCCACCTATGCCAGACCCAGGACCTCCTGACTTTCAGGCAACGCCTCAAAACATGGCTATTTGACCAGTAGCCGCCCCCAGCACGTTGAGACCCTGACGGGTGAGTAGCGTGCTTTATAAATTATGAGATTGATTGATTGATTGATTGAAGTTCACTGTCATGGTCATCATCACTGGGAAAGGAGAAACCAGCAATTCGGCACAGAGAAATGCTATCAGGCATTTTTACATTGGAAAGAGGTGAAGTCCACATCTTCCTCCTCTGATGTCTGTGGTGTTTCCTGTGAGGGCAGGGTTGTAGGTGCTGGAGGCAACAGTGGCACAAACATATCAGGGGATGACGATGTGGAGCCTCAGCCTGCAGCAGCATTGCTCTTTGCCAACAAGTAAGGCAACACTACACTGAAAAGAGCCTTGTGGTTTGCAAGCACAGCACCAATGTCGCAGTGGAAGGCACCCATTTTAGCAATGTATGTGTCCTGCTACCGCTCCATGCACTCCACAATCTTGTATATCACCCCTAGCTGTTTGGCAACTTCATTGGAACCACTTTGGCTCGGCAGTTGTTCATGCCTCTGCCTCATGATGAGTAATATCAGCCAGGGACTGTTTGAGTCCACAGAGCGCAGGGTAAATGTCTTATGTAGTGGATGAGATATGCTTATTTGGACCGAGACACCTATGGACTGCCTCTAGGGTGCCCACCATGGTCTCTATCCCCACCCACACTACATTTCCAGCTGGACTCCTATTGCACGCTGTTAGAATTCGACTTGGGGGTCCTGAGGGTCTAGGTCTCAGGGTGGGGTGGCAGGTAGTGTTTGTTGGGTGCTGTGTGAAGCCTCTGGAGACCCCACATCACTGTCAGCCCTTCCCACACCCAGAGATGGTATGTTGAAGGAGGCCAGGATTTCCCAGAGGGTGTCTTGTTCAAGGGTTAGCAGGCTGTTATCCTCAGCCAGATCATCATCCAGGACAGGCAGCTGCTCAGGAGGGGTAGATACATCCTCTGCAATGGGAGAGAGCAATGTTAATGGTGTCCTGGGTTAGATGTTGACATGAGAAATATGATTGACAATCTGATTTGTTGATTGAATTTCAATACAACATTGCTGCATCGAATGTCTGTTACACAGAGGTATAGAGTCCAAGTTGCACTGTAGTTTCCCTTCACATGGCAGTATTTCTGCATTCTCAATATAACTAGTGTGTGACAAGGCAGAATGTTTGTGTTATGGCACATATTTCAACCCAGTAACACAGGTCACTGGGCCTACCATTTCTGGACATATGAGAAGAGATAAGGTCCACATCTGCCCAGGTGATTTGCATTATTTTTCATGACACTCATAGTGATTGTATTTTAACATGTTGACACTACTACTGCTCATATTGCACCTAATTCCCTGGGTGCCTGCATTTCTGTGGCCATTGATCAGCCCACTTCCCCTGGGCTGGTGATGTGGCTTTGGTCATAGATTTGTAATGATCCTGCCATCTAGGGTTCACATTGTACACTATGGCACTCTGATTTGTTGTGCTGTCTACCATGCACATTGAGCATTCAAGTAGACAAGAGTTGATTTCGTAATAATTATCCTGCTCAACTTTACACACAAACTTGACAGACTGCAGGAATCCATGAGGGCTTGTACTTACTGTGTATTTTCTATATCTGTGTACTCATTTGGAATGAGTGGATACACTTTTGGCCCCGTCATTGTGGACAGAGGGCTCTGTGTACCAAATCTGAGGCTTTGGGTCAATGTCACACTAGGTAGGTTGCTAGCACTGACAGTCACCACAGTTGCTAGTTGCTAGATTTGGGTGTCTGCATAGCGTGACACACTCTTTGACTCAGAGACGCTCACTTGTACAAGTACATGCCTCCTCTGACACTTCTGATTTAGGCCCAGGGACTCAACTTATCGCCACACAGTGATGTAACCCAGATCATACATTGACTCTCATGTGCCTACAGCACCAACAACATGTGTGGCCATGTCCCATATACTGACATTTAAGGCTGTTATCGATGGCTAAGGATCAAGCAGTACCCCACTTTGTAGTAGTGCTTGTATTGGTGACATGAATCTACCCAGATGTGCTACATGCCTTGGCACATCCACCTTAGTCTCCAACGATTGCTGACTCCTGTCCTTTGTGGTAGAAGATTAGTTTCTCATGTCCCATGACAGATCCCTATTTTACACCCTCCAACTAAGACATATGTGGCATGGTGAGACATTTTCCCTTTAGACACATGATACATCTTCACCCAGGATCATATCACATGTAAGATGTTGTTCCCCAATGGACACATAGGAAGAGAAGAAAGCCAGACATTATTGTTTTTGTGCAGGAGGGTGTCCCTTCCTGCACACGGACAATCCTGTCTGCGACGCAGGCATCCTTCCAACATGGTGCAAGTGGGCTTGCGTTTGATGCTAGGTCGCCCAATGCGCATCAGCGCAGGGGCAGAGGACAGAAATGCATGTTATGCAATCAGTACAGTCCATTCCTCCCCTTTCCATGTGGCACAGGCCAGAGCAGAAAGGTGACTTGCAGTGTTGCCTTCCACTTATTAGCTTGTCATTGGGCACTAATGTTTGTTACTTTGTATTATGTGACTTATAGTTCTGGTGACGCATGTTGTGCATTGTACTAAACATGCCAATATACACAGGTTGACCTGGACTGGTGCTGCACTCCACACATGTAATGGATGAATGTGACGGGCCTGACTGAGCTGTGCGGCATATTACTAGGCAGTGTGAGTGACATTTCTTTGGTATTACACGGGCATGATCCTGATTCCTGCCTTTTGCCTTGCGGACAGAGTAGTGGAACACTAGGACAAAGCTAGCTGCACTATTCAACATGACCTTTTTGCCCCCATTACCACTTGTTTATATTTACCCGGTGTCTGTGGTTGTTCCTCGTGTGCTGCACTGTCTTGTCGGGGGCTCCAGCCACTAACACATCTGGCATGACAGCTGCCACCCGCTCCTCTAAGGAATCCAGCTCCGCATAGTCTGCATTGCTGCCTTATGGCTGTTGGCCATTTTCTCCTTTGTCTGGCGCTTATAATCGTGCCAGTGCTTCTTGCTGTCATTGATGGTCCTCTTCACTTCACCCACACTGTTGACTTTCTCCACAATGGACTGCCTGGTGTAGGATTCTGCCAAAACAAGCACAGGTTATTTTGATGCATCACTGCCACAATATAGCAATGTGTCAATTCTTGTAAATGAGGCCCCAGGTTTTGTCATGTAATCAAGGAAATAGACAATGTTATATTTTCTGTCTTTACAGTAAGGTGTGTTTAATAATAAATCATAATGCCTAGCTATTTCAATAGTAGCGACAAAAGTTAGGATGCTTCATTTCTTAATTTAAAAGGCAAAGTGGCTGTTAGTGGAATATTCAATACTAAGGGCCTGATTTAGATCTTGACAGAGGAGAATACTCCGACGAAAGCATGACAGATATTGCGTCCACAATATTATGATTCCATTATTTCCTATGGAGACAGTAGCACAGCATATGGGATGGAGTATTCTTTCTGCATAGATCTAAATCAGGCTTAGTTTGTACTTCAAAATGACTTGCTTGAAAAAGAAGTAACAGCCTTGTATTTGGGTGACTTGGTAGATTTTGGACATTGTATGTATCATAGCATTTTTAAATCAATTATCATTCTGGCAGAGGAATATTTATTGCTTTTTGGTGGAATTCTCGGTATGTTGGAGATTGCTTGTTTCACAGAAGTACAGATGTTAAGAATATTTTGCAATATTGACCATGGATAGTGTAAATTTGTTTAAAAGGGTGTGGCCAAACTGGGGGAATGTGCAATTCCCATCCATTGCCCAAATGGGTGACTGAGTTAATTTGTCTATGATTTGCTGTCCTAATTATTTGTTTTTCACCATTGTTGTTGTCACCCAAGACAAAGGGCCTGATTTAGATCTTGGCAGCAACTGTCTCATCACCTGGTTTCCATAGGAAAATGTGTCTGCCCACCCAGCTTAGATGTTGGTGGGACCATAGGCAAAAGACTGCCTGAGTCCCGCCGTCTCTGCCAGGAATCTCCTCCCCATCGACGGCAGCTGCTGTGGAAATAGGGCCGGTGGTGAGGCTCCAGCCACTCTTCCTGCAGAGCAAATTAAGATATGCCTTCCCACCAAGCCAACTGTAACAGTGTTACCTCCACACCTGAGTTGGTGGATCAAATGGGAAAGGAGGACAACATGTACCTTTTTTCACGTTTCCGTTTTGGACTGGACACGACTGGATATTACCTGCCGTCGCTGTTGCCAATGGACCACGGAGGAATCATGACCCGCACCATTGACGGACTTGAAGGTAGGGATTCTTCATTACCTGTGTACATTGTGTGGTCACTGCACATGGGCTTGGGACCACTGCAGATATACATGTCACAGTTTTTTTTCAAATACCTGTGACATGTATTTTTCAGACAAACATCTGTGTCAGACAATTGTTGGGACAAACAGGTACAAGAAACATATCGCTCACAAACACGATTGTTATTTTGGTGTCAGTATACATTGCCAAATGAATGCTAGCAGCACAATACCGATAATATCATACTTGGCAACTGTGTCCCTGTGTGCACATTACAAGGGGAACAGTACATGTGATGTGGTGCTTCCAATTGTGTATGTGATTCAGTACATGTATATGTGTGTGAATGTATTGGCTAATTGAGGTAGAGGGAGCTGAAGTGGGTGATGTGGTTGTGTCAGCATGTGGGTGTGATATTTGTTGTACATGTTGAGTTGTGTGTTGTGTTGCTGAGTGCAATATTCAGCTGTGTGTTGTTGTGGTCATTGGTGTGATGTGTGCAATTGTGCTTTTGTGTGATTGTGTTTGCGTTGAGTGTCTCATTGTGTTGGTTTTTATGGTTGTGTTGTATGTGGGTGCGGTGTCAATAGTGTGTCTATGTTGTGTCATGGATGAATGGCAATGTGTGTTTTCTGTATGTACATGTTGTGTTGTGGTGGAATGGCGAAACATAATAGTGTGTATCCAGTGTGTTGTGTAGTGTGTTTGCAGATGGATACATATGGTAAGGTACAGTGTGTGTGTGTCACTTACATCTATTCCGTGGCCGTTGCCATTGTACACTGCCCATTGTCTCCTGTGACCGTATCCCTCCGTCAACAATCTGTCGGCAGAACACCGCCTGCAGGACTGTAACATCTAAATATGTTGGTCAGAACATTGAGTATTCACGTCCACTGCCACAGCAGTTCGACAGTAATACTGATAAGATCTAAATCAGGCCCAAAGTCCTCTTTGGTGTGTGTGTGTTTGAGTAAAGGAGAGGTCTATTTTAGCAATTTTTTGGGTGCTGGTGTGGCATTATTTTTTGTATCAGTGCATTTAGCCAATTAGCTGAGACATTATACTATTGGCATATTATTTTAGAATTGTTTCAGCAGGAGCTGTATACTTGCTTGATGCTTCTTAAATTTACTATACAATAGTTCTTTCGATCACAGCTATTGAGGGTGGTGGTTGTGTTCTCTAAAAATCTCTATGGCTGCATCAAATGCGCTTGTTAACCCATGCCATCCATTGGAATATTATTTAGTGCATTGCCAAAGTGTGCGTTCATTGACAGTATTTTCTTTAGTAGCATGTTTTCCATGTTGGTCAATAGAGGTTTCCCTTTTTGTGCTGTTGTGTAACTCAGGTCTGTAGCCATTTTGGTTCTATAAATTATATAAATGAATTAAATTATGTTAAGTGGGGTAGTTTTAAAATTTTGGCTGAGACTATTTGTAAGAAATTAGGTTACTAGTTAAGAGGGTTGAGGTCCCACGTAAGTAATAAACATAGTCCTTGTCAGTGGAACCACAAAAGTCACTAAAGTAACCTGTTCTCAACCCTCTGGTTGCTGGGCACAAAGCAGATAGCCTTAATTTAGAAGCAATGTGTAAAGTATTAAAGTAATAAAGTAAAAACACAACAAAAGAAAAATCCCAATCCAATTTAGAAACATGGAGTAAAATGTAATTAATAGAATGTTCCCCAAACAAACAAAACCCAATCAGTAGAACCAGCGATAATATTTTTTTAAGTTTTAGGTGAAAACAGTGCAAGAAGCTCAAAGCACCATCTGGTCAAGCTAGACTGGGGGAAAGTCACAAGTTTAATCTAACACACAAAGGAACTTCTGTTGGATACAGGGACCAAGTTAGTCTTGCCGACGACATATGTTTTCAAGGTTGGCACAAACTGTTCCATTCGCATTGGAGGGGGCCACAACATGGAGGCTTTTGATGCAAGGAGCAGGTTGAGCATAACTGACTAATGTTGTTATGGTGCAAAGAACCGCCTCTCATTAGAGCTTCAAGTTGGTGGTCATTGTGGGCAGTCACTGTCAGTGCAAACAGCAGGCCCCGCTGGAGGTTCTTGTTGGCGGCTTTCATAGGCAGCCAATTCTTAGCAATTCTCAGTTGCAAGAAGTGAAAACTACAGGATTTTTAGCTTTCATGAGGAGTTCACTCTGATGCCATCCAAGGGTGCAGGACTTGGGGGTAACGTCTGGGGATCAGTACTCACTCCAGCAGATGGCAGCAGCAGGGCTTAGACAGATCCATTTGGTGCTAGTCATCTGCACAGTTGCAGGGAGGCCTCAGAAGTTTGTTGTGTCCATGTAACTCACACAGGATGTCAGCCAGCTGATATTTGGAGTCACTGTGGGTAGCCTGGGATTAAAGCAAGCAGGCCCATTATTCCCTCTTCAGTCAGCAAGGCAGTCCATAAACCAGCAGGGCAGTTCTTCTGGCACCAGGACAATTCCTCTTCTAAATCTTTCACAGGTCTAGGAATGTTCTGATGAGAGGTTCTAAAGGTCCCCTTTTTAGGGTTAAGAGCGCGCAAGCACTCTGGGTCCTGTTGTAATCTCTCTGTGGGCTTTTAAACGCGCCCATCAGCTTGGTTGGCTTGTGGGCTTGCCTTTTAAAATTCGCTTGATTTCATTAGTGAAAGGCATGCATACGTCATTCCTTTTTCAGTATTTAGCCCCCCTCTGCAGAACTGGTAAACTACTGAAAACATATAAGACTCCATGTTTTCCAAATGGCTTACGCACTATTTCTTTTTATTTCCTATGCTGAGCGATGTCCTGGGCAGTAGTTGAGCGCTTTGCATGACATCGACCCTGTTACATGGCTAATTCTACTTTTGCTGCTTACATGGATAATTCTACTTTTTCTGGTCACATGGATAATTGCACTTTTGCCGTTACGTTTCCCTGCAAGCGAACGTCTGTTTCCTTTTCTGTGTCTCCTTCACGCTCATGGTGACTGCCGGCTTTCATGTGTGAAACTGTTTTACTTTACATTATCAGTTTATGTGGCAAGAAAAGTCCTGTTAGGAGTTTACAATGCTAATAGCTCTAACTTGAGCAAACGTGAGACCCATTGCATTGCTAATGCTTGTTATACCTGGTGATAGTCTTTATGTTCCCTGACCTACCACCCAAAACTTCTTCCCTTTCCTCTGGGTTTGGTTCCAAACCATCTAGTGTGAAAAAAAGCAAAACAGACCTGGTGTCAGGTTCCTTTATGTATGCTGTAGGCAATCCACTTTGAAGTGTTATTATGCAGGGAGCAACTCCTCCCCAGCCTTCCTGTCAGGAAGACTCACTCCCCTCACACCTAGGTCCTCTTTGGTACCATGTCTGGAAGCAATACACAAACCCGACAGCAGAGGTATTCACAGCCATGTGACCCAGGGCAATGGCAGAAAGGCACAATTGGTTTTGGCAGAAAAATACCACCTTTCTAAAAGTGTCATTTTACTATTAAAATTAACTTAAAATACAGCTTCTCTTTGAAAGAGAATTTGAAATGTTAATTAATTTAAGTGTGCAAATCCTATCTCTATCTTCCCCCAATCTAATGTTAGCACTTATTAGATGTAACAAGTGTTAGTCTGTGGTAGAGATGAGCCTTAAAACAGTGAAAACTACTTTTTTCTTTATTGGCAGGACATCTAAAACCTGAACACATATGCCCTACTTGATCAAATACAAGGAGCACTGCTCTGTGAGACTTTGGGGCCTACTTTAGGGGTGACCTTTATGGATTAAAAAGGAAGGTTTAGGCCTTGCTAATGGTCTATTTTTCCAGTTTAAAATGGGAGTTTGAAATTGTACTAAAGGCTGCAGTGGCAACCCTGAGACATGTTTTAAAGTGCTACTTTAGAGGTTGGCTCAATGAGTGCTGCTGCCAACTAGTACCATTTAACTTACAGGCACTGGGCACAGACAGCACTGTTTACTAGGGACTTACAAGTAACCTGAATGTACCAATTACATGTATGCCAATTTCACCATGCTTTAAGGATGGAGCACAAACACTTTAACACTGGTTATCAGGGCGAACAAAAAGGAATTCAGCAAATGAAGGAAGTGAAGGCAAAAATTGACTGTGGGACTACCACTCCAAGGACTTCAGGTCTATCGTTATATTTAATTTTTGTTACACTCTTATTAAAAAAGAAATTTTACACTTAATCGTTCCATACTATCGATATTTTCTTATACTTAATAAATACATGTGCACATATGGCAGGTAAGCATGTTGTTTCTTGCTGTGCATGGCAATATTCTCCTCTCTTGTCTGGCAGGTGAGGTATCCATTTTTATTGTGTGGAGTCTCTTCTGTTTATAACCCTCAATAATGAATTGTGGTTTTCTATTTGTAAACTATTTCCTTCTGAAAAATATTGATTTAATAAGTATGTTTTTTTTCTCCCACTGGTATAGGAAGATATTTCTCTTTAATATGTGTTTTAAAGTTTTTTGTGAATTGATATTTAATTTTCATATAGGTATATACTTATTCATGGTTTGGATTATTTTTTTGTTTAGAGTGGAGGAACAAGACAATACTTTTTGTTTTGACAATATTTATATTGCTGATATTTTTGCCTTGTTCATTTAAATTGTATGGAAAATTATAATTTAGTTTATTGCATTTTGTAGTCAGGTATTGTTTTTACAATATTTTAATATTTTTTGCCAACAGTGCGGTATTTTAGATAAGGTGTTTAAAATGTAAATAGTTGATCTTAAGGCACTTACCTTTTCATAGTTTTTTTGGTTCATGTTATGACACATTGGTCCTTATTATGACATTGACACTAAGGGGGTGATTCCAAGCTTGGCGGGCGGCAGGAGCCGCCCGCCAAGCGGGAACCGCCAGAAGACCGTACCGCGGTCAAAAGACCGCGGCGGTCATTCTGGGTTTCCCACTGGGCTGGCGGGCGACTGCCAAAAGGCCGCCCGCCAGCCCAGAGGGAAACACCCTTCCACGAGGAAGCCGGCTCCGAATGGAGCCAGCGGAGTGGAAGGGGTGCGACGGGTGCAGTAGCACCCGTCGCGAATTTCAGTGTCTGCTAAGCAGACACTGAAATTCTAAGTGGGGCCCTCTTACAGGGGCCCCTGCAGTGCCCATGCCATTGGCATGGGCACTGCAGGGGCCCCCAGGGGCCCCACGACACCCCATACCGCCATCCTGTTCCTGGCGGCCAAAACCACCAGGAACAGGATGGCGGTATGGGGGTCGGAATCCCCATGGCGGCGCAGCAAGCTGCGCCGCCATGGAGGATTCCCCTGGGCAGCGGAAAGCCGGCGGTACACCACCGACTTTCCGTTTCTGGCCGCGGCTGTACCGCCGCGGTCAGAATGCCCAAAGGAGCACCGCCAGCCTGCTGGCGGTGCTCCCGCGGACCAAGGCCCTGGCGGTTTTTACCGCCAGGGTCAGAATGACCGCCTAAATCTTGCTTACCGCCGCAGTGACGGCCACCAACATATCTCCCTGGTGGCGAGTATCTGTTCCGCATACTATGAGACACACAACCCAATTTGACAGAGTACTGCCACATGCACAAATCCGCCAGCCCAAAGGTCAGTGCTAAAGTGGGGTACAGACACCCATACCATTATGCCAACAAAACAACACCCACCACATCATGATCCACAAATCAATACGACGGACATGCAATGGGGGTAAACCATTGGCGGTACATGCCACCGCTCTCAGAATGGACACCCACATACAAAATAACATTACATTGGACAACACTAAAAACACACACCACACACATCACACCCACCCACCACACCATAAAACACACACACACATTACCCACAACCCTTTATGAACAACAATTACTGCCAGAAGATTTAGATGAACAGCACAGAGACAACTAGACACACACACCACATACACCCATACATCCCTCACGCACCCCACATTACACACCCCACTACATTACTCAACACAATCTCACCAACACACATCTCACAACACCCATGTCCCCACTAAGGTACCCCCATTACACTGATGAGAGTTAAGGGTCATGATGGAGGAAATAGTCAGGGTAGAGCACACGTAAAGCAGATATCCATTGCCAGGAAGATGGAGCTATGGCGGAGAATCTTGGACAGGGTGAACGCCATGGGACAGCATCCAAGAACAAGGGATGACATCAGGAAGAGGTGGAATGACCTACGGGGGAAGGTACGCTCTGTGGCAGCAAGGCACCAGCTCACCATACAGAGGACTGGTGGTGGACCCCCACCTCCTCACCCCCAGGTCCCAGCATGGGAGGAGCAAGTCTTGGCATTACTGCAGCCTGAGGGACTCACTGGATTAGCCAGAGGACTGGACACGTATAAGTCAATATTTACTTCTTATTACCCCCATACCTGCATGCCATCACACCTCCTCACCCTCACTCCCATCACTCCACTCCATCCCACACACTGCACCTGCACATATGACTAACCCCAATGTCAAATCCTGCATGCCATACCAATGCATGGTCAGCCCTCCCAGCCCTGCACGGACACCAATCACTAAAACATGCACAGAATACAGCAACAATCCCACAATATATCACCATACACAAACAAAGTTGTCAGGGCAACAACAACGATAGAGGGATGTAAAATATGTCACAGACATGAAGCATAATACATCACTTACATCCCCACAGGTGCCCCATCCAGTGTCAGTGGAGAGGAGGTGCCACGACTATCCAGTCTCCCAACAGAAGATCCCAACAGTGATGACAGTAACTCTGGACTTCAGACTCTGACCCAACAACCTGGCCCATCAGAGACCACTGGTCCACTGGAAGTCGGTCACCCCAGCCCACTCACAGTCCACCACAGAGCCTCCCCCATCAGCATCCAACACCACAGCACCCACCCAGTGTACCCACACCTCTGTTCCAAGAACATGTCAATCAACAGTGTGCCCATCTGTATAGGTACCCCAGGCCACACCTCACCCCCAAGACAATCAGGGACCTGGGACAGTGGCAATAGGCACACCGTTCAGGTGATAGAGGCACAGGGGAACAGGGACACTGGGAGGACCGCTGTGCTCCAAAGGGAGGACAGGCCCAGGAACCGACTCTCCAGGAGGCACTTACCGAGATCCTGGGGGCCTACCAACATTCTCAGGACACGATGGGCCAAATCCTTGACAATGTGCAGGAGAACAGGCGGCTGCATTAGAAACAGTATGAAGAGATCAGGGAGGACTTGCAGGTCATCGACACCACCTTCATATACATAACAGGTTGTGCTGGCAGACATGGCCAACATCATGAGGGAAGCAACAGCACACCAGCGGCCCCTACCACTAGCCACTCCATTGACCAGCCCTCCACTTCCGCTGCAGCTAGAGGGCAGGAGGCGCCACCACAGGACCCACAGGCCACTAGCACCCCTCCCCCTGCAGAAGGTGAACCAGCCCGCAATTGTTCCCTACGACCCAGACAGAAGACAGTGACACTTGCCAAGACCACCGCCAGACAATGAGACTTGTCCACTTTGAACTGCCTTTGCTCTACTTCCCATGGCCCCTTGGACACTGGACCTGTGCCACAAACAGACTGGAACAATACCCTGGACTTTCCTCCATCGTCACCCTATTCCATTGCAATTTTCCCTCAATTTTAAAGCACTACAACAAACACCCTTGAACAAAACTTGATGACTAGTATTTTATGGGTTAAACATGTGCATTTATGGAAACAGTCACTTCTAGTGCAAATGATCTGAACACCGTGGAAGCATAGAAATAATGACCTGTAGCTGTCTGTAGTCATCACATCACTACACAGTTGGTATCTCACCAACATCTGTAAAATGACAAGCCATAGGCGACAGTAAGATGCAATTGAAGTTAATGCCATCATGCTACAGTCACACAGAAAACATCAATAGTCAGAGGAATGGTCAGTTGCACTGTCTCACCTGTGTGTCATTGGTATTGATGTGTAACTGATGTTCGGTTGTCGTCCTCCTTATCCTCTGCCTCCTCATCCTCACTGTCCTCAGGGTCCACTGCTCCCACAGGGGCATCTCCAGTCTCCTCCTCCTGCAGAAAAGGTACATGCCATGTGAGGGCCAGGTTGTGCAACATGCAGCATACCACTACTATTTGGCAGACCCTCCCGGGTGAGTAGCACAGGGATCCACTTGTCAGATGGAGGCACCTGAACCTGGCCTTCAGGAGCCCGAAGGTCCTCTTGCACCATTTGCACATTCAATGAGTGGAAACTCTTCTGATCCCTGAACACCTGTTCATTCTGCGGGGGAGGGGGGACTAACGCAATATGTGTCCCGTCAAGCGCCCCAACAATATTAGGGATATGTCCCATTGCATAAAATCCAGCCTTCACAGTGCCTAGATCTTCCACCTCAGGGAAAGCTATGTAGCTGTGTAGCTGCACATGTGTTTCACCAGGGCAGACAAAACTCTTGCCAGCACAATTGAAAACAATGCTTGTGACATTCCTGCTTCCAAGCCCACTGTCACTTAGAAAGTACCAGTTGCCAGAAAATGGAGCACCGATAGCACTTGCACAGGAGTGGGGATCCCAGTCAGATGATGGATAGCAGATATCAGGTCAGGCTCCAATTGGGCACACAACTCTGTGATTGTGGCCCTGTCCCTCTATAGGTGAGTATAATGTGCCTCTCCTCCAGTGTAGCCAAGCCCACAAGGAGTCTGTACCCAGGGTTTGTCTCCTCCTCCTATTCATCTGCAACAGTAGGTATCTAAGGGACACAAGAGTGAGTAGGCTGTCACAATTTAAACTCTGGAACCACAACCTCAGAGTACACAGTGCATTTATGTGTTGGGACAGTGGGAATGGCGAGGTATGTGCTAATCTAGGCTGTGATGCAGTTAAGGTTGAGATAATCGTTGTACACCACCATGAAATGGCGACTGCCTGTCCTGCATCTAGGGACGGCAGAAGAGAGGTAACTCTGCCGACGTTGGCGTCGTGGTGGAAGACGGTCTTGAACCGCCGTCCAATTCCTCACTGGATAACATGGGTCTCTATGGAGTACAATGGCCAATGGGGATCAGGGCCGGTGGTGACGGTGTACACTGCCGTGGATATGACTGCCATTTTCCATCAGATTCCTCACTTGCTACCTGACCTTCAACAGGAGAACACCTACACTGCGTGTGCTGCTGTGACCTGTGTCTGGAACCTACAATGGCCTGTGTGACCAGGGAAAGGGCCCCTGCCTTCACTGCGGATAAGTTGGAGCGATTGGTGGATGGGGTCCTAACCCAGTATGGACTGCTGTATGGTCCTCCAGACCAACAGGTGAGTACACCTTGGACACAATGCATGTGTGAAGGAAACACAGATATGTGTGTGCAAGCATCGTGTCATCGGGGGGGATGTCTTGTGGTGGTGTATATGGTGAGCGCCGAACGATGTGTGTGCCTATGGTGATGGAAACAGGACTGGTGGGCCATATGTGTGACAGGCTGGATTGTATGTGCAATGGTGTCCTCCTGTCTGTATTACCTCTGCAGGTCAGCACCCATCGAAAGAAGGGATTATGGTGTGCCATCACCAAGGACATGCGGACCCTGGGAGTCTATGGCAGGCAGAGCACCCACTGTCAGAAACAGTGGGAGGACCTGAGATGCTGAGCACGGAAGACCGTGGAGGCCCAGCTGGAGATGGCCTCCCAAAAGGAAGGGGTGCCTGTTGGAACCTGATCCCCCTGATCGCCTGCATACTGACAGTGGCCTACCCAGAGCTGGACGGGTGCTTGACGGCATCACAGCACCCACAAGGGGGTGAGTACAGTGGGCATTACTACAATAATTGGTAGGTGGCATCGGATCCGGGTGTTGGGTGTGAGTTAGTGGGTGCCCCTTAATGCCAGGTCATACATTGCAGCATAATCCAGCTCAAGGGAAATGGGTGTATGGCAAATGCAGGCAACCTAGCTTGTTAGCATTCCATGTCAGTCAGGGCTTTGTGGGTCTCAGGAGAGGTGCAGTTGGTGTTGTGTGGCCCTTATCTTGCCGTGGCATCTAGCCAAATCACTGGCAGTGCAATGCATAGTGCTCAATCCTAATCCCTGCGTGTGATGGTGCTATGTATGCCAACTGTGGTGTTGGTTCAGTAATTGACCCAGTGTTTCCTTTCTCTCTCGCCCCCTTTTTCTTCTGTCATCCTGTCCAAGTGTACATTAGCATCAACTGGTGGAGGAGCAGGGGCACCAGCGACAGAGGGAGCTGCATCCCACAGGACCCTGGAGGCAGAGTCCACTGACGCTGAGGGAACCAGTGGGATGGAGGGCGATGGGAGCACCATGGAAGAGACAGGAGGAGACAACACAGACTCAGATACCTCCTCCGATGGAAGCTTCCTGGTAGTGGCAGACACCTCTGTGACCACCTCAGCTACAGGTACAACCGCCACCCATCTACCAGTACCACCCTATCGGTAGCCCCTCAGCGAGTTGCCGTGCCCACTCATCCAGTAGTGTGGGCATCTCCTTCGCCCCAGGTACCTCAGGCCCTGCCCCAGTGAGCCCTGCTGCCCTGAGTGATGAGGCTATTCCCCTCCTGAGATCCATCTCTGTAGGGCAGTCAACCATTGTGAATGCCATCCAGGGGCTGGCATCCCAGATGCAGCAATGCAATACATTCCTGGAGGGCATCCACGGTGGATTGGCAGCCCAACAGAGATCGATTCAGGCTCTGGCCCCCTCTCCCATGACAGCCATTGCCCCTGTTCCCTCCATCCCTCCTCCAACTACCTCTTCCCAGTCCCAGTCTCCTCAACCCCAACCCATCCCATGCACACAATACAGTGACAATGCACATAAGAGTGGCAAAGTCAAACACAGGCACCACACTTCATCCTACAAGCACTCACGCAATCACCAGACAGTAGCAGACACTACCACATCCACTGCCTCCACTGTCTCACCCTCCTCCTTCTCTTCCACCTCCCTCACAGTTATGTCTACACTCACACCTGCATGCACTACATCAACATCCACCACCAGCATCACCACACCAAGCAGCACACACACCTCACTTGAAGACACCTCTACAACATCCATGCATGCATCCCCTGTGTCCTCTTCCACCCTGTCTATCCCCCTTCTAAAGGACACAAATGCAAGCACTCACACACCCAACAGCCATCCACCTCACATCAGCACACTCCCATGCACCTGCACCAAAGTCCAGCAGACATACACCTCCAACAACCACTCCCTCAATCTCCAATGCCATCCCTCCTCCCTCATCCTGCCCAACCGTCCCTAAGAATCTTTTCCTTGCCCAACTTGACCTCTTCCCTCCTCCTCCCCCATATCCTTCCCATAAGAGCAGTGTCCAAATGACCCAGCTCAGCACCTCAGCCAAACAGTCCACGTGGACAGTGGTGGCACCACCTAGTCATGGTGGCAAGTAAGTGAAGGATCCCACTCCACCAGCCAGGAAGGTTATGGATCCCACACATCCTGTTATGAAGGGGAAGGAGCCCGCACCTCCTGCCATGAAGGTGAAGAAGGCCTCGACTCCTGTCAGGAAGGCTAAGGAGCCAGCTCATCCTGCCATGAAGGGGAAGAAGCCCTCAACCCCTGCCAGGAAGGGTAAGGATCCAACACCTCCTGCCATGAAGGGGAAGAAGCCCTCGACTCCAGCGAAGGCTGTCAGGGTGACACCACCACAGCAGTGGTGAGGGGGCCCTCACTGCCAGCTGAGGAAGTGCAGCCTCGTCCTCCTGCAGAGGCTGCCCAGGAGGCACCTTCACCTGCTGGCACATTGCAGCCCTCACCTCCAGCAGAGGCTGTCAGGGTAACACCACCACCAGTGGTCACGGGGCCCTTACCACCAGCTGAGGAAGTGCAGCCTACTCCTCCTGCAGAGGCTACCCAGGAGGCACCTACAGCTGCTGAGACAGTACAGGCCTCACCTCCAGCAGAGGCTGCCCAGGAGGCACCTTCACCTGCTGACACAGTGCAGCCCTCACCTTTAGATGACACAGTGCAGCCCTCACCACCAGCGGAAGCCATGTACACCACAGTCCAGAAGCAGTGGGCATGTTCCCCACCTGAGTGACTGTGCCAATGCCAGGACCACTCATCTGAAATCCAGGTATCCGCGGGAGCGAAGAGGTAAACCACACCCCTATGAATTATTCTCTCAAAGCCAAGAATGACAGCTACTGAGGGAATAACTCCCGGGGGGAGGGGGAGGGATATGGAAGATGGGAGAGGGAAGAGATAAACTGGTATCAGAAGCTCCTATGACATCTAATCTAAAGGAACACGCCTCTTTTATAGTATATTACAATGCCTATGTGAAAGACAATGAACAAAAATAAGTATAGCCCTTTAGTGTGTGGAAAACAAATGTAACACAAATCAAAACACACTTTCACACACCATAGTCAATGCTGTAGTCAATGCTGGCAATAAGTGCTGACAGGTAAAATTAAAGTTGCATTAATGTTCACTTCTTTTCATTGACGTAAATAATATTGTCTTTCCATTTCTCTCTATTCTTTGAACAGAATTCCAGGATCCTTTATAAGTTACCAACAAATGGAGCAAGTAAAAAAAAGGTGGAGCATGGAGTAGATGCACATTGGGAAGACTTGCAGTTCCGGTTCCATGGCGGCATTGTTCTTCCCTGCAACTCCGATGGTGAGTCTTTGGTCTTCGGTGATGTGTTTCCGCCAGTCTTTTGGTGACGTTGGTACCTTCCCAGAAATCGTGGTGATTTCCTGGGTCATGATATGGTGGGTGGTACTTTGTCTTCCGCCTGGCTATTGACTTCTGCCGCCATGGTCAGGGGTGTTAACGCCCTGGTGTTATTGTGGTACATTGGCTGTCTGTGGGAGTTACCACTGTCATGGTTATAATTTGGCTGTAAACACTGCCAGCCTGTTGGCGGTATTACCACCACTTTATCACTCACTGCCAATGTCATAATGAGGGCCATAATGTTGAATTTCTTCTCAAGAATAAATATATATGAATGCCGAGGGACCACGAAGATGAGTAATAAAATACCTTTGCCCGTATTTATACTTTTTGATGCACAACTGCGCCAACGCAGTTGTGCGTCAAAAATGTTAACGCCGGCTAACGCCATTCCAATGCGCCATGCGGGCGCCTTATTTATGGAATGACGTTAGCCGTCGGAGCTGACTGGTGTGCGTAAAAAAAAATGACCCACACCAGGCAGCGCCGGCGTAGGGGAAAATGGAGCTTGGGCGTCAAAAAATGGGGCAAGTCAGTCTGAGGCAAAAATCTGCCTCAACCCGATTAGCGCCATTTTTTTTGACTCCCACCCTCCATTGACATGACTCCTGTCTTAGCAAAGACAGGAGTCATGCCCCCTTGCCCAATGGCCATGCCCAGGGGGCTTATGTCCCCTGGGCATGGTCATTGGGCATAGTGGCATGTAGGGGGGCACAAATCAGGCCCCCCTATGCCACAACATTTTTTACAAAACATAACTTACCTGAACTTACCTTAAGTTCCCTGGGATGGGTCCCTCCATCCTTGGGTGTCCTCCTGGGGTGGGCAAGGGTGGCAGGGGGTGTCCCTGGGGGCAGGGGAGGGCACCTCTGGGCTCCTTCTGAGCCCACAGGTCCCATAACGCCTGCCCTGACCAGGCGGTAAAAAATGACGCAAAAGCGTCTGGACGTCATTTTTTTTGACCCGCCCACTCCCGTGCGCCATTTTTGCACGGGAGTTTAAATAAGGCGCACATGCCTTGGAGTCATTTTTTAGACGGGAACGCCTACCTTGCATATCATTAACGCAAGGTAGGTGTCCACGCTAAAAAATGACGCTAACTCCAAGATCTTTGGCGCTAGACGGGTCTAACGCCAAAGTATAAATATGGAGTTAGCTTTGCGTCAGAATTGCATAAAAAAAAACGGCGCAATTCCGGCGCAAAAAGAGTATAAATATGCCCCCTTGTATGCTAAAAAAACTATATCTGGAGAACACTGAAATACCACAAGATAAACTCTCAGTAAAGATATGGTTGTATTTTCTTTTAAAATTGCCCAAACCAGCATCTGAAGTATAAGGGATAGGCCGAGTATCAGTCATATTTTGAATGATCAAGACACAAAGCAACAGATTATTGAAACAGTCATGCACAAAGGCAATGTATCTATAAAAGGGTCTTCAATTATTTTTTTTACGTTTCCCAAACTACTGAAACAAAAAGAGGGTTGTTAGTGCAGAATGGGCGAGAGTTTGAGGCACATTGTGCTTGGGCATCAACACTCTTCCCCAATGAACTGTTGTGGGGATTAGAGATACTTGTTCCCAAGCAAAGACGATGCCTAGAAGTTCCTTATATCTATGTAGAGAGAGAATACTGTTGTTTTGTAACCTGTTGACATTTTGCTTACCCCCGCATGAGTGGAGGTATTCATTTTAACAGTTGAATATGTAGAAGTGGTGTCAGGAATAAGGCTGTGCGCATTTCAGGTCCCACCCGAAACTCTGCTGCGCGGATTTGTGGAACTTCACGTGCACCACTTGTCATCTCCTCTTGTTCCAAAAGTGGTCATCAGCGTCGTCAGCCATGTGGGAAAGCTCATGTAGCTGCAGGGTGAGAACATTGGTGGACAAGATGCACTTATCAGTGCTACTCTTTGAAGGGACTACAATTCCCATGTTTTTAGAGGCAGCAGCCATCTTGGGGTGTGGCAGGCCTATAAAGCCCAGCCACACCCAAGCACATTGCTCACTATTTTGAAGACTTCGATGCAGTCAGACCTCGTGGGGGTTCCTCTGAAGAAGAATAGATTTCCTGCATGGCAGATTGACAGCAAATCGGAGTATCCTTGTTTACATGGTGAATTCAGATACGAGTAGGTCGTACTCATAGCGGTAAGGTCTTGATTAGTCCAATCTTGAAGGGAGTTGTAACTTCCAAAGGTAAAGCGCCCCTTAGCACAATGAGCAAAGCATTTTCAGTTTTAAGAGTAAGGCAGTCTAGGCGTGACAATCAAAGTGTCTCGGAGCACAGAAGTAAAGCGCCCCTTAGCACAACAAGCAAAGTGCTTCAGGCCACACATGTAAAGCACCCTTTGCACTGCAATCAAAGTGCTTCAGTCCACATGAGTAAAGCGCCCTTGGCACGGCAATCAAAGCGCTTCAGTCCACATGAGTAAAGCGCCCTTGGCACGGCAATCAAAGCGCTTCAGTCCACATGAGTAAAGCGCCCTTGGCACGGCAATCAAATCGCTTCAGTGTAGGAGGCTGGCCTGGCTTGTAGTGGGTACCAGAGGTACTTACACCTTGTGCCAGTTCCAGTTATACCTTATTAGTGTAGAATAGGTGTTTCTAGCAGCTTAGGCTCATAGACGGTAGCTATGGCAAAGCAGCTTAGGCTGAACTAGGAGACATGTAAAGCTCCTACTATACCACTGGTGTCATGCACAATATCATAAGAAAACACAATACACAGAAGTATTCAAAATAAAGGTACTTTATTTTTACGACAATATGCCAAAAGTATCTCAGTGAGTACCCTCAGTATGAGGATAAGATATATACACAAGATATATGTACACAAACCAAAATTATGCAGGTAATAGCAAGAAAAGTAATGCAAGCAGTGTAAAATTACAGTAGATTGCAATAGGAGCACATAGGTGTAGGGGCAACACAAACCATATACTCCAAAAGTGGAATGCGAACCACGAATGGACCCCAAACCTATGTTAGCTTGTAGAGGGTCGCTGGGACTGTAAGAAAACAGGCGAGGGTTAGAAAAATAGCCCACCCCAAGACCCTGAAAGGTAGGTGTAAAGTGCACCTACTAACCCCAGAGAGCACAGAAGTCGTGATAGGGGGATTCCTCAGGAAGAACCAACACCAGCAATGCAACAACAGTGGATTTCCGGACCTGAGTACCTGTAAGACAAGGGGACCAAGTCCAATAGTCGCGACAGTGTCGAGAGTGGGCAAGAGCCCAGGAAATGCCAGCTGAAGATGCAAGGAAGCTGCCACCTGTTGGAAGAAGCTTGGAGTTCTGCAAGAAATAAGAGAGCTTGGAACTTCTCGTTTGGAAGATGGATGTCCCACGTCACGATGAAGCTTGCAGAGGTGTTCCCACGCAGAAAGACAGCAAACAAGCCTTGTTAGCTGCAAGGGTTGCGTAAAGGTTTTTGGGTGCTGCTGTGGCCCAGGAGGGACCAGGATATCGCCACTTGGAACAGGAGACAGAGGGGGCGCACAGCAACTCGGGGAGCCCTCACAGAAGCAGGCAGCACCCGCAGAAGTACCTGAACAGGCAATTGGAAGAAAAGTGAACTGGAGTCTACCCAAAGTCACAAAAGGGAGTCCCACGATGCTGGAGGACAACTCAGAAGGTTGTGCACTGCAGGAAGGAGTGTAGGGAACCCAGGCTTGGATGTGCATGAAGGAAATCCTGGAAGAGTGCACAGGAGCCGGAGCAGCTGCAAATCACGCGGTACCCAACAATGCAGTCTAGCATGGGGAGGCAAGGACTTACCTCCACCAAACTTGGACTGAAGAGTCACTGGACTGTGGGAGTCACTTGGACAGAGTTGCTGAGTTCCAGGGACCATGCTCGTCCTGCTGAGAGGGGACCCAGAGGACCAGTGATGCAGTCTTTTGGTGCCTGCGGTTGCAGGGGGAAGATTCCGTCAACCCACAGGAGATTTCTTAAGAGCCCCTGGTGCAGAGAGGAGGCAGGCTACCCCCAGAGCATGCACAACCTAGAAACAGTCGAGAAAGCCGGCAGGATGAGGCGATACAAGGTTGCTAGTAGTCGTCTTGCTACTTTGTTGCGGTTTTGCAGGTGTCCTGAACAGTCAGCGGTCGATCCTTTGGCAGAAGGTGAAAAGGGACACCCTGGTGAGCTCTTGCATTCGTTATCTAAAGAATTCCTCAAAGCAGAGTCCCTAAATAGCCAGAAAAGCAGGTTTGGCTACCAAGGAAGGAGGATTGGCTACCAAGAGACGTAAGAGCCTATCAGAAGGAGCCTCTGACACCACCTGCTGGCACTGGCCACTCAGAGCAGTGCAGTGTGCCACAAACACCTCTGTTTCCAAGATGGCAGAGGTCTGGGACACACTGGAGGAGCTCTGGGCACCTCCTCTGGGAGGTGCAGGTCAGGGGAGTGGTCACTCCCCTTTCCTTTGTCCAGTTTCATGTTACATGGCCATATTCTGAGTTACCAATGTGATGCTGTACATAGGTAGTGACCTATGTACAGTGCACGCGTGTAATGGTGTCCCCGCACTCACAAAGTCCGGGAAATTTGCCCTGAACGATGTGGGGGCACCTTGGCTAGTGCCAGGGTGCCCACACACTAAGTAACTTTGCACCCAAACTTCACCAGGTGAAGGTTAGACATATAGGTGACTTATAAGTTACTTAAGTGCAGTGGTAAATGTCTGTGAAATAACGTGGACGTTATTTCACGCAGGCTGCAGTGGCAGGCCTGTGTAAGAATTGTCAGAGCTCCCTATGGGTGGCAAAAGAAATGCTGCAACCCGTAGGGATCTCCTGGAACCCCAATACCCTGGGAACCTCAGTACCATATACTAGGGAATTATATGGGTGTAGCAGTATGCCAATGTGAATTGGTAAATTTATTCACTAGCCTGTTAGTGACAAATTTGGAAAGCAGAGAGAGCATAACCACTGAGGTTCTGGTTAGCAGAGCCTCAGTGAGACAGTTAGGCATCACACAGGGAACACATACAGGGCACATACTTATGAGCACTGGGGCCCTGCCTGGCAGGGTCCCAAGTACACATAGACTAAAACAACATATATACAGTGAAATATGGGGGTAACATGCCAGGCAAGATGGTACTTTCCTACATTCAGTCCACATGAGTAAATCGCCTTTGGCACGGCAATCAAAGCATTTCAGTCCGCATGAGTAAAGCACCCTTGGTACAGGAATCAAAGCGATTCAGTCCACTTGAGTAAAGTGCCCTTGGCACAACAATCAAAGTGATTCAGGCCGCATGAGTAAAGCGTCCCTTAGCATAACAAGTGTAGCGCTTCAGACAAGACAAGTAAAAGTGCTTTCTGGCATAAGGAACAAAGCACTTCATGTATAATAATCAAAGCGCCTCATGAACAATAAATAAGGCATTTCTGCCCAACATAAAGGGCATCAAAGTCAATGTGTAAAACTTTCAGGTCTATAGTTGTAAATGTGAAAGCGTTCTTGGAGATCAGCAAATTATAAATTCATTGTTTTTTGGAAAGCATAATATGTGAGATACATATTTAAGTCTTTGAGAATTTCTAGGCTGTGATCAAACGTTTATGTTACAGGATTGATATTCAGAGTATGACCATAGTCCAAAGCTCTTGCCATCTCTTGGTTCAGAGGTTGTAGTTTGTTTTTGTTCCATGATTCAAAGAAGGGTCTTCACCCTCATTTCAAAAGGGTGTCAATCTGATATCACAGAGACTCCTTTAGTCAAGAGTCTATTGAAGAGTTATACTGCTATGAATGAGTATATGCATATTTGTTCTAACCTTTTCTTTTCAGATCTCTTTCCCTGCAGTTCCCTAAGCTAATTCCCTTGCTCTGCCTGGCTTCATCATAATTCTGTGCTATAATAGCTTTCTGATTTGGTGACGCCGGGAGGTGGCCTTTTGTTCAGCAACGTGCAGATCCCGAGGAAAAGACACTGTGACAGAATAGTGAGCCCACGAGTTTATACTTTCCTCTTGGTCTGTACGTGAGCTGCACAAAATGGCCACCTCAGACACCCTTATGCAAGTAGTCACTCAGATGCAAAGGGATTTGACAGACTCAAAAAATGTTACACCTGATTTAGTTAATAAAGTAACTCAGTTACAGAGTAAGGTGGATGGTTCTGAATCTGAGCCTCGTCCTATGCTTTCCGCACCTACTAACATAGCTGTAAATGTCCCAACAAAGATTCCTCTAGCTGCACCAGAGAGGTTTTCTGGGGACCCCAATAAGGTTCAAGTTTTTCTCACACAGGTGGAACTACATTTTACGTGCCGTCCCAGTGCCTTTCCGGACGCACAATCTAGAATTGCATTCCTTCTATCATATCTGAATGGTGATGCAGCTACTTGGGCAGCGCCATTAGTCTGATTAGACAGTCCTCTTTTATATAATTGGCATCATTTTGTAGAAGAATTTGTAAAGGTATTTGACAGGAGCACAATAACTATGACTTCAGACAAAGAGTTACTAGAATTACATCAAGGAAACAAAGACTTGATAAAGTATTTGTCACACTTCAACTGGTTAGTAGTGGAAACCGCTTGGCCAGAGGTAAAAAGGTCAGCAGTATTTTATCAAGGGCTAAAAGACAAACTGAAAGATGTATTGGCCCACGTTGAACCGCAACCGGAGACTTGCACTGATTTAATTAATCTAACACTGCGGATAGATCATAGACTCTGAAAGAAAAGGAGTAATGAAAAAATGGGAAAAACCCAACTGGCGAATAGAAAGGTCCAGGCACCTTCAATTGCCCTCAGATCCTATGATAGAACCGATGGATATCGGAACTGTGCGCCCATCATTGACCAAAGAGGAGAAAGACATGCGACGAAGAAATGGACATTGTCTGTATTGTGGAAAAAAGGGTCATTTTGTAAAGGAATGTCAAAAGAAACCCAAAGGTAAAACTGATCCAACATTTGTGACAAAGAAAAAGATAATGGTTGCTTTGGAAAATTCACAGGAAAACTAAAGTGCCTAAGAAAAAACAAAGGGGACCTCTTGGGTAAATTGACAATCCCTTCAGTGTGTTCTTGCACAAATCGTTATGTCAAACATTTTTGAATTTTGGTACAAATGACTGTGCAGGGAAAAAGACATAGGCGGTCATTACAACATTGGCAGTAAAAGCCGCTTACCGCTGTGCAGAAGACGCCAACACACCGCCGCGGCCGCGTAATTCGGCCACAGCTATTATGAACCACAGCTCGGAATCTGCCAATATTCAGACACCCACACCAGTCCGCCACACCAAAGGTCAGTGATAAACTGGTTAAAATAAAACCTCCACTGTCACTCCAACAGAAATACGTCCACACTATCATGACCCACAAATCCACATGGCGGTCTTTCAACAGCGGTATTCTATTGGCGGTACACACCGCCGCGCTCAAAATACACACACATCTCCAAAACACAGCCACATTGCACAATTCCAAATACAGACACCTAATACACATACACACACCACTCCCACACACCCAATACAATATAAAACACACACCCACGTCACCCACAAACCCTTACGACCACAATTACTGACAGAAGGCCAGAGAGAGACACCACCATCAACAATACTAGCATCCACAAGCACACAACACCATCACCCAAATAACTTCCATGCACCTCACACAACACACCACTACATATCAGCACACTTATCACCCCACACCACCCCACAAATCACCCACACCACCCCATGGCACGGCAAAGACACCCCAGGTTCTCGGAGGAGGAGCTCAGGGTCATGGTGGAGGACATCGTCCAGGTAGAGCCACAGCTATTCGGATCACAGGTGCAGCACACCTCCATTGCAAGGAAGATGGAGCTATGGCGTAGAATAGTGGACAGGGTCAACGCAGTGGGACAACACCCAAGAAATTAGGATGACATCAGGAAGAGGTGGAGCGACCTACAGGGGAAGGTGCGTTCCGTGGTCTCAAGACACCACCTTGCGGTTCAGCGGACTGGCGGCTGACCCCCACCTCCTCCCCCACAACTAACAACATGGGAGGAGCAGGTCTTAGCGATTCTGCATCCTGAGGGCCTCGCAGGAGTAGGTGGAGGAATGGACTCTGGTAAGTCAAATCTTAACTATTACATCCCCCACCCTACCTGCATGCCATCACATACCCCCACCCTCACCCCCATCACTCCAACTCCTCACAAATGTCCCAACATCACAAACCACCCATCCCAACACCAAGCCCTGCATGCAACAACAAAGCATGGACACACATCACTAAAGCATGTCCACTGCACATACCCATACACCCCCCAAAACATCATCACACAAGGTCCCACACAGGAATGCAAGCACTGGGGTACACGGTCACCCACCCATTGCACACCATGGCACACACAGATGTAATAAACATCCATTTATACCCCTGCAGGACCCCTACCCAACGTCACCGGACAGGAGGGTCCACACATGTCCACACCACCAACAGGATCTAGATGACCAGCCTGGCCCATCGGGGACCTCGGGACAGTTGGTTCCCATCACACAGTCACAGGCCACTACAGAGCTTCCCCCCTCTGGAAACACCAGCACAGCACCCACCCAGCGGGCCCATACCTCCGTCCCAGGACACGTCAATCAGCAGTGTGTCCACCACTACAGGGAACCCATGCTAACCCACTACCCCAACAACAACAGGGACCTGGGGGCAGTGGCAGTGGGCACACGGTCCAGGGGACAGGGACCCAGGAACACAGGGGAACTAGGAGGGCTGCTGTGTGACAGGGGGAGGACAGGTCAAGGGAACCCACTCTCCACGAGGCCCTCTCCTACATCATGGGAGCCTACCACCACTCCCAGGAGATGATGGCAACGGTACTGGCCAAGCTTCACGAGACCCAGTGCCTGCAGGAGGAACAGTATTTGGGCTTCAGGGAGAAACTCAGATCCATCAATTCCACCCTGGGCACCATCATAGGGGTGCTGAAGGAAGTACTGAACACCAGGAGGGACACTGTGGCACTACAAGGGGCCCCTGACACTAGCCTGGACGATAAACTGCCCACCACCTCCGCCGGCGCTAGTGGACAGGAGGCACCGCCACAGGACCACCACACCAGCACCCCACCCCCTGCAGGAGAACCACCTCGCAAAAGGTCCCTGAGATCCAGGACAAAGACAGAGAACCATGCCAAGACCCACGCCAAGAAATGAGACCACCCTGATTGTCATCCTTCTGTCCCACTTTGTCACCCTGTCCATCCTTAAACTCCCCAGCTCCACTTCCCATGCCCATTTGGGCAATGCACCTGTGAGACTAATAGACTGGACTCTGCCATGGACATTTCTCAGCCATCACCCCTCACCATTTTGCTACCCCCTCCAATACTGAGCACTAAAATAAACACCCTTAAAGCACAAAACAATCTGGAGTCAGTCTGTGATTTCGGAATAGTGTATTAGCAATTACTGTGGCAAAATGCTCTTTCATTTGTAATGTCAACCTACCTATGTTACACAGCTGTAGTCCATGATGACTCAAAACAGAAGTCACACTGTGGGACACACATCTGTGAAATTGTAAGGGAAAGTGACAACTCAGTGACCATACACTGGGTGAAAACGACAGACAGTAGAGAGGTAGTAGTGTTAACGTACATGTAGTAGGCTGGTTTGTATTCTTACCTGTGTCTCACTGGAAATATTGCAGGATAACTGAGTCCCTGTTGTCCATGTCTTCTTCCTCTGCTTCCTCGTCTTCAATGTCCAGAGGCACCACAGCTGCAAAAACACCGCCATCTGGATCATCCTCCTGCAGAAAAGGCACCTGTTGTCGCAAAGCTAAGTTGTGAAGCATACAGCAGGCCACGATGATCTGGCACACCTTCTTTGGTGAGTAGAATAGGGATCCACCTGTCATATGGAGGCACCTGAACCTGGCCTTCAGGAGGCCGAAGGTCCGCTCGATTATCCTCCGTGTACGCCCATGTGCCTCATTGTAGCGTTCCTCTGCCCTTGTCCTGGGATTCCTCACTGGGGTCAATAGACATGACAGGTTGGGGTAACCAGAGTCACCTGCAAATGGCGAGGGACAACTGTTAGCCACACACTAACCTGTAGGAATATCCCCAGATCCAGACAACCATTCCCACTGTCTTGCTTCCAGGTGCTCACCTTATAGCCACACACGTTGCCTCTGGAGTTGACCCATCACATAAGGGATGCTGCTATTCCGCAGGATGTAAGCGTCACGCACTGAGCCAGGGAATTTGGCATTAACATGGGAGATGTACTGGCCTGCCAAACATACCATCTGTACATTCATGGAATGGTAACTCTTCCGGTTTCTGTACACCTGTTCACTCCTGTGGGGGCGGGGCAAAGCCACATGGGTCCCATCAATGGCACCTATGATGTTGGGGATATGTCCCAGGGCATAGAAATCACCTTTCCCTGTAGGCAAATCCTCCACCTAAGGGAAAACGATGTAGCTCTGCATGTGTTTCAGCAGGGCAGACAACACTCTGGACAACACGTTGGAAAACATAGGCTGGGACATCCCTGATGCTATGGCCACTGTTGTTTGAAATGACTCACTTGCAAGGAAATGGAGCACTGACAGCACCTGCACTTGAGGGGGGATTCCTGTGGGATGGCGGATATGGGTCCCAGGAGCCAATGACGATGTACGCCGGCGGTGACGGTACACACCGCCGCGGACGTGACCGCCATTTTCTATCTGTTCAATCACTCGATACCTGATCTTCGACAGGAGAGGACCTACACTGCCAGTGCTGCTGTGACCTCGGTCTGGAAGAGACAATGGCTCATGCGTCTGGGGAAAGGGCCCCTGTCTTCACATCGGAGGAGTTGGAGAAAATCGTGGACGGGGTCCTCCCCCAGTACACGCTACTCTACGGTCCTCCAGACAAACAGGTAAGTACACTGGGAGCATGCTGTATGGGCTATGCCTGTGTGGAGTGGGTTGGATGTAAGAAGGGGGGGAGATTGCGGAGGGCATGAAACGACGGTGAGTGCATGTGCCACATGGCAAGGGTAGGGATGGGGGCCAATGACTGTGACGGTGCAGTTGGTAATAAGTTCCTCTTCCTCTGTACAATTCATGTAGGGAAGCGCCCACCAGAAAAAATATATTTGGCGTGCCATCGCCAAGGACGTCCGGACCCTGGGGGTCTACCACAGACGGAGCACCCACTGCCGGAAAAGAAGGGAGTATATTTGCCGCTGGAGCAAGAAGACGGTGAAGGCTCAGCTGGGGATGGCCTCCCAACGTGGGAGGGGTGCTCGTCTCATCATGACCCCCCTGATATTCAGGATCCTGGCAGTAGCATACCCGGAGTTGGATGGGCACTTGAGGGCATCACAGCAGCCACAAGGGGGCGAGTACACTCTCATCCTGCTGATTTTGCGCGCAGTGGAGGGGTCTGGGTGGGGGAGGTGGGCTGTGAGTTACCCTAGGCCAGGGCGAGTTCCGTAGACAAGGTACCTCCGCAAGGCAGGCCATTTGGCACCCCACCCCACCTCTGTAGAGTGCCAAGTACACCTAGTCATGCCCCTGTGTCATCCATGTGTGCAGATGTCGTCCATAGCCTAGTAGGCCATTTCCCAGGAATTGAACAGTGGAGCCCAAGAGCGCGGCGTAGTGAAGGGGGCTTGTGAGTCTGTCGTGTCCGTCAATGGTAGCGGTAATGCATGCACTCAACATGTCTTTCTTCTGTCGTCCCCCCCCTTTTTGTGGTCTCCCTGTTCTTGGGTCCATTAGCATCATCAGGCAGAGGAGCAGTGGCACCGGAGCACGAGGGGGCTGCATCCCACATGGCCATGGAGGGCCACACTACGGACTTGAACTTCACCAGTGGGACGGAGGGCAAGGGGAGCTCCACGGCGGGGACAGGGTGCTGAGACCAGCGACACAGACTCGTCCTCTGATGGGAGCTCCCTTGTGGTGGTGGCAACATCTGTGCCCCCCCATCTACAGGTACAGCCGCCACTCCCCCCTACCAGCACCGCCCTCCCAGCAGTCCCTCAGCCTTTGCCCCATGCCCGCTCACCCGGGAGGGTGGTCATCACCTTCGCCCCAGGCACCTCAGCCCCTGCCCCAGTCACCCCTGCTGCCCTCAGTGAGGAGGCCATTGACCTCCTCAGGTCCCTCACTGTTGGGCAGTCTACCATTTTGAATGCCATCCAGGGTGTAGAGAGGCAGTTGCAACAAACAAATGCATCCCTGGAGGGCAGTCATTCTGGTCATGCGGCCCTTCAGCAAGCTTTTCAGACTCTGCCCTCAGCACTGATGGCAGCCATTGTCCCTGTGTCTATCCTCCCCCCTCCAACTTCCTCCACTCAGACCCAATCCCCTGTACCCCAGCCTATCACAAGCACACCTACAGACCAGCATGCACACATGTCAACACACAAGGGAAGCTCAGGCAAACATAAGCACCACACATCCCACAGGCACTCACGCAAGCATCACACACATGCAGACATGGCAACATCCACTGCCTCCACTGTGTCCCCCTCCTCCTCATCTCCCTCCTCCCTCCCAGTCTCCTCTCCACTCACACCTGCATGCACTACATCTACAGCCACTACTTCCATAACCAACGCACCCACCACCACAGCCCGCACACGTGCAGTCACCACCCCTCTACCATTCACATGTCCCCTGTGTCCTTTCCCAGTGTGTCTGTGACGCCACCTCCCATGATACACAAACTCAGGCACACACACACTCAACAGCCATCCACCTCATCACAGCCTCCAGTGCATGCACCTTCACCCGAAGTCAGCAAACAAACACCTCCTACAACCACAACCTCTTCCTCCACTCCCAATCCCCCTCCAGCTACCCGTCCCAGTGTCTCCCAAAAACTTTTCCTGTCCACCCTTGACCTCTTTCCCACACCTCCCTCACCCCGTCCGTCCCCTAGGTCCCGAACTAGCACCTCAGCCACAATATCGCCGGGACCAGTGGTGCCTGTAGTCACCGGAATCTGGAGTGCATCGGCCACCAGGGCAGCCAATGTTTTTTGGTTTTTGTAAATTTTTATTGGCGCTTTATCCATCACTTCTCCCAAAAGGTTGCACCAATCACCAAATTGCTAAGGAAAAAGGCTGTCTTCAACTGGTCCCAAGCGACAGAGGAAACATTTCAAGACTTTAAAAAGGCCTTTACTTCAGCTCCCATTCTAGCTTACCCCAATGTGGAGGAATCATTCATTGTGGAAGCTGATGCATCTGATGTCGCTGTTGGGGCCATCCTGTCCCAACGTCATCAAAAAACCGGACAATTGCACCCCTTAGCATATGCGTCAAGGAAATTGAATGAAGCAGAACAGAATTACACCATAGCAGAAAAAAATTACTAGCAATTCGCAATGCTCTCAAAGAATGGAGACATTATCTATTGGGAGCGAAACACACCATAACTGTATACTCTGACCATAGAAATTTACAATTTATGAGTTCTGCCAGACTACTAACTCCCAGGCAACTGAGATGGATGCTATTCTTTGCAGAACTTGATTTCATAGTGACTTTTAGACCAGGAGTAGATAATCGTAAGGCCGACACATTGTCTAGGCAAGATTCTTTGATCACACATACAGAACAAACACCCATGCCTATTATAACGCCTTCAAAAGTGTTGTGTTTAATAGCAGCCGAGAAATTCTTTTATCTCATTCGTAATCATTTTCACATCACCAAGTGGCAAGAGTGGTTACAACAAGAAAGCAAATGGTCCATTCAACAAGGCTTACCTCTACACAAATCTCGAGTATTCCTGCCTACTGAGAGTTAAGAGAAACAGCTTTTCATTGGTTACATAGTCATCCTCTGGCAGGTCATCCAGGTCCTCAAAAAACACTAGAACTCATGAAAAGGTATTTTTGGTGGCCTACATTGGTTCACGACCTTAAACAAATGCTACAATCATGTGAAGTATGTGCAAGATGCAAAGGCGAACAAAGCAAGCCAAAAGGTCTACTGATGCCTCTACCTGTTCCCAATCATCTGTAGGAACATATCTCTATAGATTTTATTACTGGTCTTCCTCGATTAAACAATTTACAACCATTTTAGTAGTGGTGGATAGCCTGATCAAATATGCTCACTTCATTGCCTGTAAAGGGCTCCCAACCTCCGACACCTTAGCAACTATCATCTTAGAAAACATAGTTCGCCTTCATGGACTTCCAAGAGTCATCCTCTCTGATAGAGAAACACAGTTTTCTGCATGTTTTTGGCAGCAATAGTGCAAGGCTTTACGAATTGATTCAACTTTATCCACTAGTTATCATCCACAAACGGATGGTCAAACAGAGAGACTAAACCAAACTCTAAAACAATACTTACGATGTTATGCAACAAAGTCTCCTAAAACCTGGCTGGATCTTTTGTGGCTTGCAGAACTGTCTTATAATAACTCTCACCACTCTTCAATAAACTCATCTCCTTTCTATGGCTTATATGGGCGTCATCTGCACATTTTGCCAGTTACGCTACCTGCTTCTACTCAAACCACTCCAGAAGTCATGGACATGTTAACACACATGAAAAAAGTCCATTCACAATTGCAAACAAATCTTCATCAAGCAAAGACAAAATATAAAATGCAATATGACGAAAAACACCAGCCTGGTCCTCAGTATACACATAAAGATAGAGTTTGGTTATCCACAAAAAACTTTGTATTCAAAAATAAAAATATGTTTCATCCAAAATTCATAGGGCCCTATGAAGTTCTGCGACAATTAAACCTTGTAACATATAAACTAAAATTACCATTGTCTTTGAAAATTAATCCGGTGTTTCACAAGTCACTTCTTAAACCTGCTTTGCCCTCAAGTGTCACACAACCTGCTCCTCTATTAGTCCAAGGTCATTGGGAGTATGAGGTGTGATCTATCTTAGACTCCAGATATCGTGAGTCTTCCCTTTGGTACTTGGTGTCCTGGAAAGGTTACAGACCGGAAAATGACTCTTGGGAACCTGCAAGACATGTTCATGCACCACGTTTGGTGCAAAGATTTCACCTTCTCCATCCTGTTAAGCCGGGCCCTGGACCGCGCTTGGGAGAAGGGTGTAATGTCAGGAATAAGGCTGTGCGCAATACAGGTCCCGCCCGAAACTCCACTGTGCGGATTTGCGGCGCTTCATGCGCACCACTTGTCATCCCCTCTTGTTCCAAAAGTGGTCATCACCGTCGTCAGCCCTGTGGGAAAGCTCATGTAGCTGCAGGGTCACGACATTGGTGGACAAGATGCACTTATCAGTGCTACTCTATGAAGGGACTACAATTCCCATGTTTTTAGAGGCAGCAGCCATCTTGGTATGTGGCAGGCCTATAAAGCCCAGCCACACCCAAGCACATTGCTAACTATTTTGAAGACTTCAATGCAGTCAGACCTCGTGGAGGTTCCTCTGAAGAACAGATTTCCTGCATGGCAGATTGACAGCACATCGGAGTATCCTTGTTTCCATGGTGAATTCAGATACGAGTAGGTCGTACTCATAGCGGTAAGGTATTGATGAGTCCAATCTTGAAGGGAGTTGTAACTTCCAAAAGTAAAGCGCCCCTTAGCACAACGAGCAAAGCGTTTTCAGTTTTAAGAGTAAGGCAGCCTTGGCGCGACGATCAAAGCATTTCTGAGCACAGAAGTAAAGCGCCCCTTAGCACAATGAGCAAAGCGCTTCAGGTCACACATGTAAAGCGCCCTTGGCACGGCAAACAAAGCGCTTCAGTCCACATGAGTAAAGCGCCCTTGGCACAGCAATCAAAGCACTTCAGTCCACATGAGTAAAGCGTCCTTGGCACGGCACTCAAAGCGCTTCAGACCACATGAGTAAAGCGCCCTTGGCACGGCAATCAAAGCGCTTCAGTCCACATGAGTAAAGCGCTCTTGGCCTGGCAATCAAAGAGATTCAGATCACATGAGTAAAGTGCACTTGGCACGGCAATCAAAGCGCTTCAGTCCACATGAGTAAATCACCTTTGGCACAGCAATCAAAGCGCTTCGGTCCACATGAGTAAAGCTCCCTCGGCACGGCAATCAAAGCGCTTCAGTCCACATGAGTAAAGGGCCCTTGGCACGAAAATCAAAGCCTTTCAGTCCACATGAGCAAAACGCCCTTGGTACAGGAATCAAAGCGCTTCAGTCAACTTGAGTAAGGCACCCTTTTCACAACAATCAAACTGATTTAGGCTGCATGATTAAAGCGCCCCTTAGCATAACGAGTGTAGAGCTTCAGACAAGACAAGTAAAAGTGCTTTCTAGCATAAGGAACAAAGTGCTTCATGTATAATAATCAAAGCACCTCATGAACAATAAATAAAGCCCTTCTGCCCAACGAATAAAGCGCTTCAAGGTCAATGAGTAAAACTTTCAGGTTTATAGTTGTAAATGTGAAAGCGTTCTTGGAGATAAGCAAATTATAGATTCGTTGTTTTTTGGTGAGCATAATATGTGAGATACATATTTAGGTCTTTGAGAATTTGTAGTCTGTGATCAAAAGTTTATGTTATGAATGCATAGTTGTTACAGGATTGATATTCAGAGTATGACCATAGTCCAAAGTTCTTGCCATCTCTTGGTTCAGAGGTTGTAGTTTGTTCTTGTTCCATGATTCAAAGAAGGGGCTTCGCCCTCATTTCAAAAGGGGTCTCAATCTGATATCACGGAGACGCCTTTAGTCAAGAGTCTATTGAAGAGTTATACTGCTATGAATGAGTATATGCATATTTGTTCTAACCTTTTCTTTTCAGATCTCTCTCCCTGCAGTTCCCTACCCTAATTCCCTTCCCCCCGCCTGGCTTCATCATGACTCTGTGCTATAATAGCTTTCTGAGTTGGTGACGCTGGGAGGTGGGCCTTTTGTTCAGCAACGTGCAGGTCCCGAGGAAAGGACACCATGAAAAGTGGTAAAGAGAGATTAGATAGAAGGGTGGTCATGCACTAACATTAGATCCAACTGACCTAGAAAGAAATAATCATATGTCTAAAAATAGCCACCAGATGGCCCCTCATGCCCATGTGCCACTTTCCCAGTAGTCCCTGCCCTACATCTTTCTTCCAATTTCTCTCCCATTCACTTTTTATCCCCTCTCCTTTACAAGCCCTGAAGTCCAACCTACTTTGTTAGTTTATCTGTTGTGAATCTGGCATCAGACATGCTGTAACTGGGATCACATCCCAGCTTTCACCCTTGTTGAGAGGGCATACATTTCAACATTTCAAAACTAAAAAGTTAATAACATCTATGATTTAGCCGGCCAAATAGTAGAGATGATGTGCAATTTGACCGGCGACCAGATAAATATTGTGAAAGAGGTCTTTTTTTTAATAAGCCGGCCATGAAAAATGAAAGATTCTAATCAGTGGTAGGGTGGTGGCCAGGTTGTAATGGGGGTGCAGAATGTGTGAAATATTTGAAAGTAAGTCCACATACAATTGAACATTAGTTTGTACAAAGTAAAGTGCATAAATTAAGCTAAGTTGCTTACAGATGAAAAAACAGGCAAATCAATTTTGAATTAAAATGTGCATCTTATTTTGATATTAAAAAAGAAAATGGAGGAATCAAACTTCTGTTTCAAAAGCTTCATGATATAGCACACAAATATTTTGCACTTTGGGTTGCCACATGTCCAAGAGAAAAATAATGGCCATTCGTTGTAGTGTCATGAGTCTGCAAAGGTCTGAACATGACTCTTAATAGGTGTTTAAACAAAGTCCTCTGTACTCATTTGTAACATGACTTTTCTGCCTTTGCTTTCTTTATTTGTCAGGGATCATTAATGCAGCTCTAAAACACATTTAATAATGCTTTCTATTTATAATTGCTGCCTGTATGGTGGGGACATTAAAATACCTGTGGTACCAGTAGTAAATAGGGCATGCATCAGCACTATTTCCACTGCAGTCTAGAGTACTTGATTGTCCGCAAATAATAATGAGTACAAGAATAATGAGTATGGTATTACTGCATGTTGCATAAATCTCTTATTCACTCATGAGAATACATTGCTTTTTTAACCCCGTCGCTGCCAGGCCTTTTCCCCCCTCAGCTGCCAGGCCTTTTTTTTGGCTATTTGGGGCAGTTCACGCTTAGGCCCTTATAACTTTTTGTCCACATAAGCTACCCACACCAAATTTGCATCCTTTTTTTCCAACATCCTAGGGATTCTAGAGGTACCCAGATTCTGTGTTCCCCCATGTGTCCCGATAAAAAATGGTACCTCACTTGCGTGGGTAGGCCTAATGCTCTTGACAGGAAACGCAACATGGACACACCACATTTTTACCTTGAAATCTGATGTGTTTTTTGCAAAGTGCCTAGCTGTAGATTTTGGCCTCTACCTCAGCCGGCACCTAGAGAAACCTACCAAACCTGTGAATTATTGAAAACTAGACACCTAGGGGAATCCAGCATGGGGTGACTTGTGGGGCTCTCGTCAGATTCTGTTACCCGGAATCCTTTGCAAACCTCAAAATTTGGCCAAAAAAATGCTTTTTCCTTACATTTCGGTGACAGAAAGTTCTGGAATCTGAGAGGAGTCACGAACTTCCTTCGACCCAGCAATCCCCCAAGTCTCCTGATAAAAATGGTACCTCACTTGTTTGGGAATTCCTAGCGCCTGTGACATGAAATACCCCAAACCACAACGTGGACACATCACATTCTCCCAAAGAAAACAGAGCTGTTTTGTGCAAAGTGCCAAGCTATGCAATTTGGCCTCTAGCTCAGCCGGCACCAAGGGAAAACTACCAGACCTGTGCATTTTTTTAAACTAGACACCTAGGGGAATCCAAGATGGGGAGACTTGTGGGGCTCTCACCAGGTTCTGTTACCCAGAATCCTTTGCAAACCTCAAAATTTGGCCAAAAAACATGCTTTCCTCTCATTTTGGTGACAGAAAGTTCCGGAAACTGAGAGGAACCACACATTTCCTTCCACCCAGAATTTCCCCAAGTCTGCCAATAAAAATGGTACCTCACTTGTGTGGGTAGGCCTAGCACACATGACAGGAAATGCCCCAAAACACAATGTGGACGCATCACATTTTCCCAAAGAAAACAGACCTGTTTTTTCAAAAGTCTCTAGCTGTGGATTTTGGCCTCTAGCTCAGCCCGCACCTAGGGAAACCTAACAAACCTGTGCATTTTTTAAAACTAGATACCTAGGGGAATCCAAGATGGGGTGACTTGTGGGGCTCTCGCCAGGTTCTGTTACCCAGAATCGTTAGCAAACCTCAAAATTTGGCCCAAAAACACTTTTTCCTCACATTTCGGTGACAGAAAGTTCTGGAATCTGAGAGAAGCCACAAATTTCCTTCCACCCAGCATTTCCCCGAGTCTCCCAATAGAAATGGTACCTCACTTGTGTGGGTAGGCCTATTGCCTGCAAAAGGAAATGCCCCAAAACACTATGTGGACACATCAAAATTATCAAACACCAAACTACCTTTTTTTGCAGGGGGGCACCTATGTTTTTGGTCCTGGGCTCAGCAGCCATATAAGGAAACATACCAAAGCCAAATATTTCTGAAAACTAGATGCCCTAGGGAATCCAGGGAGGTGTGGCTTGCGCGGATCCTCCATTGTTTTCTTACCCAGAATCCTCAGCAAACATCAAATTATCTCAAAAATCACATTTTCCCACATTTCTGTGTGGGATCACAGCACCGGGACAAATTTTCTACCACCCAACATTCCCCTCAGTCTGCCAGTAAAAATGATACCTCACTTGTGTAGGTGGGCCAAGTGCCTGTGACAGGGAAGAGCCAAAAACATGTCAAAATTCAGGGGGAACCAAAGCGTGTCCAAAAGGCAGTTTGAAAAAAAACATTTTTAGGCTGACATGTGTGGAAGAATTTTTATCGGTATACATGAGACAATACTGGGTGATAGGAATTAAGTGCATTCCTGCAAATTCCAGATGGTTGCATCACAAAAATAAAGGAAAAATGTGTGATTTGCATCAGAGTTAGAGGTTTGCAGGGCATTGTGGGTAAGAAAATGGTGTGGGGGCATGTGAAGCCACCCACCCTGGACTCACCCAGATGTTTAGTTTTCAGATGTGTCTACGTCTTGTAGATTTTTCTACATGGCAGCATCCCAAAGTCCAAAAAGTGCAACCCTCACCATTCCAAGTAGGATGATTTTGAGAGTTAGCCAAGCTCTCATGGGCCAAATGTAAAACTAAAACCCAAAATAATCAAATGTCCCCTTGCTTGCTGTGAGATAAGATAATTTAGTGTGGGAGGGAGCGCTGAAAGACTGTTCCCCCCTTCAGTTGGGGTGGGGGCATAACCATGTCCATACTGGATGGTAGCCATCACCACACTATTTTTTTTTTTTTAGTTCCCTGGCATCTAGTAGACTTTCTGCCTCCCCGGGGTGAGGATCGGGGGTAATTGCCCCATCTGCCCACTGGTGGGCAGAATAACTTTGCACCATTTATTTTGGGTGGGGGTATAGCCATATCCCCACCCTCTTATTTTGAAAAAAACAATCTTCTGTGGTCTCTGGCAGGCTTTCTGCCGCCCTTGGGGGCAGATGGCCCTTCCGAAAATAGGCCGATATGCCCCCAAAGAGAGCAGATATGGCAACAGTAATGTGCCCCCAGGGGAGCGACCCTTGCCCAAGGGGCCGCTCCCCTTATGCTGCCCCCCCAAACAAAACACACACATACACACACACCAATCCGTGGTGCCTAAGTGGTTTCTGCCCCCCCGGGGTGCGAGCGGCCTAATAGAAATAGGCCGATCTGCCCCCAAGGGTAGCAGAAATGCCCTAAAATAATTTTGCCCCACCAGGGGAATGGCACTTGCCCAAGGGGCCGCTTCCCTTATGTGCAAGTATGAAAAAAAAATACCTGGTGTCTAGTGGTTTCGGCCCCCCTTGGGGGCAGATTGGCCTAATACAAATAGACCGATCTGCCCCCAAGGGAGGCAGAGATGGCCTTAATACAATTTGCCAACCAGGGGAGCGACCCTTGCCTAAGGCGTCGCTCCCCCTACATAAAAACATAAAGTAAATTAAAAAAATATATATCCTTGGTGTCTAGGGGTTTACGCTCTACCCGGGGACAGATGGGCCTAATTATAATAAGCCGGTCTGCCCCCAGGGGGCGTACAAAGGCCTAAAAACATTTTGCCCCCCTGGAGAGCAGCCCTTGCCCAAGGGGCCACTCCTCTTATGCGCAAGTATAAAAAAAAGGAATCCCTAGGGTCAGTGGTTGCTGCCACCTTGGGGGCAGATTGGCCTAATAAAATAGGGCGATCTGCCCCCAAGGGGGGCAGAAATGGCCTAAATACAATTGGTCGCTCCCCAGACATAAAAACATAAAGAAAATAAAAAAATCTATCTATCCCTGGTGTCTAGGGGTTTCTGCCCCCCCGGGGGCAGATCGGCCTAATTATAATAGGCCTATCTGCTCCCGAGAGGGGCATAAAAGGCCTACAAATATTTTGCCCCCCTGGGGAGCGCCCCTTCCCAAGGGGCCACTCCCCTTATGCGAAAGTATAAGAAAAAAAATCCCATCGGGTTCGGAGGTGATCTAAAGTGATTGGGACATTGATGAACAGAGCTCGATATACCTTAGAGGCTCCCCCCATACCTAGCACGTCAATGAGGAGTTTGGCTTCAAGCAGGCTGAATTCAGCGATTGGGGTAGTCTGTCGTAGATGGGACTGAAAGGCGTGTCTCAATTGAAGATTTTTGTAAAATTGTGTGTTGAGGAGGACATAGGTGGTTTGGATGTCTTGGAAGGACTTCATGTGTGACCTCGACCTCCTGGAACACTTCTCAGCACTTCCTGGTGGACACAGAAACCCCAGCAGGTTCCCAGAAAGAAAGTGGGAGTGGAAGAGAACAAGACAAAACACTGCCACGTCTTGCCGGTCCAGGCTGGCACCCTGTATCTTCGGGGGCAGGTCGTTGTTGACAGAGTGATAGTAGAGTTAGTGCACTCAACTTCCTTGAAACTGAATCTCTCTTTCTGATGTGGGCACGGGAGCGGTAAAAGAAAACCGGGATGCTCCAGCACTTTTCTTAGATAATAATAACTGTTGGCACAATTACTAATACTGCATTTCCAAAAACCCAAACTGAGTACCATAACAATAAGTACTGCGACACTAGGGCTGGCTTCACAGAGATTCACTGTTGCACACTACAATTAGAACTGTGGTTGCACTTATCATGCACAAGAAAGACAAACAAGGCCATTAATTATATCACATATAACTTTCCTGCATGCATAGGGTTAAACTAAAAGATACAAAAACAATCCAAGAAATAAAAATGTCCAGTCTGGGTTCAAACAGTTAGGGTGGCACACTTTGGTCTTGTTTCACTCTGTGTGTGAAAAACTCTTCAAAAAGTAAATTCCTCAGACCTGAAACACAGTCATGAATGACACAATTTAAATCCGAGAGTTATGCTATTAGAGAATGAAAAGTCACGTAAATGATCTTTTAAAATTGCACTGTCATTTTTTGTAGTACTTGAGCTCAAACAGATTTCCTGAAGCACATTTAGGCAAGTAACTAAAATAATAATGTAGAATGTTCACAAATGCATTTGTCTCTTCAAGATAAGCACTATGCCAAAATACAAGGTCTGAAATACACCAGCTGTTCTAGGAAAGTGCTGTGCTCAAAGAACAAACTCCCTAGTCACTTAGCTGCAGTCTTTTCCGGAGTGCTGGGGGAATGCTTGGTGTCTACACCTGCTCACATTAGCAAACAAGCATTGATAAAACCAATTGTGTAACACAGCACATTATGTTTACTTAGAAACATGAAGGTTTAACCAAGAACAGAGATATGATTTAACCCTAATCCCTGGGGATGCTGACAGATAATGCAGGAGGCACATTGGGGATTCCTGACAGTCGTTCCCCCCAAGGACCCTCTCAAGGGGCGGGGCTTGGAAGGGTGCAGGAGATGGAATTTTTTGGTGAGACGTGGAGCATGAACTGTGGACGCGGGTTCCCAGGAATTGTCTCAAGCCCATAGCCTTTCCAAGCCAATAAATAGTGTAGAACACCACGGACGCGCCTGGAGTCAAGAATTTGGGCACTTCAAATTCCCATTGCCCGTGTACTTTTACCGGGGGAGGTGGTGGGGCAACCCAGGTATCAGGATAATAGGGACGGAGTAACGACACATGAAACACTTGGGTGTACCTTGAAATCATCTGGCAATGTCAGTTCTACTACCACAGGATTGATGATTTTAGCAATAGGAAAGGGGCCTAGAAATCGGGGGTTTAATTTTCTGGATCCTGCAAGATGGAGATTTCTTGATGAGAGCCACACCTGATCTCCTATCTGATAAGAGGGAGCAGGTCTCCTTCTTGTGTCTGCTTGTTTTTTCACTTGAGCTTGGTAGAATTTGAAATGGTGTTGTACTTGTTTTTGAATCTCCTGTAACTCTTTATGGTGTGTCTGTACTGATGGGACTCTTGTGGATGTTTGGGACTCAGTTATAGGTAGCATTCTTGTTGCAGACTGTTAGAAATGGGGTCTTTGGTTGACAGTCAGGTTACCCCCTGTTCAAGCAAAGACCCTCACTCTAGTCAGGGTAAAAGAGAATCACCCTCAGCTAACCCCTGCTTACCCCCTTGGTAGCTTGGCAGAGCAGTAGGCTTAACTTCAGAGTGCTAGGTGTAAAGTATTTGTACCAACACACACAGTAACTTAATGAAAACACTACAAAATGACACAACACAGGTTTAGAAAAATAGGAAATATTTATCTAAACAAAACAAGACCAAAACGACAAAAATCCACCATACACAAGTCAAGTTATTAATTAAAAATCAAAAAGAGTCTTTAAGTAGTTTTAAAAACACACTAGCGCTGCTAGAGTGAAAATGTACCTGGTGCGCGTCAAAAATAACCCCGCACGGGCGGGTGTGCGTCAAAAATAACTCCGCACAGTGGTACGCGAGTCGAAAATCCAGCCGCACGATGATCCGAAAATCTCGCCGCGCAGGTTGCGATCTCCCAGCCTCCGTCAGCGATGCTGCGCGTCATTTCTCCTGCTCCGTGCGTCGATTTTTCGGTCGCGTTTCCGGCGAGCGTCGTTTCTCAGCTGCGGAGCCGGCGGCGCGTCCTTTTTTCAGCCGCAGATCGGATTCGCGTCAATCTTTTCCCCGCACGGCGCTCTGTGCGTGGATTTTCTTGTCTTTAGGCTGCCAGCTTCTCCTTTCAGGGTCCCAGGAACTGGATGGGCACCACAGGGCAGAGTAGGAGTCTCTCCAGAGACTCCAGGTGCTGGCAGAGAGAAGTCTTTGCTGTCCCTGAGACTTCAAACAACAGGAGGCAAGCTCTAGATCAAGCCCTTGGAGATTTCTTCTCAAGATGGAAGGCACACAAAGTCCAGTCTTTGCCCTCTTACTCTGGCAGAAGCAGCAACTGCAGGATAGCTCCACAAAGCACAGTCACAGGCAGGGCAGCTCTTCTTCCTCAGCTATTCAGCTCTTCCCCAGGCAGAGGTTCCTCTTGGTTCCAGAAGTGTTTCTAAAGTCTGTAGATTTGGGTGCCCTTCTTATACCCATTTTAGTCTTTGAAGTCACCTTTCTTCAAAGGGGACTCACACCTACTTGTGAAATCCTGCCTTGCCCATGCAAGGCCTCAGACACACACCAGGGGTTTGGAGCCGGCATTGTTAGAGGCAGGCACAGTCCTTTCAGATGAGAGTGACCACTCCACCCTTCCCTCCTAGCAGAGATGGCTAATCAGGAAATGCAGGTTACACCCCAGCTCCCTTTGTGTCACTGTCTGGTGTGAGGTGAAAAACAACCAACTGTCAAACTGACCCAGACAGGGAATCCACAAACAAGGCAGAGTCACAGAATGGTTTAAGCAAGAAAATGCTCACTTTCTAAAAGTGGCATTTTCAAACGCACAATCTTAAAATCAACTTTATAAAAGATGTATTTTTAAATTGTGAGTTCAGGGACCCCAAACTCCACATCTCCATCTACTCTCTAGGGGAATCTACACTTTAATCATATTTAAAGGTAGCCCCCATATTATCCTATGAGAGAGACAGGCTTTGCAACAGTGAAAAACAAAATTGGCAGTATTTCACTGTCAGGACATATAAACCACATTACTATATGTCCTACCTTATCCATACACTGCACCCTGCCCTTGGGGCTACCTAGGGCCTACCTTAGGGGTGCCTTACATGTAAGAAAAGGGAAGGTTTAGACCTGGCAAGTGGGTACACTTGCCAAGTCGAATTTACAGTGTAAAAATACACACACAGACACTGCAGTGGCAGGTCTGAGACATGATTACAGAGCTACTTGTGTGGGTGGCACAACCAGTGCTGCAGGCCCACTAGTAGTATTTGATTTACAGGCCCTGGGCACCTCTAGTGCACTTTACTAGGGACTTAACAGTAAAACAAATATGCCAATCATGGAGAACCAATTACGTACACATTTTAAACAGGAGCACTTGCACTTTAGCACTGGTTAGCAGTGGTAAAGTGCCCAGAGTAACAAAAACAATAAAATCAGATTCCAGCACACATCAACAACCTGGGGAACAGAGGCAAAAAGTTAAGGGAGACCACGCCAAGGATGAAAAGTCTAACACAGACCAAACAAACTGTAAGATGGGGATACTCCTGTAGCCATGTTGACACTGTTGTTATATACAAATTCATCAAGCGGTAAAGCCTTATCACACTCAGTAGATCATGTGTCAATGTAACATCTCAGGATTTGCTTCAGCGATCAGTTGGCACATTCCGTCTGCCCATCCGTTTGTGGAAGATATGCAGAGGACAAGCGCACGTCCATACCGTCAGGGGAACAGAAGCTACTCCAAAACCGTGATATAAATTGGGGGCCACAATCAGAAACAATTGTGGTCAGCAACCCATGAAGCTGTACAATGTGTTGGACAAACATAGGGAAGCATTTTAATAGAACAAAATGAGCCATTTTAGTTAGGTAATTTACAACCACCCATATGACAGTGTGTCCACTGGAAGCTGGAGATCAGAAATAAAATCCATACTTATGGTATGCCACGGGGCAACCGGAATTGGCATGAGAAGTAACAATCCTGTGGCTGGAGTATGTGGGGTTTTAGCCCGAACACAGGTGGAACAAGTCTGGACCTAGCTTCTGAAATCCTGCACAAGTGTGGGCCACCAAAACCATTTTTGACAGAGATCTAACATCTTTTCCTCACCCAGGTGACCTGCGAGGACAGAATCATGTCCCCAATGTAACACTGTATCCCGTAATTCTTTGGTAGGGACGTACAACTGATCAGAATGGTATAGTAAACCCTCTTTTTCATACACATCAGTTGAACAGGGAACCTTGTGTTGGGCTACCCATATTTTCTCAAGGAACTCTTGGGAAGTGCACACAGCCATGATTTTTTCTCTGGGTATAATGCTTCTGACCTGTTCTAGCTCAACATCAGAGGAGAAACCCATCCTAGACAACGTGTCTGCCTTTTGTTGTGTAGTACCGAGCCTATAGGTGATTACGAAGTCAAACTCATTAAAGAATAGAAGCCAGCGTAATTGACGAGGTGTCAGGGCCTTGGTCGCTTGAAAAAACTGTAAATTGCGGAGATCTGTGTAAATAGTTACTGTGTGTCTAGCTCCTAGTAGGTGGTGACCGCATTCCTGGAAGACAAGCTTGATGGCCAGATGTTCCCGCTCCACCACAGTATAATTTTGTTTTGCAGGTAGCAATTTCATTGAGAAGTAAGCTACTGGATGGAAATGCCCAGACTCAGGATCTCGTTGGGATTTGGGAAGCATTTGCTTTCATGAAAAATAGCGGAGCCGGATTGGGATGATGGAGAATGGATGCTTCAGTGAATGTGTTTTTAAGATATTGGAAGACTTTTCCAGCTTCTGCATCCCAGAGTATCTTAGCCCACTTTCGTAGGAGACGAGTTATGGGAGATACCACAGTAGAAAAGTGGGGTATAAAACTCCAATTAAAAATTACGAAGCCCAAAAATTATTGCACTTCCTTGGTGGATCTTGGGGCTTCCCAATCCAGGATGGCCGGTACCTTGGACCTATCCATGGAAATTTCATCAGGAGTGATCACATATCCCAGGAATTCTACAGTTGTAGCATGAAAAACACATTTTTCCAGCTTGGCGAAGAGATGATGCTCATGAAGCCGTTGTAAAACCACTCTTACATGCCCTATATGTTCCTCAGTGGAAGACGAATAGATCAGAATGTCGTCTATGTATACCACTACACAGATATCCAGAAACTCCTGCAACACTTCATTGATGAAAAATTGCAACGCTGCAGGAGTGTTACACAACTCGAAGGGCATCACTGTGTACTCGGAGAGTCCGAATTTAGTTTGGAACGCCATCTTCCACTCATCCCCCTTCATCACTTGCATCAAGTGGTAGGCGCCCCGGAGGTTGAGTTTAGCATAAATGGTCGACTGACGACCTGATCTAAAAGTATCGGGATCAACGGAAGAGGACACTGATTTTTATGGTCACTTGTTTCACTGTGCGATAATCTATACAGGCGCGCAGCTCGCGATTCTTCTTGGGCACGCAGAACAAAGATGATGATACTTGTGATGTTGAATGACGAATGAAAGCCTTAGCCAATAGATCATCCAGGTAGTCTTAAAGGTATCGATTCTCAGGCTCAGAAAGAGCATACACCCTACTACATGGTAGCGTTGCCCCTGGAATCAAGTGTATACGACAATCGTGTGACCTATGTGGCGGCAGCTGGGTGGCCTTCTGATCACTAAAGACATCATGAAAGTCTTGATACGGTGCAGGAATGGCCAGTGTGTTGTTCGTCCTGATAGCTGTACTATCGGTGGACCCACAATGCATGGTTGTCACTAGTAATGGTTTGTCTTGGTAACAGGAGTACTAGCAATGTTTAGAGTCTAATGTCACTGCCCTTGTTGCCCAGTCAATTTTGGGATTGTGTAACTGAAGCCAGGGTATCCCCAAACTGGCTCCAAATACTGGGATGTATATGAGGTCAAACTGAATTTGTTCTGTATTGTTGTTTGTACAAAGCATGGATAAGGGTGTTGTTTGATAAACGATAAGCCCAGAGGACAATTCTGAGCCATCCACGGCTCTGACTGGTTCAGGGACGTCTTTTCTGACAGTCGAAATATTTAGGGTTTTAGCCAAACCCAAGTCTAAAAAGTTTCCGGTAGCCCCAGAGTCAGGCAATATGGGAATGACCTTACAAACCGGAGGGGACAACACTAACGTCACAATAGGAGTTAGATGTAAAGGTACTCGACTGGTGGTATTAGCCAGAAGATGTGAGACCATATTCAGAAGCGCTCGATAAAATGGTCTCAGAAGTTATCGAGCAAGTTAGTTTTTCCGCCTGGTCAGGAAGAAAGAATTCAGGCCCTGTTACCGCTCTGTGGCTTTCTTTGGAGCAGTAGGCTTGTTAGGACATTCCCGGGCAAAATGCCCTGCCTTACCGCAGTATAAACACAGTTTAAATTTTTTCCTACATTCTTTCTCTTCCTTAGATAGTGGGCCCAGCACACTGCCAATTTGCATGGGCTCAGGTGTATCATGAGTGGGAATGGTGGACTTCTTTTTCTCAGTTTTGAGCACCACTAAGCGTGTGTCACCCCGGAACTTTTCTCCCTTACGTTCACTCAAGCGGTGATCCAATCATACCACCAGGTCAATTAATTCAGAACACTCCGTAGGAGGTTCCGCAATTTGAGCTAAAACATCCTTGAGATCATCACGAAGGCCACAATAGCAGAGGGAGGTCCTCTTCTCCTGGGGCCACTCAGTCTCTGCCACCAACCGATTGAAAGAGGTGATATAGGACAGTAGATGCCTGTTTCCCTGGCACAAATTCAGCAACTCATAGTCACTGCCTTACACGAAGAGGTGTTTGGCAAACAGTTTCCATAAGGGTTCCTTGAACCGTATGAAATCATACAGTATAGGGTCATTGCGCTCTACCAGTGGAATAGACCACTTAGCTGCATTGTCTCCAAAATAAGAGATAATAAAAGCTACCTTTGCAGCATCGTTGGGGAGTGCAGCTCTCCGACACAAAAACTGTAGCTGGCACTGGTTAAGAAAAAATTTGAACTTGGCACTATCTCCAAAAAACCTTTCTGGAGGAGCTAAGGGCACAGGGGTTGGTGCTGTGACCATTACCTGCATTGGTTGTGTGGTGGAAGTCGTTGGGCCTGAATCAGGTCTAGGAACATGATTAGACGGGTCAAACCCAGGGGCCTGTAGTACTGGCGATCTTTGTTTTAGTTTGACTCCTCCCCAGGGGGTGTTTTGTGGTTTATACCGCTGTAGTTCAGAGTGCAACTCCAGGTTCTCTTGCTTTAAAGAAATAACTTCCTTCAGTAATCCCGCTAGGGCCCTAGTTAAATCTAATAAAGATGGAGAATCCTGAGAAGCTGGTAAAGCTTATACTAATTATTTGAAAGTACCCATTGAGGAATCCATCGCCCAGGCAGCCCTGTACATTGTGGCTTGGCTTTATGTCGAGACTGGGCCACTCACCTGAAAAGCAGGATGTCTGCAGGGGCACTGGTATGACCCCCAACCTCCTGGAACACCTCTCAGCACTTTCTGGTGGACACAGAAACCGCAGCAGGTGTCCCAAAAGGAAAAGGGGAGTGGAAGAGAAAGAGACAAAACGCTGCCACGTCCGGCCTGTCCAGCCAGGCACCCTGTATCTTCGAGGGGCAGGTCGTTGTTGACAGAGTGATAGTAGAGTTAGTGCACTCAACTTCCTTGAAACTGAATCTCTCTTTCTGATATGTGCACGGGAGCAGTGGAAGAACACCGGGATGTTCCAGCACTTTTCTTGGATAATAATAACTGTTAGCACAATTACTAACACTGCATTACAACAAACCCAAACTAAGTACCGTAACACTAAGTACTGTGGCACTAGGGCTGGCTTCACAGAGATTCTCTCTTGCACACTACAATTAGAACTGTGGTTGCACTTATCATGCACAAGAAAGACAAACAAAGGCATTAATTATATCACATATAACTTTCCTGCATGCATAGGGTTAAACTAAAAGGAACAAAAACAATCCAAGAAATACAAATGTCCACTCTGGGTTCAAACAGTTAGGGTGGCACACTCTGTGTGTGAAAAACCCTCCAAAAAGCAAATTCCTCAAACCTGAAACACAGGCATGAATGACACAATTTACATCCAAGAGTTATGCTATTAGAGAAAGACAAGTCACGTAAATGCTCTTTCAAAATTGCACTGTCACTTTTTGTAGTACTTGAGCTCAAACAGATTTCCTGAAGCACATTTAGGCAAGTAACTACAATAGTAATGTAGAATGTTCAGAAATGCATTTGCCTCTTCAACATAAGCACTCTGCCAAAATACGAGGTCTGAAATACACCAGCTGTGCTAGGAAAGCACGGTGCTCAAAGAACAAACTCCCTGGAGAATACTAGTCACTTAGCTGCAGTCTTTTCCGGAGTGCTGGAGGAATGCCTGGTGACAGCTAGTACAGGAACGAAAAGAAGAATTTCCTCAAAAGTCCTGAATATGAAGATGACAGCAGGGGCTGGACTGCCAAATCAGATGCTGAGATCAGGAAGCAAAAAAAAGCCAAGCAGGGAGGCATGCTTTACTCTGCTATTTATAGCCAATCAGGAAAGCAGTTGGGTTTCCACATGTGGATGAGTCACCACACCCTATTAGAAGCACATGTCTACCCCACAGCCAATTAGAAGCGCATGTCTACACCTGCTCACATTAGCAAACAAGCATTGAGAAAACCAATTGTGTAACACAGCACATTATGTTTACTTAGAAACATTAAGGTTTAACCAAGAACAGAGATATGATTTAACCCTAATCCCTGGGGATGCTGACAGATAACACAGGAGGCACCTTGGGGATTCCTGACAGAGACACAGGGAACAACCACACCTCCATGGAGCCTGAACTGCAGATCTTGCCAATGATTTTCCACATCCTACTCCACCACGAACACCAATGACGGCGAAGACGACCACAGTGAGTACAGCCCCCTAGCACACAGGCGAGGGAGGGAGGAAAAAGAGAGTGACACACACGCAGAATACCCTCCCCATCTCCAACACCATACACACAATCAGATGGAGTAATAAAACATATTGACCTTGTACCCCTCAGGAATAATACAAGGACAACAGGAATTGATGAAAGTGAGCGTAATAATATAAATACAGTAGAAATACGAAAATTCAATCTAATGGTATATAGATATGTATAGCTCAAGGGACACTGCCCAGTCCTCAATGTGCCTGGCTCACAGGCCAAAGTCCAAGGGTCCACTTGTCACCTGCACCAACACGGAGAGAACACTGCAGGGCCATCAGTTGGGAAATAGGCAGGCACCTCAGGGGGACAGGGAACGGGGGGCACCTCAGCCGGCAGCTGGAACAACACCACTGGTCCTGGAGGGGGCAAAATGCCCTGTGCTTGGTCCTAGGGAGTGCAAGGCCACAGTCTCTCAAGTGGGTGACTTCCCCACATGCTCTGGAGGGGGCAACATGCCCTGTGCTTGGTCCTGGGGAGTACAAGGCCACAGTCTCTTAAGTGGGTGACTTGTCCACTGGCTCTGGAGGGGGTAACATGCCCTGTGCTTGGTCCTGGGGAGTGCAAGGCCACAGTCTCTCAAGTGGGTGACTTGCCCACATGCTCTGGATGGGGCAATATGCCCGGTGCTTGGTCCTTGGGAGTGATAGGCTACAGTCTCTCAAGTGGGTGACTTGCCCACTGGTTCTGGAGGGGGCATTGTGCCCTGTGCTTTTGATCCTGGGGAGAATGGGGTGAGTGGGTCTCAAAACCACTGGTTCTGGAGGGGGCATTGTGCCCTGTGCTACTGATCCTGGGGAGGATGTGGTGAGTGGGTGTCATACCCACTGGTTCTGGAGGAAGCATTGTGCCCGGTGCTTCTGATCCTGGGGAGTGCAAGGTCACAGTCTCTCAGCTGGGTGTCATTCCCACAGGATTTGCAGGGGGCAGGCCGCACAGCAGCCCATTGAGGCAGGATTACAGGCCTTCCTCCGGCGTTGACGGCTGATCAGTGGTGGTGCTGCTGATGCTGCTGGTGGTGGTGGGGGGAGGCTCCAACCCATCCCCTGCAGCCTTGGATGGCTGCCCACTGCTGGTGGTGGTGGTGGTGCAGCTGCTGCTGGTGGTGGGAGAGGCTCCATCCCATCCCCTGCAGCCTCGGACAGCTGCACAACCATGGTTGATGGTGAGGGCCCTGACTGAGTCCCTGCACCAGGCCCCGTATCCTTCCTACCTGATGGTGCAGGCCCCTTGTCCTTCCTGGTTGCAGCTGGGGATGGCTCCTTGCTCTTCCTGGTAGCACTTGGGCAGGTTCCTTGCCCTTCCGGCCAGCACTTGGGTCAGACTCCTTGCCCTTCCTGGCAGCAGCTGGGGATGGCTCCTTGCCCTTCCTGGCAGCAGCTGGGGATGGCTCCTTGTACTTCCGGGCAGCAACTGTGGATGGTTCTTTGCCCTCCCGGGCAGCACTTGGGGCAGGCACCATTTCCTTGAGGCTGCATGGTGCCCTGGATCCTTTCCCATCACAAGTGGGTTTGGAGACTACTGGGTCCGTAGACTGGGTAGCTGAGGTGCTTGCCTGGGTTTTTGCCACCCATGCCAAACGTGAAGGACGGGGAGGATGGGTAGGGAAGAGGGAGAAGGTTTGGGAGTGGAGGAAGAGGAAGTGGATGTGGGAGGTGTCTGTCTCCTGTGTTTGGGTGCAGGTGCATGGGCTGGATGCTGTTGTGAGGTGGATGGTTGTTGGCTGTCTGAGTGCCTATGTTTGTGTACCTTGGGAGAGGGGACAGACACTGGGGGAGGACACAGGGTACGTGTACATGGCTCTTGCGGAGATGTCTGCAGTGAGGTGTGTGTTCTGCTAAGTGTGGTGGTGATGCTGGTACTGGATAATGGTGTAGTGCATGCAGGTGTGAGTGTAGATGGAGCTGGAAGGGAGGTGGAGAAGGAGGAGGAAGGGGACACAGTGGAGGCAGTAGATGTTGGTATGTCTGCATCTGGATGGTGTTTGTGCCTGTGGGATGATGTGTGGTGCTTGTGTTTGCCTGTGCCACTCTTGTGTGTTGTCCTGTGTGCATGCTGGTCTGCCTGTGCGCTTGGGTTAGGTTGGGGTTGAGGAGAATGGGATTGGGAAGAGGAAGTTGGAGGGTGGAAACAGGGACAATGGCTGTCATGAGTGCCAAGCCAGTGTGAATGCCCTTTAGGAATGCATTTGTCTGTTGCATTTGGGCTGCCAGACCCTGGATGGCATTCATAATGGTTGACTGCCCTACGGAGATGGATCACAGGAGGTCAATAGCCTCCTCACTCAGGGAAGTAGGGCTAACTGGGAAGGGCCTGAGGTGCCTAGGGCAAAGGAGATGCCCACCCTCTGTCAGGATACTTCAATTCGATTTCCTCAGAAGCAGAAGATAACTCCTCAGTCCCGACCCGATCTACTCACAACGAATATTAATCCTTCGTGCTGAGTACCCCGGAGGGGGAAAGGGGAATGGGATGGTAGAGAGACTGCCACAGAGATGATGAACGTCAGTACTCAGTCTGCCTCTTCACATCTAAGATTGGATACAGCACCTGCAAGAGTCACAGTCGCAATTACTGGGGACATACAACATCAGTTTTTCACTTTCTACTCTCAACACTTAATTCTCTTTAATTCTATTATTTCTTCACTCACCCTGAGTTCTCTGTAGCCTTGCTTCTCTCTATAAATGATAGCTCTTCTTAAAAAAATGCTTATTACTGATTCTGGAAGAACTTCTCAACCTTTGTTAGAGATTGGTTTTATGTTGCTATATATATATAGTTGGTGATAATGCGTTCTTCAAATCAGCTGATGGTATTTAATTTCTCCTGTCTTATTGTGACTTCTGTCAATACTTGTATTTGTAAATGCTTGTTTATTAAAGTTCGTTTCTCCTTTCTTACTTCGACATTTGTTGATAAATTGTATTTGTAAATGCTTGTTTATTACAGTTAGTTTCTCCTTCCTTACTTCGACATCTGTCGATAACTTGTAGTTGTAAATGCTTGTTTATTTAAGTTTGTTTCTCTTTTAAACTCTATTTTGGTTTATTACCATTGAATTTGTAAATGCTTATTTGTTAACAGTTCGTTTCTCCTTTAAACTTGGCCTTTGTTTATAACCTTGACCTTTGTAGATACTTTCTCTTTTAAAGTTCGTTTTTTCTTTGACTTTAATATCTTAAACAAGAACCTTGTAAACATAAGGTTAATTCATACATTAACTCTGTAGCCTTGCCGACTTTCACGGGAACGGTCTACTATCAAACTCTTCGAATAAACCTTGACAATATTTATCTGTTTTCTGTAATATAATCTTCAAATGTAATTTTACCTCACAGGAGTTTCTGTTCTGAAGCGCACTCTCTCTCCACACAGCTGATTCCTGTCAGACCTCAGTTGAAGTGCAAGGCTTCCAGCTGGAGAGCTCGTAACCTAGCAACCAACCGATTGCATGACTAAAACTGTAACTAACCTTCAGGACTCACAGCGGCCATCTTGGATCTTCTCTTCTTGATTCTTCCTTTGAAATAAACGCAAGATTACTCTGCAAACCTTCCAGTTTGGGCTCTGCTGTCTCCACTGAGGATATCTCTTTGCTTTTCTCATGCACTTCTTTGATTTGACTTGGCAAGTTTGTGTGGTCATGACAGTACTCCCCCTCAAGGAACAGTTCTCCAATTTAGGTTTGCTTGGGTAGGTTCTATGAAAGTTTCTCACTAATCTTGAAGCATGTACATACTCGTGCGGCTCCCATGATCGTTCCTCTGGACCATAACCTTTCCAATCAATTAGATAATAAAGCTGGCCATTACGGATTTTGGAATCTAAGATTTGATTGACCTCATACTCTTCTGCAGAGCTAATCTGGATAGGAATTGGAGGGGAGTTTTGACGTAAATTTGGAGGACTGTTCTTTAACAAGGAGACATGGAAAACAGGATGTATCTTTAGATGAGCTGGCAACTGCAATTTAACTGCCACTGGATTGATCATCTTGTCAACTTTGAATGGGCCTATAAATCGTGGCTGAAATTTGCGATTTCCTTTGAGACGTAAATGACGAGTGGATAACCAAACTTTGTCTCCTTTCGAATAAATGGGGCTCTCTCTTTTTGTTCTATCAGGCTGAGTCTTATATGAGTCTTTTGCTTGAATTATGTTTTTTCTAGCCCTAACAAACGTGGTCTGCAAATCCCTCACCATCTCTTCTACTGCAGTCACTGAATCATCTTCTTTACCCAACATTACATTAGGATGTCTACCATGGTTCAGATAAAAGGGGGTGAACCCAGTGGTGGAATGAACAGCATTATTGTAAGCAAATTCAGCTGCCCACATCAACTCGGGCCATTCCTTCTCTTTATCGAATAAATTGAGTCTTAAATACTGTTCTAACTCTTAATTCACTCTCTCTGTTTGCCCATCGGTTTCAGGATGGTAACTGGTAGAGTAACGAGAATCAATTCCTAATCTTTTACTAAAGGCCTTCCAAAAGCGAGAAACAAATTGGGACCCCCTGTCTGAAACTAGAATTTTTGGGATACCATGGGCGCGTACTATGTGTTGTGTAAACAACTGTGCAACCTGTGGGGCTCGAGGGATTTCTTTCAAAGGAATGAAATGCGCCATTTTAGTGAAAGTGTCTACAAAAACTAGTATAGTGTTAAAACCTTGGCTACTAGGGAGGTCCACTATTTGATTTCCCTCTTTGACATTTGTCACAAGTTGACACATATTGTCTTATCTGAGTTTTCATTTTTGGCCACCAAAATTCTCGTTGTATTAGATTTTGAGTCTTTTGAATTCCTTTGTGTCCAGCCAATTGATCGTCATGATAAGCCTGAAGAATTTTTTCTTGCAGCTCCACAGTCGGAACATACAGTGCACCTTTAAAGTATGGCAAACCTTTTTTGATTTCTCTTCCTTGGCCTTCTTTGGACCACTTCAGGATTCCTTCGAATGTTAAGTTTTCTTGAATTTCTTTGGTTAAATTTTCATACAATATGGCAGATATGAACTTCTCTTGTGGAATAATCAATTATTTTTCTGGAGGCTCTTTAACTGCACCGGTATCAATTCGAGATAGATTATCTGCCTTCCCATTTACTTTTCCTGGTCTGAAAGTGATAACAAAATCAAAGTCTACAAAATATAGGGACCAACGCAGTTGTCTAGCTGTTAGAGTTCGAGCTGATTTTAAAAACTGTAAATTTCGGTGGTCCGTGTAAACGGTCACTTTATGCTTAGCTCCCAAAATGTAATGCCTCCACTCACAAAAAGTTTCTTTGACTGCCAATAGCTCCTTATCCGCAATTGAATAATTTATCTCTGGTGGTGTTAATTTTCGAGAGAAATAGGCCACTGGATGTAATTGACCTGTATCTTTATGACGCTGGGAAAGGATACCTCCTATGGCAACATCTGAAGCATCTGCCTCCACATAATATGGCTCATCTGGATTGGGGTGCAGCAAGATTGGAGCTGAGACGAAGGAATTCTTCAAAAAATTAAAAGCATTTTCAGCTTCTTTTGTCCACTCAAACTTCACTCCTTTCTTCAACAATCGAGTAATGGGTGTAACTGTTTGAGAAAAATTGGATATGAATCTTCGATAAAAATTAGCGAACCCCAAGAAACTCTGGATCTCTTTGACATTGCAAGGAGAAGGCCAATGTTGCACTGCCTTTATCTTGGCAGGATCCATACTAACTCCTTCTGGTGACAAAATGAATCCTAAGAACTCAACTCGTTCCACATGAAATGCACACTTCTCCAATTTTACATAGAGATGGTTTTCTTGCAACCTTGTGTGGATGGATCGAACATGGGAAATGTGCTCCTGTAGATTGTCGGAAAAGATTAAAATGTCATCTATATAAACCACGGCAATCCGGTCGAGGAATTCTCGTAATGTATCATTAACGAAATGCTGGAAGACAGCGGGAGCATTGCATAACCCATAAGGCATCACTTGATATTCAAATAATCCGTATCGAGTCCGAAAAGCGGTTTTCCATTCATCCCCTGAAGCCACTCGAATCAAATGATATGCTCCTCGCAGGTCCAATTTGGTGTAGATTCTAGCATTCTTTACTTGATCTAATAAAACTGACACTAAAGGCAGTGGCTATCGATTCTTGATGGTAACCTGATTGAGGGCTCGATAATCAATGCAAGTTCGAAGACTCCCATCCTTCTTTAGTATGAAAAATAGTGGGGATGACACTGGAGATTCAGAAGGACGAATAAAACCATTAGCAAGATATTGATCCAAATACTCCTTTAAATGTTGATTCTCTGCTTCGGTCAATGCGTATATTCTGCTACATGGCAATATCGCACCTGGCTCCAGTTCAATTTTGCAGTCGTAGGGTCGATGTGGTGGCAATTTCTCAGCCTCCTTTTCATCAAAAACGATCCTCATATTCTTTTGGGATTTCTGCTGTCTTTAGTGCACAGATCATTGAAGAGTGTGATGATAAACAGGCCGCTTGGGACTTGGTGGACACTTCCACTCCATCATGAAAGCAATTCTCTTTGCAATAAGAGGAATTCATCTTGATCGTTCTTTTGCTCCAATCAATTTCTGGATTATGTTCTGTAAGCCAAGGCAGACCCAAAATGAGTTGAAATTGTGGAGCATCTATCAAATTAAAGATTATCTGCTCCTGATGTCCACCAAAACCTTGCATCTGAATTGGTTCGGTCTCATGGGAAATGGGTCCTGAAGAAAGATTGGTTCTATCCACAGCTCTTACTACTTCCAAAGTAGATTTCTTGATAAATCGAATACCCATTTTACGAGCGTATTTGATATCACAGAAGTTGCCCGTAGCTCCAGCGTCTATCATAACTGAGATCCCTTGAATTTCCTTCTCAAGAGTCTTAACTGATACTGTTTGTACCAAATGTGACGCTGCTGTTTGTAAGGTATTCGCCACTCGTTGATCTAAAGGAGTTGTCTTGGGTTCTGCTTTCATCAGGGCAACTCCCTCTACTGATGAAGCTGGCCTTTTCCCGACTGAAGAGCTTTGGGTTTCTTGGGACAGTTTTTAACAAAATGCCCAGATGCACCGTAATATAAACATAGTTGATTCACTCTTCTTTTCTCTTTTTCTTCCTTAGATAAAGGACCTCGGATGGAACCAATTTGCATTGGTTCTTCTATCGTTATCCCTTCTCCGGCTCTCGTATGATCATTTCTTACACAATCAATTCTCAGGGGAAATGGTCGATACTCTCTTCTCTTTTCTGCTCTTCGTTCAGTTAACCGGTGGTCAATCTGTAACACAAGATCAATTAACTCCGAAATTTCGGTGGGTCTATTTGGAACTTGTGCTAAGGCATCTTTCAATTCATCTCTCAGTCCACGATAAAATATGGCGGCTCTTTTTGACTCCGGCCAGGCAGTCTCTACAATGAGTTTATTGAAATGAGCCAGATAGGCTACTAGATCTTTATTACCTTGCCTGATTTCCAGTAGTTCATTGTCAGTGGGTTGAGCTGCAGTTCGCCGATCAAATATTCTTAAGAACTCTTCCTTGAAATTTTGGAAATTATATAAAACAGGATCATTTCTGGAAATTATTGGCATGGACCATGCGGCCGCATCTCCTGTCAGATAAGACAATATAAATGCCACCTTGGACTGGTCTTCAGAAAAAATGACTGGTCTACATAAAAAATGCAATGAGCATTGGGTCAGAAAAATCTGTGCCTTATTTGGATCCCCACCGAAGCGCTCGGGTTGAGCCAAAGGAATAATAGGGGAAACCGCATGAATTACTTGAGTGGATATACCTGCCGACTGTGAAGGGCTAGGGATTTGTGAAAACACAGATTCATTTGATTTAGCGGTGTTCCCTAACTCATTTATTCGCTGTTTTATTTGGACTGTTTCTTCTATGGTGTTATTTAATTGTTTCTGTAACCCTTCCAAAACGGTGGCTAATGCTTTTATATCAATTCCTTCTGCCATTCTGCTCAGGAGGAAATCTGTTTTTTCCCTAAAATTAGGGTGATGGCACTTCAATCTGTCAGGATACTTCAATTCGATTTCCTCAGAAGCAGAAGATAACTCCTCAGTCCCGACCCGAGCTACTCACAACGAATATTAATCCTTCGTGCTGAGTACCCCGGAGGGGGAAAGGGGAATGGGATGGTAGAGAGACTGCCACAGAGATGATGAATGCCAGTACTCAGTCTGCCTCTTCACATCTAAGATTGGATACAGCACCTGCAAGAGTCACAGTCGCAATTACTAGGGACATACAACATCAGTTTTTCACTTTCTACTCTCAACACTTAATTCTCTTTAATTCTATTATTTCTTCACTCACCCTGAGTTCTCTGTAGCCTTGCTTCTCTCTATAAATGATAGCTCTTCTTAAAAAAATGCTTATTACTGATTCTGGAAGAACTTCTCAACCTTTGTTAGAGATTGGTTTTATTTTGCTATATATATATATATAGTTGGTGATAATGCGTTCTTCAAATCAGCTGATGTTATTTAATTTCTCCTGTCTTTTTGTGACTTCTGTCAATACTTGTATTTGTAAATGCTTGTTTATTAAACTTTGTTTCTCCTTTCTTACATCGACATTTGTTGATAACTTGTATTTGTAAATGCTTGTTTATTACAGTTAGTTTCTCCTTCCTTACTTCGACATCTGTCGATAACTTGTAGTTGTAAATGCTTGTTTATTTAAGTTTGTTTCTCTTTTAAACTCTATTTTGGTTTATTACCATTCAATTTGTAAATGCTTATTTGTTAACAGTTCGTTTCTCCTTTAAACTTGGCCTTTGTTTATAACCTTGACATTTGTAGATACTTGCTCTTTTAAAGTTTGTTTTTTCTTTGACTTTAATATCTTAAACAAGAACCTTGTAAACATAAGGTTAATTCATACATTAACTCTGTAGCCTTGCCGACTTTCACGGGAACGGTCTACTATCAAACTCTTCGAATAAACTTTGACAATATTTATCCGTTTTCTGTAATATAATCTTCAAATGTAATTTTACCTCACAGGAGTTTCTGTTCTGAAGCGCGCTCTCTCTCCACACAGCTGATTCCTGTCAGACCTCAGTTGAAGTGCAAGAATTCCAGCTGGAGAGCTCGTAACCTTGCAACCAACCGATTGCAAGACTAGAACTGTAACTAACCTTCAGGACTCACAGCGGCCATCTTGGATCTTCTCTTCTTGATTCTTCCTTTGAAATAAGCGCAAGATTACTCTGCAAACCTTCTTCCAGTTTGGGCTTTGCTGTCTCCACTGAGGATATCTCTTTGCTTTTCTCATGCACTTCTTTGATTTGACTTGGCAAGTTTGTGTGGTCATGACAGTACTCCCCCTCAAGGAACAGTTCTCCAATTTAGGTTTGCTTGGGTAGGTTCTATGAAAGTTTCTCACTAATCTTGAAGCATGTACATACTCGTGCGGCTCCCATGATCGTTCCTCTGGACCATAACCTTTCCAATCAATTAGATAATAAAGCTGGCCATTACGGATTTTGGAATCTAAGATTTGATTGACCTCATACTCTTCTGCAGAGCTAATCTGGATAGGAATTGGAGGGGAGTTTTGACGTAAATTTGGAGGACTGTTCTTTAACAAGGAGACATGGAAAACAGGATGTATCTTTAGATGAGCTGGCAACTGCAATTTAACTGCCACTGGATTGATCATCTTGTCAACTTTGAATGGGCCTATAAATCGTGGCTGAAATGTGCGATTTCCTTTGAGACGTAAATGACGAGTGGATAACCAAACTTTGTCTCCTTTCGAATAAATGGGGCTCTCTCTTTTTGTTCTATCAGGCTGAGTCTTATATGAGTCTTTTGCTTGAATGATGTTTTTTCTAGCCCTAACTAACGTGGTCTGAAAATCCCTCACCATCTCTTCTACTGCAGTCACTGAATCATCTTCTTTACCCAACATTACATTAGGATGTCTACCATGGTTCAGATAAAAGGGGGTGAACCCAGTGGTGGAATGAACAGCATTATTGTAAGCAAATTCAGCTGCCCACATCAACTCGGGCCATTCCTTCTCTTTATCGAATAAATTGAGTCTTAAATACTGTTCTAACTCTTGATTCACTCTCTCTGTTTGCCCATCGGTTTCAGGATGGTAACTGGTAGAGTAACGAGAATCAATTCCTAATCTTTTACTAAAGGCCTTCCAAAAGCGAGAAACAAATTGGGACCCCCTGTCTGAAACTAGAATTTTTGGGATACCATGGGCGCGTACTATGTGTTGTGCAAACAACTGTGCAACCTGTGGGGCTCGAGGGATTTCTTTCAAAGGAATGAAATGCGCCATTTTAGTGAAAGTGTCTACAAAAACTAGGATAGTGTTAAAACCTTGGCTACTAGGTAGGTCCACTATAAGATCCATAGTAACAGTATGCCAGGCATGAGGTGCAGTGGGCAAAGGTCTTAACAGACCTTGTGAAGCTGTTCTATTTGATTTCCCTCTTTGACATTTGTCACAAGTTGACACATATTGTCTTATCTGAGTTTTCATTTTTGGCCACCAAAATTCTCGTTGTATTAGATTTTGAGTCTTTTGAATTCCTTTGTGTCCAGCCAATTGATCGTCATCATAAGCCTGAAGAATTTTTTCTTGCAGCTCCACATTCGGAACAAACAGTGCACCTTTAAAGTATGGCAAACCTTTTTTGATTTCTCTTCCTTGGCCTTCTTTGGACCACTCCAGCATTCCTCCAAATATTAAGTTTTCTTGAATTTCTTTGGTTAAATGTCCATACAATATGGCAGATATGAACTTCTCTTGTGGAATAATCAATTATTTTTCTGGAGGCTCTTTAACTGCACTGGTATCAATTCGAGATAGATTATCTGCCTTCCCATTTACTTTTCCTGGTCTGAAAGTGATAACAAAATCAAAGTCTACAAAATATAGGGACCAACACAGTTGTCTAGCTGTTAGAGTTCGAGCTGATTTTAAAAACTGTAGATTTCGGTGGTCCGTGTAAACGGTCACTTTATGCTTAGCTCCCAAAATGTAATGCCTCCACTCACGAAAAGTTTCTTTGACTGCCAATAGCTCCTTATCCGCAATTGAATAATTTATCTCTGGTGGTGTTAATTTTCGAGAGAAATAGGCCACTGGATGTAATTGACCTGTATCTTTATGACGCTGGGAAAGGATACCTCCTATGGTAACATCTGAAGCATCTGCCTCCACATAATATGGCTCATCTGGATTGGGGTGGAGCAAGATTGGAGCTGAGACGAAGGAATTCTTCAAAAAATTAAAAGCATTTTCAGCTTCTTTTGTCCACTCAAACTTTACTCCTTTCTTCAACAATCGAGTAATGGGTGTAACTGTTTGAGAAAAATTGGATATGAATCTTCGATAAAAATTAGCGAACCCCAAGACACTCTGGATCTCTTTGACATTGCAAGGAGAAGGCCAATGTTGCACTGCCTTTATCTTGGCAGGATCCATACTAACTCCTTCTGGTGACAAAATGAATCCTAAGAACTCAACTCGTTCCACATGAAATGCACACTTCTCCAATTTTACATAGAGATGGTTTTCTTGCAACCTTGTGAGGATGGATCGAACATGGGAAATGTGCTCCTGTAGATTGTCGGAAAAGATTAAAATGTCATCTATATAAACCACGGCAATCCGGTCGAGGAATTCTCGTAATGTATCATTAACAAAATGCTGGAAGGCAGCGGGAGCATTGCATAACCCATAAGGCATCACTTGATATTCAAATAATCCGTATCGAGTCCGAAAAGCGGTTTTCCATTCATCCCCTGAAGCCACTCGAATCAAATGATATGCTCCTCGCAGGTCCAATTTGGTGTAGATTCTAGCATTCTTTACTTGATCTAATAAAACTGACACTAAAGGCAGTGGCTATCGATTCTTGATGGTAACCTGATTGAGGGCTAGATAATCAATGCAAGTTCGAAGACTCCCATCCTTCTTTAGTATGAAAAATAGTGGGGATGACACTGGAGATTCAGAAGGACGAATAAAACCATTAGCAAGATATTGATCCAAATACTCCTTTAAATGTTGATTCTCTGCTTCGGTCAATGCGTATATTCTGCTACATGGCAATATCGCACCTGGCTCCAGTTCAATTTTGCAGTCGTAGGGTCGATGTGGTGGCAATTTCTCAGCCTCCTTTTCATCAAAAACGGCGACTAAATCCTCATATTCTTTTGGGATTTCTACTGTCTTTAGTGCACAGATCATTGAAGAATGTGATGATAAACAGGCCGCTTGGGACTTGGTGGACACTTCCACTCCATCATGAAAGCAATTCTCTTTGCAATAAGAGGAATTCATCTTGATCGTTCTTTTGCTCCAATCAATTTCTGGATTATGTTCTGTAAGCCAGGGCAGACCCAAAATGAGTTGAAATTGTGGAGCATCTATCAAATTAAAGATTATCTGCTTCTGATGTCCACCAAAACCTTGCATCTGAATTGGTTCGGTCTCATGGGAAATGGGTCCTGAAGAAAGATTGGTTCCATCCACAGCTCTTACTACTTCCAAAGTAGATTTCTTGATAAATCGAATACCCATTTTACTAGCGTATTTGATATCACAGAAGTTGCCTGTAGCTCCAGAGTCTATCATAACTGAGATCCCTTGAAATTCCTTCTCAAGGGTCTTAACTGATACTGTTTGTACCAAATGTGGCGCTGCGGTTTGTAAGGTATTCGCCACTCTTTGATCTAAAGGAGTTGTCTTGGGTTCTGCTTTCATCAGGGCAACTCCCTCTACTGATGAAGCTGGCCTTTTCCCGACTGAAGAGCTTTGGGTTTCTTGGGACAGTTTTTAACAAAATGCCCAGATGCACCGTAATATAAACATAGTTGATTCACTCTTCTTTTCTCTTTTTCTTCCTTAGATAAAGGACCTCGGATGGAACCAATTTGCATTGGTTCTTCTATCGTTATCCCTTCTCCGGCTCTCGTATGATCATTTCTTACACAATCAATTCTCAGGGGAAATGGTCGATACTCTCTTCTCTTTTCTGCTCTTCGTTCAGTTAACCGGTGGTCAATCTGTGACACAAGATCAATTAACTCCGAAATTTCGGTGGGTCTATTTGGAACTTGTGCTAAGGCATCTTTCAATTCATCTCTCAGTCCACGATAAAATATGGCGGCTCTTTTTGACTCCGGCCAGGCAGTCTCTACAATGAGTTTATTGAAATGAGCCAGATAGGCTACTAGATCTTTATTACCTTGCCTGATTTCCAGTAGTTCATTGTCAGTGGGATGAGCTGCAGTTCGCCGATCAAATATTCTTAAGAACTCTTCCTTGAAATTTTGGAAATTATATAAAACAGGATCATTTCTGGAAATTATTGGCATGGACCATGCGGCCGCATCTCCTGTCAGATAAGACAATATAAATGCCACCTTGGACTGGTCTTCAGAAAAAATGACTGGTCTACATAAAAAATGCAATGAGCATTGGGTCAGAAAAATCTGCGCCTTATTTGGATCCCCACCGAAGCGCTCGGGTTGAGCCAAAGGAATAATAGGGGAAACCGCATGAATTACTTGAGTGGATATACCTGCCGACTGTGAAGGGCTAGGGATTTGTGAAAACACAGATTCATTTGATTTAGCGGTGTTCCCTAACTCATTTATTCGCTGTTTTATTTGGACTGTTTCTTCTATGGTGTTATTTAATTGTTTCTGTAACCCTTCCAAAACGGTGGCTAATGCTTTTATATCAATTCCTTCTGCCATTCTGCTCAGGAGGAAATCCGTTTTTTCCCTAAAATTAGGGTGATGGCACTTCAATCTGTCAGGATACTTCAATTCGATTTCCTCAGAAGCAGAAGATAACTCCTCAGTCCCGACCCGAGCTACTCACAACGAATATTAATCCTTCGTGCTGAGTACCCCGGAGGGGGAAAGGGGAATGGGATGGTAGAGAGACTGCCACAGAGATGATGAACGCCAGTACTCAGTCTGCCTCTTCACATCTAAGATTGGATACAGCACCTGCAAGAGTCACAGTCGCAATTACTAGGGACATACAACATCAATTTTTCACTTTCTACTCTCAACACTTAATTCTCTTTAATTCTATTATTTCTTCACTCTCCCTGAGTTCTCTGTAGCCTTGCTTCTCTCTATAAATGATAGCTCTTCTTAAAAAAATGCTTATTACTGATTCTGGAAGAACTTCTCAACCTTTGTTAGAGATTGGTTTTATTTTGCTATATATATATATATAGTTGGTGATAATGCGTTCTTCAAATCAGCTGATGTTATTTAATTTCTCCTGTCTTATTGTGACTTCTGTCAATACTTGTATTTGTAAATGCTTGTTTATTAAAGTTCGTTTCTCCTTTCTTACTTCGACATTTGTTGATAACTTGTATTTGTAAATGCTTGTTTATTACAGTTAGTTTCTCCTTCCTTACTTCGACATCTGTCGATAACTTGTAGTTGTAAATGCTTGTTTATTTAAGTTTGTTTCTCTTTTAAACTCTATTTTGGTTTATTACCATTGAATTTGTAAATGCCTATTTGTTAACAGTTCGTTTCTCCTTTAAACTTGGCCTTTGTTTATAACCTTGACATTTGTAGATACTTGCTCTTTTAAAGTTCGTTTTTTCTTTGACTTTAATATCTTAAACAAGAACCTTGTAAACATAAGGTTAATTCATACCTTAACTCTGTAGCCTTGCCGACTTTCACGGGAACGGTCTACTATCAAACTCTTCGAATAAACCTTGACAATATTTATCCGTTTTCTGTAATATAATCTCCAAATGTAATTTTACCTCACAGGAGTTTCTGTTCTGAAGCGCGCTCTCTCTCCACACAGCTGATTCCTGTCAGACCTCAGTTGAAGTGCAAGGCTTCCAGCTGGAGAGCTCGTAACCTAGCAACCAACCGATTGCAAGACTCGAACTGTAACTAACCTTCAGGACTCACAGCGGCCATCCTGGATCTTCTCTTCTTGATTCTTCCTTTGAAATAAGCGCAAGATTTCTCTGCAAACCTTCTTCCAGTTTGGGCTTTGCTGTCTCTACTGAGGATATCTCTTTGCTTTTCTCATGCACTTCTTTGATGTGACTTGGCAAGTTTGTGTGGTCATGACACCCTCCTGGGTGAGCGGCACAGGCAACTCGCTGAGGGGCTGCTGGGATGGTGGTGCTGGTACGGGGGTGGTGGCTGTACCTGTAGCTGGGGGGTCACAGAAGTGCCACCACCACCAGGGAGCTTCCATCTGAGGAGGTATCTTTGTCTGAACTGTCCCCTCCTGTCTCTGCGATGGTGCTCCCCTCGCCCTCTCGCCCACTGGTGCCTTCACAGTCAGTGGACTCTGCCTCCTGTGTCCTGTGGGATGCAGCTCCCTCCATCACCAGTGCCTCTTCTCCTCTGCCAGATGATGCTAATGCACGTAAGGACAGGGTGATAAAACAAAAAGCGGGGGAAGAGACAAAGGATACACTTGGTCAATGGCTGCACCAAAACCACCGTTGGCGTACACACCACCGTCACACACAGGGAACAGCCCTACGCACTATGCAATGCCCACCAGCCATAATTCTAGCCACCAAGGAATGGGGAGAGGCACATAGCGCCAACTGCAGCACACCTGGGACCCACACAATCCCGACCAGTAGTTGATGCCTACAAGCTAGGTAGCAGGATTGTCACTTCAGAACCCTGCCCAACATGCGACCTACTCTGCAATGTCAGGCCTGGCCGGGGACACCCACTGACACACATCCCCCACTCAGGTACCCCCCTCCCATGCATAAGTTGTAATGATGGTAACTGTACTCACCCCCTTGTGGCTTCTGTGATGCCCTCAAGCACCCATCCAGCTCCAGATAAGCCACTGCCAGTATGCAGGCCATCAGTGGGGTCAGGGTTTGACGGGCACCCCTTCCTTTTTGGGAGGCCATCCCCAAGCTGGGCCTCCGCAGTCTTCCATGCTCAGCGTCTCAGGTCCTCCCACTGTTTCCGACAATCGGTGCTTCGCTTGCCGTAGACCCCCAGGGTCCACACGTCCTTGGTGATGGCACACCATGTACTTTTCTTTTGATGGGCGCTGACCTACAGATAAATACACACAGGAAAAGGTATCAGTCAGACTGTCCTGCCTGTTACACTTATGGCCCACCATACCCCTTCACGTCGCCATTTGCACACACAGGGCCCAGCACCCAAGCTGCATGCCGCAGTGGGGACATCCACCAACATCCCCCTGCACGAGGCCTTCACACATGCCACTCCATGCATTCATGCCCCATGCATCGTGCTCACAGTGTACTCACCTGTTGGTCGGGAGGCCCATACAGCAGTCCGTACTGGGGTAGGATCACATCCACCAATCGCTCCAACTCCGCTGAGGTGAAGGCAGGGGCCCTCTCCACAGTCACACGAGTCATGGTAGGTTCCAGACTCAGGTCACAGCAGCACATGCAGTGTAGGTCCTCTCCTATTGAAGGTCAGGTAGCAAGTGAGTGATCAGATAGAAAATGCCAGTCATGTCTCCGCTGGTGCATACCCTCACCACCGGCGTACATCACCATTGGCCACTGTACCCCATAGGGCCCAATAATAACCAATGAGGAGTTGCATGACGGTTCCCGAATGACTACCTCAACGGCGCACATCGTCAACCGAATTACCTCACTTTCACCTTTTCCCCCGCACAGGACAGGCGGACACCATTTCGGGGGGGGGGGCAGGTCCTGTATAATAACTACGTCACAGTTCAAAACTGGACATACAGGACAAATGCTACTCCTACATTAAAAATTAACATCATGCATTGTACTGTTGTGGTTACAGCGTACAGTTTGTGACCGGCTCCTCACTCTTTTGCCCCATAGATTGCTACCACTGCAAATGAATAGGAGATGGAGACATACCCCCAGGTATAGACCCCTGGTGGACTTTGGCGACAATGGAGGACAGGCACATTATCCTCACTTATAGACTTGACAGGGCCACAATCTCGGAGCTGTGTGCCCAATTGGAGCCTGACCTATAACCTGCAATCTGTCACGCCACCGGGATTCCCCCTCTTGTGCAAATCCTATCTTTGCTCCATTTCTTGACAACTGGTTCTTTCCAAGTGACAGTGGGCTTGGCAGCAGGAATCTCACAGACAATGTTCGTAATAGTGCTGACCAGAGTGTTGTCTGCCCTGATTAAACACATGTGCAGCTACATTTTTTTCCCGTAGGTGGAGGATTTGGCCACAGTGAAAGCTGATTTCTATGCAATGGGACATATCCCCAACACCATTGGGGCAATTGATAGTACACATATCGCATTTGTCCCCACCTGGCAAAATGAACAGGTGTTCAGAAATCGAAAGAATTTTCATTCAATGAATGTCCAGATGGTGTGCTTGGTGGACCAGTACATCTCCAATGTCAATGCTAAGTATCCTGGGTCAGTGCATGATGCCTTTATCCTGAGAAATAGCAGCATCCCAAATGTGATGGGCCAACTATAGAGGCACAGAGTGTGGCTCATAGGTGAGCCCTGGTTCCCACCCAGTATATGTTGGTGTATGGGTATGGTGTGGCCATGTGGGATAGTGTGTGGCTTAATGTTGTCGCTCGATATTTGCAGGTGATTCCAATTACCCAAACCTATCATGGCTATTGACCCCTGTGAGGAATCCCAGGACAAGGGCAGAAGAATGATACAATGAGGCAGATGGGTGAACAAGAAGGATTATCAAATGAACCTATGGCCTCCCGAAGGCCAGGTTTTGGTGCCTCCATTTAAACGGGTAGATCCCTGTGCTACTCACCAAAGAAGGTCTGCTAGATAATCGTGGCATGCTGCATGTTGCACAACCTGGCCCTGAGACGCCATGTGCCTTTTCTGCAGGAGGAGGAGGCTGGAGACGGCCATGTGGCAGCAGTGGACCCTCTAGACAGTGAGGATGAGGAGGCAGAGGATGAGGATGAGGACAACAGAACTTCAGTGATTCGACAATACTTCCAATGACACACAGAAAAGACAGTGTTACTTCATATTTCATTGTAATTTTATAGTTTATCTTTGTCACTGGCATGCTGTTATTTCCCATGTCTATACCCACTCACTGTACCCTTTGGCAACTCATTTTGCAGATGTTGGTGCCCCACTATCGCTCCTGGTGAGATCACTGCAGTCAACTACAGATCTTTTGTATGTGAAAATTACTGTACAGTTAAATTGCAATGTACTTTGCTCTGCTGAAGAAGGATACAAGACGGTAATCTGAGCATGCAATGGAGGGAAGTAGTGTTTTTGGGATCCCCACTATTGTGGTGGTGTCTATTTCCGATGGAAAGGTGCTCTTCTGTCCCACAGCCTTATATAGAGCCAGAAGTTGGGGGGCCAGGAGGTCAAAAAAGGCAGTGTAATATTCAGTAGGAAAACCATCAGGCCTGGGATTTTTCCCTGGAGCTATAGCTGATATGGCAGCATTTACCTCTGCGACCGTGAGTGGCTCGCCCCGCATTTGGGCCTCAGTTCTGGATAGACAGGGATGGGGTATCCCGTTAAGAAACTCAGAATAGGACAGATTGCCTTCAGGGAATCTCTTGTTTAAACTGTGGCAGTAATGGACAAATGCCTTGGCTATCTCAGGAACGAGTTACTGTGGTTGTCAATGAGTCCAGGTATATATTTCTGGTTGCTCGGTGTTGGGAGGCAAACCAGTACAGTAGTTTCCCATTTTTGCACCCCCCCAATAGACTCTGGCGGTTGTAGCACGCCATAGGCATTTGGCAGCTTCCAGGGAGTGAAGGTGCATTTCTTCATATATGAGCCCTAGCTGACAAGAGGTGTCCATGCTTGAGCTTTTTTCTAAGCAGACTGCACATGTCTCCAGCTGAGTAATATGCAGGGAGTGGGTGCGTTTGCCTGCCCCAATATGTCCCTGGGCAATGCCCCTCAAAGTTTCCTTGCCAGCAGCCCATAGGGTGTCCACTGAGGCAATGGAACCCTCATTGGTGTGTAAGTAGGCATGAAGTTCAGTACTAAGGCCCTTATTACGAGTTTGGCTGTCAGTGGACCGGCGCTGTGGAGATGGTCGCATCGTTGTGGGCCCTGTGGCATAGACCGCCATATTACGAGTTCTGGGAAGTCACCTGCAGAACACAGTCAAGTTTCTGTCTGTGCCGCCATTGTGGACAGAGCGCTGTTGCTGGCGGAAGGCCTCTTCAGGCCAGCGGTCAGAGAGTTTCTGCCCACTGTATTACAAGCTTGCATACCAGCAGGACTTCCGGGGCAGTGCGACCACCGTGAAAACCATGGCGGAAACGAACAGCATAAAAGGAAGCACCCACCTTCTGGAACACAGGCATGTCCGTAGGTGCCATGGCACCCAAATTGCAAGTATTTCCAATGCTCCTGCTGACCATTGACATCCACGAACAGCGATGCCGACATAGACACCAGCCATAAGTCCCCAGACTTAGCACATGCTGGAGGGAAGGACATTAGTATACCCACACACACAAACGCACAGTCAACAAATATACATGTGCAAGGAAAGCCAGGACAAGCAATGTAGCACCGACAACAACAGTGCCATTGTAGAAAAATATTATTGGAAATAACAAATATGTTATGTCAGTAACTACTGTATATACAAAATGCCACAAGGGCCAGTGCATCAGTGTCCAAATGTCCCAGGCATA